>NW_026622786.1:52572937-53203437 GCF_023065955.2 Ursus arctos | reverse complement strand
CTCAGGTTGCTAGGGATCATTCTGTCTCTGACACATGAAGAGACTCTGTTCAGAGAGGTGGCACCACTTAACTTAGGAGGAGAGCCCGGCTGTCCTGATGCTCAGGGCTACGTACTGACCCCACTACTCACGCTCTCTCCTCTTGTACATTTTCTTTGCCTTTGCTTTTCCCTGTCCTGATTATCCTAGGGTTTTTGTATGGCCTGTGAGCTGAGAATGCCATTTATATTTTTAAAGCTTTTTTTTTTTTTTAATCTAACTACCCCTAAAAATCAGTAAAGCAGTTAGCACTGCGTACTTTAAGCAGATGTGGAAACTGGGGCTCAGAGAAGTTATGTCCATGCCTTATGTATAATATAATACATAAAGGGGCACAGCTAGGCTAGAACCCAAATTTTCAGAGTCCTTGAGCAGTGATCTTTCACATTCCATTGGGTCTTCCCCAGTGAGGAAACAGAATCAGGTAGTAAGTGCTGCTGATGTTTTGCACTGATCTGGAAAGTCCTGTCCTTTTAGGTGAAGAAATAGTGGAAAATGTATAAATTAACTGGGGTATCTGAACCTCCAAAATTAGCTGGGGTATCTGAACCCCACGGAAGACTCTCCATGCCCTGCAATCTTATTCACTTACACTGTCTGCAGAGTTAGTGGTCGGCTCCTGAATCCCACAGGTCGCCTCTTCCAAGCAGAACTGAGATGGCAGATCATAGCCTTCATGATTCACAAGAGCACAGCTCCAGCCTTTGTCCGGTGCCTTCTCTGCTATCCTTTGGATTGTTCTGTTTTTAACCCATAGGTTTGATAATGACTGTCAGTAAACCCTGTTATTTTGGAAACCTACTTCTGGGAATTGTAGGTGTGGACGTGAACTTGGCTTACATCCTTGAAGACGTGACGTATTACCAAGATTCTTTGGCTTCCTATACTTTTCTCATAGATGACAAAGGTAATCTGCTAAAAATTAGTCATGGGAAAGAATGACTTTTTTTGTAACCTGAAGAAAATTATCTGTAGATATTCTGATACCCACAAAGTAGGAAAATTACAGTATTTATAGAAAAATAGTATGACCTATAACTGCTCGTCTGTAGTGGAAACCATAAAGATGGCAGAATGAATCTAAAAATGATGCATTTGTTTCTAGGGCACGGGGCTGGCTCAGTCTGTTAAGCATCCGATTCTTGATTTTGACTCAGGTCATGATCTCAGGGTCATGAGATTGAGCTCCATGATGGCACGGAGCATGCTTAAGATTCTCTCTCTCTTTAAAACAAAACAAAACCGCATTTGTTTCTATATTGTGCTAAGGAGTAGGTAACAGTGACTTAAACATCAGGAAATTAGACTTGAGGATTGAATGACATGTAAAATGTGATGCTTTTTATTTTTTAAAGGATTTTATTTTTCTGTATCATTATCTTTAAATTCACTGGCATTAAGTTTTATGTAATAGCTTAGAACATTTTTATAAAACAAAACCCAATGACCAGTACCTCGAAGATATTCTTGATTGGACAGTTGTTCCATAATTCAAGGCATCTTTCTACACCTCAAGAGTTTTATGCAAGAACACATAAAACCAGTTCAGTTTTTATTGGACTGGTGAGTTACATGCTGAGATGTTGCGTATGGGGCAGTCATCCCAGAGTATCCCGCATTTCAAATGTATGATAGGTACTTGTATTAGAATCCGCACTTCCCAGCATGTTTCCCATAGCGTGTATTTTTGTTTTATTTCAGGGTATACACTTATGCACCCATCTCTCACCAGGCCATATTTACTATCAGAACCCCCACTTCATACTGACATCATTCATTATGAAAATATCCCAAAATTTGAGTTGGTTCGGCAAAATATCCTAAGGTAAGGAAAAGGTGAAAGTTGTAGTATTTTGGACCTTTTGAGGTCAAATATGAATGTTTATTATAGGATATAAAACAAGTATATAAATTAATGTTATTAAAAGTATACTCTAAATTTTTCGTAAGAATAGTAGCTAAAATTCTATTTACTTTTTATAACAACAGGTAAGGTCTCTTAAAACTATTACTTAGGGAAAATGTAAGTCAGATTCTGTGTTCACATTGCCATTAATTATAAAATCGGATATATGTTACCTCGTTTAAGAAAAACTCCAGTTGTACTAAATTGAAAAATGTTGGCGAAATAAAAGGTTAAGTTGAGGACCAGCTTTCCAGCATGCCAAAAACTAGCTTGGCAAAATAGTGTCCATTCCAAGTTGACAGCACAATCATATACAACGTTTTCTTTTGAAATAAAAAACAGATTGGATTTTTTCCAACCGTGATACATTATTTTGGCAGATGGTAACCTATAGAGAAATGGGTCTTTGTGCTCATTGGTTGTAAATTAATGACAGTGATTCGAGACAAGTTTGTCTCTGGAAAGAATTAGAATTTGGGGGGGGGGGGTAGAGAGCAAGGAATATTTTAGTGCTGAATGACATCATGCTTTTACAAAATTGAAAATTTCACATTATCTCTTTCAAAAGCGATGAGCTTCATTGCTTTTCAAAATCAGGAGGTGGTCATTGACTCACAGCTTCTTCCCTGCCTTTAATTAAGTGCTTAATTTTATCTTTTGCCTGAAGTATTTCATTCTGTTGCCAACGCAGCCTCCCTCTGGGCAGTCAGATCATCGCAGTCCCTGTGAACTCATCCCTGTCTTGGCATATAAACAAGCTGAGAGCCACTGGAAAGGAGGCCTACAATGTGAGCTATGCCTGGAAGATGGTGAGTTGCAGGACGCTTCGCTTGAGGAGCTGCTATTTATGCGGGAATTCTGGGCAACTTAGATCTGATAATGTTGCTCATCAATTTTAAAACGATGGGGAAAAAGAAGAGATTTTTTCCTCTTTTGTGTGTAAAACCAATCCTTGTGCATGTGGAAGAAGTAAAACCGTATAAAAGGATACAAAGGAAAAAGTGAACTTCGCCCTTCCCCCTCTCCCACCCTTGACCTGCCGTTCCCCAGAAGCCGCCACTTTTATCAGTTTCCAGAACCTTTTTGTTCATACACAGGCATCTCTATCTGGGCGTGTGCATGCACATTTACTGGCTGTATGGTGTTGCACTGTACTGATGGACGGTCCTCTTATCAATATACCTTGAGATTATATCCAGTGAGGTGTTTTCTTTGTTGTTGTTTTTATCATTTTAAACTCAGATTGTGGAAGTTAGGGGTTGAAAAGGAAATGCGAAAGCATAAATGCCCTCTACTGACATTCTCCAAAGCAAAGAAACTTTCAGATTAGAATCTGGATTATTCATATTCGCCAACGGCAGATGGACAGTCTCGTGACCGCCTGTAGCCCCCACTTCCTTCAGCACCCTTTGACAAGCCTCATGCAGATAGCAGGCGTCAAGCATCAAAGGTTCGAGCGCACACTGCCCGTGTTATCCATGTGCCTGCCCTTTACTCCCTCTTCCCAGCTGAAAAGAGATGCTGTTGTGAGGCCCTTTGTCCTATAATTGGCCAAAAGCTGAGTGGACTTTGATTTTTTTTATCATCACCTTTTAATCACTAAATTTAAAATGCAGTCCTATTAGAGATTCCTTACTTGGCCATATCTGGTGTTTCACCCACTGATTCCAAATGGAGCTGCGTACTCATCCCTTTAAGAATGACTTACTGAACATTTCCAGTGAGCTAAGAAGGATCAAGAGGAATGATGCTTTCTCTGCCCTCAGCACCCAGTCCAGTGGTGGATGCGGACCGACAACTCGATCCAGTGTCTGTGTCTGGAATGATAGGAATTGGGATGTTAGGACTTGGCAGAAGCCAACAGGCCCCTAATTAGATAGGACTCTCCTCCGACCTTCTTGTTCCATTCTTTTCTTCTTCTTCTTGTTCCATTCTTAAAGCATCATTCTGACGACATTGATTTCTACAAGGAAAACAAAAGCAAACAAAATAATAAATCTTTTGAGAAATTCACAATTTACAAGCCTAATTCTGATATTTTATTGTTTGGTAATAGAGATTTGCAAGCGGTCGGAGTCTATTTTGAAACTCTTTTAGCTCATTTTCAGGATTTTTTTTTTTAAGAATAATTGCACCATCTACCCTTATTTTTATAAATTTCAAGATAAGGATGAATTGCTTAATTTTCCCATCAGAAAGGGTAAGCCACACGCCAGAACACTTCTTTGAAAAATATTTTGTATTTGAAATTGGGAGGTCGTGTACCTCTAGTCTGTCCTGATTGAAAGCAACTCAGTTGCATCCCAAGAAAATATCTCCCTTAATATGTGTTGGCATTCAAAGAGAAAGAAGGATGGGGCACCTGGCTGACTCAGTTGGTCTAGCATGCGACTCTCAATCTCAGGGTTGTGAGTTCGAGCCCCACGTGTGGAGATTACTGAAAAATAAAATCCTTAAGAAAATAAAGAGAAAGCAGGAGATATGAGTATTTTTAAGACCTTTTTTGCACAGTGAATAAACCCAATGCTAACATTTTGGAAAGAAGTATTCTTAAGGTTTTCTTCAGTGGTATCAATAAATTCTGGCCATTCCGTGTAGCCAAATGGCTCTGATCGTGTCATCACTTCAGGTAGAAGTGTTAGCTTTCTCAGAGTTCCAAAGTGGTCAAGAACATCACTATTCAGTGAAAACTTAAAGAGGTAATAAACAATGAGATAGAAGTTAAAGAGGCTTGCCTGGTTACCCTGCAATATGAACAAATAAAATTTTAAGTTCCTTTTTGTTACTTTTGGGAGCAGGGGAGCAGATACTCCTCTTGTCTTCAGGAATAAAATGGATTCTTCTACTAAATATAATTCAAAGAGATTCAGCTTATGTTGAGAATGATGATTTAAACTGCTTAGCATCCATAGATACAGCAGATACTGATGGATTATTTCACTGAATTAATTTAAATAGAACGTGAGAGATTATGTTAGCAGCGTTAAGAGATTACTGCTCTGTCACTGTGCGCCCCAGTCCGTCTTTGAGCATTTGAGGAGGCTGCATGCTGAGGCAGAAGAAAGGATTGACTTCAGAAGGTATTAGAGTGTTCCTGTGTGACACAGGCATGGCTCGCTTCAAAACATGAATCCCATGGGCAATCAGTGAAAAAAAAACAAAAAAATCCACTCCCCAATCATGGAGAGCCCTTCTAGGTATATTCTGGGTCCTTAATGCAAAGACTCTTTTTTCACCTAAGAACATGATAAAAAGACCTGTATTGAAATCCATTTTCCTTTCCAGCTCGGAACTGCTTCTGAAGTGTTGCTTTTAGACGCTTAGGGGACCTCTTAATTTTTCTCCTACAGAATAGACCCAAGTGAGGGTCTATTATCCCATTCTACAATTATATTCTGGTCACTCTGGCAAAGTTTTTGTCTTTTAGTTCCTTGGAACATGTAACGCAGGAAACCAAGGATGACTACGTGAAACAGGGAGAGGGGAAATCATAAATGCTACTAGGGGGCACTACCATTTTCTAATGGAGGAGCAGGCGGGTGGGGGAAGGATTAAATCTGCTAATCTAACCGAGTACCCTTGGCAGCAGTGCTTGGAAGCAGTCCCACAGAGATGCAGATTTCTCCTGTGCTGAAAAGGATTCTGCAGCCATCTTCATAAACCCTAAATTACACTTAACTCTAACCTGCCTACTTAAAAATTTCTCCTTGATCATGACGTAAATCCTTTGGGCTGCTGTAGTTCTCACTGTCCTTTAGTTTTAACTTAGCTGGTTATCACACTTTCCCTTTATTGACCAGCCATCTTCTAACTAGAATGTGCCCGTCTTCTTTATATAATGGACTTACAGACGTTTGGCTATCTTGTACTTTTCAGTTAAGGAAGTCGTATTAAGTAGATTGCCTTGGTTTTTTTAATTCTTTGGGGGACACTCTTCCCAATAACTTTGTTTAAGCGTCTTTTTCTACAAGCCAAGTGAACTTGGAAGTATTCCTATTTGTACATATGAGCTTAGTAAATTAGGCTAAGCTATAGCATGTTTGCCTACTGTGCTCTGAAATGACAAGTCAGACAGGCTTTGTACTTTTCATGAGTCCGAGATTCTGTTCGTCTCCAACCAGGAAAGGAGAGAGCATTAGTCGGGAGTACATGGATAAACCAGATTCTGTATGAGAGGCATGTGTATATTCATAACTGGCTTTCAAAACAGTCAGTTCTCGGAATACTCATTGCAAAACCAACTCTGTGTCGAAAATGCATTTCAAACCCAAACAGAAGTAAGTGCTATATTCCTATGCCATGTTCCAGTTTGGATTCGTTAGCCTAGAGAAGCAAAAAGATTGCTGTTCCAAAGGGACTCCTTTCTAATCCCTTTATTAGCTACATGATTTTCTGTTACAGACATTAATTTCCCTTCATCAGAAAGGAAAACAGAAACTAGGAAATGTAACCTTTGCCAGAGGTAGTTTCTATCACCCCATCTTCATGGCTTTCTTTCACTCATCAAATATTTTTCTATGTGGGACAGAGACAGAGCAGAAAATGATGTAGAGAAAGTCACTATCCCTAGGAACCTTTATTTTCTGTGTTAGAAATTTTTTATTGATTTTTCCAGGTACAAGACACTTCCTTTATTCTCTGTATTGTGGTGATACAACCGGAAATACCTGTCAAACAACTGAAGAACCTCAACACTGTCCCCAGCAGCAAGCTGCTGTACCACCGGCTGGACCTCCTGGGCCAGCCTAGTGCTTGCCTTCACTTCAAACAGCTGGCCACTCTAGGTAAAGCCCTTGCACTTTTCAGCTTCCTTTGTGGGCTGCCTCATAGCAACTCACTGTAAATATCCATTTGAATTAAAAAACCAAACCAAACCACAAAAACCCAGATACTGAATGGCAGCAGTGCCAGTTGGGGATACAGATGTGAAAATGATTTGAGGCCTTGCCTTGGATCTGGTTCTCCAGCGGATAATGAGACGAGGATTTGTGTGTTAGTTTATTAAGGATGGGCTCTAAGAAGAAACGAGGAAAGAAGGGAGGGGAATAGGATAGCGAAGGAGGAGAAAGCAAGCAAGAGTCTGATTTTAGGTGAAGTTCCAGCCTCAGCCTAATCCCGGAGTGTAAAGCCTTGGAGTATAAATGCGCTGAAAGTTGCCCAGACTCAAGAGAGGGAGCTGGACTTTCGTGTTCCTTTTATCTTTCAGCTTTCTGCTAATGCTAGGCAAAGACGTTTTAGGAGCCTGAAGTCAGAGAGTCACCAGTACGGCCCGTTAGAGACAAACACAGAGATACACAGAGATAAGGGGATACAGGGATACAGGGTAAGAGGTGGAGAATATAGTAAAGGGGGTCCAAGGGTAGCATTCCTATATAGCATATCTGGGTCTACCACAGGTCCCTGTCTTCAAAAAGAGCTTAGGAAATAGGCAAATAACTCCAAGGAAGGAAAAGGGAATTTACATTTGTAGGAACCATGTATTTTGCATTCATCGTTTGAATTAACCTATTATAGAGGAGGATAGTAGCAAGGCTGAAGTGTGACTCACGCTCCTCCCACGCCAAGGCGCCACCTCTTTAGTTGCATGCCACCCTGTGCCAGGCACATACTAGGCATTTGAGTGGTCCTCACAGTACTGTAAAACAGGCGCTCTCTTTTGCACTGTTGAAAATTCTCTGGGTTCAAAAAACTAAGACTCATTAGACAATGGGCAAACTGAGTAGAGGGGGCGCAGGCAGGAAGAGGATCACGGATAGAAGTCACCAGTCTCCAGATGCCACACGAGGGCCCTTGTGTTTGGGTTCCATCTTTTAAATTCCGTCCTATAGAGTTTCTGCCTGGTTATGAGATCTGGAGAGCAGGCCAGACTGAGTCGTCTCGTCTGTGGCAGCAGTGTAGACAACTTGAGGAAGGCCAGAGAGGTCGGTCAAAAAAGGTTGGCTTTTATGTTTGTTTGTTTTCATTTAGGTTTTGAGGTTTTGTCTTTTGCTTTTACACAAAACAGCACGTATGCCCTTTAATTCACATTTTTAAGAAATGCTCACTGAATAGCCGAGATGGGCATGACTCTCTCCAATGCTGTGGGAACAAGCTCAACATAACTACGGATAAAAATGAGGTCACTGTTTTGAAATTTGAGACCGGGAATTGCAATAGTATTGCTGGATGAGAAAAAAGCTCAAGCTTAGATTTTTTCAATTTCCTTTGCACAATCCCTTCTAACTACACTGTTCAATAATGGGAGCCACTAGCTACGTGGCTGTTGAGCACTTGAAATGCGGCCAGTCCAAGTTGGGATTTACTTTAAATGCAAAATACTTAATTTTTACGTTGATTACATGTTAAAGTGATGTTTTGGGTATATTGGATTTCATAAAATACACTAGGAAAATTAGCTTAACCTGTTTTTACTGAATGTGTCTCCTGGAAAATTTTATAGTGTACTTGAGGATTGCGTCATATTCCAGTTGGGCAGTACTGCCTCACAGAGAGGCTCACAAAACGTCAAGTTTATCCACTCAAATACTTGACATAGGACTAATGGATTAATTCTGGGTCACACAGACAGGCCATAGGCCAGGGTTTGACTTTCACTGGGCAGTCTTTCCACTATACCACCCAACCTCACCTTGGCAGTAGGACCTCCTCGGGACAACGTGAAGGGGTCACCGAGGACAGGTTAGTAACAGTTGGTAATGAAAACGAAGCAAGATACTTGAACTATAACGGAAAGGGAATGAAAAAGAAGGGAGACCATGGCAAATAAGTGGTTTCCATCTAATTTCATCGGTGATGGGGACTTTGAGGTAAGGTGTTGAATCTATGTCAGAACCCCCATCAGGAGGACTGAAGGAGGGACATTGGCTGTCTTGATACACAAGGAGGAATTTTTTTAAGTGTACATCATCCGTTGTGGTTAAGTATACATGTATGTGTGTAGCTTTATGTGTCTACCTCCTAGACATAAAGCTTTGGGTCCTTTGTCTTGGTTTTTTCTCTCCTTCAGTCCAACGTACTACAGCAGCCTTTGCTCAAATGCCCAGTCTCTGTCACTACAAGAAAGACCCACTCGCAAACTGTCTGTCCCCTTAACCTCTGGCCCTACTCCCTTGTCTCTGAAGTATTATGGATTGCCTTTCGATATTTATTATATTATCGTATTGTTCTTATTTTGTTGTTTTCCTCTTAAAAATTTCTAGTCTCTCTTACTGGTTCCTAAGCTCTTTGCAAGGGACAAATCCTCTCTCTCTGGTGTATCTGTGCCCAGGAGACCCCATGAGCATGTGCACATGAATCCATAGCACGCTGCTAGGCAACCAAACCTTTTTAAGCTTCTGGTTTTCTTCTCCTTGATAGGACTATAATACTAATCTCCCCGGCTGTCCCATGTGGTATCATGAGAATTAAATCAGACATAGCATCACTGGAAACACTTTCTTCTGATAACGGCAGACTACGTAATTCTGACCTATCCTACTGACGACAACTAAAAATGGATGGAAACTTGAAAAAAAAAACTTTCTGAAAAGTATCAAAGAACTAACATGATAGCTAGGAACTGGACTGAAGTCTAGGAGAATATAAGTGTCCAGAGGAGAAAGCCGGTATTTAAAGCCGCGTTTGCAATGCACCTGTTTACCAATACCGAAGAAACAACTAGGAAATTAAACTGTGCTTTAGGCAGTAGCTTCTTAGGGTTAGGAGGAGAGGCAGAAATCACATGCAAGGCCCCCAAAATGTGGAGGCTGACACAAGAAAACCCTCCCTTTCACCCACTGTGCATACATGTTTTAGCAGAGGTCCTAAAGAACTATATCTTTAGGGTAAGTGTGAATTGAAACGGAAGAAGCCCTTGAGTTGGGATTCCTGTTGTCTGAGTGGTCAAAGGAACCTCACACAGTAACTAGTCGTGGTTTAGTTGAATATCTACATCCCACAGTGCAGCACTCAGGCCAGTATTCCATTGTCCTATTGAGAACTCTGTCTGCCTTACCACCCTGCCTCATCCTGGAGTTTGGTGCCTGGCAGAATCCAATAACAGTCCTTTCTAGAGGAAGGACCTCCCCCATCCTGTTAGGACTAAACTCTTCCTACAAATTTGTTTTTAAGGACAATGTCCTGCACAGTCAGAGATAGCCAGGCCACAAGGAAACAAGGCAGTATGAGAACTAACCAAAGGAATGAAAAATGACCTATAGATTTAAATGAGATTAGACACAGGACAGTGGACAGTGCTTTCCGAAAGCTTCTAAAACTAATTGAACAGCGGGAAATTACACAGACAGGAATGTAGGGTTTTTGTTTCATAATATTATTCATTGTGAGGATTTCTGTCTTAGAGAACTGAGTTTTCCTCTTAGATAGGACCAGCAATTAAATTATATACAGTAACTATTCTATTTCTGTAATTTTTTGTTTATGCCAAGTTTGTCTATCCCTGTCTGAAAGAATAATTTCTTTTTATTTTTGCATTGACCCCACTCTTCCATTTTTCATTCTTTTGAAATATCAGTACTACTATGAACAACAGTAGTTAACACTCAAGCCATTTGGTATGTGCCAAACACCATCCTACATGCTTTACATTTGTTGACTCATTTGCTTGCATAAACTAACCAATGTACTTCTCACCATAACGCTGTAAGTTTGGTGCTATAATTTCTGACTTTGCAGGTGACAAAAGCATCACATATGTTACAACCTCACCCAGTGTCACATGGCCAGGAGATGGTGGAGCCCAGATTCAGCCCACTGTGGCTCCATGGCCTATGCTGCCTCCTTAGTCCTAGGAAGTGTAAGATATCCTATGTAGATCCAAGATACTTTGAGTATTTGCCATTTTAGGCATGTGTATTTGTTGTACACGTGTCTCTTGTGGTCCACTCACGACTGCAAACCCCCTGAAGGGAGAGAATGAGCGTTTTTTCCTTCTTCACTCCTTCTCGTGTTGAGTCCTTTGCTTTCCTTATGGAAGGCTTTAAGCCACCATGGCTAACAGATTGGCAGAGCCTTAGTGATGCTTTTGTTTGGGCCTGAGATGAAGTCTCCGCGTTCTCAGGCCTGCTTTGTTTGCTTCTCTTTCAGAAAGTCCAACTGTCATGCTGTCTGCTGGCAGCTTTTCCTCCCCCTACGAACACCTCAGCCAGCCGGAGACAAAGCGCATGGTGGAGCACTACACGGCCTATCTCAGCGACAACACCCGCCTCATTGCTAACCCGGGGCTCAAAGTGAGTGCTGGCCAGGGCCCCGCTTCTGGTGTGCCCCTCCATAGGCCTGGGAGGGGGTGCTCTCAGGGAACCTTTGAAGTAGGAAGCCCAGCTCTGGGCCTGCGCCTCTCAGCTAGAGAGCCAGAAAGGCAGTGTGTGGCCCCCAGGAGGCTGGTTGGCGATGACCCTTCTGACGGATTAAGAAGCCCTGTGGGCCAGATGAAGGATCTTTTTCAGGCCTTAGATGCACTAGGGGTTTTCTAGGTAGGGAGGGTGTGATGTAGAGATCGGTAGAACTTTCCCAGCCCCATTTTTCCCAGGAGAAAGAAGTAAAGTGCCCCTATGGTCTGTTGAGATAAAATGAAGTTGAAGGAGCAGAGATTTAGCTGGGTGAGTGTGTGCGTGCACGTGCGTGCGTGTGTGTGTGTGTAATGCTTCACTATGGGATCTTTCCTCTTAAACGCAGATGAACAATTGAGTAAATCACAAATCCACTGACTGTGTTTCAGTAAGCTTTTGTTTTCACCAAGTTTGGCTGTATCCATCTGCTGTGGAAAGATTTTTAAGAAGTAATTGGGCTTGGCTTCTCTGCAAGAGAGCTTTGGGAAGCCCTGCCAGCAGCCCACTCTCTTTTCATGTGAGTCTTAAAGGATCCCCGCTATGTCTTCCTTTGTTTCCCAGTTCTCTGTCAGGAATGAAGTAATGGCCACCAGCCACGTCACAGATGAATGGATGACACAAATGGAAATGAGTAGCCTGAACACGTACATTGTCCGCCGTTACATAGCAACGCCCAATGGCGTCCTTAGAATTTATCCTGGTTCCCTCATGGACAAAGCATTTGATCCCACAAGGAGACAATGGTGAGTTTTAGGGGATTCCATTATCAAAGGTTACCCCCAAATCCTGGAGAGACATGAGACGTACATAAAGCAACTTCAGGCAGTCACAGTAAAGAAGATACTTTCATGGCAGTGAAAACATATTCTTGCATCTTTTCCTTAATGCAGTATTAACAACAGCTTTGTGGGTTTCCTCTGTCGACGATGTTTTTATCTCTTCGTTGAAATTTTGAGACCGAAATATTTTGTACTTGGCCGTTTCAGTCCCTAGCATTTTGTTTGAGTCCTGCCTTGCGTGTAGTATGCCGTAGTGGGGATATTTAACGTCCCTGCACATGGTGATGGCATCAAATTACAGCCCATCTGTGACCTATGAAAAATCAACAAGTATAAATCCTTTTTTTTTTTTTTTTTTTACACCTCTGGGCTTTATTTTTACTCAGATTTTCAAAAACAAAAGCTTGTCAGGGGATATAACAGGGGGCAACGTGGGCATAAAAACAGGATTTCTGGTCTTGTGCTACTTAGTAACCGAGTCAGTCATGAGTCGGCTGTCATTTGTACTGTCCATACCAGTCCAGGGGGCAGTTTCATGGGCCAGATTGTATTTGTTTCTACTTCGTTTATTGATTTCTTTTTATGTTAGGCTCTAAAACATCTATAGATCTTACGAAAAGCTCAAATGTATGCTGAGTTGAGCGTCTCTTACAGAAGAATTTCAGATTTTCTTGACCTCTGGTGTTGCTACAGTCAGCGATAAAAGATAGGAATCCTTTTGAACTCTCATGTAACATAGGCACAATTTATAATAAATACGTTTTAGAGTTACAGGTTCACTTGTCTGACATTTACAGAGTAGTTTTTCATACCCTAAAATAATGCAACTTTCTCTTGTCTCCGTTAGGTATCTCCATGCGGTAGCTAATCCAGGTTTGATTTCTCTGACTGGCCCTTACTTAGATGTTGGAGGAGCCGGCTATGTGGTAACCATCAGTCACACAATCCATTCATCCAGGTAATACTTTAATTTCTTAGTCCTTTTTTAAACACGTCAAGGATATTTTGAAAACTTGAAAGTCCAGTAGACAACCAAGGATTAGTGGCAAAAGCATGACCTTTGATGGGAGGCTATCTGGAGTCTGAGTATCGTCTGCAGCTGCGTCATTTAGGATTCCCTGAGCTTCCTCCTGTCATCTGTAAAATGGGGATAATACCTGCCTCACAAGGTTATCGTGTGGTTGAGTTGATGAAAAGCTCTTAGCCCTCTTCTTATGAAGGAGAAAAAGATGTTAGGTTCAGTAGGGCAGTTTGTAGAAATCCCACTCTTAACCAGTCAAAGAAATCCCAGCAAGAACCTGACAATTACTACCAGAGAGCATTTTCCTAAGCAAAGGAGCATTTTTAGTGAAGAAAAACCAGTATTGAGACCCCAGTGTTATTACCTCTTTTATTTTGGTCTAACTTTTTAGAATTATATTGGAGTTTGTGGTTATTGTCATTTTGTCCTTCTACTGTCTCTTGAAAACTAAAAAGGCACTTTGCAAATTGATTTTCCAAGAATGCTGTTAAATGTCAGTATCACTGTAAATATATTTTGGGTGCCTTATATTTCAGGCCTTTGAGGTTTCAGTATTTAAGCTACAAACGGCAGTGAAATGTTGGGCCGAAAGACAAGTCACACATGTTGTTTTAATCCCTTCATTATACAAATAGGTGTTTTTTTCCCTGGCAACCAAGAAAGCCCATATTTTGGCTGGTACCCGTAATGATGCCTTAAAATTTATGGGAGACAGATTTTTCTTGCTTAACTTTATGCTTTTCACTGGTGCTCATTATTTATCAAATGATTGACATTCAGGAGAATTCTTCTAACGCAAGTTCATTGGGAGCAAGAAGTGGGAGGCAGTACTGTGTCGGAATTTCAATATCATGACCTGTGTCTCCATGGAAAGCAGGGGCCTGCCGCCAGCCAAATAGTGATTGCTTTGCAGGGCACGATATCTGCGTGGCTCTGTCACATATAAACAAGGAAATACTTATTTAGAACAGAACTTTTCAGTGTTCTCATTAACAGACCATCTGTCAGGCATATACCTACTATTGTCTGCATAGTGAGACTTGACATCTCTCCCATGTATTCTCATCAGTTGGGAAAAAAGTAAACAAAGGTGGTTTCTTTGAGGAGATGGCAGTCACCTTGGTCTTTAATGACAATGGGCCAGCGCTGGGCTTCAGATCTTGGGGGCGGGGGTGGCAGGAAGAGAATGACTGCCTGTGTGTGTGTCTTAACTTGGTATTTGTTCCATCAGGCTCTGCCACCTGCCGCTCGTTATCAAGTGCTATTATCTTTCCCTTCTATGCAGTACTTCTCCTGGGGGGGGGCGTGGCCACCGGGAGGTGCAGATTTTAACGCTCTTTTACATTTGTGTACAAGTTTTTGTTAAAATTTGGATGAGTGGAAGAAGGTTCATGTAGCTGATTTATAAATATTTATGGTGTCAGCCCAAATGAAGCAAGAGGGAAATATGATGGGATTTCAAGTTAGAAAAACCATCAGTTCAGTTCCCTTATTTGGCTACTTTTTATAACGTGCTTAACCTATACAAGTTTAGCTTTGTGACTTTAACAAGAATGAAAAATGGCCGCTTAAATCCTGGATTCTGTCCACTGGTCCCTTAGTGAGAATGTATCCCAGGAATAAATATCTGCTCTTGCCTTGATCAATATGCAGTCCCGTGGACTCGATCATTTGAACATTTGCCTTATAACTGAGCAGACTTTTATTATTCAGAGCTGTGTATTTTTCACTCAGCATAGTTTAGAATGCAACTTCTGGTTGTCAACACAGCAACTGTTCATTTAGTGGGTGTATTGATAGATGGGCTGTGTGAAAGGTGCTTTTTTCAGGCGATCACCAGTGATTTTGGTCTCATGCGCCAACCTGAGAATGTAACTTCCTCCTAAGATGTGATCCTACTCTGAAAAATTATATTTGCCACTTACTGCTTCTGTGACTGTAAGCACATTCCTTTTTGCCTTGATTCCCTCACCTATGAAGGAGGGATATTAAGGCCTATCTCAAATGATTAGGGATTACATTAAATAATATACGTGAAGCTCTTAGAACGGTACCTGGCACATGGTGAGGGCTTGATAAATGTTGAATACCTGTATTATGACGATGTTCCATGAGTTCTCAAAGCCTCATTTATGAGACAGGTGACGGTGCCTATGTTGAACTGATACAATGAGAATTACAGATGATGCACGTGAAGCGTTTAGCACCGTACTTGACAATGTTGAGTGCCAAATAAGTGACAATTACTTTTAATATCATGCTATTTCTGCCTTAACCCTCTCGCATTTTAATAGGTCAGAAAAAAGAACTTAAGCTAGTGTTCACCTAGTCATGAAACACTCTCATTCAGCCTTGGTTTTCAGAAGTGATAGCTGATTGCTTGGGGAGGGGCTTTTCTAACTCAGCATTCATTTGTCCTGGTAACTGCCCTGGGATTCTTCCGTGAGCATTATTAATAGCCTGAGAATCTGAGTGTGCCTTGTCTGGAGAATGTTAATGCCAGCAGAGATGACGAAGTAGTCAGCGATTAAGGGACTGGTCAAATGAGTCTTTGGCAGTGAAAATCTCACAGAAGTGCTGCAAACAGCATGGTCCTTTGTACCTTGAAATGTAGGCTTGGTTTGATTTTTCTACGGTATTCTCTATGAGTTGCTATGGTAACTGCACATTTTTGAAATGCAGGTAAAAATATGAATGCTAGACTTACATGGGCACTATGCATGCCTCTCCATCAGCATGTCGATCACAGTGGAGCCGATGGCAGGTATACAGGGGGAGTTTAAAAACAAAATTAACTTGTCCCAGAAAAACCTGAGTTGCATTTTTCACCGAGTCAGCAACCATGCTGCAGGAAGAGCCAGAACTGGCCTCTCCATCATAAGTAAAAGGTGGTCAATCTTGTCTAAGTCTTTTAGCCATTCTAAGCCTGATTTTCCATTTATAAAATGGGAACTATAATTCCTTCCTGACGTTGTCACAGAAAATTGAATAGGTCACGTAACATGGCTTGGAAACTCTTGAATGTTCTGCATCTCTGAGGAGGTGCCGTGTGACATACTGGTCAGGGGCCTATGCTCTGAGGTTGAAGACACCGAGCTTACAGTCTTGCCTCCTCTAGATATTCACTGTGTGACTTTGGCCAAATACTTAATGTTTCCAAGCTTCAGTCTTCTGGAAATGATAATACCTCATAAAGTTTTTGTGAGCAGCAATTGAAATGATGTACTCAGATGCCCACCAGAGCACCTATAAATTGTGAACACTCGGTAAATATTATCATAATGACACCTGCTATTTAGACTTCTCACTCTTTCCTGGACAAGTAAGAGAGGTTTAGACTTCTTTGGACCGATACTTCAGTAAAACATTATTTGCTATAAAACACAAATCCCATGTAAGGTAACCAAGTCTTGGATTTCTTCCGTGGTAGAATTTAAGTGGCTTCAGTAACACTAGAAATTTTTTTTTTTTAATATTCAATTAGCCAACATATAGTATGTCATTAGTTTGTGATGTAGTGTTCAGCGATTCATCACTTACATACAACACCCAGTCATCACAAGTGCTCTCCTTAATAGCCATCACCCAGCTACCCTTCCCGCCCCCCTTTCTGTAACACTCAGTTTGTTTCCTGGAATCCAGAGTCTCTCGTGGATTGTCTCCCTCTCCGATTTCTTCCCATGCAGTTTTCCCTCCCTTCGCTCTGTGGTCCTCCACACTATTCCTTATGTTCCACATATGATAATTGTCCTTCTCTGCTTGGAATATTACTCAGCCATCAGAAAGGATGAATACCCACCATTTGCATCAACATGGATGGACCTGGAGGGGATTCTGCTAAGTAAAATAAGTCAAGCAGGGCAATAGAAAGCTCTTATTGAGGGAGTAGCCTCTCAGAGATAATCCCACAACATGGGCCTCCTTCATCTCCTGCCAAACACAATGTTGACGGCAAAGCTCTGACAGAAATTTCGTTGTGGGTCAAGGTCCCTTCAAGTGGTTTTCAGGGGAGTTTTGTTGGGGGTGGGGGTTGAGGGTTGGGAATGATATAAGTTAGTATCAATGTTGACAGTAACCAGAAGGGGACAGTTGTCTACATAACAAAGCCAATTTCACTCCCCAGTTTTTATTTTCCAAAAGATGATTTTACTTTGGGAAGTTTCTTCTGAGATTTCCGGTTACTGTTTTTAAGATTTTTGTCAATAACAGCTCCATTTTTCTGTTGGTACTTTATAAGAAATCAGGCAGGTGGATGATAGTAATGACGGGCCCCTGTAATGTCCCACATTGGGTAAACCCTGCAGATTCCCAGCCACCAAGGTATTTGGGCCAAATAACCCAAACCCCTCCAAATGCCCATGATTATAGATTAGAAAGAACCAAGGTTTCTAGTGAGAAGCCCATGCTTCTTATATAGCTAACATTTCTCTGGAAGAACAATAAGTTGACTCTCTGTCCAGGTCTGAGCTTTAAGTTGGTTTTCTTTAGAATAACTTCTTTTTATTGGGTATTTTGGATAGGTTAGGCTGCTTCTAAGCACTATAAACACATGGGGTCGTTGAAGATCAGTGACAGCCTTGTGAGGTAGATATTCATAAGAAAACTGGGCCTTGGAAGGGTCAAGTAGCCTCCGAGGAGCCACACCAATGGAAACTTAGAGGGGCCAGAATTTGACCCCAGATCTGCTTGATTCCAGAGCTAAAGGGTTAGCAAGCACCATGTGGTACTACCCAACTTTATCCTATTGGTGCTTGTCTTTCTGAGGGTAGCATTTTAGATTGGAGAAGGAGCTGGCCTGTGAACCAGGTGAGTTTCATTCTAGAATCTGAGCTTTGTTTTGAGTAGAGCCAACGTTAGTGTCATAGAAAATGAGACCTAGTTTTTTACTGAGTTTTGTATGACCTAACACCAGTCAATTAACCTTTATGAGATCCCAGCTTCCTTATCAATAAAATGAGGGAAATAATTAAAGGGATCGCTCAGGTTCCTTGTCTAGAGGTTCCCTGTTGGGAGGAACCATAGTAGTCATGCATCCAATTTCCCACTGATGCCTCTTCCTGCCACTCCCATATTCTTGCCAAAGAGTAGTCCAGCCACTGAACATCTAAAGTCAGGGCTAGCCATATTCCATAGCTGCCCGTGTTTTGGGCCATTCTTACTAGAAAATTCTACCTTTAGCCTTAAGTTTTTCTCTCAGCAAATCTCCGTATTATGCTAAATCAGTCATTTAGTTGATCATTTTTATAGGGGTGAAAAATGTGGAAGGAACAGTAGGCGTGTATTTCTAGTACCATACAATGTGCTTATGATTGAACATAACTTTTACCTTTAAATAAGACATGCCTCTTTTTCTCACTGATCTTTTCCACGTGAAGTACACAGCTATCTTCCGGGCATACTGTGGCTGTAATGGGCATCGACTTCACACTTAGATACTTCTACAAGGTTCTGATGGACTTATTACCAGTTTGTAACCAAGATGGTGGCAACAAAATCCGGTAAGCCCTTCAGGGATACCCATTTCCTAGCTAGCTGCAAAATACGAAGAAAATGATGTCTAGTATCTCTGGTCGAATGGCAACCACACTGTCATGGTCAAGACCAGAAATTCAGTCCATGGCCTGGGTGCTCAATTGCGAAGGTTTTTGTTCTTTCATTTTCCTAAGACGCATGCCATTTATGATACATGGCATGATAAACAGACTTGTCTCATAACAAGGAGAATAACTGTGGCACAGAATTCTCTGAAAGCCCTTGTTTCTCTCTGAGTCAATAATTAGAGGTTTCCCAGATCTTGGGTGCTAGAAAACCCGGAGGGTACTTTTGATATTAACTTAGTTATTAAGCCAAAGTCTTTGTGGGAATTTTAGGCACTTGGACTGTTCCTTTTTACATCTCCCCAGAAAGAGGCTCATGGAACTAAAAAAGTCTTCACCTAATTTCAAAAGAACTTGTCTGATCAAAGCCAGGGTATTCCCTTGATTTAATGCAGGCCGCTTTTTAAAATAGCTTTCTTATTTCGCTCTCTTGGCCCCTGCATCATATCGCTGCTGAATTTCATTGGCCCTTAATAGGGAAATGCAGCATTCATAGCAAACTGTTACAACGAATGCAGAGTAAAATAGCGCAGCGTGTAGTCTTGGTTAGAGCACTTCTAACATTGCTTATTTAGTGTTTCCATCAAGTATATTTTTTTATGTCCCGGAAGGTTGTATTTTATATATATTTATCATCAAAAGAAGAAATTGTATGGCTGGTTTAAAGTTTGTGCCCATGAATACCCAAGGCCACTTCTTTCAGAGTCTCCCTCCTCTGAAGAACAAATAAACTTGCCACTTACATATCCTTGCAAAAGATTTTTGAGTCCATCTTCCTTGGACTAAGTGGACACACTCTGTAGGAACTAAGTAGGTAGCCTCAGAGTCAGATGTCACTTCGTTATCGTAAACTGTACACTAGGTAATCTATCAGCTCAAGAATAGTGTATCTGTTGGGGCACCTGAGTGGTTCATTCCAGGAAGTGTCTGACTGTTGATCTCAGCTCAGGTCTTGAGCTCAGGGTTGTGAGTTCAAGCCCCACTCTGGGCTCCATGCAGGGTGTGGAGCCCACTTAAAAAAAAAAAAAAAAGAATTACGTATCTGCCTGCCTGCCAGCTGACCTTCAGTGAATTTGTTTCATTGAATTTTTACTGAGATAGATGCAACTTGTTTCGGAGCTAGCGGGATAAATGCTCTCTGAGAGTGTAGAAAGTGTGTATTACTGATGGATGCCACTTGTTTTGGGCACAGGTGCTTCATAATGGAGGACAGGGGTTATCTGGTGGCACATCCAACCCTCATTGACCCCAAAGGACACGCACCTGTGGAACAACAGCATATTACCCACAAGGTACTTGTTGCAAGGCTGAAAGCTCCATGCTCCCACAGCCTGTGGCTCATGAATTACATGGCTTGTGTCTTCTGTCTGCTTGGCCTTGCTAGGAGCCCTTGGTAGCAAACGATATCCTGAACCACCCCAACTTTGTAAAGAAAAACCTGTGCAACAGCTTCAGTGACAGAACAGTCCAAAGGTTTTACAAATTCAACACCAGCCTTGTGGTAAGTTGATCCCTCGCGTCCTCACATCCCATCCCACCATGGAATAGGAAACAGAGTCCTAGTTAATAGCTGGATAGGACTGCTGGCCGGTGTCATTGGCTGAGGATTACAGAATGACCGGGCAGGCCCTCAGTCCAGCTCCCCAGCTTGTCCGGTACAGAGTGTAAAGCCCAGAATGGAGAAGTGAGTGTTTTAAGGTCTCACACTTGTTTTGTTTTGGTTTTGTTTGTTTAAAGACTCACCCAGCCGAAGCCCTTTGAAATGTCTGCTGCAGTCTGTTCCCACACTCTTATGTAAATATGTGTGGCATCATGTGTTCCCCTCTTCCTGTCTTCTAGAGATCATGCAGCCTCCTTACATTCCTAAGGCCAAATTAGGTCATTTCTTGGTCATCCACCCAGTTAGATGGGAACTCTCACATAGATCATTTAAAAATAACTTCTTTTTTTTTGGTAGCTTAGAGTACTCTAGTATTCGATTTGAGATAACTGCAAACTACCTAGACACGGTTAAAGATCTTACGAATATTCTTATTAATTTGCAAATAATCTTAGCTGGGAGAGAATTAAAACGGGTAATGACAGTACCAGCATTCAAAAAGTTATTCACAAGAAGGAAGCTCTTTATTTAGAATAGGTATTTATATCATTAAATGTGTAATTAAAAATTTTAAAGATGTATTGGGTTGATTGAACATCCAGCTCTCAAAAAAGCAGTTGCAAAAACAATTGGGGAACAGAATAGTTTAAAAAATGAATAGATGGGGGCGCCTGGGTGGCTCAGCCATTAAGCATCTGCCTTCAGCTCGGGTTGTGATTCCAGGGTCCTGGGATCGAGCCCTGCATCGGGCTCCCTGCTCAGCGGGAAGCCTGCTTCTCCCTCTCATGCTCCCCTTGCTTGTGTTCCCTCTCTCGCTGTCTCTATCAAATAAATAAAAATTGAAAAAAAATGAATAGATGAATAGGATTGTGCTTTCAAAGCAAAGGAACTCGTCATTACTCTGTTTTGACTTCACCCCATTCTAAGGAACACGTTCCTTAAAGGAGACGTTGACACACTTGGGTGTGATCAGAAGGAAGCTGCCAGGTAAGGCCTTTCTAGGAAAGTCTGATTTCCTCTGTATCTTCTACCATTTGTACAGTGAGTTCCTGAGCCTTCAGACAAAGCCAGGCTACTCTGGGAGAAATTGTTCAGAAACGCAAAATTTTAGTGGAAGATGAATTAGAGTAATTTCTTAATGGAACTGGAACATTTCTGGCCTGTGGAGCTAACAGGACGATAGGCCTACATGATTGCTGATAGAGTAGAGGCAGCAATCTTCTAGGCAGTGGAAAATTCATCTAGACCTCTAAGAATCCATTTGGTGCCATGATTCTCAGAGTTCGGCTTATCCTCAGCACACACATATAAGGGATGACTGGCATGGAAATGAGCACGGGATTACATGGTTGGCCTGCAACATTGGACACACATGCAGAAAAGAAAGACCATATTCAACTTCACAGTGCTGCTCTTGAATCTTTGGTTTTCTGTATGGTAGATGAATCGGGCGTTTTGAGAAGCTGGAAATCACATTTTCTTGTTACAGAATGAATGAAGAAAGGGATGCTTGCTTTAGTTCTTTAAATATTCTGTTCAAATATTATTTAATATTTGAATATTCTGGAAGCAGGAAACTGGACTCTTAACAAGTCTGGTTTTTAAATTTTATTATTCTAGAAGAACAGAGGTTTGTTATCCAAGGTGGGACAGGGAATGCATGTTTTCTGGTGGATTAGGTTTGCCTTTGAATGCATTTTAAACTATTCCTTACCCAAAGTTGTCTTTCATTGTTTCTTGCACTTATTTTCATATTATAATATGTTGTAATGTGTTAAAAGAAAAAAAAAGTTTACAAAAACAGCTATAAGAGTTGTATCTGTATAAGCGTAGATGAAAGAACAAAATATACACAGCTGTTAAATGGAAATTGGGAATGATCTCTGATGGTATTAAGAAAAAAATTCTATTTTTCAGCTTTCAACAGTAGCTATATGTTACTTTTATAGTCAGAAATAAAGTTTCATAGTAAGCTATTTTCAGCAGGTTGTTGAAGGGTTGTTTTCACCATGGTAGGACTGAATCTTTGCATTGTTGTCTGTCGCTTCTGACACCTCCATTGTCTCTAGGGAGATTTGACGAACCTCGTGCATGGCAGCCACTGTTCTAAGTACAGACTGGCAAGAATCCCAGGAACCAACGCGTTCGTTGGCATCGTCAATGAAACGTGCGACTCTCTCGCCTTCTGTGCTTGTAGCATGGTGGATCGGCTCTGTCTCAACTGTCACCGGTAAAAATGCAATGGGGGCCTCTCTTTACTCCACTGTTGAATATCTGAACTGATGCCAGTCATTTTGAAGGGGCATCTGCAAAATTAACAGCACAGGGGTGTGTCCTGGAGAGGAAGAAGGTCCTGGTTATAGAGGTATTTCCAGCTGTGCGGTTTGCCGAAGAGTCATGGATTGAGACCAATTACATGTTTAAACCTTTGGTCCTAACTTTCTTTTTAACTGTCCCTTTTAATTAGCTCACAATGTCTTCTGTTTTCCTTCTTGTACATGTACAATGTAAAGTTTGTCATTGACCCTCTGCATAGTGATTTTCCTTTTGCCTTTCAGAATGGAACAAAATGAATGCGAATGTCCCTGTGAGTGCCCTCTAGAGGTCAACGAGTGCACCGGCAACCTCACCAATGCAGAGAACCGGTAAAACACACATATTACAAGAATGTCTGTAATCTCTATGTTGTACACATGCACACTGGGAGCCTCCTTTATAGATTTGTTTTGGGTTGTGGTATAAGAAGGTGATTCATTCTAATGACTTAACTGTTCACTGGGTCAGATTTCAAGCCTTAAAATGAAGTCCTCTTTCAGGTTTACATTTAAATGCTATGAAAATGTTTACAATTATATATGGTCCATGCGAAAACTGTTAGACTGTTACAGGCATTCGCTAAGAGTCTGCCATGCATTAGATGCTTTATGCACATTAAATCTCTTCGTTTTCAAATTGACCTTGTGATCAATCTGTGGGTACCTCTCGTGCACACATGCCTCCGCCTAATCTAGCATTCTTTATATTAGTGACAAATCTTAAGAACACAGTTAAATAAATTGGGGTAAATCCCTTCTGTAGAACTTAAATGAAGGAATCCTGTGTGTACTGATACACAGGTGTATGTTTAAGCATAGAAAAACATGTCGAAAGGGACCCTCCTTAAACTGTTAAATTGATTACCTCAGAAAAGAAAGATTTAGAGTGGTAAGTCAGGGAGATAACTTTCCGATTATATACATTCCTGTTTTGTGGGATATTTATGACTTCCTTTATTTATATACACATATATATCATTTCTATTGTACACAAAGATGAACAAATTGAAGCTCAGAGTGGTTAAGTGATTGGCCCAAGGTTACATCTTGTTAAGTGGCCAGGATTCAAACCCTGCTCTGTCTGATGCTATCAAGGGCCAGAGGCAGGATGAGTTTGGAATGGGGGTGGTGTTGGTCCTAACCTCCAGACTTGCTCCTGCCTAGAAACCCAAGCTGCGAGGTCCACCAGGAGCCAGTGACATACACAGCTCTTGACCCTGGCCTGCAAGATGCCCTTCACCAGTGTGTCAACAGCAGGTGCAGTCAGAGGATGGAGAGTGGGTAAGCCTTGCCCAGTGCTTGCTTTTACATCAACACGATGGCTGCGGGAGTAGAACCCAGTAAGGAATGGTGACCAGCAGCCTCGTTGAGCTTTTCCGACTGGTATTGAGCATTCTCCTTCTTGATATTTTCAGACCCAAAAGTGATTCCTATGAGCCTTTTACCCGGCAGGTTTAATGTTGTCCAGTTTCCACTTGTTGTAGCTACTTGGCATTGGTACTGCATGTTGGTCATCTCATCTGGGGATGGGAAAGTTACTCTTAGAATAAAAGGAATGAGAGGGGACATGGCCCGAAGAAGCCAGGGTGAGGGGGCAGTACTCTTGGCTTCCTGAAGCAGAACCCAGCTCTGCGTGTGACACATCATAGCTCATCAGTTCGGCTTTCTTAGAGAGCAGATAGGTTTCATGGTAGCTTTGAGAACCACCAACTACATGTCGCCTACTCCGTGTCCCTCCTCTCTGGATTGTTTGGGACCAGCCGTCATGGGGAGAGTGGCTGTGCTGGGCTACACGGGGGGGGCAGTGGGGGGATTTGCTTCTTGCGACTGCAGGTGCCATTTTGATAAAACACTCAGGGTGGAAGGGGCAGCCAGTTCTACGTTTAGTGCGTGTTTTAGCAAAGAAACGGTCGGGTATCAGGTAGAAGAATTTGGGGTGTCAGGCAGTAACTCAAAATCAGCTAAATTTGAGAAACACTGCACGTATCCTTTTAGAAAGTCATGCACTTAAATATTCAAAGTTCTAAGAAATTGGCAGTAAGGAAAGCTGTTTTTCTTATCTACTATTTCCCCCAACTTATTTGACCATGTTTCCTTCCTTCTTTTTTTTTTTTCTTTTAAATGACCCTACACATGGGGTCAGGCCAAAATCTAACAAACCTTGGGGCCATTTGGTCTTTTAAGATGACTTGAGATAATCCTGTACTAATCCGTGATGTGTGGATTTTGTGGTATGATCCACAGAGAGAACAGTTTTATTTCTCTCCTTTCCAAGCTGTTGAGAGACATAAAACAGCTATCCCCTGGCAGACTGTTGCTAGTCTTCTTTTATAAGGGAAGGAAACTAAAGCTCAAGGACTTACGGCCCTAGTAAGTAATGGAGCTCTTGAGAGCTGTCTGATGCCCAAGTCCATATGCTGTCCTGCCCGGCCCTGCTTCCTGCAACGCTCAGCATTGTCTTTCTGGCAGGGACTGCTTTGGTGTGCTGGATTGTGAATGGTGCATGGTGGACAGCGATGGAAAGACTCACCTGGACAAATCCTACTGTGCTCCCCAGAAGGAATGCTTCGGGGGGATCGTGGGAGCCAAAAGTCCTTATGTGGATGACATGGGAGCAATAGGTATGTTTGTTGGGAACTCGGAATATTTTGATTCTTCAATACTTTTTTTTTTTTTTTTTTTTTTTTTTGCCTCTACACTAGGATACAACTCTTAAAAATGATCCTCTACCCTATTTTCCTGTTTCCTTTGCCAGTCGTTTTTAGTTACAAAACCAAGGCAGATAATTACCTTCAAAGCTGGCTAGATATTCTGTGCAGGGTAAGCAGCCATGTTTCCTGCCAAATTTTACAGGCCTGGAATTCGTTCCCGTAAAGCTTGTTCTGAGAAATATCAGGCCTGATTCCTGCGTGGCTGAACTGTGGGGTTGGTTTGAATGTGAGTCCCAGCTGTCAGGAGAACAGGGCCAGTGGTGGGTGGAGTGACCACTGCACGTCGGTCTCCTGCTGCAGCCTGCCCTTACAACGTTTGCAAAGCCAAAGTCTTGTGGCTACAAATCAGTTCTTAAGGTGTTGGGGTCAGCGGAAGCCACAGCTATCTAATGCGGTCTGGGTAGCTTAGGGTGGGGGACAGGGCCCCTGTAGGGAGGAACATGTCTGGGATCAGGCCCCAAGACCTCAAAAATAGCACCTGCCTACCTCCGCTGAGATTTCCTCAATGTCTTTCTGGAGCTGGCACAAGGCCCTAAAGCTTACCTGGCAGGTGAGCTACTTAAACGTTTATTTTTTTTTTTTAACATCTCCCCACATTAACCTGTGTATAGAAGAAGAGCTCCTCCTATGTGAGGAAGGGTCCTGAGCTCACATGTTACTCCTGAACCAGGTGAGGACACAGTTGAAGTGACCTTGTTCTAAGACATCCCTTTGTATGTCCGCCTGCAGTCTCCTGCGTGGGGTTGCAGATCGTGTTTTAAAGGGAACCCATAGGGGCGCCTGGGTGGCACAGCGGTTAAGCGTCTGCCTTCGGCTCATGGTGTGATCCCGGCGTTATGGGATCAAGCCCCACATCAGGCTCTTCCACTATGAGCCTGCTTCTTCCTCTCCCACTCCCCCTGCTTGTGTTCCCTCTCTCGCTGGCTGTCTCTATCTCTGTCGAATAAATAAATAAAATCTTTAAAAAAATAAATAAATAAAAATAAAGAGAACCCATAAGCTTTGAAACGTGATCCTTTTTAGAGGTCATGTGATGGATCCATTGGCATTAAGGACACCAGGTACAATAAATCTGTGCTAAGAGGCTCGCGTTGCCCTCCCCTCTGTACTACATGGCTTCTCTTCCAAAAGTAGTCCACACCCAGGGAGCACGGCTTTCGGACCTGGACAGCTCATATTTAAGTGATTCTCATCTCCTCACTGGTTTTAGTGGTCCTTGCCAGGGGTGCTCTTGCTGTGCCGAGCAACCAGCATTCACATTGAGGACCAGGGATTAAAGGAAGGCCCTACTCCCATGTTCTGGTGGGTTCTCTTTGATTCCTTCAAAACTTAGGGTAGCTGCCCTCGTCTCCACCAAACCCCACCTTGCTCTGTTCCTTCCCATCTCACCCCCATCCTCACTTCCTGCCACACTTGAGAAATCATTACAAGGGACATCTGTTTGTTTATTTGAACAAAGGTGATGAGGTGGTCACATTGAACATGATTAAAAGTGCCCCCGTGGGTCCCGTGGCCGGAGGCATCATGGGCTGCATCATGGTCCTGGTCCTTGCTGTGTACGCCTACCGCCATCAGATTCATCGCCGGAGTCATCAGCACATGTCTCCTCTGGCTGCCCAAGGTGAGTTCCAGTTGAATCCAAACTCCTCCAGGGGGCAGCAGCCTCCCTCGTGTCCTCCTGAGGCTGGAAGGGTAGCAGCTGATGGCGTAAGCTGCCAAGCGCTTAAAAGAACAGCACGCTGCATTTTCCGCTTCCATGGAGTAGAATTCGCAAGTCCCCAAAGCTCCCTTTCCTCCGTTAGCCCGTGGCTCACTCTTGAGTGTCTAAACCCTGCGAGCTTCGTCTTGATTCCCCAGAAAATCCCTCGATGCTCTCTCCTCTTCCGCAGCGTGAGCCTACCTCGGCCCGCGTCTGGAATAAGGCAGGCGGGGGAGCTGGGATGCTGAGTGGGGAGTTTTGTGCTTCCCTCGGCTCCGATGTGCTGTCTCTGCTGTTCCAGACGGGTGAAGCAAAGATTGCCCAGGCCACGAGTGGCAAGACCGTGAATCCGTTCTGTTGCCACTGTTATTACATACTGTGAATGAACACAATTCAAAGCAATAATCACATCCCTTGAATGGTATAAGTAATTGAAGTCAGATACAACATGAATAATCTGCAATCGTGGTTTCCATACCAACAGTTAAATATGGTATCTGTGCTCGCTTCCGAGGACAAAACCGTTGAATGGCCGTCCCCGGCCTCCCTAAAAGTCCCCAGGGATATGTTAACCTGACCTTTATGGGGATAAGGCTCGCTCACCATTCTTGCTGGACTTGGTCGGGAGCTGCTTTGCTCAGCCTTGCAGCAGTACAGGCAGGTCGATGTTGGAATATTTCCCTGTGGCTGCAACCCTGATGAGGGGGAAGGAGGGAAGATCTTGGGGTAATGTGGCCTGCCTGAGTAACAGGGCTAATCACAAAGTTCCTTCCCCTTGGTAAGATTTGGGTACCAAGATTTCCCCTTGATCAGGATGTGACTATCATCCGGTGTTACCTTATGCCTGGCCTCTGATAGGGTTTCGTAACCCCATTTTATCAGTACAGTCAGCCATGGCTTTAGACCCCTTCCTTCTGTTTCAGGTACATTAGTAGAGGATTAAAAATCCATTAGCCTCTATCAACTTATTTTCTCCTTTCTTTAGAAGTTAATTTCAGGTGTCTCTCTTGATTATTCACTTGTGGTCCTCCCTTTTCTGATTCCTGCTCTCCCTCCTCCTTTAAAAAAAATAAATATTATATATATATTTAGATGGGACATCAGTTTATTGTCTTCCAAGTTTGGACTCATTCTTGATGGAATGCTGTCACCCAGCCATCAAACGGACGCTCCACAGGGTATTAAAGTGGGTGATTGTGTTTGATTAAATAGTCATGTTTCTCTCTTTTTAATGATGGGTAGAAATGTCAGTGCGTATGTCCAACCTGGAGAATGACAGAGATGAAAGGGACGATGACAGCCATGAGGACAGAGGCATCAGTGAGTATTCAAGCTGCCTCATTGTGGAATGTGCCAGCAGGAGGCTAACCCAGAATAAGCGTTCTTTCTTATATCCTTTGGGCTTATATTAGAATGTAAGAGTCTTTGACGTGACCGGAGTTTTTCCTCCCTGATTTTCCTTAGGAATAAGTGTAGGTGCTTGCTTTGTTTTAGGAAAATCTTAAAAGATTTCATGATGTTCCTTTTTGCATGAATTGCTTTGGCCTAAAACCCCTCGCCCTGCGTTTTCTTTCTCCTCCTCCGTGCTTTCCAGCGTAGTAGTATTTCAGAAAGGCAGTCATCGGGGTGTGCGTTGTTTTAATACCTCGGGGGGGAGTGTTTTTTTATCGAAATAGAGTTCCATTAGAAATACATACCTTGGCCTTCGACTCTATAGAATATATCTTCTTAATGCATGTCGGAGGCTGTAATTAGGGACCTCTCACTGCCGCTAATCCTCACAATTAAAAAAATGACTGATTCTCTCTCTCCAAAGAATAGCTCTCCCAACGTGTGAATGAGCCTACTCAGAACAAATGTACTTGATAAAATAGAGATAGTGACATCAGAGTGACTAACTGTCCTTGCTTCCCGCAGTCAGCAATACTCGGTTTATAGCTGCGGTCATCGAACGACACGCACACAGCCCAGAAAGGAGGCGTCGCTACTGGGGTCGATCGGGAACAGAAAGCGATCATGGTAAGGTCTAGTTTCTTCTGAGGAACCCGGTGGGCTCCCGTGGGCCGGTGCTCACACCCACACTTCTCCCTCCTGTTCTGTGCTCAAATTAATTACTCTGGCATAGTTTTCCACAAGACACATTCCGACATGGCCAAGGGCAGTTCTGATTATGTCTTGGCACTCCCAGGCATAAGTGAGAGGACCTCTGGGCGCACAGATTGCTTTCTAGGTCTTCTGCATGCCTAAGGATTCACATTGTCTAAACGGAGCCTGCTTACCACTCCGCTTGATCCTTGGTGTTGTTAGCTGGCAAACACCAGCATCCTCAAGGGCACTCTCAGTCACATATACTTGGGACATGGCGGGAGTCCATGCTTCCTTCTGGCATTCCCCAGCCTTGCCTGGAAGTTCAGGGAAGGCTTCACCAAGCAGACAACAATTTGCACTGGGCCTAAAGGGTGGTGAAAGAAAAGTTGGGGGCAAAGGATATGAGCGGCGAAGGGACTGGTGTATAGAGTGAGTCACAGTGGTTGTAGATGGTGGCTCTGAGATGCTCAGAAAGGGTAGGGGCTGGACTGGGAAGAGACACCAAGCCTGAGCGGGCTGTCAGTTAAGTCCACAAGCTGTACCGAAGACTTGGGGCCACCACCAGCTTCTTACCTTGCCAGGGTTCGTATGGCTTGGTGTCATAGAGAACAGCGGACATGTTGGAGTGGCAGGAGTGTGGGGCCTTTCCTGTAATTGGAAGATCTTTTTATTTTTCGTAGGGTGGTTTAATTTTCCAGAAATTTTTTTCTTCCCAGAATCAGGTCTTTTTTAAATGCATAGATAATGCATTATTTTAATTCTTCTTCCTCCACATCTACCCTGGGGCGGGGGGGAGGGCAGGGAAGGATGTCTTCAATCAGTGAGCTTCCACCTCTGTGCTAAAAAAATGCAGGAGTGGGCACTCATCAAGGCAGCCAGTGCTGCCTTTTATATGAGAGCCAGGGATTCAGGCTCCCTTTGGAAAACAGGAGAAGCCAAAACTCTGATTTGTAAATTGGAGGCTCCTAATTTGGGCTTCGAATGACATTGTTCCCACCAACTCAGTAGAAACTTCAGGTTTCTATGGAGAGTCAAAGCACAATGTAAATTTTTCAGTTTCTTTGACTTTCTGCTTTTTTTTTTTCCCTAAAAACCTTTGAACCTGCATAAATTCATTCTGCCAGGCAGTTCTGTGCCTCTTCTCCTTTGAATAATAAAACAGGTTTGAGGCTACTAAAGTTCAACAGAAATAATTTCTTATTCAGCAGAAATACTGAATCCTTTCTCTCTCTCTCTCTCTCTCTCTCTCTCTCCCCGGATAGAAATCGCTTCCATACGGAATTGGAGTTCTGAGTGACATTTGCGATGTTCGGTTAGCTCTCCCATTGTCTTAGGAAAATGGCATATGAAGCAACAGCTTAGATAAAAGGAGGAGTGCAGTGTCAGTATCTGAAAGCTGAGGAATCTAGCTAAGGGCTTGCTTGCTTTCATTTTTCACAATAATTGGATCCCCGTTATCCCGAAGGAATGAAAAATAGTTTCTCATGCAGACAGAATGCAGTGCCAAAAAAACGGAAGGCATTGGCACGCCCCCTAATTCCAAATGCACCACAAAATCAGTAGCCTTGAACTGCATGTTGTCATATCCCTGAGCCTGTACGGTGGGTCACTAAAAGTGGCGGCATCCAGTGCCCGTGCCCCTGTGATGCCGAGAATAAGCCGTAGGTGCACGTTATGACCAGGAAATCTAATTGAATCGTTTCGTCAGCGCGCGTCTTCCTCAGCTCTGTTCTGTTACTTGGTGAGTGTACTGGGCACCTGCTCTTTGCTCCGCCCGTGGAGGGACCTGGTGAAGGGGCGGCCTCGTTTCTGTGAGGCAGAGGGTGTGGGAGAGCTTACCAGATAGGGTCAAGCACAGGTGCCTGGGAGCCCCCGTCCCCCTCTTTGCAGGTTATGATATCTTAGTGAGGCTACCTGGGACCTTAGTGTCCTACTGATAAAAATGGGAGGAGAAATTTCTCCCTGGTGACGTTGTAAGCATTAAATGCAATACCCTATGGCCGGCATGTTGAGCTCAGGGCTGACCTCCCCACCTCCATACCCACTCTGCCCTCAAGGAATTTACAGTCTAGCAGGAAACTGTAACTGCATGCGTGTATTCGTAAGACTGATAAAAGGCTGAATATGACAGCGTCCTTAAAGGCCCAGAACAAAGAAGATAGAGAGATAGTTCACTTTTATCTGCATGTAAATCATGGACTTCTCCTGGGGGGAAGGTGGCATTGGCGCTGGCCCTTGAACTGGTAAAATCCCAGCCCCATGGTTCTTTGCAATCCAATGAGCGTGTTTCCACATGAGTCCTTCCGTCTGATACACGAAAGGGAAACTCAAAAGAATAAAATACATGAATATGTAAGTACTGAACAGACTAGACTTTCATGGTATGGTTTAGAATTGTGATATTCCTAGAATTAAAACCGAACGTGACCAAGCCAAACTTGGGAGACTCCAAGCTGCATTTTTATTTAGAAATATAGTTGACTCTTGAACATTGTGGGCATAAGGGGCACCGACCCCCGCCCCTGGCACAGTGAAAAATCTGCATCAGACTTCTGACTCCCCAAATACTTAACAACTAATAGTCTACTGTTGACCGGAAGCCTTATCAGTAACATAAATAGTGGATTAAGACACTTTTTGTATGTTACACATATTATATACTATATTCTTATAACAAAGTAAGCTAGAGAAAAGAATATGTTAAAAAAAATCGTAAGAGAAAAATGCATTTACAGTACTGTCCTGTATTTGTGGAAAACCGGCCTCTAAGTGGACCCACGTAGTTCAAACCCCTGTTGTTCAAGGGTCTGTGGTAGTTAATGTGGCCAAGAGAGTTTTGTGTTTCAAAGGAATTTTATTTTAATTTTTCAATCTTAAAAAAACTACTCAAAATAGGAATAGTTCTTGAAATTGACAAAGAATTTTGTCAGTATTCGAAGACCACTTAGAATGATTGTTTTTCAGCACTTGACTATTTATTGTTACTCTCACAAGTAGTGATTAAAAAAATTACTCCCTACTGATGCTTTTAATCTATATATGCTCCACCCATTATCGCTCCTGAAAATAGCATGTTCTAATCATCAACTGGCTTATTTTTAAGTTAAAAACCACCAGTGTATATTTGTTCTTTGTGAATTCGTGTGTTGGTTACTATCTCACTGGAAACGTTATGCAAATATATATTAAGCCACATTTTTTCTTTGTAAAAGAGAAATTTCCTCCTAGTGAAGCAAATTCCAAAAAGCTTAAAAGGCAAATGCTGAGCCTTTTTGTCAAATGTGTCAAAAGTACACAGTGCACCGTGAGACCGTTTTCTAAAGGTGCACAGATATTCTCCTGCAGTTACTCTCTGTGACCACAAGGTGGAGAGTGAGTCGTCGTCCCCCACGCCTTCCCCCAGAAGGACCTAACATCCCTAACCATCAAGAGAGGTTTCTCAGGAACCATCAGCTAAATATGTAAGCAGGATACTAAAGAGCCACAGCCTAATCTTGACTCTTCTGTTCTTAACGCCTGGCCTCCTTTCTGAAGCCTACTTTTTGCTTGAGGTCATCTTTGCAAAGACTTGACTGTGTATAGGTTTGGGTAGTAATCTTTCCTTTGAAAGTGTTTGCTGATACCCTTTGTGTTTTCAATAGTGCTTCCCCCTCCATGAGTCAGACTGAGTCTGTCTTATTCATCACTGTTCCCAGCACTCAACAGAATTGCCTGGTGCTAAGTAAACACTCCATTTGTTAAGTGAGAGCATGTGTTTGGATTTTTCCTCCTTCTCCACAGCTTGCTATCCCTCCCTCCAGATTTTCATTAATTACTGAGATAAGAGGAAGCCTGAGTAAGTTACAGAGGGGTTGAGCAATGTCCCCAGAGCAAGTGGTTCACTTTGGGAGAGCCTCTGCTGGGGAGGTTCCCATCAGAAAGCAAGAACAGGAGAAATGGGGGTGCCCCTGAGTGGCTTTGGGAACAGCTCTACCATCAAAACCACCTGAGCCTGTGACCAGCCAGGTTGAAGGCATCCCTGGACTCTTAAGTTGGAAGCCCTGGGCAGGGCCCAGTGAGTCCTGGATTGTCTTCATTATTCGGTGAGCCTGGGAAATGTCACAGCAGAGAAAACCACAGATAACTCAAAAAATTAATGCCATTGCTTTGGGAGCACAGTAATGTGATTTTGAAAAATGAGGTGCCTGCTTTCTGTGAGGCATTGTGTTGAGTATTCCGAGTACAGAGATAAGAATTTGCTAATGGACAAGACAGCCCTGAAGTTTATTATATAGTAAAAATCTAAGAGAGATGTGCACAGAATGCCATTTAACTCGCAGAAGGGGCATCCGACCGCATGCGGGCTGAAGGCTGGGGTTGGACTGCTTCCCAGAGAAGACCTTTAAAAGCTGAAGCATGAAGCACAATAGCCAGACGAGGGAGGGTGGGAGGGGGAGCCCGGCAGAAGGCCTGTCACGAATGTGCAAATGAGTTAACAGTTACCATGGGTGCTTGTAAATGAGTAGAGATGGGAAGCCATTCAGGATATGCTTGGAGGCAAGATAAAGACAGCCCAGCGCTAAAGGCTGGCCAACAATAATCAACAAAGACACCAAGATTTTGCCGAAAGTGTAGTTTCTCCTCAAGTTCCCTACGGGTAAAGCACATGGCAGCATAAGCACACACAGCACTTTTTACCTGGGCTTTCGGAGCCTGCCGTCCGGTCTTACGTTCCACACTGAGCACTGCCCAAGCTGAGAAACTCACTAGGGCTCCTGATGCTTGCTCTTGAGGAAAGGCATCACTGTTTCCCCAGCCCCGGAACCTAGAAACCTCAGTCTTATCCAAGGATGCCAACCCGCCTGGCATCTTCACCAGGCAAGTCCATTTGGCCACCAAATTCAGCCTACTCTGCACTCCAGTGGTCTCTTGAAGCCAGCCCCTTGCTCTTCTTAACACCGCTGCTGTCCCTTCAGGTCCTCATCATCTCCTGGGCCAGTACGCCACCCTCCTATCCTCTGAGCCTCTGATCCCTCCTTCCTTCTGTCCAGCCTCCTTCTTGCCACAAGGGATCCTCTTCAAGCACCTTATGTCATTGCCACTCCTCCACCCCCTTGCCTGTTATCCTAAATCCCAACTCTAGCTCCACCAGCCTTCTTGATCTGGTCTGAGCCCTCATGTCTAGCAGTGTCTCCTATGTCTTTCTCCCCCATACCGGGCTTTTTATCGTCCCCCAAGCCCACCAGAGATTTTCAGGCTACTGTGTCTTTGTATTTGCTTACCTCCTGGCCTGCAGTGCCTTTCCACCCTTCTCTCTACCTAATGAACACCTTCTCTCCCATGAGGGCTACCTAAGTGTCCTCCTCCGGTATCCTAAGCCAAGCTAACCAGCTTTGGTATTCCTTTCGGTATGCCTCAGTTTTAACACCTGTTTTCCCTTCTTGAGGGCTTCTCAGGAGCTGGGGCCTCACCTTTACCCCTTTTTCTGGTGAGCGCCCCCCAACCTGGCACCAAGAAGACTCTCCGTGAGGGTAGACCTGAATGTCCATGAACTCCTCCTCTTCTGTGCTGACTTCTCATGGTCAACACTCCTGTGTTTCTGGCTAGACATCTCCACAGACTCTCAAGTCAAGATGTCTAAAACAAAACTCATCTTCATTCCTGAGACTGGGGATCTCCGAGTCTTAGCATCCTGACTCCAAGGCACAGTCCATTTAACTGCCCTTCAGCACCCCCACCACCCCCTCACTTGTAAGAGCTTACCAACTTCTCTTGTTTCCGCTCCTGAGATACTTTTAAATCTGTCCAATCCTGTACCCCTAGTTGTAATTCCTCGTCTCTCATCTGGGCTGTCAGAATAACCTCTGAACTGTCCCCCTCTCTCTCCTTTTTATTCATAAAAAAAAGCTGGCATCAGAACTCTCTTTGAAACACAGAAACTATCATGCTATTTTTTTCAGTCTGCTTAAAATGTTCTGTTGTTTCTCCATTTTCTCTGCTTTGACACGGCCTTTATAATAAGACTGTAACTCCCTTTTCCACCTCCCTCCTGCCACGTTCTCCAGCTGCCTGCTAGCACCCGCCCTAGCCACATGGTGCAGGAATGGCCTTGGGGTTCCACACCCCTGTGGCTGTGCTCCTCTGTCTCCTTGCTCCTAGCCACCTACCAAACTCCTGCACATCCTTTAAAGCCCAATTAAAATAGGAGTTTTTCCGTGAAGCTTTCTCATTCTTCCAGCGGAATTAGTTATTCGGTGTTCTAGATTTCAGTTCTACCTCAGCTATGGCACTTACCGTTGTCCGCGGTAAAATAAACCTAGCTTCACAAAGATGTGTCTCGTGTTCGGTTGTGAAATCCTCAAGGAAGAGAAACATCTCTTACTCAGGTTTCATCGTCTCCCCCGTCTGGCCCCATAATGGTTTCCTATCAATGAATAGTTGGGCAGATCCGTGCTTGTATTGGCTTTATTTTTCAAGCACTAGCTATTAAGCACCTTGTACAAGGACCGGGTTTTCACCTTGGTGTCTCCTGCAATGCCTGACACAGTGTCTTGTACATAGTAGGTGCGCAATAAATATTCGTTGAGTTGGACTGGCTTAAATAATTCTGTCATTTGAGAAATGTTTCATTGAGGACAGAGAATTGCCTTTCTCATTTTTGCACAGAGCATACATTTTCAACCACAAACTATTCCTGCTTGGCTGTATGCAAGCACATCAATTTTGCAGCCACAAATGTGACTAGCGCTACGCACGGGTGAGCGCTGATTGATGCTAACGGTAGATGCAGTGGAAATATTAATGAGCTGCCACTTCTCAAAATTTTTAAAGGGGATTTTTGCAATATTTAAAAACATGCCAGGGTTCTTGGAATGGAATCCTTTGATCAGCAAGGGCGTTTTCTTTTGAAACATGTATTACTTAGAATACCGAAAGAAATTAATCTTTAAATACGAGGAGCCAGCTTACACAGAGAATTGTTGATTCCTTTGCTGGATGCCATGGGTCTATGTGGAGTTAGTATTTCATGGGGTGGAACTCTGGGCAAGTTCATTAACCTCTCTGATCGTCCCCTCCCTCACCTGTAAAATGGATGTTAAACCACATGCCTTGTTGGTGTGTGGGAGCCCCAGGACACTGACATCTGCCGTGGAGCAGGTGTGTGGGTGAAGGCGGCCATTGTTTTTGCTCTCACTGTGTTGCGATGTCACATTCAGGCCTGTCCAAGCCCTGTTCCCCCCAACTCGATCCAAGTCCCGTTAAGACTTTTTGTTGTCGTTTGAGCTGCCTTTTTTTTTCTTTAAAATAAAATTAACAGTCCTAATGTTAATCTCCGGGAAAGGTGTAGGAGGATCGCTCCCAAATGTCAGTGGTAGTTATCTATGGATCAGAGACGATGTGCGGTGATTTTAGTTTTTGTTTTGTTGATTTGGGGATTTGGGAAAAGTCTGCTTGTATATTTTTTTTCTTATCTGTGCTCTCTCAGGTGTCTAAAACCGTTATGGTTTTATTGTGTAATTGTGGAAAAAGAATAGCTCATAAAAGATGTCTGTAGAAATAAGTCACTTGAACGTCTGCTGGCAACCTGCAGACGTTTACAGCCCGGTAACACAAAGATAGGAACATCTCCCAGTGCCCCAGAAATCTGATGTCACATCTCCCTGCGTCTGGAAGCTCTCAGCTGCCTGTTCTGTTCCTTTTCTAGGTTACAGTACCATGAGCCCGCAGGAAGACAGTGAAAATCCCCCGTGCAACAATGACCCCTTGTCAGCGGGGGTCGACGTGGGAAACCACGATGAGGACTTGGATCTGGACACCCCACCCCAGACTGCCGCCCTACTAAGTCACAAGTTCCACCACCCCCGCCCCCACCACCCCACGCTGCACCACAGCCACCACTTACAGGCGGCCGTGACAGTACACACTGTCGACGCGGAATGCTAACACTCCCCTCACCTCCGCGAGAAGATGGAATCTGGGAGGTACAGAATGTTCTGGAGGGGAAGAAGAGCCAGCATCAGAGACTCCACTGCAAGAGGCCCCTTTGTGTGTGTGTGTGTGTGTGTGTGTGTGTGTGTGTGTGAGCGAGCTTTGTCCAGAGTGATTGACCTTTCCTGCCCGTTCACATGTTTCAAAAGGAGCGACAACAACAAACTCACGGGAGAATGCAAGGCTGGCTCCGAAACGCAGGGGAAGGAAGCCTGATTAATGAACCTGCCATCGTACTAAGGGAATGGAATAGAAGTCAAACCTCCAAACAGAGACGAAACCTGTAAATGAAACATGGGGAACCTTCGTTAAGCTGAGCCAGAGGAATGTTCCAAGGAGCCAGAAACATTCGGCTGTCCTTAACTGGAAGAGAGAGAAATGTGCCCAGCCGGAGACGGGGCGCGAGGCACATCCAGAGAGAAACGTGAGCTTCGAAGACTCCGCCGGGTTTCGTGGCGGTCCCTAGACGCCGCAGTTGCTCTCTGGAACTCCTGTTGGGCCCTAAATGATGCATCTCAAAATTTCTAAGTAAAGGATTATTTTTCTACTATTTATTGAACTTTCAAACATTCTCAAACTTTGGGGGAAAGAAAAGGAAACACATGAGAAATTTTCAGCAGTCATGCCTAGCCTTTTTGTGTGTGACGAATGGTTCTTGGACTAAGAAGTTGTTATTTAACAGACACCATCCCACTGCCCCAGTCCACAAGATGGGAAAATGAAGAAATCTCTCTCTCCAACCTGTTTACATGCCTTTTCTTTAGAAGATCGTTTTATGGGAACACTCTTTATTTGTAATGCAGTATTCTTTCTCTGTGTTTGACAGAGGTGGGGAGGACAGAGGAATCCAAAATGCTTACCTAAGTTTTCATGTTTCTTTCTAACTCCTTTCCACTCCCTGTACAATGCTTTTCTTAGATTTCTACAAAACTTAATATTACAACCCCGGCCTTTCAGCTAAGGGAGAGATGGATTTCTTCTCCTTGCGTTAGAGACTATAAATTTTTAAACGTCGCATTCTGATTGTGAGAATAGTGAGTACCTAAAGGAAGATGTTCTGAAGATTCACGGTTGGTTCTTAAAGATTTCTTCGGATATCCTAGTTCAAAGCTGCTGCCAGTTATCCAAGAAGTTACCCACCAGACCGCTTCGTGGCGTATGCAGAGATTAATAAAATCTGGCTAATATAACATGGGGCATTGTAATTTTGAAGTAGTGTTCTAATTACAGTGATGTATTTTAGATTCACATTTTGTGATTCAAATATGTTATAAAGACATTCTTGCACCGTGTGTGTGGTAAATCTCCGTTTATATGTAGTTGGAAAAAAAATTCACTGAATAACGTTTTAATGATAGGGTATTAATGACATAATGTAAAAAAAAAAAAACAATTGGTTCTTCAGCAGTACGGAAAGTAAACTATGTGCGTGCTATCAGGAAACCCCTTCCTACTGTGTATAAATTTGCAGTCTAGTGAAATAAACTGTATGAACGGACAGCTTTAGTGTTCATAGTGATTGTTAACGTCCGCCTTCTTGCGCCTCCAGGCAAATTACATCCACTTTGTAACGAGCAGATCAGTCACCAAACTGAAAGTAGGCCTCCCCTCGATGCTGCCGTCCACTTCGGGGGTTTCTGGACATCTGGAATATGCAAAACATTTAAGAAAATGGGATAAAATTAAAAGTCAATGTTAAAAAATGTGTGGGGGCCCACCCCCCTCGCTGAGCATCTGCGTTCATGTCAATAATAAAGAGATGGTTGTTCTCGAATTCCTGGAGAGAAGGGGTGACTTTCCTGTCTTTCCAGAAAGTTAAACCTCTCCGTGAGATACCGGTATGTTTCCTGAAGTTGAGGACCTTTGTGTGATGACACTAGCTTCTTGATGGGGGGAAACTTGGGGTTTTTGAGAAAAGAATCACAAAACAGAGCTTAATAAAATAACGTTAAAGCCTACTCAAATGTAGGAACAGAAATGCATCTTGTGTCTCTTGTGATAAATATCTCCCCTGTCCGGAACTTCAGGGGACAGTAATCGAATGCTTCTACCTGAAAAGGAACCAGAACTGTTGTTTTACAGCCCCTGGAGAACATGGCACACAGATTTGCAAGGTTTTATCCTCCGAAGTTCCCTTTCGTCTTCTCCCCCAAGTGTTGTTTCGACATTTGTGGTTCATGGTCTTGTTTTAAAGGACGGTTCCGTTTTTGGAAATTTCTATCATGGCGACCTCTATTGGTGGCTCTTGCCCCTTAGGTAATGTTGCTTGTTAAACACGAGCGGCCGCTGGAATCCGGGAGGGAGGTCCTAGCAATGCCTTCTCGTTCCCTAAGGTCCTCTTAATGCCTGTAACCGACGCTCCCATCAGCGTTAACAAGTTTCAGCAGCCGAAGCTGCTCCAGGTCACTTGGTGGCTAGAAAAGGGGAATTCCTATTCGTGGCCCAAACAGAACAGGGTTCAGACCCATCGAGCTCTCAGGTACGCGCTCATCTGCTTTTCTGACATTTATTTTAGACATTTTGGAAAGCGTCGTTTTTCTTCCTCTGCCTTTTGATTGAATTTGAATGCTCAACCCTTATTAATATCTTCATTTGAAAAATGTCAGGGATGCCTGGATGGCTCCGTTGGTTAAGCATCTGCCTTTGGCTCCGGTCATAATCCTGGGGTCCTGGGATCGATCCCCACATCGGGCTCCCTGCTCAGCAGGGAGCTTGCTTCTCCCTCTCCCTCTGCTGCTCTCCCTGCTTGTGTTCTCTCTCTCTCTCTGACAAAAATCTTTAAAAAGAAAAAGAAAAAAATGTCAAATTTACTCAGGTTTATTTTGCACGTCAGAAGGACTGGTATGCAGGAAGAAATCCTGGAAGATCACTTAAGCTGGTTTCCCTGTGGTGATGGACTGCTCTAATGATTACTCTTCCAAAAAAAAATCTGGTAGAATAATCAAAATGGATTAGCCCAGTCTTATCTGTGCCATCTTCGGTCTGTTTCTGAAGAGAGGAGTGCGACTTTCCTGGCTGAAATACAATGCCATATTCAGAATTTCGTCTGACTTCTCAGTAAAGAATATTAAGTCGGAAGATCTATTTCAATGGCTGTGATAAGCATAAGATGCTCTATTAGCTAAGGTGTTTATCATCAATATAGATCTGTAGACATTTGAAGTTGTTTAGGCTTTCCTCTAACCTCCTTCGTTGTCCTACACAGCTAATTAGGGCCTCTTCCCCCCTTACGTTAGTGTTTCCTAACCTTTTTAAAAACTCATGACTGCCCCCCTCCTCCGGAGAAAATTCACCCTTACAAGAAGTTAAATACTAGTAGATAAGATTTTGATGGATGGGATGGAGATTTGGAAGGGTACCGACCATTGTAATAATCTCTTTTCCTCCCCCAAGAACCCATTTCTTGATGTGATCTATATCTTTGTTCGTGCTGTGTGTGTGTATGTGTGTGTGGTTTCATTTTTCCCCCAGTTTTATTGAGGTTTAATTGACCTAAAAAATTTGTACGATACTGGGGTGCCTGGGTGGCTCAGTTTGTTAAACGTCCAACTCTTGGTTTCTGCTCAGGTCATGATCTCTGGTTCAGGCTCCATACTCAGCACGTAGTCTGCTTGACATTTTTTCTGCCTCCCCCTGCTCCCATTCATATTCTCTCCCTCTCTCTCTCTCTCTCTCTCTCTCTCAAATAAGATCTTTAAAATTGTAAGATATTTAAAATCTACATCATGGTGATTTGATATCAGTATTCATTATGAAAAGATTCCCCCCATTAACGCTTTCTTCATTGATTTATTTTTGGTGAGATTTATCTCTTCTACTCTTAGCAAATTTCAACTATAGTCACCATGTTTTACATTAGATCCTCAGACCTTATTCATCTTAGAGTGAAAGTTTGTACCCTTTTACCAACCTCTCCCTGTTTCTCCCACCCCTGTAGCCCCTGGCAGCCACTTTTCTATTTTGTTTCTAGCAGTGTGACCTTTTTAAAAAAATATTCTATGTATAGGGATGCCTGAGTGGCTCAGTTGGTTAAGCATCTGGCTTTGGCTCAGTTCATGATCCCAGGGTCCTGGGATTGAGTCCCACATCGGGCTCCTTGCTCAGCGGGGAGCCTGCTTCTTCCTCTTCCTCTGCCCCTGCTCGTGTACTCTCTTGCTCACTCTCTGAAATTAATCTTAAAAAAAAAAAAAAAATTCTATGTGGTATCTAGTGATACCATGCACTATTTATATTTCTTTGGCTTATTTCACTTAGTATAATGTCCTTAGGGCCCCTCCATATTGTCACAAATGGTAGGATCTCCTCATGGTTGAATAATCATGCTTTTTGACCTACTTTATGTTCTCTTAAGAGAAATATCTGCTCGTCTCACCTCCGCAAATCTCAATTAAATACAACTTCTTTCATGACCAGGTTCCTTAATCCAGTTACCACTCCTGTGCCTGATAAAAAGTGAGCTCTGCCCGTTCAAATTTTCTAAAACTCCTCTGCACCAGTCGTGAGCTTCTGGTTAATCTTGGCGTGGATGTTAGCTGCATTTTCGTATGAACTTTTTTATAGCCTCAACTGGACCCTAGCTTCCTAAGAGCAAGGACTATTTCTCACTGTTCTTTGTCGTGCTCTTGGCACCATACCCTGTAATTTGCAGGGAGGGCCTTCAGTGTTGAGAAGATTAAATGTCTGGAGTATCAGCTACAGCCATAATTATAGTTGACCCTTGAAAATCACAGAGGTGAAGGGCCCCGACTCCCCATGCAGTCATTAGACTCCCCCAAAACTTTTTTTTTTTAAAGATTTTTATTTATTAGAGAACGAGTGGGGGAGAGGCAGAAGGAGAGGGAGAAGCAGACTCTCCACTGAGCAGGGAGCCCAATACAGGACTCGATCCCAGGACCCTGAGATCATAACCTGAGCCGAAGGCAGACGCTTAACTGACTGAGCCACCCAAGTGCCCCAGAACTTAACTTTTAATAGCCTCTTGTTGACCAGAAGCCTCAACAATAACGTAAAGAGTTGATTAACATGGATTTTGTATACGTATCACATACTCCGTTACTATAATATAAGGTAGAGAAAAAAATGTTAAGGAAATCATGAGAAAATAACATACAGTACTGTACTTTATCGAAAAAAATATAAGTGGATCCATGCAGTTCAAACCAGTGTTCAAGACTCAACTATAATTAGTTACAACGGATATTATAATATTTAAAGTAGTAAATGAAGTAGATTTCTCCAAAATATTTGCTCAATTAGTACTTTTTTTTTTTTTTAAGATTTTATTTATTTATTTGACGGAGAGAGAGAGACAGCCAGCAAGAGAGGGAACACAAGCAGGGGGAGTGCGAGAGGAAGAAGCAGGTTCACAGCGGAGGAGCCTGATGTGGGGCTCGATCCCAGACGCCAGGATCACGCCCTGAGCCCAAGGCAGATGCTTAATTAAGGTATAATTGGCATAACATATTTTAGGTATACAAGGTAATGATTCAGTCCTTGCATATATTCAAAATGATCACAGTAGGTCCAGATGACATGCATCATGGTACATGGTTACAGGTTTCTCATGATGAGAGCTTTCAAGATCTACCCTCCTAGCTACTTTCAAATATACGATACAGTATTATTAACTATAGTCACCACACAGTACATTCTATTCCCATGACTTATAACTGGAGATTTGTGCCTTTCGACCACCTTCATTTTGCCCACCCCGCCCCCCCTCCCCAGACTCAGACCACCACCAGTCTGTTCTCCATGACCGTGAACTTCACTTTGGTTTTTTGTGCAATAGTTTTTTAGTGCATTACACTAATAATTAGTACAATGTTCCATGTTTAGCAATTGTTTAATGTTATCTCTGATATAAAAATCAATTTTAATAATTTGATGTGTACATACATCTAAGTGCAAAAATAATTCCTGCTGTGTAATTTAAATGTTTAGTTATCCAATATAGTTTTAAATGGCACTGATTTGAAGAAGGAGTCATGTTAATATGGAAGTGCTTCAGACCTTCTCATCAGACTCCTTGGGTTTGTTCCACGCTACTCTCATTCTGTTTCTGGGTGCTGCTTGATGAAAGTGTTTTATGTAACAATATACCCACCAGGATTACTGCCTGAGTTCCTACTTCAGTCTAGTGCTTTTGGAAAAAGAAAATTACGTAACAAGAAGCTTGGCTCCCCTGCAAAAGTATGTCCCTGACTTTCAGGGCTCCTTGGCAATCCTTTGTCCAGACCCAGTTTATTCTCTAGTACATTCTCCTCAAAATCTGTTCCAGAACGTCTCCTCTTCCCCCTATCCTGTGCTCTGCCCTGCCACAGCCTCTCTACAGCTGCCTTCATTCTGCGCCGACATTTGGGGTAGAAATCCCACAACTTTTTACACCTTCCACGTCAAATGGCTCTCAGACGTCACCCTCTCTGTTCTCAGAGGAAGGAATGTTCAACTCCTTCCCAGATGCAAGCCCAGCTTGCATCACAAATGCACATCGTCAGCTCCACTTGCCCAGCTGGTGCTCCTGAAACACCGACCATCCCCTCACCTACAAGTACAAACCTTCCTTCACCTGGCTGTCCCCTCCAAGGGCGGTGAGATGTTCCCCCTGCCTTTCTGGGCCACTGTTAACAACGTTGCAGTGTTCACTCAAGCCCTCACCCGCCTCCCCTGCTGAGCCCCGGATGCAAACTCCACCCCCCCCACGCCCCCACCCACCACAGGCTCCTTCTTTGCTGGGACTTCAGCCAGAAGCTACAGAGACACCCTCTTGCCCAGGCTGTGCTGAGAGCCTCCACGCGCCATCTCTTTTTCCCCCAAATCTCCATCTCCTGACCAGTGGCCCGTGAGATGTGCCCTGTGGGTGCTTCGCAGGCAAGTGCAACAGCAGGCACCCCACCAGCCCCGCCCTGCTCCACGTTGCTGTCCTTTCTCACCTGGGTGACCACAGCGGCTTCCCCGCTCTTCTCCTCTCCCTTCTGCCCCCCCTCCAGTTCACTCTAGAGGCAGACGTCCACCTAATCTTAGTTTTGAGAGAAATGCCACATACCATAAAATTAGCCATTTTGAAGTATACAATTCGGTGGCGTTTGGCGCATTCAAAATGTTGTGCAACCATCTAGTTACGAAGTAGTTTTGCCACCCCAGAGGGAGACCTTATGCCCATGAAGCAGTCATTCCCCAATCCCCCTGTTCCTTAGCCCTTAGAAACCACCAATTGGCTTTCTGTAGATTTCTATGGGTTTACCTAATCTGGACGTTTCTTTTTTTTTTTTTTTTTTTTTCCTTAAGATTTTATTTGAGAGAGCGTGTGCACAGAGGGAAAGGGAGAGGGAGAAGCAGACCCCCCACAGAGCAGAGAGCCTGATACGGGGCTCCATCCCGGGGTCCTGAGATCAGGCTCCAAGCTGAAGGCAGAGGCTTAACTGACTGAGCCACCCAGACGCCCCTAATCTGGACATTTCATGTAAATACAGTAGGTGACCTTGTGTGTCTGGCTTCTGGGGGGTGCCTAAGAGATTCCTTATAGATCAAGTGTTGATCTCTATCCGTACTTGATCCCTTTTTGTGGCTGAGTACCGCTCCACTATACGGATATACCACATTTTGTTCATCCATCCCTTGATGACGTTTGGGCTGTCTCCACCTTTTGACAATTGCATGTAGTGCTGCTTTGAGTGTTTGTATATAACTGCTTGTTTGAATACTAATGTTTAATTCTTTTGGATAAATCCCTAGGAGTTGCATTGCTTGGTCACATGGTGATTCTATGTTAAACATTTTCAAGAACTGCCAGACTGTTTGCTAGAGTGGCCGTGCCGTTTTACATTCCCACCAGCAATGTACAAGAGTTCCAGTTTCTCCGCTTCTTTGCCAACACTTATTTTCCTTTTTCAAAAAAAAATTACAGTCATCCCAGTGGGTATGAAGTAATATTTCATTGTAGCAGAATGATCTTATTTTTAATGTAAAATTAAAACCTGCTACTTGCTTAACCCACTTAAACCATTTCCCATTGCCCCATCTTCCTTCTGCCCTTAGGATAAAGTCAACCTAACTCCAGCTTACCCCCAGACTCTTCATTCCAGCTGTCTTCTCTTCCATTTCTCGAGTACGCCTTGCTCTAGCCCACCTCAGGGACCGTGCACGCTCTGCTCGCTCTGCCTGGAACACTTGCTCTCCAAGCCCGCCCCTCCCAGCCCCGTCGCTGCCCTCGGTAACTCCTGCTTCTCCTTCAGATCTCAGCTTCAGTGCTTCATCTCAGGGACTACCCACCAGCACGGGCCTCCACGGGTGCGTGATTTAAACCCGATACTGGCTCTAGCTGCCTCTGCTTGCTAACAGAGAGGGTGGCCTGATCCTTCCTGGGAAAACCCATCTTTATACAGGACCTTACACTTGCAGGGGAAAACAGCCTGAGACTCTGAATCCCCTGCCAGTTTTTCCGAGCTGCAGAAGGATCAGACTCTCCATCCTGTGAAATCGATCTGCCTCAGGAGCTGGGGTGGAGGGTGCTTCTGGAGGGGCTTGGAAAGCAAGAAGCAGGGGACACGTGGGGAGTCTTGAGGCAGGAGGAAGACACCAGACGTTAAAGCCCTGGCACCCACAGAGAAAGGTGATCGGGGAGAGCGTGCCGGGCGCCTGGTGGCAAGGAGGCTAAGGGAGGGTCAGATATGGATTTGTCTGGCTGTCTCGCGTGCACCTGCACCTCTCCTGGCCTTTGCTGCAGATTCACGGACACGAGCCCTGAGTGAGTGACCTCAGAGGAATTCAAGGGGAATGAACCAAGGGCAATGGGCCAGGCCAGAGCAGAGAGAAGAGGACTGCAAGACCGCGCAGTAAGAGGCCAGTGACGCAGCTGAGTGAATGAAACCTCAGGGCCAGAGGCCACAAAAGCTCTGAGGAATTCACAGGAGCCTTGGGAAGGTCATTGGATTGACTACAGGGCACGGGATAAAAGCTCCGAGTTACTTTTATCTCAATCCCCCAGCACAGCTGGAGCTGAGCCGCATGTGGGTTTTTCACAGCACCCCAAGTGAGACGTCTCCTCCTTTGCTGTCGTCACACAGAGTTGTTGTATGTCTGCCTTCCCACCAGACGAAGCGTGGGGCAGTCGGGGGGTGTCTGTCTGTCTGCGTGCTGCATCCTGGTGCCTCTCTCGAGTGGGCACATAAAGATATTTGCTGAGTGAATAAACTGATTTCTGACCAGGATTGGAGGTGGATTCGGAAAGGAAGAAAAGATACTAAAATGGGGTGATTTCATATTTTTTATTTCTCCCCCCTGAACTGGAAATAGAGCAAAAATGATAGTTGAAAACTCAAGATGCCCAAACTTACCGGAATAAGTTAATTTGCTAAAAGACTGGAAGAGGTTGGAATTGCCTTATCAGAATGTCCCATAAGCACATCAAAAGCAACCCGTCAACCATAAAAATATCAGAAGGAAGTAAAATCCTGTGCTCGTGACCTTGGCATAAGGAAGACTTTCTTAGGGCCCGCTGAAAAAGCAAACGTCCTAACTCAAAGGTTGGTGTAATTTAAAATCTTTGTACTACAAAAATAACCCCCCAAAAAACTTAATTGCTGAAATAGAACAAAGGCTTGGCATTGACAGTAATGCGTATTAAAACTAATGTATTAATAATAACAAATAACCTAATTACACTATGAAGCAAAGAAGAAATTACCCAATACAAACTTAAGCCAGTCCCTCTTCAGCGCAAAGAAGATACAAGTAGCCAGTAATCGCAGGAAGAAATGTTCAACATTTCTAGAATTAATGAAATACAAATTAAAATGAGATAAAAGTTTTGCACCCCCAGGTTGCATCACTGTCAGAGTTGTGTAACACTCTGAGCATTATGGGGGCGCGTACGTCAGTGTAGCTACTTTGGGGAGTCTGAGATTTAAATGTGTGCACTCTCTAATCTCACTTCCCCACATGTATCCTATAGAAACACGTGTGCACAAGGCAACGTGACCAATATATTTACAGAAGCGTTTGCTGAAATGGAAGAAAATTGTAAAGCACCTCAGTAATGACTCAAGAGTGGAATATGTGTGTTATGAAATACTATGCAACCGTTTGAAGATAAGGTTGATCTCTGTGCATGAGCATGGTTGTATCTACAAGACTTATTGTTGCGTAAAAAGAGTAAGTTGCAGAGAGGTACACGTACTGTTATACCTGCTGTTAAAAACACAACAGAGGGTGCCTGTGAGGCTCAGGTCACCATCCCAGGACCGAGCCCCATGTCGGGCTCCCTGCTCAGTGGGGAGCCGGCTTCTCCCTCTCCTTCTGCCCCTCCCCTGCTCGTCCTCTTTCTCTCTCTCTCTCTCTCTCTCTCTCTCAAAGTTAAAAGAATTTTTTAAAAAGCACAACAGATTCCAACAAATTATCTCCAGGTGGAGGGAGAAAGGGGTGGCATTAGCCAAAGGATATTAGACTTCTTATGTATAGCCTTCCAAATTTTGGCCAGGCAAATGTAATTGCATACTGTTTGTATTTTACAGTAATTTGAAATTAAATGCATAACAGGAAGACACTCTGGGGCAATAAGAGGAGAGGAACTAATGATATACTAAGCAGAAGAAGCCGGACACCAGGGAGTGCATTCCAAGCAAATCCGCGGAGACAAAGTTGTCCATGGACGAAATCCATGAAGATGAAGGACAAACAGAAGTGCTCTACAGTGGGAGCGAAAATCAAAGCAAAGTGAGATGCTTTCCGATTCTTTCCATTTCAGCCACAGCTGTGGTTCTTCTGAGGGTGGTGGAGGCAAACCGGTGAGGGGCACTAGGGTGATGGAAAGACGGGGCTCCTGTGGATGAATCCATTGTGAAAAGTGGACAGTTGGGATCAGTGCCTCTCAATGTCTGTAAGTTGACCTCAAGAAATGAAAGGAATGAAATTGTCTAGCTTTGTGTCTGTCATGATACCATGTCTGAAATTTTCATTTTGCTTCAAGTTAAACTGAGGCATTCTTCCTGAAACACACTGCTCCTGTCTTTCCCATCTCTGCCATCCTCCCCTTGGTGATGTCACCCAAACTCAGCTCACACTGCATGAGAGGATGGCCAGGTGATTCTGGTGACACACAGCACGGTGGGAGGAGGAGTTTGTTCAATGTGGCTGGTGGACAGGTTTTGTTCGTGGAGAACGTGTGTTGTGAGTGCAGTGTGGCCAGCCCCACGGAGGGGACAGAGGAGGGAAATCATGAGTCATCTGTGCTACCTGATCAGTATGTTTCATGTTCAGGAGTCAGTTTACAGAGATGGGAAGCAGAGTAGATGAATAGGAAAAGGATACCAGTTCAGCTTTTTAATTATGGAAAAGTTGGAAACGGGAAAGAAACAAAGCAAATGGGCATGTGCTCTTGAGAGAGAAAGATGTGGCCTGAGACTGGTTGTTCTCTGCTGGCCTCCAAAGATCTTACAGGGAGGGGGGATGCATATGTGGAATTTCAGCAAAGATGGGACCTAGGCTGGAGAAGGGGGGTGCTGGTGACTGGTATTCCTAACAAGGAAGACATACTTCCCATCAAATGAATGGATAAAAGATTTAAAAGGTAAAATACTTGGAGGTTGTTCTGAGTATTAAATGAATGATTGCACTGGGGAAAATTCCTGGTATTAAATAGCAGGCATAAATGTTATCTAGAAAGAATGGCAGCAGCTACAGCAGTAATAATTTGAAGCAAACTGAAATTCAGACTATTTTGGCTTTTTGCAAATATGTCTTAGTTAATTTTAGTTTTAAGAACTTCAACCCAACTCAGTTGGAAGAAAAAGCAGAGAAAATAGAACATTTTTACAAGTTGGTCCAGATTGATAGGGGATGTGGTAGTTTCCTCCTTTGGGTTAGAGATGGAGGGTGTGGCCAGCCTGGAGACTCAGCCAGTCCTTGATGTGAGGGAGGCTGGGGCAGACGGTGAAATAGCATCGAGGCAGGCAGGAGGCTAAGGGAAGCACGGAGGCCAAAGCACCTTTGCACCATCCAAGTTTTAGGCCAACGCTGAACTATGGGTTCTTCTCCCCCACTCCTCAAGATCTCTGAAATCTCATCCATTAATGGATAGACTGGCTGACCTTCAATGTTGGAGAACGGGGTCCAAACTGTTGTACGTTTTTATATATGAAAAACATTTTTAGGGGCGTCTGGGTGGCGAAGTGGGTCAGCATCTGCCTTCAGCTCAGGTTGTGATCTCAGGGTCCTGGGATGGAGCCCCCGCACAGCAGACTCCCTGCTCAGCCTCTGCCCCTCTCTCCGGTCATGCTCCTGCTCTCTCTCAAATAAATAGACTTCAAAAACTCTTTCAAAAAATATTTTATTATGATAAAATACATATGAAAATTGCCATTTTAACCACAGTAACTGTAGAATTCAGTGGTATGGAGTATATCTACAGGGTTGTGCAACTGTCACCATGATCTATTTCCAAAACTTTCATCACCCCAATATGTGGGTACTTTTTACCTCCCCGACTTGAGAAATGATGTTTTTATAATTGAACATTAGGAGTAGAAGGCTAGAAGGACCTTGGACATCATCTGCAATCACCTCATTTGTATAGATCAGGAAATCGATACTTCTAAAGGCTTTATCCAGGAGGCTAGCAAAAAGCTAGATGATGGCAAGGCTGGAATTCAAATCCAGTTTCTTGATTCTTCGTCAAGAGCTCGGTCCCCAAGGAGGGGTTTCTACCATATCCCCTATTTATTCTGCTTCCTCTACTTCTAGCTCCCCAGGTTACTTAGCAGAGGTCGTAATGTCAAATACCTGCCAGAACCTATAGGCTCAAGATAGACATTCAGAGGTGCTTCTTGGATAAGGGAATTAAAAATCTGACAACCTGAAGAAGTTAATAAATCTTCCCAGCTAAACTAGAGCAGCTGGGGGCGCGTGGGTGGCTCAGACGGTTAACCGTCTGACTCTTGATTTCAACTCTAGTCATGATCTCAGGGTGACGAGATGGAGCCCCACCGGGGGGTCCCTGCTGAGAGAGGATCCTGCTTAAGATTCTCTCTCTCCCTTTGCCCCCATCTCCCACTCACACGTGTGTGTGTGCATGTGCACGCGTGCACTCGCTCTCATAAATAAATAAATAAGCAGCCAAGCAAACCAGAGCAGCTGAGTTTAACATTATGCCCATGTAGACTGCCAGCTTTTAGATTTCGATTTCAATTTGTGAAATGTGTTAATATTAAGCATTATATGGGGGGAAAAATATGTTTGGAGGCCATAGTCATTATTCAGACCTCTGGATCTCCAGAAATCCAGGTGTGCTGTGTAAGAATCACCAGAGAAGTAGGAGTCCCCGGTAGCATGGACCAGACACTGGTTAGCTTTTTATTAGATTAGTGAATAAATACATCAGGCGTTCACTCCACCACATCTTCTCTATAAGCGTCAACACTGGAGGTATTCACGAAACGCCTATAGAAAAAATTCTTGTGTTTGGTGGGAAGTTAGGAAATTGACCAGTCAAGTTACTTATTTGCTTAATCATTCATCGGCCTGTTGATTCACAAATTCGTTGACTATATGCTGTGCACCAGGCTCCGTGCTAGATATTGGATATAAAGAGAACAGGAATCCGCAGCCTTTGCCCTCCAGGCACTCACAAGCTTGTGTCGGTAATATGTCAAGCTCATAACTATAGTAAATGTTGTAACTGTTACTGCAAAGCTGGGGCTCAGTGTGAGTATAACGCACATGCACAGGTGGGGGTGTTGAGGGGCTCGGGGGAGAGTTTCAAGTGCTGGCAAAAACTGGGAATAGTTTAGCAGTGACAGACAAAAAAGGGGGTGTTTGCGTCGATGGTGATTCTTACCCCACAATCCTACCCTCCTCTTGTCTATACTAGAATGGGTGCCGCTCAGGAGTGCTGATGAGCCTGGTTGTTCAATTAGCTTTTGCTACACTTCCCTTAATCTACAGGTATTTTTAAAACCTTGTGTTATTGTCTCCCTTTTAATGACTAAAAGTGATAACTACAGAAGTACATCAAGATTTATTTACAAGGATATTTACTATTGTGTTATCTCATTTTTTTAAAAAAGTAAAAAATTAGAGGCGAAAAAAATCATAGAGAATTGATTAAGAAATGTGGCAATAGAGTACCTTGCAGTCATTTAAAATTGTTCTTAAAGAATATATAATTTCTTTTTTTAAGATGTTAAGTAACTCTATACCCAACATGGGGCTCAAACTCCCAACCCTGAGCCCCAGAGTTGCGTGCCCTTCTGACTGAGCCAGCCAGGCGCTCCAACAATATATAATTCCATGGAGAAATGTACAAAATGTCATAGTATTAAATTTTGAAAAAAATACAAAATTGGGTGTTTAATACCAGATTTATTTTTTTAAGATTTATTTATTTGAAAGAGCGCAAGAGACAGAGCATGAGCAGGGAGGGGGGCAGAGGGAGAGGCAGAAGCAGGCTCCCCAATGAGCAGGGGGCCCAATGATGCAGGGCTTGATCCCAGGACCCTGGCATCATGACCTGAACTGAAGGCAGACCCTTAACTGACTGAGCCACCAGGGGCCCCACCAGATTTATCTAGGTAGGTAGGTAGGTAGATAGATAGATAGATAGATAGATAGAGATTAGTTGGCAGAGACAAAAGAGTTAAAGTAAATATACTAAAATGGAAACATACTAAAACTAACAGTCGTTTTTTTAATGTCACAGTTACAGATGTTTAAATTTTTTCTCTGTATTTCTTTATTTCCCAAACTTTTAACAGTGACTACTGCTTTCTTGGCTAAAAGAAAAAAAAATTGTACTGTTATTTTGAGCACACATTGGGTTATTTGTACAGCCAGACAACCTGTCTGGGAAATGTCCCAAACTCCTATTCCAAATCCACAAGTTTCTAGAGGTGACTCCAAGGACCCAAGAATGTACCAAAAAACCCTGTCCCCTTGGCTACAGTCAGTTGGTCCATGAGTTGGCATCTACCCCACACTAGTCCAATCAAATTACATTTCCTGAAAACTTGGAGGTTAAAAAGATTCCCAAATCAAGTCCTTTTGAATGGAAGAAATATAAACTTGAGGGCTGGGGAGGTGACCATTTTTTCGGCTTTGTGGACTAAGGATAGAGAAAAGTAGTCTTCAGAGAAGAGAGAACATTGACTCTGTGCAGAAAGGAAGAGAGGGGAGAGACTACAACCAGGCGTTGCCACATTCCCGGCACCAAGCTGGTCCTACTCCCCATCCTTCCTGAGGTCCTCAGTACCTTCAATGCCATGAGATATCCACATGCTTTATAAGAATTTTTCCTTTTTTGCTGAATCTCAATCAACTTAGCTGTTGTTTCTTGAAACCTGGAGCTCTGTCTAATACAAAGATCTTTGAGAGCATAAGGCGAGAAGGCAAGCCCACCAAGAGAGTTTCATAATGATGCTCTTCTGTGAGGACAGGACTGCATTTCTCAACTCAGACTTCCATCACTGAGCCCGCCGGGCACTCGGCTGGTGCTTGACCCATCCTTCCTGACTGGCAGCCTGGGAGAATGAATCACTGAGGTAGACCTGTGCCTTTACTCCCACTTGCTCTATGTTCCTATTTAATATTTGGCAAAAATGCATATCTGGGGTGGTGAAAAGGACATTTTGGAGTCAAATTCCCCTCTCACCAATAGGAAAAATATTAAATATATGCGGCATGGGAAATGTCATCTTTCATTAAATTCCACAATAATTCTATTGGCGTTCAAATTCACTTGTAAGTAAAGGCTAGGTGTAGGTGAAAACCTCTCCTTAATTGCTTAGGGGCAAGGAGCTTCATTTGGAAAATACAGAAAGTTTCTCATCAAAGGAAAGGAATGCAGATTGATGTACGATGTCATACAATGGCACTTCTCATAATTTATTATTCCTCGGTCAGTCATTTAAAAGCAGCCACAGTGTGCAACTTCCAGACCATTCTCTATTTTAACCATTATGGTGAGTTAGAGGAAGAAAGCGCAGAATCATTTGAATTGAGTCTTTTTTCCCAAGGCAATAGGACAAAATATGTATGGTATATAAATAGTGTAACTTGTAAAAGTTTGGGGTTTTTTGAAATCATGAAACCAGGTCAAATTTCTAAAGTTCCCAACAACTCCAAAATCTTACTTTGGAAGTAGGAGCATATGTTTCAAAGCTGGGAAAGCACTTGTATTAATAGCACTACTGAATGTCGCTAACAGTGTGAAGTCTTTAAGAAGTTGTCTGACCTACTAAATTGAAATAGGAGGTTTCAAAGTTCTGGAAATTGTATAATGCACTACCTTCAAATTGCAGTGTCAGGCTGTTTATTCATGTATTCAATTGCCAATTTAAGACTCTTCTCCCCCCAACCCCCCACGCTCCCCCCACCCATCTATGGCTTCTACAGGCCTGTAACCTGGAAGGGAAAAGTTGGTAGGGTCAATAGCAAGAAAAAGGGAACTGAATCCCAGCCATCCAAATATTTGAAATGGCTCATCTTTGACTCTTTGGAAAATAGACTTGTAATTTTTACTCAAACAGAGCCTTGTATGTTGAGGGTTAATACTTGTGTTAAATTCCTCTCTAGAATCATGAAGATGTTCAAGGAGCCTCTGCCACATGCCAGGCACTGTGCTGAGCACTGGAGATAGAGTGATAAAGGAAAAGAACAAGTTCTTCTTGCATGTGGCCCACCTGACAAATGACCTTCAAGTTCAGATCTGAAGGGTGAGTCATGGTCATGTGAACAAGGAAAGGGCAGGTGTTCCAGGCAAGGGAAGAGCGTATTAGAAAGCCAGAATGAAACCAAAAACATCTTGAGCTATAGTTTGAAATATGTACCTATATTGGTGCACCTGGCTGGCTTAGTCCATAGAGCATGCGACTCTTGGTCTTAGGGTTGTAAGTTCGAGCCCCACATTGGGTGTAGAGATTCCTTAAAAATAAAACCTTTTTTTAAAAAATTTACCTGTGTTAATTGTAGTTTTTATTTTCTGTATTTTATGATGCTTTGCTTTCTTGAGGTCTTGAGGAGCCAAGAAGAGACTGCCACTCCCAGGATTAGCCAATTCCTAAAGACTGTGAACAGGACTTTTATTCTCTTTTCTTTTCTTTTCTTTTTTAATGATTTATTTTTTACTTAATTTTATTTATTACTTATTTATTTGAGAGAGAGAGAGATGGAGATAGCGAAAGAGAGCACAAGCAGGGAGGAGAGGGAGAAGCAGGCTCCCCATTGAGCAGGGAGCCTGATGCAAGGCTGGATCCCAGGACCCACTGAGCCACCCAGGCGCCCCCAAACATGACTTTTCGTATGTAAACCAACCAATCCTGAGATCTTACCTCCACCCACCTCCTTTTATGAGGTTCCTGTAGTCTAGGACACTATCCTCCTGGCCTAAGCCCCCAAGGCCAGGTACAACTAGGGATGACCCCTGTGGCCCAGTGCTGCTGAAATTATTCAAAGTAGCCAGTCCTAAATCCACTTACCCTTCCTTTCCTTGCCTTTTCCACAGAAACCAAATTAAAGGCTCATGCTTATTTCTTCCCTGTATTCCTTCGGCCTCCTGACCACCCTGGTAATTCCCCAAGTGGCCTTGCACAGCATGGCACGCCCCGCTTTCTTGGAAACTGTGAGTAACAAACTATCTCCACCCCCCACCCCACCTCCGCCATATTGTATTGAGATATAATTGACAAGTAACATTCTTAGTAGCTTTAGGTGGGCAACGTGATGATTTGATATATATACATGTTGCAAAATAATTACCACGATAAGTTCAGTAAGCATCCATCAGATTATCTTTGAAATGGCAGTCATCTCTTGATGGCGTTGTCTCATGATACCTGAATAAAAACAAAATCCTGGGTACATTTTAAAGCAGTACCTAACTCACATGTTATCCTAGAGTGATCGAAACTGAAAAAATATAATCAGGATAAATACTGCCCAGAGAAATATCAGTATAAGCGCTACTAAAAATATATCGAATGCGAAACTGAAAAGAGTTTCTTGTAAAAATGTCATGCTTAATAGAGCGGCGCTCACTTATTGAACACAGATTTGTGAGACTGCCATGTGCCAGGCACTGTGCTAGGGATTTGGATACAATTATGAACAGAGCAAAGATCTCGGTACTAGAGGGCTTATAGTCTAGTGGGGAAAAGTGAAAAATTTTTTTTTAAAAACCAGAAAATAGATAGGTATAAAAACATAGTGTAGAGGAAAAAAATCGCTGGCACGGGTTGGTCCAGTGGTACTCATTGAGAAGGTGAGGTCTGATCTAAGACTTGCAGGGGATGAGGGTCATGTGGTCATCTGAGGGAAGAGCCTTCCTGGCAGAGGCCCAGCCAGTGAAGGGCCCTAGGATAAGATCTCGTGTGGCTGTTCATAGAGAGCAAGACTGGGACAGTGCAGCTGGAGCTCGTGAATGAAGGGGAAGGACTCACAAGGCAGGGGGGTGACAAGGACAGAGAGGTAAGAAGTAGGAGGTGGTAGATGGGCAGACTGTGTTGGGCCTTGTGCCTTATTTTAAGGACTTTGGCTTTTACTGTGAGCGAAATGGAGAGCCACTGGAGGGTTCTGAGGAGAGGAGTGAAATGGCCTTCATTGGATTTTAAAGGATAACTCTGGATCCATGCTGAAGGCACACAAGAGAGTGCAAGGGTAGAAGAAGGGAGCCGTTGGGACAACTGGTTAATAATCCAAGCAAAAGATGACGGCCACTCAGACTGAGATGGTGGCAGTGAAGATGGTGAGAAGTGACCAGACCTTGGATATATTTGAAAGGTCAAATCAACAAAATTTCTTGACCAGTTGGATGTGAAGCGTGAAAGGGAAGAGTAAAGGATGATGTTAATGTGTTGGCCTGAGCAACTAGAAGGATGGAGTTGCCATCAACCAAGGTGAAAAAAGACTGTGACAAAGAAACATTGGGTGTACAGTGTAGAGAGGAGAGAGAGGCTCCGGTTCGTAACATAAATTGGAGTGTGGTCAGCACACAGACAATTAAAGTCATGAGAGTGGTTAAGAGTAACTAGAAATGAAGAAGAGATGATCAAGGACTCAGTCCTGGGGAGCAGAATCTTCATTCACGATGAAAATTAAGTGATCAATACAAGGAAATCATGGGTATCCATGTGAAGAGATAGGATGAACCCATCTAAAAATGTTCAGAGCCCACAGAACATAGAAAAATATTTATTGGTGGGGGAACAAAGCAGTATGTAAAATTATATGTAAATATGACTCCATTGTTGTAATATGTGTGCAGATATGTGCTTATGGGTAACTATGTGGATGAATTTATGAGGCAGAGTGAGAGAAAAGCCATTACAGAAAAAAAAAATTTTTTAAGATTTTATTTATTTATTCGAGAGAGAGAGAATAAGCAGGGAGAATGAGCAGGGAGAGCGGTAGAGAGAGAGGGAGAAGCAGATTCCCCGCTGAGCGGGAGCCAAATGCGGGCTGGATCTCAGGTTGCTGGGATCATGACCTGAGCCAAAGGCAGACACTTAACCGACTGAGCCCCCCAGGCGCCCCGTACAAAATTGTTAACAGCAATTTTCTCTAGGTGGTAAAACTATAGGTTACTTCTCCCTACTTCCTAATTGATTATATTTTCTAATTTTTTTGTACTGAATATACATTATGTTTATAATCAGGGGAAGTTTTTTTTTTTTAAATCAGGTTTTCTGATTTTCAGAAGTAATAAAAATGTTACTTTTCTACAGCGACCGTATTTTTGAACAATTTTTTCAATAAACTAAGATACCTATGGGTTAATTTAGTGTGTTTACAGGTCATTTGTCAAAAATTCAGTAATAGTGGATTTTTTTGATGAAATCAGGCATGTGTCTTTCTTTGAAAGTGAACCATTGGTGACAAATCTTTCCCTAGCAAAACCATGAAATAATGATGCAGAACTTCTAATCATCTGCTACCTAAAACTTCTCCAGGAGTCATTCCTCATTATCAAGTCTCCTTGGTCTTCTGGCCAAAAATATGGGAGCCACCTTTGCTTTCTCTTTCTCTCATGTTCCATTTCTGATCCATCAGGAAATCCTGTTGGCTCTGCTTTCAGATCATATTCAGATGTGATCGCTTCTCATCACTTCTGCTCTCTCTAGTCAAAGTCACCATCATTTCTTCTCTGGATTACTCGAACAAACTACTCACTGGTCTCCCTGTTTCCCCACTGATCTCCTGTGTGGCAGCCAGGGTGTGTAAAATGGCCCCAATGAGAGCACTCTTCAGCTTTAAACCCCGTGAGAACTCCCATCACACTGAGTGAAAGGCAAAGTCCGGACACGTCTGTGTGGCCCCACACAATCTATTTCCCCACACATACGCTACCACCCTACCCCCAGGAGAGCCTTTGACATCACTCATGGCCAGTTACTCCCCATCTCACTCACTCTCCTCCAGCCATACCGGCCTCACTGTGGCTTGAACGTGCCAGGCATGCTCTGTGCTCTAGCTCAGGGACTTGACACTGGCTGGTCCCTCTGCTGACCATTTTTCCATCTGAAGCCCGGCAGTGTCAACTCTGCTTATCCACTTCCTATCTGCTCAGATGTCACCTTCTCAATGTACCTGGTCCCCTCTTCCTGAACTCTTAATTCCCTGTATCCTGCTCTACTTTTTCTTATCAAACATTTGTCATCTTATAACATACTAATTTCTTTCTTTACCGTATTTATTATTTCTTTTCTATCTTCCCCTATTGGAATTAAGCTCCATGAGGGCAAAGATTTTTATGTTTGCTTATGGATATATTCCAGGTGCCTAGAACGATGCTAGCTTGTAGTAAATATTTATTGTTGAATTACCTCATTACTATAGGGTGCATTTTATACACGCCCCTTAGTAGCCCATCAATGACATGCTGACCCCTGTTCTGGTACACTAGGGAAAAGATAATAACCCTCAAATAAGTTAGGATAATAATAACAGCTAAGACTTCCGAGTGCTCACTCTGGGCCAGACGCTGCTCTAAGGGCATCACAGGCAGAAGATCATTTGATTCTTACAGTAACCCAATAGGGTGGATGCTATCATTGTCCTTACCATAGAGGAGGAAACTGAGGCGGAGAAGGTGAAGGATGCTGTTTAGTGTCACACAGCTTCTGAGAGGCAGAGTCAGGATTTGAACCCAAACAATCCAGAACCAGAATGTGTGTGGTCTTCACACCTATTCTCTACATCTCTCAGAAGCACATGCACTCTGGGAAGAGAGCCCATAGATTATTTTAGGCGCTAGACGTAGCGTGACCAAAGTTTGCAGAAGGTGGAAATGGCCACCTCTGGACAACATCCCCCAAATATTAAGAGATTAACCAGAATTTTTTCCCATTTGTGAAATGGTAAAAGATCAAGTTAGTAAAGGTTTATTTCAATAATTTAACAAGTCCTTGCTTTTTCTTAGTGATGGGAGGAACTTTTTTTTTCCAGCATCCATCTATTACATATTTCCTTCGATATCTTATTTTCCCAAATCAAATTCTTGCTTTGGTTTAACAGTTTTTGCATTCATGGGAACATGGTTTTTAAAAGAAAAATGATATTTTTGTTAATAAGAATACCCAGCTGAATATATATCCTGTAATACCGAAAGGAATATATACGCCTTGAAAGTATTTTTTGACTATGAGAAAAAAGTGGTACCATGTGCCCAGCAAAACTTATTTCCACAAAATGGAAATTGGTCTTTGCAGTGCTGTTTGGATATTTTCATCACTACACTAGTGGGAGAATTTATATCGTTCTTTCCCTCTGTGTTCATCTTCCATGATGATTAAAAATTTAGATAAGTTTGCCAGTAGCCCTGTTTGGCAGCTGTTGTGCCTATTAAATAGAGTGCATCTGTAGAGCATTCCACTCACTGCGGAGTGGAAAGAACTTTAAAGAAAACTAACCTCCCCTCCTGGGGAGTGAAGAGGTTTCCCGTATTCAAGTGAAAGTTAAGACATAATGGAGTCATTGTGAATAGATATGATTGTAGTGGGCAAGAGCTTCAAGTCTAATTATAACTTTGTGATTCAAATTTCTTCAGCTGTGGAGAATCCGACTGAGACAGCAGTTGATGCACCGATCTTTGTGCCTCTCCAAATTCTGAATTCCCAACGGGTGGCGTAAGGTGAAAAACTCCCTTATCTCAGGACTTGGTCCATGAGAAGTATCTAGATGTCACAGAGCTAGGTTATTGCTTGATGCTTTTGATGGCGTGTAAATCAGATCATACGACCTCTTTATCATCTATTTTCATATTCGTCAAAGAAATGAGAAACACTATTCCTTCTTCAGACAGGTGCTAGACATGTGCGTAGGAACTGTCTAAATAGTGCTCTTATATTAGAGTTCCTCAGATATATAAAGAGTATGCAATTACTACTGAGAAAATTATAATATATATTACATGTAGCTGGTGTTTTTATTTTATCACTGATATTTAAGCCACTATATAAGGAAAGTATTTCTACCTAGAATGGGGACTGGACCGGCTGGATAAGAATCACCCAGAGAGCTTTTTTAAAAATGCAGGGTTCTGGGCGCCTGGGTGGCTCAGTTGGTTAAGTGTCTGCCTTCGGCTCAGGTCAGGATCCCAGCGTCCTGGGATCGAGCCCCACGTTGGGCTCCCTGCTCAGCAGGGAGCCTTCTTCTCTCTCTCCCTCTCTTTCTGCCCATAGCTCCCCCTGCTTATGCTCTCTCTCTCTCCCTCTCTCTCTCTCTCTCTGTGTCAAATGAATGAATAAAATCTTTTAAAAAAAAATGCAGGGTTCTAGGGCCCACCTTCAAGTATTCTGATTCCATAGGCTAGGCTAGGACCTAGGAATCTGGATTTCTTAAAGTATGTCCCGCTGCTTCTGATGTTTAACGTATACGAAAGCCAGTGCATGAAGACATTCATATGGTTCTACTGTGGACTTCCAGTCCTTAGCCACTGCTAAAATTGTAAGCAACCGGAGACGAAGGATTGTCTCACCCATCATTATACCCTCTTCAGTGCCTAGCACATAAGATTTGTTGAGTTTATTGGAGTTGAGTTGCTTTGACACGAGAAGTCATGCCTGGAAGTGAACACGAAGTCACTGGAAAGCTTCATCTCTGCAAATTAATCAGGCTTTGGCACAAAGCGTTCTGTTAGGCAGGGGAGTCAGATTTCCCCAGCCTAATGACGGCTTTGGGAAAGAGCTGTGCTTGAGAGTCAGCCAGTACCCAGGTCTGCCTTGACTCTGCCCTTGACTATATATCTATATCAATTTATATATCCACCATGTGCTTAACCTTTAGCATCCTGTGCCCCTATCTATTAAATAAGTAAAATACTGATCATCTCGGGTATTTGTAAGGATTAAATGAGAAAAATGTATGTTAAGTGCTTGCTACAGGGAAGGTGCTAAATCTCTATTTATTCTGTGTGGGGCTAAAAATCATGGTTCTGTGATGTGATTAATGAGAGATCACGTACTGGTCTCAAACCATGGACGGTTTGCCAAAGCAAAAGCCAACGTGCTTCTGGAGTACTACAAGAACCACAACCCAAACGACATATACTACCATTATTATTACTGCTATGCTGTGTAAGCCCTTGACCTCAGTAACAGCTACAAGCAACATTTCATATTAGTTTCCTAGGGCCGCCATAACAAATTACCAAAAGCTTCGGGTCTTGAAACAATAGAAATGTATTCTCTCACAGTTCTGGGGGTCAGATGTCTAAAATGAGGGTGTTGGCAGGGCCACTCATTCTCTGAAAGTTCTAGGGGAGGACCCTTCTTTGAGCTTTCGGTGAGCTTCCTTGAGCTTCTGGTGGGTCCTGGTGTTCCTTGGCTTGTGGCAGCATTAACTCCATTCTCTGCTTCCATCTTCACTTGGCCTTCTGTTGTGTGTCTCTGGGTCCTTCCCCCTTCCAAAGGCACCAGTCATTGGATTTAGGGCCCATCCTAAATTCAGGATGATTTCATCCCGAGGTCCTTAACTAATTACATTTGTAGAGACTGTTTCCACATAAGGCCATATTCTGAGGTTCTGACATCACTTTTGGAGGACTACTATTCAACCTACTACACTAACCATTTATGATATAGATTGCTAAACATCCCCCAAATCTGTTCTTTCTTTCTTCATTAGTAACATAAATTTCGAATTTTAGTTATACACAGGGCTGTCCAGAATAAAGGTTTCATTTCCTAGTCTCACAGCTGAATCTGACCTTGTGACTAAATTCTGGCCAATAAGATTTGTAGTCAGAAGTATGGTATGAATTCAAAGTGAAGGGTTCTTCTCCCCTGTTTCTCCTTCTTTCTTCCTGGAACATAGACATGGTGACTTGACTAGAGGAGCCATTTTTTACTCTAACATGGAGGACACAGGTTGAGGATGGTAAGAGCCCAGGCCTCTGACAGTTTCATGAAGCTGTTCTACCTTGGACTATTTCCTTGTGAACTTTTGTGTAAAAGAGGAATAAATTTCTGTCTTGCATAAGCCAATGTTATTTGGGATTTTTTCTGCTACAGATAACTGGACTGAATCCTAGAAATTCACCATCTGTCTTCTCTTGTATGATGGATTTAAGTTTAAAACCTCAGAAAAAGAAATCAGAATTATATTGAGCATTTTAATAAAAGTTTTGTGGTCCCAAGTAATCAGCCTTTCCTCTCAGGGTCTTTTTGTCATTATTAATATATATTAATTTAATTAACAATTTAGTGAAACTGTATGATATGGTTATTGGTTTTGTATACTTCCTAACTTCCTTCTTATGAGACAAACCAAATAAGATAATTTTTCTGCTATGCGCCAAGCTCTCTGCTTGGCTGGGCCTTGGTATAGCCCAAGTCCAGGAGTGTCATTCACAGTGTGGCTCAGGGCACCGCTACACTGTGATTCATGCCCCCAGAGGTGTGTAATATGTCGGTCCTACTGCTAGGCTCCATGTACTATAGGGAAATAAAAGACGTAGAAGATCGTTGCTCTTATTTGAGGTGTAATAACGATCTTTGTTGTTGTTGTTGTTGTTAAAGATTTTATTTATTTATTTGACAGAGAGAGACAGCGAGAGAGGGAACACAAGCAGGGGGAGTGGGAGAGGGAGAAGCAGGCTTCCCGCCGAGCAGGGAGCCTGATGTGGGGCCTGATCCCAGAACCCTGGGACCATGACCTGAGCCGAAGGCAGACGAGTAACGGCTGAGCCCCCCAGGCGCCCCTGTAATAATGACCTTATAAGCTTAACAGTGTTTAGTTTTTAAGCCTTATGTCAGCATCATATTTCTGAAAATAATTGCTTGGGGCTCAATCACAGACAACAGAATTCACTGAAGTTAGTTCAAGAGGCAAGGGATGACCTGCTGGATCAACAGGATGGCCTGGGTCTCCGTAATCAACAGCCCCCAAATCTTTTTTATAAAACAAAGGTTTCTGTCTCACTCATGCTACGTGAACATAATGGGTTGATTGGGGATTCCATTCTGTGGCATCCTCACTTCAAGCTAATGGAGCAACCACTTTCTCGAGCATTGCTACTAGCGACAGTAGAAGAAAGAAAGAAAAAATTTGTTCTCATTGCCTTAGCTCAAGCAAGTTACACAACCAAACCCAACTCCAAGAGGGTGGGGTACAGCAGTCATACCATATGCCCCAAAAGCAGAAAACCAGAAACGTAGCTGGTAAATACCACTCATGGACTTCCTTGATTGCCCAGTTATTGGAAGTTCTGGGGGAGGGGGTTCTAGGTTGAGCTTCCACAAATGACTCTCAGAAAAACACTGCAGAACTGTCCAGTCATGAGTGCTATTGTCTCTGCCAAGAGTGGGAAGCTGCAGCCATGACAGCTGACTCTAGGACCACATCGCCTCAGTCGGACTCTTTTTGGGACATTCCCAATCTTAGGTTTTCCAGGCACATCCTTAACTTCCAAATACCCTCAGAGTTAAGGACCAAGACTAGAACGTCAGTTCCATTGCTGTAGAAAAGTTAAAAGCCTCCAGAGAGAATTGGCAGGCATATGCTTTCCATCGCACAATGGTCACTTCCATCTCCCAATTTTTACATAGATGTATTGACTCGGTGAAAGTGAGGTTATGTATGGAAAGTGGGCTGTGAGGAAGTCTGGAACATGTAGCTTTGAGCTTTCCAGATTCAACTGCTCATCAGGACATTTTACAACGAGGGGCGCCTGGGTGGCTCAGTTGTTAAGTGACTGCCTTCGGCCCAGGGCGTGATCCCAGGGTTCTGGGATCCAGCCCCACATCAGGCTCCCTGTTCTGCTGGGAGCCTGCTTCTTCCTCTCCCACTCCCCCTGCTGTGTTCCCTCTCTCGCTGGCTGTCTCTCTCTCTGTCAAATAAATAAAATCTTTAAAAAAAAAAAAAGACACTTTACAACAAGGTTGGAATGGGATCAAGTGAGATATTCCATATGATCTGTGGCGTGTATAATATTCATTGCACTTTCATCCATTCCTCCACCCATCTTTTCATTTGTTCTTTAGTCTGACACTGATTGAGTGCCTACTGTTTCTAGGCAAGGACTAGATGGTTGTGGTGCAGGCATATCGGGCTGCGATGGAAGTAACCTGGTTTTTAATTATGATCTATGAACACTTCCAAATAAAACCTAGTAATCCACATAACTAAATTTGGAAATAAGTTTGAGATAGAGCTGTGGAAACACTTCCTTTTTACATATACCATAGGAAGTTGTTTTTTTTTCTTAATCATCCGGAATTAAATAATTTGAAATGTGTAGAAATCAAAAGGTTTACACATCCAGAAGGGAGGGATGGTCGTTGGTCTAGCCAAGTACTTGAGTGGGAGCTGGAAGACATAAAAGCACTTCGCAGATTAGTTCTTTACACATACTAACTGGTACCCTTAGGGGTTTTCCTATTATAAACAATGAAATAAATTAAAAATTTACTTTAATGAGCTATGTCAATAGCACCAGGGGAACATGTTAAGATTCTTGTTCACCACCAAGGCAGTAAAAGTATGTACTTGAGGATACAAAGAGGTTTATAACATTTTAGAGCCGTATGAACATACTTATTCTGTTGAGTAAAAAGCTACAGCTGCCCTAAAACCATTATTATTCACCCAGAAAAAGCATTCCATTTCTTGCTGTCACTCCTACCACCACCACCACCAATGCATAGAACAGCATCCCACTGGATGTCAGCATCTCTGCAATGAATTTAACATCCTCAAGAGGCTTTATTTTCCTTTGAAGATGCAAAATTACTGATTGAAAACTGTTTCATCATCCACTTAATCTCTCATTCTCCATTCCCAACTACTTTCTTTTTTCTTTTTTAAATTTCTATTCATTTATTTGAGAGAGAGAGAGAAGGAAAGCATGAGCGGGGAGAGGGGCAGAGGCAGAGGGAGAAGCAGGCTCCCTACTGAGCAAGGAGCCCAACACGGGGCTCTATCCCAGGACCTTGAGATCATGACCTGAACTGAAGTCCAAAGGCTTAGCCAACTCAGCCACCCAGGTGCCCCTAGTTCCCTTTTTATTAGCACTTAAACTTGATCAATCTTTTATTTTAAAAACCTTCACCCTATGCTCATGTTCTCCCCAAGCACCTCCTTATCCCTCACTTCCCTTCACAGCCACACTTCTTGATGTGTACTTGCTGTGAGGACTGTCCCCATCTCCCCACCTTCCTCTCACTTCCTCTCACTCCCCCACACTTAGGTGACTTCTTCCCCACCCTTCTTCTCAAGCCAGCCTCGGTGAGGTCATCACATTGCCTCCCAAATCCAATGGACATTTTTACATCCTTATTTTTCTTGGCCTCTCAACAGATTCAAAACTGTTGAGCACTTCTTCCCGAAACAATCTTTGGCTACCAAAACCATATATTCCCCTGGTTTTCTTCCTATCTCTTCGGTCCACTTACAGATGGGATAATATGCTAAATGGGACTTTCCCTGATGTCTCAAATTTCAGCTGAAACCCAAAGCTTAAACCAAATGACATGTGCCCCTTATTCAAAAGACAAGTATTATAACTTTCTAAGAGTGGACAGACCTTGTTCTGTGCCCCCTACCTCATCTAGGGATTCCCTAGAGGAGGATTTCTTGGAAGAGAGTTGCTGGCCAAGCAGAGAGTGCTGCAACAATTTTTTCTCCTCCCGTGAAAGAGGATGAGGGGCACAATACCTCATCTCAAGCCAAGTGAGAGAGGCAGTAAGTGAGAGAGAAATTTAGGGTGGATGCTTTCCAGAAATGAATACTGGCCTCGTACTCTCCGCTAGATGGTCACTGAAGTGCAAAAACTCCTTATTCTACTTCCAGGCTCATACCAGAGCCAAGCACAGTTTTATTAGGTTTTGTGTTGTTTTGTTTTGTTTTTTGTTTTTTGAGAGCCTGACATAGGCTTCAAAGACTTTGAGAGTTTACATGATAAAACAGGAGCTGGCTAGCAGAAAGGCTCTGTCAGCAGAGGGAGTGGGAAGGATGGGGAAAGACAGTGGGAGCAGCCTATGCTACCAGGGTTTGGAATATTTCCTCCAGGCCAACTGGACCATGTGAGGATGTGGTAGTCATTAGTGCTGTTTAAACATATTCCAGCTCTCTTCATTTGGGCATGTGGATTGTACATCCTCATTCTCCTTCAAGTCAGACTTGGGAATATGCCCAGCTTTGGCCCAAGAAATATGGGCAGAAGAGAGGTGTCCCGTCTGGGTGGAAGCTTGAAGAGTCAGCACAGGATTCACCATGGGTTTTTCCTCTTGCCGTGGTGATCATGGGAGCATGAATCAAGAGGGAGTCCTTATCACTCCGTGTTCCTGAATGCCTATGACAGGCAGAGCTCCTACTAAGCCACAGTGGACACATGGCATGAGTAAGAGTACATTTCTACTGAGATTTAGTAGCTGCTGTAGCATAACCTACCTGTCTTGACTAATCCCAGAAGGCAGCATGAACTTGCAAGGGTCCAACTCAAGAAGTGGAGGGTTGGTTATCCCAGCAGAAAAAAAGATGAACATTGAGGGGAATTGTGAGAGGTTAGTTGGATAATGGATTTTCTGAGTCAAGGAATAGTATCCTGTAGAGGTCCCCAGATGGTTGGGGGGAAATGAGGGATAAATGAGTGCCTTTAGAGAGTTCACAAACGTCCCTGCAGCAGGAAGAACATTTTAACATCTGTCATGGGAGAGGGTGTTTGACAGCCAACTACAAAAGAAATACTTTCGTCACTTTTTTTTCTTATTCCACCTTCTTACAGTAACCTAGAAGGGACCAAGAGCCACAGAAGGAATAAAGAAAATATGGCACAAAAAGAGCAAAAGAACAGGCCACACCCTTCCTCCATTCCATGACTGGGAACCCGAGTCAGGCTAGAGCTGAAGGAGAGGCAAGCTCAGACTGGTGGGGCACTTTTAGATGGAAGTTATAACTTAGATTGGTCTGAACATTTTAGCATATGAAAATAGTACTATTTGAATACCGAGAATTTAACAAAAATTAATGGAGGATGCCCAAGATATTGTCTAGGGTGGAATGGTTTAAAAGGAGCAATGGGGGAAAAATGAAGCTGAGTGCACTTTACCAAGTTCAACCAATTCAATAAACATGCTCTGTTTCCTTTACAAAAAGTCTTAAATGTGGGTAACCCTCAGGGTTTTATTCTAAGTCCTGTTCTCACACTCTACTTTCATATATTTACATGATTGAAAAATTCTATGGCTAAATGCTTTTTCCCAAACCTGTTTTTCACGTACAAGCCACTCTCCTGAGTTGTAGAATTGATAGACATGACGGCTTACTAGGCACTGATACTCGGGTACCTTGTAAGAATCCATAACTGGACTCAATATTATCCACCTTATGCCCTCCTAACCTATTCCTCCTCAGGGTGACATTGATCATTTCATTGCCCATGGTGAAAATCTTGACTTTTTCCCCTCTGCTGCTCCTAATATCCAATCAATTACCAAATCCTCTCTACTCTGTCTTCTAAATATGTCTCAAATCTGTTCAGTTCTTTCCATCCCCCCTACCACCCCACTGTGACTGCATCACTCTGAATCATCTTCATCTCTCATTTGAAGAACTCCAGTGGCCTCCATCTGGACTCTCCACTTCTAGTCTCATTGAATTCCAATCTATTCTTTTCATCATAGCTACAAACAAATGATCCTTATAAAATAAGGCATTCATCAACAATTATGTATTGCATACCTACCATGTTTCAGGACCTGGTGCTGGTCCCTGGAAATAGCAGCAGAGCCCAACACAGTCAGAGTCCTTGCCTTTGTGGAGTTTATATTTTAATGGGAGGAAGGTAAATGTTAAACAAACAAAATGATCTATAACAGTGGTCAAAAAAGAATTTTAAAAGCTGAAAAGCTGTAATTAGGTAGTTAAATATATCAGAACTTTTCTATATATGATGTGTGTGTTACACTAAGAGAATTAGAACATATTAGTTTAGTGGGCTTAGGAGAATATGTTGGGGCTAGACAAGATAAATAGATTATAAATTGTTCACATTTTTGCAACCACACAAGGGAGACAAACTAAGAGTGGGAATTTGACAGTATGGAACAAGAAGTCTGCTGAAGCTCAGTTGCCTTGGGACAATTTCCATTTGCTTCTGTTACAGTCCTCCTTTTTCTCCCCCTCCCCATCGCCCATATTAATGATACCATAGTGAGAAGAGCCACATTCAACTGACTTAAACTATAATTAGGGTGGAGTTATCTCCAGAACTTTCTGGGGATGGAAGATTGCACAGGTTGGATCATAGTTAGTGTGAACAGACTAGGTGTTTCTCATACCTACTGTTTTGTCTGGAAGCATCACTTCCTAGAAGGAACCTTGGGTTAAGACACAGAAAACCTTACTTTCCTGATGCTTTGTGAGTTAGCTTCACTTGTGAATCGATATCTTGATGCCCGATTGCTCTCTCTGCTGGTGCCAACCCAAGAAGGGTCAAATTTCCCCAAGGGGAGTAAGAAAGATACGAGGTTACATTAGTCATAATACAGCCTCCAAATTTCAGTGGCTCAGTACTTAAAAGATTATTTGTTGCTCACACCAAGGCTGTTGTAGGTTGATAAAGAGGTGTTCTGCTCCACTTAGGTACTCAAGGACCCAGATGGTGGGGATTCCACCATCTAGAATGTTGTTGGCCACCTTGTCATGGGAAGAGCAAGCTAGTGGAGAATTTTCTAACTGCCTCAGCCAGGAAGTGATACACATTACTTCTGCTCACTCTATACTAGCTAGATGGCCTCTATTATTTAAAGGGGATCCAGGAAGTGAAGCTTTTCATATGCTCAGGAAGGAAGGGAGAAGTGGATATTGGTAATATCTACTACCTAAATCAAAGTCACTTTGTTCAAAAAGCCTTTCCTTAACAACACTTGCCACTTCCAGGTAAGCTGTTGGCTTATATATTTCTGTAGCGCCTTTACATCCATTTTCGTTTCAACTAGTATACATTATTTTACTCCTTGTTTAATTGTTGTCTTGCCTTATTAGATTTCCCCTTGCTGCCTGTAGCACACTTGCCTCTCTCCTTCCTCTGGCGAACTCCTGCTTATCCTATCAGCCTTAGTTCAAACTACTCTCACTAGTAATGAGGAAAAATAGAATGTGAACCCCTAGTATTCATAGTTTCTGTCCTTAGAAAATTCTTCAGTACAGTAAAGGAAGAAGGGCTCCTTGGAAAGTATGTGGTACTAGGTCTTAGGGGAGGAGAGAGCAAGAAGAGCCTGAGACGACCTGTTGTTGTCAAAAAACTAAAGCTTTTTTTAAGTTTATTTATTTTTACTAATCTCTACACCCAATATGGGGCTCAAACTCACAATCCCAAAATTAAGAGCCTCATGCTTTTCCAACTGAGCTTGCCAGTTGCCTCCCAAAAACTCAAGATGTTTTTATAAATACCTCAATAAATGTTAGAAACAGTCCTGACAGGAGAGAGTAGTCACTGGATGAAAGGTGACAAATTTGACATTAAAAATAATCAGAGTAATTGGAAGATAAGTCCGTCAAAGGAACCCTGAGTCCATGGGAAGTTTCAAAGGACAGAAGTGATTTAAAATATTGCCAAAAAGATGATTTGAGATTAATAAATATTTATTTATTGAATGAATGAATGAGTTGTACTTTGGTTCAAATAGAAAGTGGTCATTTACATAAAAACATTTGCTACAGGAAATAAACAATTGCAACTTGATACCTATATGACTCATTCTGTAAAGAAAAAAATCATATGAGGTTTTTTAACTTCTATGTAAGATATATAATTTAAAAATGGGGGCACCTGGGTGGCTCAGTTGGTTAAGTGTCCAACTCTTGATTTCAGTTCAGGTCATGATCTCGGGGTCGTGGGATCAAACCCCGCATCAGGCTCCAAGCTCAGCGGGGAGCCTGCTTCTCTCTCTCTCTCCCTCTGCCACTTCTCCTACTCTCACACTCTCTCTCTAAATAAGAAATAAATAAATATTTTTTTAAAAAATGGATTTAAGTCATAACAGAGAGATTTCCATATTCACAGAAGAAATTCCCCAGGGGCGCCTGGGTGGCTCAGCTGTTAAGCATCTGCCTTCGGCTCAGGTCATGATCCCAGGGTCCTGGGATCGAGCCCCGCATCGGGCTCCCTGCTCAGCGGGAAGTCTGCTTCTCCCTCTCACACTCCCCTTGTTTGTGTTCCCTCTCTCACTGTTTCTCTGTGTCAAACAAATAAATAAAATCTTAAAAAAAAAGAAAGAAAGAAAGAAAGAAATTCCTGACTGTGCTCCTTGTTAAACTAGAGCTAACTGGTTATTAACTTTCTTGGGAGTTTTTCATCCTATCTGGGTTGTTATATACAATTCTGCCCAAATACAGCAGAGCTGATTTGTAAAACTCCTGTAGGCATATGACTCTCCAAGGTGGTCAGTATGAAGCAGGCATAGATATGCTTGTACTACGTTAGACTCAATTCAGTGGAAACTTGATGAGCTCTGTGAATGGACATTCTGTAAGTGAAATATTTATCATTGCATTAAATGTGCATCAAAGATATAGGTTCCTGTAATTATGGGTACCTGGGAAACTTTCAACAGTATGTACAAAATTAGCCCTAACCTACTTTACTAGGGTTTTCTTTATCATGCCTTATCTTGGAATCTTTTTCTGTGTAAGGAATAAGTTCGCCAGCTGCAAAGTACATTAGGAAAAAGATCTGTGCTCATGTGAAAACTATTCTAGAATAGTACAACTTCAAAGGTTGGGTTTCTGTTACTGGATGAAGAAAAGCAAAATGCTGCCCGTAAATGGACAATTGAGTGCAAAAGCAGAAGGGGTAATGGAATATTACAACCAAAAAAGAAATGGAAGCCTTGGCAAGAGAACTGGAATACAGCAAAATGGAGGGATGTAAAATTAGCTGAAAACAGAGGCAGTTGTAGGAACGCTCTTTTTGAGTGGGCAGTTCAAATGCTAATGATTCTACACGAAATTTAGCCTTTAACTAGAGAATCCCAGGAATTTCTATTCAGCAATATATTTGGGAAGGAATGAGGGGAATTAACTTGAAAACCCATACCTCAGTTGGCTCAGAGGAGAGGTAGGAGTGTAGAATCTGTGAAGGGTAGTTTAATATGTTTTTTTTTTTAACTGTCTGCTAAATGAGACCAGATAATTTATGCATTGATGATGTGAAGCACCTGTTAGTTTGGCTTCAAAAGCAGTAACTGTCCAAGGAGTGCAATCCACCACTAATTAGTGATAAGACTGTTGTCAGGACTGTGCTAATTAGATATGGTCTTTAAAATGTGCTCGAACGCCAGATTCTGGTAGGGATTGACAAACATAACATGGAAATATGCCAGGACTTGGAAACTGAAGGGATGAAACTGAGGAAATTATGTAAAATGGCAGAAGACTAAACTAAACAATGAGCATATGTCAAAGCTTGTAGGGAATTCTAAATACCAAAATTCAAAAAAATTGTCTCATTTTGGGTCCTCTAAGAAGCAAGATACCACAATAGTGTGAGACAGGCAAGAAATTCACTGAGGGAAATGCCTATGAAGGATAAAGGAGGGAGGAAGCAGAAGTGGGTGAGGCAGGCTCTCAGGCCACAGTAGAGGGCTGACCTCTGTGAAAAGAGAGAGGAAAGGAAGGGGAATCTTGTGCACTGCATGGCAGCAAGGTCGGTGGCAAGTGCCCTAGGAAAGATTGCCTACTGGACCAGTTATGCTCTGGGGACAAACAGCCCAGCGCGGGGAGTACCACTGTGCTCGGTCATTAGCTGGAGCAGCTTGGGGGCATGTGCCGGGTCGCAAAAGGCAGCAGCTGGAGATGGTCAGCCCGCTATACTCCTCACAGCAAGTTCTTTGGAAGGGAAGTCTGAGTGTCATACATGTATGGCTGCTACAGTCCACCCTTTGTGCCACACAGATACACTTCTCCACACATGTCTTGGGATCAGCTCTTCCACAGTTCCTGTGAGTCTCTCTTCCTGAGAGGACACTTCAAAGAGGGCGGTTAATGGGAAAAAAAACCAAAAAACAAAAACCAACTACATCTCCAGAGACTATAGTTGGCCTCAGAACTACAAGTGGTTGGGGGCGTCTGGGTGGCTCAGTCATTAAGCGTCTGCCTTCGGCTCAGGGCGTGATCCCAGAGTCCTGGGATCGAGCCCCACATCAGCCTCCCCCTGCTGCGAGCCTGCTTCTTCCTCTCCCACTCCCCCTGCTTGTGTGCCCTCTCTCACTGGCTGTCTCTGTCTCTGTCAAATAAATAAATAAAATCTTAAAAGAAAAAAAAAAACTACAAGTGGTTGGTATTGTTTCCCTCCTGCACTGTCCTTTCTAAATTCCCCTCATCCTTAACTGTCACCCCTGTGGTACCTGTTGGCTTACCTGGTGGAATGACCCAAACCTTCATTCCTGAGGGACCTAGTTCCTTGGTAATCATCCCTTCTCAGTCTAACATTGCTACATGTGTCCATTCATGATTATTCATGATTATTATTGGTCAAGGAAGTACTAAGAGGCACCCAAATGGATCACCTTGTGGAAATGCAACCTTACCTCCTCCTGCTGTTCTGGGTCTATTACCTGAGGAGAGATGGTGACTTCTCTTCTGCCTGCTGGTTATGGATACAAGGAGTCCAAAATGCTTAAGCAGCAGCCGTAGCTTGAGTTAAATGGAAGCTTCGTTGTCACCCTGCAAGAGTGTACTCCTTTTGGAGATAAGAACTTCACCCACTCTGAGCTTAGAGTTGTAGGGATAAGAAGCAAAATGTCCTCCAGTGGGTCATTGGCAGTGAGGGTAAGTGGGCCATAACTGCTTCTATCTTTGAGTTTCTGTGCACAGGTATTCTTTCATTTGGAGATCCAGTGCTATCTAGAAGTCTTTTTTCAATGCATATACTTATCCTGAATGAGGTCATCCTATGCTTGCAGAGTATTGCCTCTGAGATAGTATTTCGGCTGTGCTTTAGTAAACTGTCCCAACATTCTATTAGGTTGGCTATTTTAGGATGGTGAGGGATCACTGGATTCTGTGGTCAAGGACCCAATCATGGATCTATTTCACTGTAACATGGGGTTCCTGGTCAGATGCTGTGCAATATGGAATTTCATGTCCATGAATCAAGCATTATATAAACTGCTGAATAGTGATGATAACTGAAACTCTTCAGGCAGAAAAGGAAAATCCAGACCTGGAATAGGTATCTATCACTGTGAGGATGAACTGCTGGCTCTTCCAGGACTGAAGAACTCAATGACACCAAGTGGGTGGGTACTGATCACCGTGCTATACCAGGTCTCATTGTTGGTCTCTACTACCAGTAGGTTGGATATTCTGAAACAGCAGTAGTTAGATTGGTCTTTGTGAGTAGGTATTCATGCTGTGGGGCCCATACATAGATGCCATTTTTGACACCATGGTCATTTCATTCATGTGCCCCCTGGGTCAGTTCTGGGATAACCAGTGATGAAGGCTGGCTAACATTGATTAGCCAAGTAATTTTGGCTAATTGTTTTTTCAATGCCTTTCCCAATGTAGATACTTTTTGGTGGGCATGAACATATAATACAAAAATCTTCATACTTCATATCCACTTCCATGTGTCCATCCACATGCTTCCACTGCGGACTTCCTCATCTCTCGTCTTCCAGTGGCATGACTGTTGGAGCTACGGTTTGAGCTACACGTCTTGCCAGGTTCTTTTCTACTCCAGTTTCTACTCAAAGCTGGCAGGTTTCCATGTCACCAGGTCAATAGACTGGAATATTGTTCCACTCTTAGGTGCAGAACCCAAAGAAGTTCGCCAGGTGTTGTGCTTCTTTCTTTGTAGCGGGAAATATAAGATGTAGCAATTTGTCTTTTACTTTAGAGGAGATGTCCTGACCTGCCACTAGTCAATGAACTTCTAACAACTTTCTTGAAGTGGGAGGTCCCTGCAGCTGCATAGGTTTTATCTTCCACCTTCTGAAGCTCATGCGCTGAGGCCTCCAGCCTACAAACCAGCTCTTGCGTGTCCTGCCAGATCAGCATCATGTCACTAATATTTTGGATTGATGTGATGATCCACTCTTTGAACTATTTTATGACAGAGTGTGGAGAGTTAACACAGCCCTGGGGTGAAATTATAAATGAATCTTGTTATCCATTCCATGTCAGTGTGAACTGTTCCTGGTCCTCTTTTTTTTTTTCTTCTTTTTTTCCTTCTGATCCTCTTTTCTGGTTGAAATGGGAAAGAATACAATCATCAGATCGATGTTTGCATACTACCTCGCTGAGGCCTTGCCGACCTGCTCTAGCATCGGAACCCTGCTCGACGTAGTAACTGCAGTGGAGCTACTACCTGGCTGAGTCTGCGGAAATCTATAACCATCGTGCGGGATCCGTATGGCTTTAGAGGTATCTGATTGGTGAATTAAACAGAGATAAGATAAGGACCCCTACACGCATCCTTTAAATCTTCAATAGTGATTGTATTAGTAGGATTCTCCACAGTAACAGAATCGATAGGGGCTGTGTGTGTGTGTGTGTGTGTGTGTGTGTGTTTTAATAAATAAATTTATTTTTAAAAAACAAAAGCATTTTTTTAAAGATATTTATTCATCTCATGTTATTGTGAAGGCTTGGCAAATCCAAAAATCTGATGAGAGAGACCAGCAGGCTGGAGACTCAGGAAGAGTTATAATTTGAGTCCAAAGGCAGTCTGCTGGCGAACCAGGACGAGCAGATGTTACAGTTGAAGTCTGAAGCATAGTTCCCTCTTATTCAGGGGAGATCAGCTTTTTGTTCTATTCAGGTTTTCAGCTGATTGAGTGAAGCCCACGACCGTATGCTTTACTTAAGTCTACCAGTTTAAATGGAAATTTCATCCAAAAATACTCTCCTAGAAATATCAAAAATAATGTTTAGCCAAATATCTAGACATTGTGGCCTAGCCAAGCTGACACATAAATTTAACTATCACAACAGAACTAATCTCTGCCATCATTTTTAGGATGCAATATTATTTTTCATTTACTATTATGGCTTGGGAAAGTGGTGGCTTCAGAAGCTTCCTCTTGACCTTCCCCAATATGATGGTTCTTATCCTACTGGCCAGGGACCCAAATGAGTGAAACTGTCATGAATGTTAATCCTAATTTTTCACCGAGGATTAATGAAATGACCACCAGCTAGGGTCATGAACCCAGTAGACCCAGGCTACACTTATTAACTGGGTCCCAAAGTCCCTGATGGTCATGATGACACTTGAGGTTTTCCGTTATCAATGTCAGCTCTGAAAGTCTGTCCGGAAGTCCTCAATATATGCAGTTTCCCTCTTTTGTCCGGTGCATAGTCACCTGCAGAAATGGCTGAAGGTCCCTTTGGGGCAGGACTGGGGAATCATTACAGTTAATTTTTGACCTGGTTTTGTAGGGTTCCTCCATCTTGGGACACAGCTATCTCTCGGTTACTGCATTCTCGGTCTGAAAATCATCTCAGAATTGGTGCAGCCACTATGAAAACAATACGGAGGATCTTCAAAAAATTAAAAATAGAACTACTATATGATCCAGCAATCGCACTCTGGGAATATATCCAAAGAAAATGAAAACGCTAACTTGAAAAGATATCTGCACCCCCAGCAGCGTTATTTACAATAGCCAAGACATGGAAATGACTTAAATGTCCATCAATAGATAAATGGATAAAGAAGTTGTGGTATTATGCACACATATACAATGGAATATTATTCATCCATAAAAAACAAGGAAGTCCTACCATTTGTGATAACATCAATGGACTTTGAAGACATCATGCAAAGTGAAATAATACTGTCTGATCTCACTTAAATGTGGACTCTAAAAAGAAAAAAAAAAAAAAACCAAACTCATGGAAAAAGAGATCAGACTTGTGGGTACCGGAGGGGGAGGGGGAATTGGAGGAAAGTGATTAAAAGGTACAAACTTCCAGTTACAAGATAAACGAGCACTAGAGATGTGATGTGTGACGTGATGACCATAGCTAAAGTTGCTAGAGGATATAAATGAAAGTTATCCAGAGAGTAAATCCTAAGTGTTCTCATCACAAAGAAAAAAATTTTTCCTTCCTCCCTTCCTTCCTTCCTTCCTTTTTCTTTCTTTCTTTCTTTCTTTCTTTCTTTCTTTCTTTCTTTCTTTCTTTCTTTCTTTCTATCTATCTATCTATCTATCTATATAAGAAATTGGATGTTAGCTGAACCTATTGTGGCAGACATATCATAATATACGTAAATCAAACCACCATACTGTGTACCTTAAACTCCTACAGTGATGTATGTCAATTATTTCCCAATAAAACCAGAAAAGTGTTGAATTAAAAAAAGGGGAGACACCTTGTGGTCACCTCAAGGGATTTAAAAAATTATATCCATAATTATATCCATTAATAAATTATACTAATTAATTATTTTAAATTTGCCTCAGGTTCAGAAACTGAGCATGAATTTTTATTGGGGCCCCTACCCCTATCTTCCTGCTTCTCTGTTCTTGCCTGTTTCTGATTATAGAGGTTAAATGGCACCCTCATTGGTTGTCCTATTTTGCAACTAAGGACATCAGATTCTTTTAACCATTTCCACAGCTTTCTATGGGTCATGCTCCCTTGACAGCTGTTTCAATTTTGCTGGTGGTTATAGTAATGGTGCCCCCCCCCACGCCCGGCTTCTGGCAGTTAAGTTTTGTTATGTGGCTTCTAATATTTTTAAGTGCTTTCATCCCTATTGGTATGAATGAGCTTAAATCTGTGACAGCTTTATCTCTGGCCTGTAAGGAGTGCTACGTCTAGACTTCCTAATGATGCTGGCGCCCCCCTCACCAGTACATTGCTGATGGCCTTGGAGAACAGTGTGTTCTCCAGGCCCTGCTATGGAACATAATCTTCTGGTAGGGTCTCTGGTCTCACGTTATGAAGCCATTATCACATACTCCTTCCTATAGCCTTTTTATTCCTTCCTCTACCATCTGTCATGGCAACTCGGGCATTTCAACTTCAGCCTGAGTTATCACCTTTTCTAGGTTTCAAAGAGCCACCCTACGGTGAGTTTGCCCCATCCTATGAGTCCTCGCAATGGTGTTCAATCCCGCTTTCCAAGAAAGTGCTCAAACAGGCTCTCTGTCTCTCACAACTGTGCCTTTTACTGTTTCATGCTTTCTCAGTTTCTCATTATCCCTCTGCAAGGCATCAATAGAACTTTGAAATAACCAGCCCACCACATACTTGTAGGCATTATTCTCCCTATATCTTTCAAATGTCTAAATCATCACACTAGCAAAGCTGTTCCCCTCTACAAAGATGCATTCCCAAGTCCCCAGAAGTGAAATCTTCAGCAGTCATGGGGCTTCCTTGTGCCAGGAACTTTCTGCTCCCTACAGTCCACTCAGGATGAGGTCCTACTTGCCAGCCAAGCATGAGTGAACAATCCCTAAATCCCTAAACCTAATTTTACTGCCTGCTTTCTTGGACCTTTTTTTTTTTTTTTCCAACTGTGTCAGTTGGGTCCTCTGGGTAGCAGATACCAAACCAAAATTAGATGTGCAAAAGAGGTATTGAGAAAACCTCTGCGAAGGATAAAGAGGAGGGGAGTAAGAGTAGGTGGGGAGAGCCTTCAAACCACAAGGCAGGTCTGGCACCTGTAAAGGAGAGAAGGTCAGGCAGGAAGAGCCCTGGGCCACAGAGCAGCTTGGAGAAAGTCTGCCCAGGCAGCTGAGGAGTTCCCAAACAAAGATTGCCCACTAGAGAAATCCTGGGTCAGGCAGAAATGGCCCAGCTGTAGGACCCCACTGGGCTTTGGCTATTGACTCGGAGCCTCCTGCAGGGAGAACAGCCTCAGTGTGAATGCTGCAGACCTAGAAACAGAGCAGCTGGCTGGAGGTTGATGGCCAACTCTACTTCATACACTCCTTGAAGGAAGAGCTGAGTGGAATAGCAGCATGATCAAGTCGAAGTGGCAAGAGCAGGAAGGAAAAAGGCCACAACCCGGAGGCCAGCTGGAAAATGGAATGGGAACCAGCCAAGGAGTATTGTGGATAAGCATGGCCATGTGCAAATTTTACCTTTATTTACGTGTGTGTGGGTTGGATGGACTAGTTGAATGTTACAACAGGTATGAATGAGTCTGTGAATAAATGGGCCTGCAGTAAGAAATGTGCATTGACAAGGAAAGGAGGCAAAAAAAAAAAAAATCTGTAACAATCAGACACAAGAATTAAGAAGGCATAGCTTTATGGAGCCATTTAATGTAGGAGAAAATCATCCTATAGTCGTCAATATATTCTATTATTGGAACCATCACAAAAAGATAGGTTGAGTATCACCTGTCCTGTGAAGTAAATATGTACTCCCTTATATATGCACTTTAAAAAGATTTTCAGGAAAATGATTTTTTAAATGTCACTTGCTGAAATGGTAACTCCCTTTATTCTACCCCAAAACTTTACAATTTAAGAAGATTGATTTCCCTGCTAGGCAGCTGGGTTATACTTTATTATCTTTCAAATATTCATGTACCTGTTTTATGGCTTTTTCTATAACTTTATAGCTACAATTTTTAAAAATTACATTTTTGCTAAGTGTATTAGAAAGTGATAGACTTCTGAATTCAGGATGTGGAAAGAATTCAAACTTCAGTGGCAAAATGTAAAATTCTTTTTATATTATTTGATACAGTTCAAAGGTCAAGGGAAATGTTTACAGTTTACATATTTATAATTTTCAAAATATCTTTCATAACTGGAAATAAAAGTAAATATAAATTTAGAGCTTATAAATATTTTACAGACATGTTTAGATTATAACAAAAGCAAAGTCTATGAATGATTCTTTGTGGTGACTGAAATGAAACGCAGAAAAGTCAGTTGTATAAGGAACACCCTTTAGTTGCAGGTACTTGGGTCACTGTGCTTTATGGCATAAAGTTAGACGTGAGGCTATTGCTCGTCATTAAATTTTAAGCAACAAAAGCATTTATCTCTCTGTTACCATGAGCACCACCATCATCTGATTCATCTTACTCATCCTTCCTACCACTGATATATACTAATACAGAAGTATTAATTATAATACTATACCTATTATTACTACATCAATACTTCCACATTCCCCTTGGTGACTAAATGCAATAAGAAACACAGGGAATTTGGTGACAGACCTGGGCTTGAGTTCTAAATTTGCCTCACACTAGCTGCATGACTTCACTTCATTACGTCAGCTGCCTAACGTATAACATGAGGATAATAGTACCCCCTGGAAGGGTGGTCGTGAGAATTCTATACATGCAAATCACCTGTGTGGACTACAATTTCTAATTTCCTGCCCAATCTCCTCACTATCAGAAGATGATCTTCTTTCTGCTTCATGGAGAAAATTAGAGGGTACAAAGGTAATCTCACCAGTTCTTTTTCATAGATTTGTCTCTTGTCCCTTTACCACTTTCTTTTCTTTTTTAAAGATTTTATTTAATTAATTAATTAATTAATTTTATTTATTATATGAATGAGAAAGAGGGAGCACAAGCAGCAGCAGAGGGAAAAGCAGGCAGACTCACTGCTGAGCAGGGAACCTGGCCGCACAGGGCTCCATCCCAGGACCCTGGGATCATGACCTGAGCCGCAGCCAGACGCTTCACCGACTGAGCCACCCAGGCGCCCCTCTTTACCAGTTTCTTGCTGTTGCTCCTATTCAAAGACACCAGGAGCTTCCTAGCTGCCAAATCCAGTTACCCCCATGTCAGTCCTCATTCTGCTTGCCCTCTCTGCTGCATTAACAAGTTGACTATTCTCCTTGAACCGTTTTGCTTTCTTGACTTCTCTGAAGCCACAATTTGTAGTTCACTTCCAGCCTTTTCTTTCTTTCTTTCTTTCTTTCTTTCTTTCTTTCTTTCTTTCGGTTTTGGGTTTCCTTTATAGCTGGCATATCATGGAATGCAAGGTCAATAGAAAAAAAGCAGTGGTGAGTCGGTTCAGCTCGTGATTCAAGAAGCAAGCCAAAAAAACAACCAAGACCAATACTGTGAAGACACAGAAGCCCAGAAGGGGCTGTGCCAGAAGCTGTAACAGAGCTGGAGCCGAGAATCAGGAGCTAGAGATCGCCACTAAGGTAACTGGAGATAAGAAACAGGGAGAAATACCTAATGTGATACAACTCTGTTTGCTGGACCTCTGTTTGCTGGACATCCTTTCATTTTTACCTGGCGCTGTTTTTACAGGTGGGCACAGAAATAGCATCTTAACAGGACTGCCAAGTTACCATCCACTTTCTTTCCTCTCGGGCTTGTAAATGTTGTTTCCTAAAGTCCTACTCCTTGGACTTCTCCTTCAATACACACGCAGCCTGGATGAGCTCATGCAGTCTCCTTTTAACTACCTGGTTTTCTTACAGTTTCAGACCCTCTAATGGGCATATGTATCTAGCTGTCCCGCAGTACTTGAAGCTCAGATGTCTGCCTTGCACTTGGTATCTTCTTACACTGTTCCCCCCTTCGTTTGTGGCCTCACCCCCATCCAGTCTCTCATATTAGAAACCGCGATGCCGTTCTTCACTTCTTTCTCTTTGCTGACATCCAGTAAGTTGCCAAGACTTCTAAAAATAATTAATGAGAATTTACTACTACTACCGCCCCTACCGTGGCTGTCTTTTTATCTAGCCCTTGAGCTAAGCACTCTTCTAAGCCCTTTCTATCTATACATTACCTCATCTAATCTTCATAATAGCCTTTAATACTAGCTTGTGGGTGCTGTTATTATCTCCGTCTTAGAGATGAAAAGTCTGAGGCTCGGATATTTGAATTATTCTCTTATGTTTTAAACAGCTTGCTCCAGTTACACAGAATTGAATCCGGGTATTTTAACTACAGATCCTGCTTTCTCCATCAGTATGTTCTGCTTCTGGGTTTCTCACGACCAAGTCTCCCAAATCTAGCCCCTCCTTCCGCTACAGCTGCACAAGTTCACATACCTGAGCTCCAAAAGCCCATGGATTTGCATTGGAACCCTGGGGCCCCGGCTGCTCGGTGACTTTGGACAGGTTACCTTCTCTGCCTTTGATTCCTCAACGGTAGAGGTAGGTACTAGCTACATTACAGGTTGATTCTAGGGTTTAAAATGAAATAATATACAGAAAAAACATAGAATAAAAGCATAGGTAACCCATCTAAAGCTCTATACACTTAATACACGTAGGTTATGTGACACTTAATACGTTTGTTACTGGTACTATTCTACTCCAGTATAAGCCCTCAAATGTTTTTACTGTGTTTCAAAAGATTTCTAACTGGTCTCCTTGACATTAAGACCCACTAAGTTCATTCTCTCCCTTGTAAGAATTATTCCTTCAAAGTTATATCTGATCATGTCATTTCCCTAAGAGCCTCTAATATTGCTTTTCTCTATGAGTTTGCCTTCTGTGCCATACGAAAGCATTGACTTACAGCGGAACCAACGTCTTAAAACAGAATGGCACCTGTCATTTTTCTCATTCTTTTTCTGCTACTCTCTCAAAAGCAGCACAGCCTTCATGAACACCAAAGTTATTATTTCATGGACATGCAGTCCTTTTGATGCTTTTGGGTCTCTGTTTCCTGTTTTACTATTTACCCTTTTCATCCAGAAAACTGCTTGTCTTCAAGACCCAGTTCCTCGTATCTTCCCCTAAGTCAAAATCAAACACTCCTCTGTGCTACTAAGAGTACTTTATTCATAGTACATATCATGCCAAATCTGAAATTACTGAATTGCAATTACTTTCCCCAGGGTAAAGACCATTCCCAAATAAAAATCAATCAAATTTGGTGTGTGTTGCACAGGATCTGGTACATTGCCCGCAATCATTATACATCACTGAATGAATACATGATACCTAAAAGAGTCTTAGAGTTGACAGGTCTTTTCACATGCTTAACCTGTTTTCATCACATTAGCATAATATGTAAGCATAAGGTTGTTTGGCTACAAGAGGCTATGTTATTATCAACTGGGACTTATTAAACTTCTCCAACATTTTCCCCAACTGCAGAGCTTTAAAAATCACATAAAAACAACCACCAAAATTTTTAGAAATAAAGGCACATGTGAGCACTGCTTGTGTTTTAAGAACAAGATAATTATACAGATCATGACAATTACCTGTGGTTATTGGTAAATATGTTGCAGCTTGGTAATTGCACTCTTCTTCAGGTTCAGACTAGGATGTTCCTCTCATTTGCCATGGAAGCTGCTATTTAAAGAGTCAGGCTAAAACCTGGAATGAAAGGAACTTTCTGGAATTATAGCAGTATGTCCGAGTCTTAGCAGTTTCCATCCATTTCTCTCATGTGGCAATAATAATCAATTCAATTAAATAATTTAAAATCAGTAAGTTCTATTTTTTCCCTGAATTCCTTGGAAAGAGCTGAGCCAGAGTAATGAGGAAAAGCATTGATTTGCAAACTAGAGTAGTGTTTATCAAAATGTGAGTAATGACTCATTAGCGGCACATGAAATCAATTTAGCGTGTCACCCCAGCAATTAAAAAAAAAGGAATAGAATAGAAAATACTGCAATGTGCTGCATAGCTAAGAGTATGTTGTTTTGTAAAATCTTTGTTACAGCTCTGTGTGTGTGTGTGTGTGTGTGTGTGTGTTTACTGGGTTGTGATGTAAAATGTATTTCCCACTATGGTATACATCTCCCACTGGACTGGGAAGTCATTTGAAAGCCACCACCCTACAGGACACAGCAATATTGTTCAAGGAGTGGGATCACATCCAAGTACCCACTTAATAAAATTGGTTTAATAACTTGATAACATTGTAATCATGCTCCTCTTGGGGCCCCAAGCCCTAATTACATAATCATAATTCCAAAAGCATAATCAACACCTGATTCATTCACCAGACTTGGCTTCAAATAACATTTAATTATTTCCAAAGTCAAACCCATCTCTGAGAGATGCATATTCACTACCACAGAAACTATGCCAAAAAATTTGCCATAGATTCTGAAGTCAATACCAAAAAAGCAATTTGAAAGATATTTTCAGCAAAAGCAACATCACTGAACTCAGACTCAGAATATCATTTTCCAGGGCTACTCCTGAAGTTTCTGTTTGCATATTTATCACATTTAATTATAATTGTATAATTTTCTCCCAATGAGACTGAGTCCCTATCACAAAGAAACCGTATTTTATTATTTCTGTATTCTAATGCCTGTGTGTGTGAGTGTGTGTGTATATATATATATATATATATATATATATATTCTAGTACATAAGAGACATTTAATAAATGTTAGGAAGACAGTACTCATTTGGATAAATGTTCTGAAACTTAATGAGTGAGTCAAAGTCAGAGCAAATGCTAAGGATATTCTTGCTTCTTGCCCACTTTAAAGAATATACTTCTTATAGTCTCTCAGCCTACAAAATAGGACTTTATTGGAATTTAAAATTCATAACTTTTTAAATCAATGGAATAACATTTAAAACAAAATGAGATACTATTTTGATGTCACATTATCATGGATGCAGTCAGGGAAATGAGCACTGTCAGGTGATGTCTGTGATAGGGAAAACGGAAGAAGGTAGTTTGGAAATACATATCAAAAATCTTTAAAAATACTTATTCTATGATGAAAAATTTTGCTTCTAGTTCTTTATGGAAAATTAAGAATCTACAAATATAGATGCAAGGATATTAATCTCAGGGCTTTTAACAATAAAGATGTCTAATACTAGGAGTTTAGTGACATAAATTATGGTGATCCTCACAATAGGACAACATGCAGCCATGAAAAATAATGATGTTCAGTTATACTGGCATAGAAGGGGGCTCAGAAAATACACTGCAGAGAAAAGTAACAAAGTGATAAATTGTAGAATATTGTTTTAAAAATTTCTTTATGAGGTGAAATTCACATGACATAATTAAACATTTTATAGTGAACAATTCAGTGGCTATTTAGTACATTCACTTTATTGGTCAACCACCACCTCTGTCTAGTCCCAAAACATTTTCATCACCCCAAAAGGAAACGTGTACCCCTTACTTTCCAATTCCACCCCCCCACCCCTGCCAATCTCAGGTAATCACGAATCTGCATTCTGTCTCTATGGATTTACTTATTCCGGATATTTTGTATATATGGAATCATACATACGTGACCCTTTGTTCCTTCACTTAGCTTAATGTTTTGGAGCCCCATCTGCAGTACTTTATTCCTTTTTATGGCTGAATAATATTCTATTGCATGTATATACCACAATTGGTTTATCTGTTCACGAGTAGATGGACGTTTGGGTTGTGTCCACCCTTTGGCTATTGGGAATAGTTTGCTGTGAACATGGGTGTACTGCAGAATCATTTCAATGAGCTAAGCATTTGCCGGTAGAGAATAAATTCAGGAATGTTAGGAGTCATTATTTTGGGATTATAGATTCATCTTTTTATATTATTAAGATCACTGAGCTTTAGAATTAAGCAGACCAGACGCCATTCCTTCATGTGTAAAGTGAGGAAATAGAACCTCAGATAAAACCGGATTATTATGAAGAGTAGTTGAAATATATACAGAGCACTTAGAAATATGTGGGGGTACAGTGTAAGAACTGAATACATAGTATTTTTTTAACCTTTTGTTTTGACGTTTTGGTTACCTTAATTTAAAATATTTTCCCCTAACGGAATAATACTGGTGTTAAACAGGGTTTTTGTTTTTATTTACGAATGTGTTTGCGTGCTACACACTTAAGATTCTTAGTCCTCTCTGATAGTCATTTGGGCTGATGCCAAAGGCTGCTGGTGGTCTCATCTGATAAGATCACTCTGAGCATAGTTCTACAATGTGACCCTCCCTCTAGGTTTCAATTAAAATGCTTCAAGGGGGGAATTCTCCAGCCGCCTGCCGCAACTCCTCTTCCATGTTAGTCTTTGCTTCAGCGTCGCTTTATAAGTTGCATATGCAACCATCCAGGTTTTTCACATTTTAGTAAATTTACGACAGGGACGGGTGAAGAGCACAGGCTTTCTGGTACACAGCAAGGTAAATACTTTGCCATCCACTTTTTCCAAATATATATAATTTCCTCCAGAATATCTTTGGACTCCCTAGAAAATCTCAGATTTTATTTTTCATTGTAAACTCAAACTTCTTTGCCAAATATGCACAGCTTGAGCACAGAAGGTTAAGGAGCCCGCAGGGCACCTCGCCGGGTTTGGGGAGCCCGAATCGGCGTCTGCAGCCCCCGAGCCGCCCCAGCGCGGGAGTTTCGAGGACAGCCCGGGGACAGCTGGGTGTCACGTGGGGAGGCCGCGCGGGGACAGGCGCCTGGGGTTCGAGTGCCCCCGGGAAGCGGCCGCCAAGGAGCCGCATCCCCGGAGCCCAGGCCCGGGCGTTCGTCTAAGGCCTTGCGGGGAGGGGAGCCGGTCCGCCCGCGGCCGCACAGGTGTCCGGGTGGCGGCGCCCGGGCCCCACCGGTGGGGCGGGCGGGAGGGATGGGCGCCGCCCGTGCGCGGGGGCCGGGGCCCGAGGGGGAGGTTCCCGCGAGGTGGTTCTCCGGCTCCTCCTCGGCGCTCAGGTTTCCTCTCCCGCCCGCCGGCTGCTGGCTGCGGCGCCGCCTCCCTCCCCCCCACGGCCGGGCCCTCTCTGCGGCCTCTGCCCGCCTCGCCCCCGCCCGGGCCTCCTCCCGCTTTCTCTCTCCGCTTCCCCTCGAGCCTCCGGAGGAGTCCGCAGCCGCGGGGCGCCCGGGAAGATGGCGGCGGCGGGAGGCGGCGGCGGCGAGGGGGGCGCGGGCCTGGGCGGCGCCGCGGGGCCGGGGCTGGGGTCGGGGTCGGGGCCGCGAGGGCCTGGCCCCTCCGCCGGCGCGAGCGAGGACGCCCGGGGCCCCGCGCCCAGCGCGCTGCACCCCGAGGAGGTCGCTGCGCGGCTGCAGCGGATGCACCGGGAGCTGAGCAACCGCAGGAAAATCCTGGTGAAAAATCTGCCCCAGGACAGCAACTGCCAGGTACGAAGACAGCGCTGGGAGGCGACCCGTCCCGGGGGCATCGGGGCAGGGCTCCGGTGGGAAGCTGCCCCGAGGCATCCAGGCTCATGCGCGGCGCCTTGGAACGGTCGAGAGGACGAGGGGGGTCGGTGCGGAGTTAGAACTGTCTGCCGCTTTTGCAAAGGTTTCTGAGCCTGCGGTCCCCCTGCGAGGGTGGCAGATTGGGAAACTGAGGCTCTGAGAGGCGAAGCGGCTGGTCCAAGGTCACGGGAATCCGGGGAGACTGTCGTTAGCCTGCCCCGTTCTTTTCTTCCCCTGTGGCCCTCGCGTGTGGCGGGGGAGGAGAAGGGGTTGCGGGAGTAGTAGGGGAAAGTAAGCGAAGGAGAGTGGAGGTGAGCCGTGGAGCACAGTTTTTGGGGGCCAAGTTTTCAGTGCCTTGAGAGGGGTGGAGGGTCCCTCCGGGGTCCTCCGGGCTTGGGTGTGCCATGGGGGGCGGGGTCATGGGAAAGCTGGAAGTGAGTTTTGCTGTTGCAGAAGCACTTGCCCAAGTTTGTATGGAAGGACTCTTGTCCCCCCAGTTTACCAAGGCCCCGAAATGGAGAGGTTAACGCTGAGCTTTGGGGAACCTTGCTGCCGCCTCTGCCATGCCAACTACTGAAGGATTTGTTACTCAGTGACTCGAGGCTTAAAGATAGGCTACTTTGTGTCTTTGATCCAGATTAAGTGGTAACTGTTGCTTCAAGATTAGAAACTTCGCCTCGCCTCGATTGCCATAGTCTACTTGCTCATTGCAGAAAAGCGAGAAAATACAGAGAAGCACAAAGGGGAAGAATAGAAATCACCTGTATTTCTTTTTTTTCCCTCTTTTTACTTGAAGTGTAGTTGACACACAATGTTATATTAGTTTCAGGTGTTCGACATAGTGGACAATTCCAAACGTTAGGCGTTGCTAACCACCATGTTACCATCTGTCACCATACAAAGTTATAACAATGTTATTGACTAGTTTCCCGATGGTGTACTTCCCGTGCCCGTTATTTACTTTTTTTATAATTGGAAGTTTGTGCCTCTTAATCTCCTTCACCTGTTTCACCCATCCCCCCCCCCACCCCCATCCTTCTCCTTTCTGGCAACCACCAGTTCTCTTGTGTCTGAGTCTGTTTCTGTTTTGTTTGTTCTTTTGTTTTTTAGATACCATGTATAAGTGAAATCGTATGGTATTTGTTTTTTTCAGTCTGATTTATTTCACTTAGCAGAATACCCTGCAGGTCTGTCCATGTTGTCCCCAATGGCAAGGACATATTTCCGTATTTCTCATAAAGACAGCCATTGTTAAATGTGAGATATTATCCTTCTCCCTTTTCCTGTGCCTATGTATACATATGTATTTTTGTTTCACCACAAAAAAAAAAAAAAAAAAAAGGAAAAGAGAGAGACCATGTCTTTGTACTTCAGGGTTTCTTAATTGTCTAGATGTTCATGTATATTTCATATATAGCTTGAGAATTTATGTATTTTGTTGCGATGGGGGAGAGTGGGCTGTCCTGATAGTGGCAGATTTGGGCCTATTTATGTAGTTCCTCCTGTAACAGGATACAGGGAATTGCAAGTGGGCTAGCAATTATTGCAGGACAGTTCTTCCATAAGACCCATAAAATAATGAGAACAATGCCTCATTATTATGCAATTAGATCTTACCATAAATGAGAGCATATAACCTTATAATCTATATCCATGAGGGGCCATTTTGTTTGCAAAAGCGATGTAAAGAAGTCTGTCAATGCAGTGTATCTCATTCCTCTGTCGGCTCTTTCCATTAGTGTCCTCTTCCCATCTGTCAGGTAATATTTTGTGATGCTACCTATAAGAACACCTGCAATGGACTGATTTCATAGAAGCAAATTTCTCCTACCCATAAAAATAGAAGACAGCAAGGGGGCTTAGAAAGAGAGAGGTGGCATTAAAAAGAAAAAAAATTGAAGGAACAGCAGCTCTGTGTATAGATAATCTAGGAAAAGCGAGATGGAGAAGTGTCTTATTTTTGTAGAGTGTCGCCTATTTTATATTTCCTTGCATTCTAAAAATATTTAGACACAACATTCTAGATAGTTGGCTGTATCCTTGTTTTGCTGTTGGTATCTTTCTCATTTCCCTTATTAAGAGACATGAAAAAATATCAAAGGGTCTAAAAAAAGGAACAGTTTTAATTACTTGACATTAGTGATGGATGGAGGTTTTATGAGAATTATACTGATTTCTGTTTTTGAGATATCCTTTCTCTGCTATGAATTTATGTTCGCCCTAAATCTTAGGGTTTTCTGTAAGGTAGCAAGCAGAAGCTATTGAATAAAATTGGTATAAGATCTACATGTCTAGATGAGTCTTTTACTGCCAAGTAAAGTATCTTAAATTTTTATGTTAAGTTAAAATTCTTATGCCATATTTTTTTGAGAATTGAAGAATTGCATCTAAGAGCAAAGAAAAGTTGTTAGGATCTAGAGATTAGTTTCTAGACTTGTTCTAGCATTTTTTCCTATGATTTATATTATAAAACATTGTTTTTAATATTTCTGATGTGTAGTTTTAAAATCTAAACATATCAGTGCAAAGATAACATTTGAGTAGTGTTTTTTCTGTCATCTCCTGTACTTGTATCTTTGCTAGTTTTCTGCTCACAATCATAACTACGTGGTCTGTGTTAAGTAAGTAGAAGAGACCAAAGTATGCTAATTTTTAAAGGCAATTAAAAGACAGTCTTTAGATTAATTAGACTGAGCATTGCTATTTTTATTGGTTGAATAAAATTTATACTTAATCTACTCTAACTTCTAATAGTTTCATAAATACATTTTGCAAGGATTTTTTATATTTTATCTTTTATTTCCCTTCACAATTCTAATGTCTAATTCTGATGTCTTTCTTAGTGGCTGCATTTTACTGTCAACTTAGAAATGAGGGTTTAACTTGAATTTTATGTTGTGCCTTTTAGCATTTATTACTTGGCTAAACTACCTATTTATTCCTTGTGAAATAATTAACATGATTTAAGACAAAGTTACTACTCTTTGTTCAGTTGTGAAGTAATCAGATATTTTAAATATCAAATTCCTGTTCTTTTCTAGAAGACTCTGTAGGTTCATTCATTCATTTATGCTAGAATATTACATGAAGGATTGAGGCCATTCCTAACTTTAGTTCTCAAGTGGTATAGTGATGTCTCTAGAAAAGTTCCATTGGTAACAGATTAGTAGGAGCCCAATAATATTCTTTAAACATTTTTAAAACATGGGTGTTTCCTTTATTAAACATGATTTTTATAAATTTTACTCAAATTGTAACTTTTGGTAAAAACAGCTCTTAAAAACTGCCTCATTTAATAGTTACTGTGCTGTCAGGTGCTGTCTGGTTGGCCTTCTACGCTTTCTCGAATCCTCCTAGCCCTTTGTGTTTTCATAGTCTCAGCTCTGGTTCATGTGCCTTTTCATCTCTTGCCCTGTTACAACTTTTCGTTTGTCATCTACCCTCATCACTGTCCTGTGTCTTACGTTTTAGCCCATCCTGCTTACTGCTTCCCCTGAGAAAACTCCCCCAAGGCACAAATCCAATCACATCACTCTCCTGCAAAAAAAGAAAGAAAGGAAGAAAGAAGGGTTTGGCTCTACGTTCCCAGCACTGCTTCTCAAACTCTTCCTCAAATGTCCCTCAACATATCTCTTTTCCTCCAATTGTAAGGAATAGTGAGGCTCAATTAGCCTACCCCAAGAATGAAATTGCTTTGAAGCGTCATGTTCTGACTGAAACATTCTTATTAATTTTATATTCTATTAGTAAACTTGGATTTAATGTAAAAACGGTGACTTAAACTTGTTTCCCTGTCCTCCAGATTTTTTTTTTAATAAACTTGACACTTATGGAAGATGCATCTATTTATCCTCTGGTTTTCCGTACTCCTTTATTACCAGGGAGTCCTCAGACCTCGGTTTGAAAAGCATGACATAATAGGATAGAAATCTAAGACTCTAGGCTTTTTGTGACTTGGCCCCTGCCTACGTTTGCAGTCTCATTTCTTCTGAGTCCTACATGTTCTTCTGAGTCTTCTAGTTTTCTCAAGCTACTTAGACCCCCAAATACCTCAGGCCTCTGTGATTTGGATATTTATAGTCATGTCTTGGTTTATGTTTTGGTATGTAATTATAGTAATTTATCATGAATAACATTTGTAGTAATTATAATTACAGTGAACAATCATAATGTCGAGAACACTGGTTCTTATTCAGAAGAGTCATTGTGAATGTGCGCGTGTGAATAGTCTTTTGCGGCTCTGAACTTAGAAATTCGATTTAAGGTGATGTCCTCATATGTGGTTTTTATCGCCCTTCCTGTACATTTTTATATTTGTTGGTTCACCTCGTTATGTTTCAATAGAGTTGTTACTGGGGTTTCAAAATGGAGAAGACAGTGGCATTAACTCCCTATGTTACTTGAATTCACTTTTTTCCTAACATGTTGGGTACGTGTACATGTGTTTTGTTCTTGTGTTTATTTTAGAATCTGAGGGAGATTTTCTTGTGTAATTAAGAGAAAATGTAAAGTGCTTAGGGCTAACAGCCAGGATCTGTAATAGAAGAAACTTTCTCTTGTCTCACTCTGGGCATTATTAGCTTTCATTGCAAAGTGCTCTATTGTAATAGTTAATTGGGAAGCTTGATGGTTAATTCACAGACGTCCATTCGAAAGCCTAGTATTGTCAGCTGAGTACTTTTTAGAATAACAAACCACCTAATGTAGAAAACTCCAGTTGATTTTCTTTTTAAAATATACCTATTGCTGTTTTTCTTTCATACTGGTCAAAAACCAGTAGAATTTTCTCATGTACATTTTTTTTTAACTGTGAGATTTTTTAAAAGTACATTGTTTGGTTTCTCTAATACTATATTCAGTAATTCCTGCCTCGTTTTGTATTGGGCTGTTGTTCACGTTTTCCTGATAATACTGGGATGTTTTTGTATTTTGAAATTATTCTTTTTCTTATCAAGAATGCCATTTTGCTTACTTCCAAAAGTTACTTTTCGTAGTTTGCACGACTTAACAGCTATCATTTTCTAATGCAGTTAATCAGAATTTCATGATGAGTCGTACCCCTTTTCTGCATGTTTTATTCTATTCCCACTGTAACAAGGACATTGAAAGCTGCTAGAGGAACATCTAGCTTTCCGGGTCGCCACTGGCTCGATAAGTTTCTAGTCTTGGCAGGAATTCTTGAAAAGCGTTTCAGCAAGGCTTGTTCTCTGATCTGAAAACGTTGCCGCGAAGAGCAGTGCTTTGTGCCCAGCATCACAGTGCCGTGTGTTACCACAGTCCAAAGAAGTCTCAGGTGGTTTATAGACCATTTCCCAAGTAATGAATAGGTTATGCTTATAAATTCTTTTTTGGAGTCATACCATGTTTTCCCATAGAAGAATATGGTAGATGGTATTTAGTGCTGTTGGTTTGCGTTTTAACATGATTTAAGCTATGGTGTTTCTGAAATTTAAGCTGAACTCTAAATAATACAATAACGTCTAACGAGCTTTGTGCAGGAACAGAGATGCTCCCGGCTTCAAATCATTGATGGGTGCACCTGTGCCTTATGGCAGCGCTCAAGAAAGAGCTGTATTTAAGACAATTACTCTTTAAAAAAAAAAAGATTTTATTTATTTATTTGACAGAGATAGAGACAGCCTGAGAGAGAGGGAACACAACCAGGGGGAGTGGGAGAGGAAGAAGCAGGCTCCCAGTGGAGGAGCCTGTTGCGGGGCTCGATCCCATAACACCAGGATCACGCCCTGAGCTGAAGGCAGACGCTTAACGACTGAGCCACCCAGGTGCCCCTAAGACAATTACTCTTTAAATAAACAAGATTCTGAACATCAGGGAAGCAACAAATCCTCTCCGATGGAAGGCTGTTGCTGAAAGGAACCCCTCTGACCCCCTGAGTTTCGCCTCTTACTGCTTGTGTTTGCACGTATCCCCTACCGTAGGGCTGGCTGTCCCTAGGGGCTACCAGAGCCCGTTTCTTATTTGTGGGCAGAAAGTTTCATGCTTAGCTCTCCTTAGACCAGCTGAAACAGGCAAGTAAAGGAATGTTATTTTTTTTAAAGATTTTCTTTATTTGAGAGCAAGAGAGAGGGGAGGAGCATGAACGAGCTCGAGCAGGGTGAGGGGCAGAGGGAGAAGCAGATACAGGGCTTGATCCTGGGACTCCGAGATCGTGACCTGAGCTAAAGGCAGACGCTTAACCGACTGAGCCACGCAGGCACCCCAGGAATATTAAAATGTAGATAAAGAAAACAAAATGATCTATGAATTTAAATGTTCTATAATCGCTTATCTGAAACCTTGGCTCTGTTTGTATTTTGTTGGCTTAGGGAGGTAATTGCCTTACTCTAAGGGGACGATATGCTCTGTGAGGGGTAAGAAGTGAAAAGTGGGAAAGTCAGAACACTAGTCTGTATATTTTGGCTTATAGTTGTCTGCAGAGGATTGTCCTTAGTTGCTGTGCTGAATGTCTTTCCTTTGTTCCTCCAGATCTGTCTCCATCCTTCTCACCTGCTCTGTGTCCTGGGAGGCTTATCTTACTGTGGAGTGCGCTAAAAAGGCTCTCTCCACCTCTGGTTTCTAGGTTGCATTTGGCCAGAGCCGCCAGTGGGAGATCAAAGGGTGGAGGAGAAATAGATTGGAGCATTTATTCACCGCGCTCCCTTTCTGCCTGGATACCTTGGGTTGCTGTTTCCTCTTTCAAAGGTCACAGTTCTTTCCAATGGGGCTCTCTAAGCAATTAAGCTCTCAGGGTTGTTGTCATCATTGCCTTGCCTCCTTAGGCTTAGGGGTTATAGGGGACTATTGCTAACCATAGGCTTTTTAAAAGCCTTTGTAGGTAGTATCTTTAAAAAAAAACTCTCTCCAGTTACTTAGTTTTTGAGTATGCCATATGTTTCTTGCCGAGAACCCAATGCTGTCACCTACCCAGTCTCCTTTCTTTCTCTTGTCTTTCCTAATAGCACCCAGATTTTTCCTTTGAGGCTCTACTCCTCCCTCGTTATTTACCAACTTCTATGGGTTGGGTCAGTGGGATAGAGATTACCCTCATCTGTTTGGGTGACATAAACCAACAAACAGGGTTCTCCTCTTTTGACATTAGAATTGGATAAAGTATGGGCAATAACCTGGCCCTAAGCCAGTCAGTATGTCAGAGTCTCTTGGCCATAGTGATTGTTTCAACCCAATATAGTAAGAAGCTTAGGACTTTTGTTTGCTTGTTAAGGTAGGGAATTCTCTTTCTTGCCACTGGATACGAGTACAGAGACATATTGCCCTGACTGCAGCTGGCAGTCTGAGGACAGAGCAGACGTCTAAAGGAAGACTGACCTGAAGGGGAAAAAATTAGACAAGCTGGACTGGAGTCCTGATCAAACTATATCTGAAACTTACCTCTGGATTTCATAGTTATACAAGCCACTAAATTCTTTTTATTTCATGGATTTCAAGTTGGGTCTTACGTTACTACCAACCAATAGTATCCTAATACAGAATTTTGATTAAAAAAAAAACAACAACATAAGATCTCAGTATTGGAAGGGGTGGTAGAAGACATTTTATCTAACTCTTCTGCTTACTATGTAAATCTAATTTAGAGTTCGCGACACATGAAACCTTGCACACTTAACACCTTTACTTTCAAAGACATCACTGCCTGGTAAGGTATTCTGCTTCATCTTCAGACAGCTTTGTTATAAATATCTTATTTATACTGAATATATAAAATTAATTTCCCTGAAATTTTGATTTCTTGATTTAACTTCTCTCTTCCCATAACACAGAGAATTTGTGGTATTGATTTTTAACTTACAAGTTCAATTCTTTCAAACCACTAGTTTTTAGGATATGAGTCCAAATTTCCTCACAGTCTTACTTGTTTTCCCCTGGAAACACACCACTGCCATTTTGACATGGTATCTCTTAAAACAGGAGCATGGTTGTCTAATTGAGATCTTCCTGTAATCCCTCTGCCAGAACAAATTTCTCTTTCCTCTGGATATCCATAACAATAACAAATTTTGTTCATTGGGTACCTATTATTGCCAGATGCTGTGTGTTGTATTTTGTTTACATTTGTTTACATTGTACTTAATCCTCAAGACTGTAAGATCGGAATTTCTCATTCCCATTTTATTGATAGGGAAACAGATGCAAAATTAATGCCAAGAAGTTTGTGCAAGGTCATTCAACTAATTAGCAGTAGAGCTTGGACAAGACTAATGTCGGTTTGATTCCAAAGCTCATATTCTTATCCTATGCTATATTATAATTGCAATTCCCCTTTGCACACATTGTAATGTGTTTCAAAGGACAGGGATTGTGTAACATTTACCTTTGTATCACAAATACTTCACCTAGAACCTGACACATTGTTCCAAGGGAAATTTAAAACAGAAAGGAACGACCCGCCTACTTTGTTCTAAAATGTTAGACTTCTATTAATATGTTTGACACACTGAAACCCTCAGGATTGATTTGTAAAATGAACAAATTTTGCATTGTAGGGTTGTGCTGGCTTTTTTGGCAGTGATGTTACCCCACTACTTATAGTAATTCAGGTGACTGTTTATGGCTTATGAATAGGTTGGAAGCCATAAACCCTCCCTCCAGGAGAGCACCGATATTCATAGACACACAGTGATTTGCATGTAATTTCAAGGGATTATGGATCTCTTGTAACTTATGCCTGATCGCACTGGGGAAGTCAGGCCCACGTTGAGAAGTGCCTTTCCAGACGAATGTAATTGGATCACCTGAGCACAGATCACTTGAGCAGATCCAGAGCTGCTGCTTGAAGAGTTTTCGTCGGAAACTGTTGTGGGCCACATTTATGCAAAGGTGGGGGTGATCCTCCATCGGGCAAAAATATAAATCAGGCTCCCTAATTTTCTTTCTTAAAAAAGTCAACTGTGTTGCTTCGTGTTTGATGTGAAAGCTCATTGTTCTCTGGTCACCCAGCAGCACCAACTGATATTTTTAGGCACTGTGCCTGGCACAGAGGTTTACAAGGAATTGCAGTGTATTATTTTCCCCCTAACGTTTACTAAACGTCCAAAATTGTCTCTCTTTAAAACATGGGAAGACTGATGTGCTGTCCAGTGTTCTTCACAGTATTTACCGATAAGAAAAAAAGTTTCTCACTTTTGTTGGATTTCTGAGTCCCTAGCTCATTGTGAGCCCCCAAACTTGTTTTTTATGCATTTTGTGCTTATTTACTGTCATTAGCTTTAGGTGTGTGAGCTTAGTTCTCACTTCCCTATGCTTGTACATTTTGTTTGAAGCTTTCTGTTACATGTGTGTTACCACCGGAGTGCCGAAGTAGCATTAGAATTCATCGAATCTGTTGGTGCCTGTGTCAACTTTGCCTCGCATCCTACTGCCTTGCGGTACCCCGTCACACCTTTTGTGCCCCAACCAACTGGGTTTTATATCTTTCCCCCTCAACCCGCTACTGTGATTATCTGCTCTTAGCTCCCTGCTTGCTTTTATTTCCTGGACTTTGTATTTTCTATTGCCACGAGTTTAACTGCTTTTGATTCCAGATTAGCCTCCATGACTCTGACTTTCAACCCTGTGGACTTTTTACAGCCTAATCTAGAATAAAGGAAATGGCGATAAACAAGAACATATGAATCTGGGAAGTTTTAAATTTTGAGATAAACTTACAGAAAAGTACAATACAAAGAACTTTTTTCCCCCTGAACTGTTTGAGAGTGAATGCTGACATGGCGCTTTACCACCCTGAGTGCTTTATTGTACAAATTTGGACATTGTCTAGCATAGACACATCACTACCATCAAAGTCAGAATACCTGCCACCTAATCCTTGGATCACATTTAAGTTTTGCTAGTTGTCCCATGAAGGTCTTTCATAGTGAAAGGATCCAGTTCAGAATTATGTATTGCACTTAGTTGTGTCTTTTTAATCTTCTTTAGTCTGGATTAAGTCCTTAGTCTTTGCCTGACTTTTATGACCTTGATCCCTTTGAAGATGATAGGCCACTTATTTTGTAGACTGCCCTTCAATTTGGGGTTGCTGATGTTTTTCCACGATTAGATTCAAGTTAAGTATCCTTGGCAGGATTATCACAGGGCGGTGCACGTTTTAGATTTTGGCCCATTGTTGATAAAGTTAACTTTGATCATTTTGCTTGATTTTTATTAAAGTGGTATCTGCCAGGCTTCTCCATGCAAAGTTTTTTCCCTTTGTAACTAGTAAGGATTTTAAAGGGGGATACTTTAATTAAGACTGTGTAAATATTCTGTTCCCTTTCAAGTGTTCAATGTATTTACTAATTTATTTAAAAATAGGCTCACAGATTCCTATGTTGCTCAATGAGTTATACTTCATTAATATGATTATTTTCATGCTTAAATTGTTTTAGATTTGGGCAGTGGGAGCTTCTTCAAGCTGGCTCCTATGTCCTCTTTTAAATTCTTTTATTTTGCAATAATTTTAGACTTAAAGAAAAAACTGCAAAGATAGCAGAAAGAGTTCCCATATATTCTTTACCCAGTTTCCATTCATGTTATGTCTTAAATACCCAAGGTACATAATCAGGACTAAGACATTAATATTAGTACATTATTATCAACTGAACTTCACACTTTGGATTTCATTAGTTTTCTCACTTAACGTCCTTTTTCTGTTCCAAGATCCAGTTCAGGATGCCGCATGGCACTCAGTCATTATGTCCCCTTAGTCCCTATTCTCCACCAATTTCTCAGTCTTTCCTTGTTCTTTTTTGTAAGGGTTTATTTATTTATTTATTTATTTATTTATTTATTTATTTATTTATTTATTTAAGAGCGAGAGCATGCACAAGCATGGGGGAAGGAGCAGAAGGAGAGGGACAAGCAGACTCTGTGCTGAGTGTGGAGCCTGACACGAGGCTCAATCCCATGACCCTGAGATCATGATCTGAGCTGAAATCAAGAGTCAGACCCTTAACTGACTGAGTCACCCAGGTGCCCCAGTCTTTCCTTGTTTTATGTGACCTTGACAGTTTGGGTCAGATATCTTTTAGAATGCCTCTCAATTTGGGTTTGTATGATGTTTTTCTCATGAGAGATTCGGGTTATGGACTTTCGGTAAGAATTCCACAGAGGTGAAGTACACTTCTGATCACATCATTTCAATGGAAACGTGACTTACTACCGATGATGTTAACCTTGGTCATTTGCTTAAGGTGATGTCTGCTCCATCACTCCTGTAAAGATACCTCTTTTCCCATTCCAATTCCTTGGAAACAAGTCATCAGTTCCAGCACACACTTATGGAAGGGTCTGATGTCCTTGTGACATGTCCCCATCATTTGCTGAGTACTTTGTTTTTAAACATTACATGTGACTTATTTTGCACTTTCTGTGCTCCAGCCCTAGAATCAGCCTTTTCATGAAGGCACCTGTTGTGGACTGAATGTTTGTTTTCCTCCAGATTCATATGTTGAAGACCTAACCCCCAGTGTGGTCATATTTGGAGATGGGGCTCCTGTGGAAGTAATTGAAGTTAAAGAAAAAGGTCCTAAGGGTGGGGCCCTGATCCAGTAGAAGTACCCTCAAAAATTAGTTGACCATAGAGTTGAGGGTCCATTTCTGGGTTCTCTATTTTGTTCCATTGATCCATGTGTCTGTTTCTGTGCCAGTACCATTCTGTCTTGATGATCACAGCTTTGTAACATAGCTTTAAGTCTGGCATTGTGATGCCACCAGCTTTGCTTTTCCTTTTCAACATTCCTCTGGCTATTTGGGGTCTTTTCTGGTTCCATACAGATTTTAGGATTATTTGTTTTAGCTCTGTGAAAAATGTTGATGGTATTTTGATAGGGATTGCATTGAATGTGTAGATTGCTCTGGGTAGCATAGACATTTTAACAATATTTATTCTTCCAATCCATGAGCATGGAATGTTCTTCCATTTCTTTGTGTCTTCCTTGATTTCCTTTGTAAGTATTCCTAGGTATCTTACAGTTTGAGTGTAGTTGTAAATGGGATCGATTGCTTAATTTCTCTTTCTTCTGTCTCATTTTTGGTGTATAGAAATGCAGCTGATTTCTGTGCATTGATTTTATATCCTCCCACTTTGCTGAATTCCTGTATGAGTTCTAGCAATTTTGGGGTGGAGTCTTTTGGGTTTTCCACATAAAGTATCATGTCATCTGCGAAAAGTGAGAGTTTGACTTCTTCTTTGCCAATTTGAATGCTTTTTATTTCTTTTTGTTGTCTGATTGCTGAGGCTAGGATTTCAAGTACTATGTTGAACAGCAGAGATGAGAGTGGGCATCCCTGTCATGTTTCTGACCTTAGGGGGAAAGCTCTCTCAGTTTCTTCCCGTTGAGAATGATATTCACTGTGGGCTTTTTATAGATGGCTTTTATGATATTGAGGTATGTTCCCTCTATTCCTACACTGTGGAGAGTTTTAATCAAGAAAGTGTGCTGTATTTTGTCAAATGCTTTTTCTCCATCTATTGAGAGGATCATATGGTTCTTGTCCTTTCTTTAATTAATGTGATGTATCATATTGATTGATTTGCGAATGTTGAACCATCCTTGCAGCCCAGGAATAAATCCCACTTGGTCATGGTGAATAATCCTTTTAATGTACTGAAAGATAAAAATGTAGTTATCCGAAGGGGCACCTGCACCCCAATGTTCATAGCATCAATGTCCACAGTAGCCAAACCGTGGAAAGAGCTGAGATGTCCATCGACAGATGAATGGATAAAGATGTGTATACACACACACGCGCACGCATGCACACACACACAATGGAATATTACTCAACCATCAGAAAAGATGCCTACTTACCATATACATTGACATGGATGGAGCTGGAGGCTATTATGCTGAGTGAAGTAAGTCAATCAGAGAAAGACAATTATCATATGGTATTACTCATATGTGGAACATAAACAGGGAAGAGGACTGCAGGGGAAGGGAGGGAAAACAGAATGGGAAGTCATCAGAGAGGGAGAAAAACCATGAGAGACTCTTAACGACAGGAAACAAACTGAGGGTTGCTGGAGGGGATGGGGTAATTGGGTGATGGGCATTAAGGAGGGCACGTGATGTGATGAGCACTGGATATTATACTCAACTTATAAATTATTGAACACTACATCTGAAACTAATGATGTACTATAAGTTGAGTAATTGAATTTAAGTTAAAAAAAAAAAAATACCCTCATAAGAAGACACCAAAGAGCTTGCGGTCTGCTATGTGCCTCCTTTCCCTGCCCTAAATATGTGCAAGCTCTGAAGAAAGGCCATGTGAGGATGATTAAAAGTTTATAAGCCATGTTAGGGAGTTCAGATTTTATTTTAAGGGAAATGAGGATCCATTGAAATATTTAAACAAGGGAGCTATGCAATCTGATTTCTAGCTGTCAGAAAGTAAAACTGTGTTGGTTTGGTTTCTATCTTTCAAACCTTGTTCTTGGCCTGATCCTCATTCCAAGGTTAGGAGGTCGATGATGCAGTAAAGCTTTAGGAATGTGATGGGAATGAATATTTCATAGACTTTATTTTTGTAGTGCTGACACTTAAGATACAATACAGTATAGTAGTTCACTGTGTTTGCTCTGGAGTCTGTTAACTGGGTTCGAGTACCAAATCCATCACATACTATCTATGCTGCAAATCGCTATACTTTCCCAGGCCTCAGTGTCCTCATCTTTAAAATCTGGGTAATAGGGGCACCTGGGTTGGCTCAGTTGGTTAAGCATCCGACTCTTGATTTCCGCTCAGATCATGACTTCAGGGTTGTGAGATTGAGCCCTGTGTTGTGCTCCGTGCTGGGCATGGAACCTACTTAAGATTCTCTCTTCCTCCCTCTCTTCCCCCTCCCAATTTTTCCAAATAAATAAATAAACAAATAAAATTTGGATAATAAAATCCAGCTCATTTGGGCTAAATAGGATTGGAGATAATGTCTATAATGTGCCTAGAATAAAGTGAGCACTCAGTAAATAATGATTATTATTCTGCTAAAAAAAAAGCTGATAATTTATTAATTTTTTTTTAAGACAAAGTCAGAATGTTCCCCTGGCAAAAAGTTTGTCAAATGAACTTCCCAACAAAGCAGTTACACTGAAATCTGTTAAAAATTTACCCAAGTTAAAACTGACATCACATTTACTCAGCTAATATCATGAAAGATTCTATATGATAGGCCCTGCATTTAGCCAAAAAAAAAAAAAAAGAAAAAAAGAAAGAAAGAAAGAAAGAAAGAAAGAAAGAAAAAAGAAAAGAAAAGAAAAAAGAAAAGAAAAGTATTACCTGGTGCAGAATTTGCAAACGCAGTTCCGAGCAAGCAATAGCATATGTAGGTTTGGAGCCTAGAAGAGAGATTTGAAGGTGGAAGTAAGAATTTGGAGGTGACCGGCATGAAGATGGGACTGAAGGCATCTCAATTGATGCAGAAAATGCATTCGATAAAATTTAACACCCATTCCTAATAAAAACTCACAGCAAGCAGGGTTAGAAAAGAACTTCCTCAAATTTGAAGATTATCTAGAAAAACCAAAGTAATTGTATTCAATGGCGACACAGTGAAAACTTTACCCCTGGGATTAGGAATAATGCTGGCATTACTTCCATTCACGTTTGTACTGGAAATTGTGGCTAGCATAATATGGCTAACTGACTCAAAACCGATAAGTAGAAGAACACAGAATGTCTTTATGACTTGGGTAAGAAAGGATTTCTCCAGGCACACAAAACACCAATGGTAAAGGAAAGAATTATAAATTTGGCTTCATTAAAATGACAAATTTCACCGGAAAAACACAAATAAAATGACAGACCACATAGTAGGGGAGTATATTTATAATACAGGTCCCAACAAAGAATTAGTATGCAGAATATATTTAAAAAAGAAAAAAGACTCCTACAAATCAATAAAAGGAAAGACGAATACAATAGAAAAATGGCCATCAAATGAGTGTTTTCCAGAAAGGGAAATAAATGGCAAATAATCATGAAAAGATGCCTGTATCAGAGTTCTTCAAAGAAAGGGATTATATGTAATATTTATATTAACATCTATTTATATTATATACAGATATACATAGAACTATTGATTGTGGGAACTGGTAAGTCCAGAATCTGTCAGGTATACCAGCAGTCTAGAAAGTCAGGCATGTGTTGACACTACCATCTTGAGGTAGGATTTCTTCTCCGGAAACTTCAGTTTTTGCTCTTAAGGCCTTCAGCTGGTTAGATGAGGGCCACTTACATTATGTAAGGCTGTCTCTTTTACATAAAGGAAACTGTAGATACTAACCACATGCACAGAGTCCTTCACAGCAACACTTGGATTAATGTTTAATTAAATAACTGGATACTACAGCCAAGTTGACATGAAACTAACCATCACAATGCCCTACCTTTACTAGTCAAGGGAATGCAAATTAAGATCACAGTGAGGTACCATTTTATATTAACTAAACTGACAAAACTTAAGTATCTGGTAACACCAAGCATGGTTCCATTATGTATCAGTGGGACTCTCATATACTCTTGATGGGAATGTAAACTGCTAAAACCATTCCAGCAAACAAGTTGGCACTTTCTTACAAAGACGATCATCTGTATGTGTGCAGCCCAGAAATTCCATTCATGCAGAGACTTGTACGTGAACACCAGGAAATACGTAAAATTATAAGAATGTGATAGTAGTTTAAAAGTAAGTAGCAAAACGATCTAGAAACAAACCAAATATTCACTGGTAGAAAAATGGATACATAAATCATACTATAGGTGTAGGATATCAAACAGAGGATATCAAACCGAGGTGAATTAAATGAATGGCCAGGTGGAACATGAGTGAATTTTTGGAACATACTATTGAGTTTAAAAAGCAAGGCACCAAAATAAATAAAAAGGCAAGGCACAGAAGATTAAAAATAACATACCATTTCTCTAAAGCTCAGAACCAGGTAAAACGAATCAACATATTGTTTGGGAATGCATATCTACGTTAGGAACTCCAGCCGTGGGGGAAAGTGACGGGACGGACAGCAAAGGAATGCAGAAGTCAGTGGGACAGTGCCGCTGACGTTCTAGTCTTTAGGTTTGGTGGTGAGTTCCTGGGTGCTTATTTCATCATTATGCCTCATAACTTAATACGTTGCAGATAATCTTTTCATATTTCCAAATCACTTAAAACTTTCAAGGACAATTAGTAAAAATATTTCTTTTTTTTCCCCCAAAAAAAGTGGAATTTGAAAGTAGAGTGCTTTAATCTGTGAAAGCCTTTCTTAGGAAAAAGAAATTAAAAGTTAAGTCAGAGAAAGACTTAGAAGACACTGTGATTCAGGTTTAAAACTAAGGCTGGGTTTCATTGCGGCTGTCAATTCTCTCCCTAGGAAATACTTCCTGTGTGCAAAACTTTTCATTCCAGTAAAGGAACGGGAGTAATAAGGAGCATGGTCTGGAAATAGGTTGCTAAAGCTGTCTGATGCTATAAGTTTTGATGAACTCATCATACTGTAAGAAATTTGTAACTATTCCTTGTCAGAAGGTGCTACTTTGTTCCTTAAAATTAACTTGTAAGTTAATGGAAACATCATAAAGCTAGATTGGAATAGAAAGAGAGCATTTCAGTTGTTCGGGTTCTGTGTGGTGGAGCATAGTCGAATTCTGGCAAATGGTTGTTAGGGCTCTCTTTCAGGTTTTAAGTTTTTAATTTGGCCAACTTACTGAGGCTCAAATTGAGGGGTGACCCACTTTTGCCTGGGTCAAAACAACCAAGACATGGAGGAAAATAATTGTGTGTGTGTTTTTTTATCTTGGCAAGAAGCTTTGTAAGGTTTCCCAGCTGGCAAATTCTGTATCCCACATCTGATGCATAGAAAAGCTACCATGTGAAAGAGGTATTTTAAAAATAAAAAATTTAAGTTGCAGAATACATCTTTGAATACACAGGATCTCTCTCAGGTAATTCAGCTGAACGAGTAACATGTCATTTGTTTACAGATACTTGATAATGTGAAGAGCAGTGTCATGTTTTCTTTGGCATATGACAGCTGTTAACTAGTGAAATGAGAGATTAGAGTCTGTGCCGCTTAAAGCATACACTGGATCCCTTCAAACACAACTGTGCCACCCTCTATAGTAAGGATTAAATTAGCCGATCGGCAAGATGTATGTGCTATGCTATTGAGAGAGGTCGATCTTCTTAATGAATATACTGAATGCTTCAAGTCCAAAGAAACCCTGAAGCTTGCAAGATAAAAAAAAAACTACCATAGTAAGATGTAGGCTAATCTGTATATTGATCACATTACTGTATAATTCATCAAACCCTATTTTATGAAATTGGTAGTACATATATTTTAAAACATATCTCATATTGACTTACTAATAGAGAATACTAAATTATCAACTTTACCTTTCTCTAATTTCTAATCATAGGTGATTTTTTTTTCCACCCAGCATTGTTTTTATACTTTGTCCATTATATCATTCTTTTCCCCGTTGCATCGTGTTAAAAGGGAAAATATGTCTCAACTTGTAACTGTCCACTTATTTATTTTCCATTTCCATATGATCACTTATTAGGCCACTAATGATATTGTTTTTATAACTATTAGTAGTAGTATACTGTATTTAGTTAATTCTGGGAGGAATATGGTAGTATGGTATAGGGGTTAAGGGTGCCAGACTGGTGAATCTCCACTCAGTGAGTTAGTTGATTTTGTTTTGTGGTTTCCTGATTTTTATTTATTTATTTTTCTATAAAGGTTTTTTTTTTTTTTAAGATTTTATTTTTAAGTAATCTCTACACCCAACATGGGGCTTGAACTCATGACCCAAAGATCAAGAGTCAAGAGTATGCACTTTGTGTCAGGTAGCCCTGTCAGCGTCAGGCCTGGTTTTCTGATTTTTAATAAAAAAGGGTGATTTCAGTGCTCCGGAACTAAGTGAAAGCTAAATGAAACAACTATAATAATAACTATAATAAGAATTATTATTGAGTTAGTTTCTATTGTGAACTTAACATACTGGCATTTGTGTATGTTTAATTTATTCATACGGAAGATAGAACAGTTGGCTATAACTTTCCAATCTAGGATCAGAATGTCCACCTACGTGATAGTCCAGTTCCTTGAGAAAATAATAATTCCATCTGTTGTGTATTATGAGTAAATCGTCCAAGGCCAAATATCAATTCAATGACAAAACAATTGTATTCACTTTAGCATATATTTGAGTGCCTAACATTTGTAAAGCAATACAGGTTATATACAGCCCTATGAAATATAGTTCCTGTACTCAAGTATTATCAATTTAACAGGAATGATTAGGAATAGAAACCTGCTTTTTTAGGACCCCAGGTGGGTGAAAGTTATATCGGAAGAAACGAGTTCAGACTGGATTAATAATGGAAGCAGAACGAACAGGCCCCCCCTGGGGAGCCAAGAGGAAGTAAATTGAATTACACATGTGCCTTGGTGGTGGTTATTGTTTTCATACCCAGGGATCTCTAGGTTTGCAGTCTACCTGTATTTATTCTCTTTGCTGGTACTATGGTATCTACAAGTGTATTACTTGTTAAAAATTCAGTATGTGTAGTATACAATGAGAAATATTTAGTATTATTTCTGTAAGACAGGCACAAATAAAGTATGACCATTGTTAGCATAGAGGTGGTAGCGGTCCTATCCCACAGAAAAGAATTGGAAAAAAAACTTGGGGTGGCTGGGTGGCTCAGTTGGTTAAGCATCCGGCTCTTGATTTCAGCTCAGGTCATGATCTCAGGGTGCTGAGATCGAGCCCCGCGTTGGGCTCTGTGCTGAGCGTGGAGCTTGCTTGGGATTCTCTCTTCCTCTCTCTCTTCCGTGCCCCCCCCCCCCAACTGCTTGCCCGCTCTCTCTCTCTCTCAATCATAATAAATAAATAAAATTGGAAAAAACTTCATGGAAGATTATTTGAGCTGGGATTTCAAAAGATGCATGCGATTTCAGGTGAAGTGTAGGAACTTCAGTGTATCTTTGCACCATGCAAGGTCGAGGTACCAGCGTGAGTAGAGATTCAGAGTGAGGACTGTGCATGGCATCCTGGTGAAACAGTGAATGCCCATGGAGCAGAAACACGATCTATGTGCAGGTTCTGGACTGGGAAATATACTTGGGGAGGTAGGTTGATGTCGTCTTTGGTGCGCCTGGGATGCCTTTAGGTTAAACAAATAATGGAGATCCATGAAAGGTTTTCCACGTGGCAGATGGTGGTGGTAGTGGTTGTAGTTGTACAGCTAGTACAGCTGGATTATCCACTAACTGCATTTGTGTGTTTATTTGAATTCATGTTTTGTCTCTTTCAGGAAGTTCATGATTTATTACAAGACTATGAGTTAAAGTATTGTTATGTGGACAGAAATAAGCGAACAGGTAAGATTTCAATTTTAAGCACCTGGTTTCATTTTGATTCTAAATGTGTGCATTATTAAACAAGCTCACTGTCTTTTCATTCTTAAAATAATCTCTGAAATTCTTAAGCATTAAATCATATAAATGCTATTCACACCATGTATTTTCTGAAGATAACATTGGTATCCTAAATTATAATCACATCATTAAAATGTATGTCACTAGAGACATTATTTTTATAAAGAATTTTCTAATATTATATGTTATGATGTAATAAATTTTATAGGCTTGGCATCCTTCAGTTTTTTTTATTGAAGTATAATTAACATACAGTGTTATATTCATTTTTTTTAGGTGTGCAATATATTGATTTCACAATTCTATACATTAGCCAGTGCTCACCGCAGTAAGTGTAGTCACCATCTGTCCTCACACAACATTCAGTATTATGGACTGTATTTCCCTATGCTGTACTTTTCATCTCCATCACTTGTTTCATAGCTGGAATTCGTACCTCTTCATTCCCTTTATATATTTCACCCATCCCCCCCACTTCCCCTCAGGCAACCAGTTTGTTCTTGTATTTGTTTGTTTTTGTTTTTTTAAGTGAAGTCTCTGCCCAACGTGGGGCTCAAACTCATGACCCCAGGATCAAGAGTCACATACTCTACTGACTGAGCCAGTCAGGTGCCTGTTGTTTGTTTCGTTTATTCATTTGTTTTTTAGATTCCACACGTTAGTGAAATCATAGGGTATTTGTCTTCCTCTGACTTATTTTACGTAGTGTTATACCCTCTAGGTCTGTCCATGTGGTTGCAAATGGCAAGGTCTCATCCTTTTTTTTATGGCCAAGTAATATTGTGTTGTGTATATATACACCATAATTTCTTTATCTATTCATCCATTAATGGACACTTGGGTTGCTTCCATATCTTCATTGTTGTCAATAATGCTGCAGTAAACAGGGGTGAATATATCTTTTCAAATTAATGTTTTTATTTTCTTTGAGTAAATACCCAGTAGTGGAATTACTGGATCATATGGTAATTCTATTTTTAATTTTTTGAGGAACCTCCATACTGTTTTCCACAGTGGCTGCACTAATTTACATTCCTATCAACAGTGCATGAGGGTTCCCTTTTCTCCTCATCCTCGTCAAACCTTGTTATTTCTTTGTCTTTTTGACACTAGCCATTCTGACTGGTGTGAAGTAGCATCTCATTGTGACTTTGATGTGCATTTCCTTGACGATGAGTGACGTCGAGCATCTTTCATGTATCTGTAGGCCATCTGGATGTCTTCTTTGGAGAAATGTCTATTCAGGTCCTCTGCCTATTTTTTAATCAGATTGGGTTTTTTTTTTTTTTTTTTTGGTTTTTTTTGGTGTAGAGTGATATAATTTTATATGTTTTGGATATCAGTCCTTTATCAGATGCATCATTTGTAAACCTCTTCTCCCATTCGTTAGGTTATCTTTTTGTTTTGTTGATGTTCTCCTTTGCTGGGCAAATTATTTTTGTGTAGGCTTAGTAGCTTATTTTTGCTTTTGTTTCCCTTACCTAAGGAGACATATCCATATATATGTTGCTGAGGGTGATGTCCAAGAGATCATTGCCTTTTTTTTTTTCCCAACCATTAGGAGTTTTATGGGTTCAGGTCTCACATTTAGGTCTTATTTCACTTTGAGTGTATTTTGTGTATGGTGTAAGAAAGTGATCCAGTTTCATTCTTTTGCATGTCGCTGTCTAGTTTTCCCAGCACCATGTGTTGAAAAGACTGTCTTTCCCATTATATATTCTTATCTCCTTTGTTGTAGATTAATTGACCATATGGGTATGTGTTTATTTGGGGGGGGGGGCTCTGTTTCATTGATCTATGTGTCTATTTTTGTGCCAGTACCAAACTGTTTTGATTATTACAGCTTTGTAGTAGATCTTGAAATCTGGGATTGTGATACTTCCAGCTTTGTTCTTCTTTCTCAAGATTGCTTCAGCTTTTTGAGGTCCTTTGAGGTTCCATATAAATTTTAGGATTATTTGTTCTAGTTCTGTGAAAAATGTTGATGGTATTTTGTTAGAGATTGCATTAAATCTGTAGATTGCTTTGGGCAGTGTGGACATTTTGACAGTATTGGTTCTTCCAGCCCAGGAGCATGGGATATCTTTCCATTTGTTTGTGCCATCTTCAATTTCATCATTATCCTAGTTTTCAGAGTACAGGTCTTTTACCTGCTTGGTTAAATTTATTCCTAGGCATTTTATTCTTTTTGGTGCAATTATAAGTGAGATTGTTTTCTTTCTCTTTCCTTCTACTTCATTATTAGTGTACAGAAAGGCAACTGTTTTCTGTGTATTATTTTGAATCCTGCAGCTTTACTGAATTCATTTATTCTAATAGTTTTTGGTGGAATCCTTAGTGTTTTCTATGTATAGTATCATGTCATCTGCAAATAGTGACAGTTTAACTTCTTCCTTACCCATCTGGATGAATTTTATTTATTTTTCTTGTCTAATTCCTGTGGCTAGGACGTGCAGGACTATATTGAATAAAAAGAATGGACATTATTGTCTTGTTTCTAATCTTAGAGAAAAAGGCTTTGTTTTTTTACCAGTGAGTATGATGTTAGCTGTGGGTTTTTCGTGAATGACCTTAAATAGTTTAAGGTATCCCCTAAACACATGTTGTTGAGAGTTTTTATCATGAACGATGTTGAATTTTGTCAAATGTCTTTTCTGCATGTATTGAGATGATCATATGATTTTTTTATTCTTTGTTTTGTTAATGTGTTTATCACATTGATTGATTCTGTGAATATTGAACCTCCCTGCATCCCTGGAATAAATCCCACTTGATCTAGGTGAATGATCCTTTCAATGTATTGCTGAATACACTTGTTAATATTTTGCTGAGGACTTTTGCATCTGTGTTCACCAGGAATATTGGTCTGTAATTTTCTTTTCTCATAGTGTCTCTCTCTGGTTTTTGTATCAGGGTAATATTGGCCTTGTAGAATGTATTTGGAAGCTTTCCTTCCTCTTCTATTTTTTTTTTTTTTTGAAATTGTTTGAGGACAATTGGTATTAATTCTTGCTTAAATGAAAGATAGAATAAACCTGTAAAGCAATCTGGTCCTGGACTTCTGTTTGTTGGAGGTTTTTGGTTACCAAATCAACTTTGTTATTAGTAATTGGTCTGTTCAGATTTTCTGTTTCTTCCTGATTGAATTTTAGAAGGTGATAGGTTTCTAGAAATTTATCCATTTCTTCTAGGTTGTCCAATTTGTTGGCATATAATTTTTTGTAGTATTCTCATAATCTTTCATATTTCTGTGGTGTTGGTTGTTAATTCCCCTTTTACTTCTGATTTTATTTGTATTCTTTTTTTTTTTTCCTTGATGAGTCTGGTTAAAGGTTTAACAATTTTGTTTATCTTTTCGAAGAACCAACTCTTGGTTTCATTGATCTTTTCTATTGTTCTTTTAGTCCCTAATTTATTTCTGCTCTGATCTTAATATTTTCTTCCTTCTACTGGCTCTGGGCTTTGATCTTACTTTTCCTTTAGGTGTTAGGTGAGATGGTTTGAGATTTTTCTTGTTCTTTGAGGTAGGCCTGTATCCCTTTAAATCTTCTTCTTAGAACTGCTTTTGCTGTGTCCCAAAGATTTTGGACCATTGTGCTTTTATTTTCATTTGTCTTCATGTATTTTTTAATTTCCTCTTTGATTTCTTTATTCACCCATTGGCTGTTTAGTAGCATGTTATTTAGCTTCCATGTTTGTGGGGGGTTTTTGCTTTTTTTTCTTGTGATTTATTTCTTGTTTTATACCATTGTAATCAGAAAGTATATGTGATAGGATTTCAGTTTTCTTAAATTTATCAAAACTTGATTTATTCTGGAGAATGTTCCATGTGAACTTGAAAAGAATGTACACTCTGTTGGTTTTGGATGGAATGTTCTGTATATATCTGTTAAGTCCATCTGCTCTAATGTGTTATTCAAAGACACTGTTTCCTTATTGATTTTCTGCCTGGATGATCTATCCACTGATGTAAGTGAGATGTTAAAGTCCCTTAGTATTATTGTATAACTGTCAGTTTCTCACTTTGTGTCTGTTAATATTTGCTATATGAATTTAGGTGCTTCAATATGAAAGAAAAATTTTAAGACTTCACAAAATTTTGCATAACATGTAGTTGGGAAAAATATAATCTTTATGTAGTTTGAAAACAGTGTAAAAATAAAAAACAGAACATTGTAGTATCTTATAGCGGAACTCCTTTTTTTAAAAAATTTTATTTATTTGCGAGAGAGAGGGAGAGAGAGAAAGAGAGCATTAATGGGTGAGGGGCAGAGGGAGAAGCAGACTCCCCTCCAAGTAGGGGGCCTAACGTGGGGCTCGATCCCAGAACTCTGGGATCATGACCGGAGCCAAAGGCAGAAACCCAATTGACTAAGCCACCCAGGCGCCCCATGCAACTCCTAATATAATTCCTATACTTTTATTTGAATCACTGGTCGTGAAATTAGTTAAGTGGTTAGTGTCAGTATTAAAAAACACCATGAAATAGAATAGAAATTTCAGAGTGCATTACATGTGGTAGGAGTATTAGTTCTCGATACTTCTGTTTCAGAAACGTGTATGTGTGTACCGAGTCACAGATCAAAATAAATTCCTTACTGTGGGTCAGAGTCAAAAAATTTGAAAATACTGGCTTAGAAAATTATTTCATTTTGTTATCTTCTAGCTTTTGTTACCTTACTGAATGGGGAGCAAGCCCAGAGTGCAATTCAGATGTTTCATCAATATTCTTTTCGAGGAAAGGACTTAATTGTTCAGCTCCAGCCAACAGATGCTTTGCTGTGTATTACCAACTTGCCCACTTCTTTTACATTAGAAGAGTTTGAAGAACTTGTTCGCGCTTATGGAAATATCGAGAGATGTTTTCTAGTCTACAGTGAAGTTACTGGCCATTCCAAAGGCTATGGATTTGTGGAATACATGAAAAAGGACTTTGCTGCAAAGGCTAGATTGGAGTTATTGGGTAAACAATTGGGAACATCAGCTCTGTTTGCACAATGGATGGATGTTAATCTATTGGCCGCAGAGCTCATTCATTCTAAGTGCCTTTGTATAGATAAACTCCCTAGTGACTACAGGGATTCAGAGGAGCTGTTGCAATTTTTTTCCAATATACATAAACCTGTGTTTTGCCAGGTATGTATTCTTAAGGTATCATTTGAAATACTTGAAAATTTCTGCCTATGTATTCTACATGCACTTACAAATTTATTATACCTGTGTGAATATCACAATGGATAATGTAAGTCTTCTTTAGTCTGCAACAAAGACTTTAAGATCATTTTAAACTTTAGTTCAGTTCCTTTTGTGGATGAGTCAACCTATATTATTAGTTAAGTATGTCTTAGCAAACCCATCACTTACTCATTCACCTCATTCTATCCATTTGTTGAGCCTTCATCCATTGATCCATTCATCCATCCATGTTTTACTTATTATCTTCTCTGTGCCAGACACTATATTGCTGAAAGTTAGAAATACAAAGAATAGAAACATACTCTCTCCATACCTTACAATTTTGTGGAAGGTACTGACAAGCAAATAATTAGAAATCCTGTATAAAGAGTAATGTAATGGAAGATAGGAAAGTATTATGAGGTTTAAAAAGAATGTATACTTCTGTCTTAATGGGATCATGGTGAGACGTTTAGAGAAGATCCTGAAAACTGACCACACTGGTAAGAATTTCCATGTACTTGATCAGTAAAGTTAAATATATTCTGCTAAATAGACAAAAATATATACCGTATAAAGCTCCTTCCCTTGTAGGTGTTCAGTAGCAGTTGATGAACTTTTGTCTCTCTTGCTTCCCTTAATTTCTTCCTTACCTCTCTTCTCTCCTCCCTCCTTTTCTTCTTATCCCCTATTCCCTGCCCCCACCACGCCACCCTTTTTCTTTAATCATACATTTGTTGAGCCTCTACTATTACACTAGAAAGTTTGGAGTTGTTACAGTTTTATTTATATATATATATATATATATATATATATATATATATGTAGTTATATAGTTACATATATATAGTTATATATGTATAGTTATATAACTACACACACATAACCATATATAATATATAACTATATATGCTGTATTACGTATCATATATTTATATAAATATATATTTTATTGTATAATATATAAAAAAGATTATACATAACTATATATAATACATATAACTATAATTATATAAATAATAGATTAATGCTACTATCTTTCTCTTACATTTCTATTTCTCCAATCCCAATATACGCATCAAAGAAACCACCTAAGAGCATCATAAAATTAGAAAATTTTGTGACAGATCTTTTATCAAATCTTTGCCCAGTTATTGAAAGGTGATAGATGGTGATATCTAATCCATATCCTTTTCTTGGATACTAAAATTACACAGTGATATTCTGTGGTCAAACAAATTCTTTGTAGCTGTAGTTGAGGTCTTTGAGGGGAAAACCCATTTATCACAACTTTTATCTGAATTATGAATCCCAGAGTTAGAAGGTACATGAGAGATTCTCCAATCTAGGTCTCCAGTGGTAGAAAAATGTTTGTTATATTATTTGTGAGTGACCATTTAGCTTCTATTAAAATGTTTCAAAATAATGGAAAATTAACTAGATCAGAAGTCAGACCATTACATATTTGAATGGCTTTCCTACCGAACTGAAATATTCCTCTTTAAAACTACTGATGCTGTGGACTTAGATGATTTTGTCTTTTGAAAGAATTAAAATGGTATTATAATTTATATAGGTATGAAAGTTATAATGAACCAAGAATAATAAGTGTTTTAAAAGTTCTCAAAAGATTAATAAAATAACTTTATGATGCATTTATCAGTGGATCTATGAAATTCAGGCTCTTTTGCTTGGTAGGTTGACATGGACTATCTTGAAGATAGTCTCTTATCTTGTGATCAAGGGACACAAAAGACTGATGGCTTTTACAAATCTGATTTTAATATCTGGTTTGGATTACAAGAGGAATGGGGTTCTAGGGGAAATGTTTGGAAGAGGTAGATGTTTTCCCTTTCTGTCATGTGATTGGAAAAAATTTGTGGAAGAAAAGACATTTCAGAATAGTTTTAAAAAGAAGGAAGAATGTGAAGGAAAAATAGAAATTTGATCTAACGATATAAGAAAGTAAAACTTCAGAAATAAAAACTAAAAAAGACTGAGAAATTCTTTAATTGCAATATTAACTTATGAGATGTGAAATCCATAGAAGTGTTGTAGATGTGTCTTCTTAAAGACATACCATGCTGAATTTTATCACATTTACCACTTTATCGTGTGAATGTGTTTAAGATAATTCAGACATACTCAAAACTTAGAAACTTTTTAGTGTCTTATTTTGTTCTTATTTTTGCTCTTTGTACCAGTCTTTACAGATCCAGGACTTTAGTATCTTCCTTTACACTCTTACAGGTGGGTGACTGGAAATAAATCAAGTTCTACATTGCAGGAGTTTATTTAGGCCACATTCAGAAATAAAGCTTGTGTGTTACATAGGCATTTTAACAAACCCCGAGGCACCGTTTTCCCAAATTAAGTTTGATCTGGAATACTTGACCAAATTCCTGAGATCTGCCTAAATTATTGAATTAAAAGTTGAATATGGTTCCTTCTACTTTTCTTCTCTTGATAGTACGAACTTTAATTTACATAGATATGTGGTCAAATAATTGTTCAGTATCTTTCATTGTCCATGTATCTGGTAAATTTATTTTAAAGAAAGTTTAGTTATTGTGTCTCCATATTTTTCTATGTCTAAATTATCAATTATACATCTTTCTTAATATAGAGGGAATATTATCATTTGAGCTTTGACTTTTTTTTTTTTTTAAAGATTTTATTTATTTATTAGAGATAGAGACAGCCAGCGAGAGAGGGAACACAAGCAGGGGGAGTGGGAGACGAAGAAGCAGGCTCATAGAGGAGGAGCCTGACGTGGGGCTCGATCATATAACGCCGGGATCACGCCCTGAGCCGAAGGCAAATGCTTAACCGCTGTGCCACCCAGGCGCCCCTTGAGCTTTGACTTTTAAAATAAATTAGAAAATCAATTAAAAAGAAACCTGACGGAATCTTGTTTATCATCCTATCTTCAGGAAGGACTGTAAGCAACTAGTGAACTTTTATTTTTATTTATTTATTTGTTTACTTATTCACTTAAAAAGTAATCTCTACACCCAGCTTGGGGCTCAAACTCACGACCCCAAGATCAAGAGTCGCCTGCTCTCCCAACTGAGCCAGCCAGGCACCCCACAGCTAGGAAACTTATAATTTTAGAGAGAAAGAATATATTTTCACCAGTATCATGCTCTGATACATTTGTCGTTGAGTTTGAAAATTCTATACTGAACATAAATATTTCTAACTGCATATTAGAACTCACCTTTTAACGAAATGTGTCGAATCAGCTTGCGCAGGATGAAGGCAGTTACGTCGGCGGCTTTGCAGTGGTGGAATATACCTCTGCGGAGCATGCCGAGGAGGTTCAGCAGGCGGCCGATGGGATGAGCGTCAAGGGAAGCAAAGTCCGAGTTTCCTTCTGCGCCCCGGGAGCGCCAGGGCGGAGTACCTTAGCAGCGCTGATAGCAGCTCAGCGCGTGGTGAGTCTGTCGCTCTTCAGTAGGATGTAGCATTCTAACGCTGTTTTAATCTGTCCGCACCAGTCGACCGTTCACTGGACCCTCATTATATTTCCATTACACAAAGACATTCTTCCTTTGAAAAAATTGGCTAAATGGTGTCTCTGTCATGTCAAGCCAGAAGTCATTACAAAAGAAGAAATTGCATTTGGTAGAGTTTATCCGAATAGATTTTTTGAAGGAATGGTCTGTTCTAAATTTCGAGTGTCATGTCTCTTTTTTCAAAGTGTTCATACGTGTCCATAGCGCAAATACGGGAAGGCCTGTGCTTCGTTTTTGCTCACATGGCCCATTGTTACCACTTCTCTATTGTTAAATGTCTGCTCATTCCTCTCTGGGCCTCTCGAATGAGGCAGTTCTGAGCAGACAAGTATTCCTTGTTGGGTTTTGACTCGAGGAACTTAGCATAGTAAATACTTGTTGACTGAACTAAGGAAGGAATATGCTTTTGAGGGATGAGGAAAGAAGACTTCGTGATGGAGGGGACATTCGAGTGTGACATTAAAGTGTGCTTTTGAAATGTATTGTTGGGAGTGGAGGATAAGATTGCTAGTTAAGTACAGATTTTGCTTGAGATATTATATTGAAAAAATTATTCTTTATCTGAAACCCAAGTTTAACTGGGCATCCTGTATTTTTACTTGCCAAATCTGACAACTGTAAGGAGGTATAGTGAGTTGAACAAAAGCTTTCAAGCAGTAGAATGAGGCAAGTTTGCTGCTTCAAGGGGGGGCGAGTGGTGCAGGTAGACGAGTATAGGAAGGGATGCGTGGTGAGATGGTAGCTTGATGCCAAATCAGGGAGGACCATTGAGCACTGGAGGAATGGAGATTGAATTTGGTGAGCAGCGGGGGAGCTTTTGAAGTACATAAACAAGGTAGTGATGAGATCAGAGTTAAACCATCAAGAGATTAGTCTGAAAGTGGTTCGTAGATGAACTGAGGAGGGAGGAAAAGATAGGCGATTGCTCTTGGTCTCACATCTCTTGCCCTTCTCTTCCTGTTCCTTAACCTCACACCTGGTCCTGGGTCCCTCCTCCCTTGTTTTGTAGTTTGTCATTCCCCTCTTCAGTTCTGTCATTCTCCTGTCCTTGCTCACGGAAGTCATGACTTCTGCTATTCCACTGTCAGTGTCGCACCTCTGGTTAAATGGCCTCTGGTGGACCAGAGTCACTGAGTTTACAATTCTGAATCCATCCGGTCACCTACTTTTACAGCCAGGGCACTATGTCCTCTTGAACCGAAAGAAACACCTAGGTGGCTCGATGCTACTACACACGTGTAATGTACATTCATGGCTGGTCCCCAGCAAATCTTTAGCTCGTCCTCTCTCATCAGCTGCCCGCTTCCATAGTCTACAGCAACTATCTCAAACCTTCACTCTGTTTCTGCCTTTGTCCTTTCTATCAGCTGATCCTGACTCCTAGTGTTTAGAAATATAAAGGTCGGGGCGCCCGGGTGGCTCAGTCATTAAGCGTCTGCCTTAGGTTCAGGTCATGATTCCAAGGTCCTGGGATTGAGCCCCACATTGGGCCCCCTGCTCAGCAGGAAGCCTGCTTCTCCCTCTCCCTCTCCCCCTGCTGGTGTTCTCTCTCTCGCTGTGTCTGTCAAATAAATAAATAAAAATCTTAAAAAAAGAAAAGAAAAATACAAAGGTCATGTGCTGGATCACTCATTCAACTCTTCTCATACTACCCCAGCCAATGTGTCTTCATTTTTAAAAAAAAATATTTATTTATTTATTTATTTATTTGAGAATGTGAGTGTGTGGGGGGGTGTGCAGAGGGGGAGGAAGAGAGAAAATCTCAAGCGGACTCTGAGCTGAGCATGGAGCCTGACATGGGGCTCCATCTCATGACCCTGAGATCACAAACTGAGCCAAAACCAAGAGTCAGATGCTTAACCGACTGAGTCACCCAGGCAACCCCGTGTCCCCATTTTTTACTTCCTTTTCTCTTCAGTAACGGTCATTCCACAGATATGTACTTGGCACCCACTACATTCTAGGCACTGTTAGAGATGTTTATGAGTCCTCGATGAACAAAATGGACAAAGATCCCTGCTCTCTTGGAAGAAGAGCTGCGTCTCCTCCTGCCAGTGCTGGGGCTCATGACCACGTCCGCCATCTTCAAGGATCTCGATCCTTACCTTTCTGCTTACTGTCTTTCGTTGCTCCACTAGCTCCATCCCATCTGCTTATAAACATGCTCAGATCCTTTCCTTTAAAAATGCTCTCTACATACTGGCTTTTATATTACTCTTCCTTCACCACGGGAGATTCTTGAACAGTTAGGCTCCACTTGCTCTCATCATTTCTTCATTTCCGTCTCAGCCGGATGCGGTGTGGTTTCTGCCTCCGCTATTCGAGTGAACCTGTTCTCATTAAGATTAATCGAGATTTCTGAGTATTCAGTTGAATAGGTGCTCTTCAGTCATTTGCTGCTTGGCCGCTTTAAGAGTCTCAACTCGGGACGCCTGGGTGGCTTAGTTGGTTAAGTGGTTGCCTTCGGCTCAGGTCATGATCCCAGGGTTCTGGGATCAAGTCCCACATGGGGCTCCCTGCTCAGCAGGGAGCCTGCTTCTCCCTCTGCCTGCCGCTCTCTCTCTGTCAAATAAATAAAATCTTAAATATATATATATATACATATATATATATATTTATATTCCCCACTGTCTTGAATTCTACTCCACCATTCTTCTTCTGCTTAACCATTCCTTCCCCTTCTTCATTTTCCCTAAGGGCTCGTAATCAATAGACATGTGTGTTGGACTTTCTTATCATCCTCTTACTCCAGCAGCCCGGGTTATGGCCTATCAGGAACGACTTGCAAGCACATATTTTTGAGCCAGTTTGCCCTCAGCACAAAATCTGTATTTCCAAATGGCCATTAAGCAGCCCACCTTCATGTTATATAAGTAGTTCAGTTCCAACATTTCCAAAAGAAAACTGGCTTTTCTCTGGAACTTACTTTTCTCTGTTCTGTGACGTTGGACCGGACTTGCTGAGTTTCTAATTCTGAATCCAATCACCTGCTTCTGCACCAGGGCACTGTGTTCCCTTGGAGAAGAACAAACACCTAGGCGGCTAGATGCCACTGCACGTGTGTGACACACGTGTGCAGTTCTGTGTTCTGTATACGGCACCCGTTCACCCAAACTCAAGTGATCTGAACCAGCAACTCAGTTAATCGTGATGGGTTTCCCTCACCTGCTCCCCAAATCTAGATGTGAAATATTAGCAAATCCTTTCAAGTGCACATCCTAACATCTCTTCCCCCACCTTAAGGCTTGCTGGCATCTTTGTTACTTGACTCAGGATCTCCTCTTTTCTCACCTAGATGATGAAAAGACTCGCCTGTGTAGTCACCGCTGTACTTCATCTTCCACACTCAAGAGTGATCTTTTCCATCCTCAGATCAGATTGTGTCGTCCAGCTGCTTAATATTCTTTAATGCTGCATAAGTTCACCTGCCCTTGCCCTTCATGATTTAATACAGTGATCATGAGAAACCTTAAATGGTTCCCGATCTTAAAAGTAATGCATTTGCATTGATGCTTTCTACAGATTCTTGGTACATATCCTTTATCAAGTTTTCTGAGACTTAAAAAAAATCAGGTAATGAAATTTATCAAAGTATTTCTGTAACTGTTGAGATAATCATGTGATTTCTTCCTAAATTCATTAATGTGCTGAATCACACTAATAGATTTCCTAATGTTAAACCATCCTTCTGTTAAAAACTCTAATTGGTAATTGATAACATCTTTTCCAACGCATTGTTTATTTGACTGGATAATCTTTTATTTTGTTATGTGCTCGTGTGCTCATAAGTGAAAAATGCTTAAAATCTTTTGTATCATTTATTTTGGAATCAAGGGACTATTGACCTCATTAAAATTTAGCTATTTTTTTTTGCCTTCTCCCCCTTTTCTTTCTATTACATGGATCAGCTCATATAAAATAGGGCTTGCCTGTTCTTCGAAAGTTTGAGAAGTCTCATCCAGAAATCATGTAGACCTAGTCCTGGAGCCTCGTACAGGGGGAAATCATTGATTACCACTGAAGTTTCTTCTACAGATATTTAGATATTTTAGTTTTATTTTTCTCTCTGTGGTACGTCGGCATTTGATTATATTCCATAGATTCATCCACTTTGTCTACATTTTCAAATTTATTGGCACATAGTCATTTATTAATATTTTTAAAATTTGTTCTGTCTTCGTGCTCCTGAAGTCCTGGGATCAAACCCTGCACCAGGCTCCCTGCTCAGCTGGGAGCCTACCTCTCCCTCTGCCCTTCCCCCCACTTGTGTTCTCTCTCTTGCTCGCTCTCAAATAAATAAAATCTTGAAAAAAAAATTGTTCTGTTTACTGTTCTCATTTTCACTGTGTATTTATTTGCATTCTCTTTTTTCTCTTTGATCATTTGATCAGTTCCTTTTTAGAGAGAGAGAGAACGAGAGCGCACATGAGTAGGGGGAAGCAGAAGGAGAGGGAGAGAGAGAATCTCAAGCAGACTCCACACTGAGCACAGAGCCTGAAGCGGGGCTGTATCGATCTCAACACCCAGAGATCATGACCTGAGCTGAAATCAAGAGCTGACACTTAACCAACTGGGCCACCCAGTCACCCTTTGATCAGTCTTACAAAAGATTTCCCTGCTTTGTCTTTTTGAAGAAACATCTTTTGTTCTGTTCATTATTTTTCTTTTGCTTATTTCTGTCCTTTTTAAATTTTAATTCCAGTATATATAACATGCAGTGTTTTATTAGTTTCAGGTGTATAATGTAGTGATTCAACAATTCTATACATTACTCAGGGCTCCTCATGATAAGTGTGCTCTTAATCCCCTTCACCTATTTCATCCATCCCCCCACCTCCCTCCCCTCTGGGAACCATCTGTTTGTTCTCCATAGTGAAGAGTCTGTTTCTTAGATTGTCTCTTTTTTTTCTTTGTTAGTTTGTTTCACAAATTCCACATAAGAATGAAATCATAGGGTATTTCTCTTTCTCTGATCTATTTCACCTAGCATTATACTCTTTAGATCCATTCATGTTGTTGCAAATGGCAAGATTTCAATCTTTTTTTTGGCTGAGTAATATTTGTGTGTGTGTGTGTGTGTCCGTCCTTTTCTTCAGTCATCTATCAGTGGACACTTGGGTGCATCCATATCCTGGCTGTTGTAAATAATGCTTCAGTAAACATAGGGGTGCATGTATCTTTTCAAATTAGTGTTTTTGTATTCTTTGAGTAAATACCCAGTAGAAGAATTACTAGATCATACGGTAATACTATTTTTAATTTCTTGAGGAACCTCCATACTGTTTTCCACAGTGTCTCCCTTATCTTTATAATATCCTTGTTTTTTTTTTTTTTTCTTCCTTGGGTTTACTCTTTCTCCACTGTCTTTATTGATATTAATACTTAGCACTTTTGTTTTCAATCTGTATTGTCTATATTGTTTTCTGATTAATGTATTTAAATCAAGTTTCTTTTTAACTAATGCTATATCTTAAATTTTATTTGGGCTTTTTAAGTTTTTCTTTTAATTCTAGTTAACATACAATGTTATACTAATTTTAGGTGTACAATATAGTGATTCAACCACTCTATATATGTGTCATAAATTTTAGATTATAAATGTTTCAAATTGTTCTATGATTTCCTTTTAAATTTGAAGCTTAATTACTTTTGTTTTCATTTTTCAGTTTATATCCACTTAGGAATTTTAAAAAACCATTCTTCTTTTTTTTTTTTTTTAAAGATTTTATTTATTTATTCGACAGAGATAGAGACAGCCAGCGAAAGAGGGAACACAAGCAGGGGGAGCTTAACTGCTGTGCCACCCAGGCGCCCCTAAAAAACCATTCTTCTGACATAGATTTGTAATTTATTGCATTGTGGTCAGAGAACCTGGTCTCTAATGTTGATTTGGGGGAGGGGATATTGTGGCTGCGTTTTGTTTTGGTGTGTGGTTACTTTCTGTGAATGTGCCGTGTATGCTCAAAAACAATCCAAACTCTATGTTTGTGGTTTACAAAGTTAAATGTGCATATATGTATGTATAAATATTAGTTTGAGCTTATTAATTGTGACTCAAACTTTCCATATCTTTCCTTATTTTTTGTCTGTTTGCTCTGTCAGTGTCCGAGAGGAATGTATTAGAAGTTATGTACAATTGTTGGGTTTTCTTTTTCTCCTTACTCTGTTAGTTGTTTCTCCATAGGTAGGTAGCGGTGTTATTAATTATTAGGCACACATTTGTTTGCAGTCACATTGATGATTTTACCCCTCTACGTGTGTTTCTGATGTTAGAGTTGCCACTTCAACTTTCTTTTAGTTTATGTTTACTATCCCTTTATTACCAACTTTTTTGTACATTTTTTATTTTAGGTATGTGTCTTTGGGCTAACATGTTGCTCTAAAAACATGTTTTAAAAAAATCAAATTAGGGGCACCTGGGTGGCACAGCGGTTAAGCGTCTGCCTTCGGCTCAGGGTGTGATCCCGGCGTTACGGGATCGAGCCCCACGTCAGGCTCCTCCGCTATGAGCCTGCTTCTTCCTCTCCCACTCCCCCTGCTTGTGTTCCCTCTCTCGCTGGCTGTCTCTCTCTGTCAAATAAATAAATAAAATCTTTAAAAAAAAATCAAATTAAGGAATCTGTCTTTAATTGGTACATTTAGACTACTTAAATATGTAGTGATGATTCTTATATCATGTTTTCTTTTAACTATTTTCTCATATTTTCATTTTCTATCTGTTGGATAAATAAGAATTTTCTTCGAGTGTGGGTTGTCCTGGGGAGTAGGTGGGAGTAGGTAAGCATCTCTGGGGCAGGAAAAAGGAAACCCCTTCAGACAGCAAACTCAAATGTGCCTTCCTTAATGTCACCCCTTTACAAGTGAAAATTAAATAGAATTCTGCATTTTCCACCTGAGATGGCAGTTTGAGAACTGAGCCGGGCGAGCGCACGCCACCATTGCAGCAGTGATGTGCTCGATAGCTAAAGGCTGACAAAGTTGTACTGACTGACAGTTGGATTCTCGGCTGGTCCATTTCATACAGATTCTTCTCTAGAAAGGCAAGCAGCTGTGTTCTGTGTCTTCTACATCTTGGTACCCCCCGGCATCAATCATACTCTTTTACACTAGACACCAAATGTTTGTTAAATGAGGTTTTTAAATTATCTGAGGCCCCTAAGATCAGGAAGCAATCAGAGGGTTGAGATTCTGTGGATGACAAAAACAAAACAAAACAGAACAAAAAAACAAAAACAAAAACAAAACAAAACCGTAGAAAGATAACTACTAAAAAAAAAAAAAAAAAAGGAAAAAAATTTCTTCTTCACATTTGAGAATAATATGTTCTGTCTTTATCCTATTGGTGATTGCCCCTAACTTATTTACACCCCTAGATTTATCAGTATCCCTTTCTTCCCACTTAATTCAATCTTCTCTCCATCCTACTTCCTCCTTCCTTAGCCAGCCTACCACCTACTGGTGTCTACATTTTAATTTTAGGATTGCCTACAGTATTGTTTTCCCCCGTGGTGCTGAGTTTGGTATGCAGCAGTGAAATTAACCATGCTATCACATACTTTTATTTGCACATATCATATAATATTGTCTTGCATTTACTGCACCTCATGTCTCATTTTCAGAGAAGGTATTAATGTGGTAAAAACTTTTGGGAATTTGTGTAGTTGGGAGTATTTTTATTTCACATATTTAAATAATAGCTGAACATAAAAATATTAAAAATGTGGACTCCAAGTTCTTCCTTTGGCATTTTGAAAATACTAATTTGTTGCCTTCTTAAATCCATTGTTGATGCTATGAGGGAGAAGATGGTATTAATTCATTTCTTGTTCCTTTGGAAATACATTCCTTCTCACTGGAAGCTTCTAGCATTTTTTCTTTGGCTTCGATGTTCTTAAGTTTCAAACCCAAAAACCTGACTGTGTTTTTTCCTCATACATCATCTTTGGAACACCGTAACCCCTTTCATTCCATGTTAATTTTTCTTTAATAATGAGAAATTCTCAGCCATTATTTCTTCCAAGATCCCCTTCTTTTTTCTTCTCCTTCAGGGACTCCTACTTTATACAAGTTGACACTTCCAGCCTCTTTATTGCCTTGCTTTTTCTCTTTTGCGTGTGTTTCTTATTTCCGCGTTTTGTTTTGTTTTATTTGCATTTTCCCTTCTTTATCCTTTGCCTATGTCTTCTCAGAGCTTTCGTTTGAACTGATCTTTCAAGTCCCTGTTTGAGCCACACATATTCTTTTATTTATCTGTTCAAGCACAGGATAGAGGGTAATAATGCTCCGTATGAGTTTCTTCAGTTTCCTTGTGTATAGACTGGTGATAATAGTACCAATCCCGTAGAGTTGTAGTGGAGGACGGCATGACACAATCCATGTAAAGTGCGTAGAATGTGCCAAGTATGCAGTGAGGGTTGCTTTTTTCATTTTTTTTTTAACATTTATGTTTTTCATACCCAGTATTTCTAATTAGTTATTCCTTGATTCACATTACTAATAAAAAAATGTTAAGGGTGTCTATTCCGTCTATTACTCTGTAGTGTTGTTATTTCCTATCCATTAATTCTGGCTCGTCTCTTACGAGTGGTTCAATTTGTTTCTTATAATTTTTAGTGACTACATTCCCCAGATGTCTAGCTGTGTTCTGTGAATACGTATGTCCCTGGGAGGGTTTCAGTTTCCTCGTATGTGAGTGTTTAGAGATCGAGGGAGTAGAGACAGACAGGCGAGAGCGAAAGCCTATTCATTTTAGCTAGCTAGCCGATGAAGAGCTAGGACCGAGAACCTCTCCTCTCCTGTCTGTGCTTGACCACAGCGCTTTTCCCATCCCAACCAGGCAACCCTGCACCTTGGAGACACTCTTAATTCAGTGCTCCTGTGGCCGTCACTAGATTGATGCTGCTGATTGCCCTCCTTGTGCTGGCCAGGAAAGCCCTCATTACAGTTGCACAAGTAAAACGCCCTTCCCCAAACTGGCTGCAGACCCACACTCTCTCCTGCTCCCTGTGGGTGTCTCTACCTCCGCATCGAGACCCGCTGCCTTCTATCTCTCCGGAGAGTTCTTACAGATTTGGGGTCCGATTCTCAGATCTTTCACCCTGTCCCTCTCATTTTCACAGTATCTGGGTTTAGAGAGGGATCCCACTCGTATTGTCAGTTCTCCATTTTTTCATAACTAGAAGTTTATAGTATTTTATAACCATGTATTAATATTCTCATCTATCAGGTTGGTTTTTGAAACTGCAAAGAGTTTCATATTTTTAGGAAGCTACCTAATCACATGTATGTGAGTCCAATTCGGCTTTGTCTCAGAAGATTAAGTTAGTGAAGACTTTGATTATAAGAAAATCAACGTGGCAACCCACGTTATGCTTTAGATAAACATTATAGTAAGACTCTTCTATAGCATAAAGTATTCATACCGTGTCAACAAATTATCTCCCCATTAATAAATTCAGATTCCCTTGGCATTTTTCTACTTGTATGAAAGAGATTTATCTTACTAAATTGTTATTCCTCTTAAAACCAACTTGTATTTCATGGAGACATTTTATGAGGATTTCAGTACCTGCTGTATAGTAGAGTAAACATTAGAATTGGGAATTGTGGAATATACACAGAAATGTGTCATGTGAAGCAATTTGCATTTATCATAAAAAAAGATCAGAGGAGTGAGAACTTCTGGAAGAAAGCCTTTAAAATTTCATCTTTTGTACTTATCCTCGTTCTAATGTTTCCTATTTCTATATTTATTAAAGATGCACAGTAATCGAAAAGGCTTACTTCCAGAGCCAAATCCCGTACAAATTATGAAAGGTTTAAGCAATCCCGCCATGTTACAAGTCCTTCTACAGCCCCAGCTCTGTGGGCGAGCTGTTAAACCAGGTAAGACATGGGTACCGATTAAATGTAGAATGTTGGCATGAAGTCAATTTGTGCTGTTTTGCATGAAAAACACATTTAAATTAGTCCAAAAATATTTTTCTAGGACTCGTCAATGAATTTTAATTAAATGAACTGAGCTGATAATGTTTCACTATTTTTGGTAGGTACGGTCTGTTTGTGTGTTTCCTAATTTCCTTTTAGTAAATGTTAAATATTAAAACCAGTTTAGCTCCTAGTTGACAGGAATTTAAAGACCGGATGATTAACACACTGTGTTGTTATGGATTGTGTCAACAAAGATGATGATACCTTTCCATGTAATATTTTAGCAAAATTACTTCATTCAAAAGTGTTAAAGGTATGTTTCCTCTTTCCTCTTACTTTTTCTGTTGAAAAGTTGTTTCACTCTGTAGAAAATGACAAAAATATTATGGAAATCTTTATAATATTGGTGTATACTAAGTACCTATATAGTATTCTTCCTCTGGTAAGAGCTCTTTTTTTTTTTTTAAGGATTTTTATTTATTTATCTGACAGAGATAGAGACAGCCAGTGAGAGAGGGAACACAGGCAGGGGGAGTGGGAGAGGAAGAAGCAGGCTCATAGCAGAGGAGCCTGATGCGGGGCTCGATCCGATAATGCTGGGATCATGCCCTGAGCTGAAGGCAGACGCTTAACCGCTGTGCCACCCAGGCGCCCCAGAGCTCATCTTTTGAAATGTACAACTATACATGCATAAAATGTATATTTTAGCATTATGAAGAAGTGAATTTTTATATTCAACACTGAAGTTTAGAATAAAAAATGTTTAAATATACTTACTGTCTCAACGCCAACTGGCCTAACACCAACTAGTAGACTGCAGTTTGGTTCTAGGACTAACTACCCAGGGTTAGCACAGACCCCACAAGTTAAGGGCATAGTCACCAACAGGTCTGTTCCTACCTACTTCACACACCAGCTGCAAGCTCAGGGGGTCCCCAAACCACCTGTATTTCTGACCAACTGGCCACAAATTTGGGGGTTCCTCCAACCACTTCAGGTTTGATGATTTGCTAGAACAACTCCTAGAACTTAGGAAAGCACTGTACTTATGATTATAGTTTTATTATAAAGGCTACAACTCAGAAACGGCCAAGTGAAGATACTCTTACGGCGAGGTCTAGGAGCGCCCTGAATGCGGAGCTTTCACGCTCTTTTCCCTTGGAACCAGAGCACATTACCCTCCCAGCACGTCTGTGTATTCACCAACCAGGGACATCCACTGAATTCAATTTGGCATCCCGAGTTTTATTGGAGTTTCATTAGGTAGGCCTGATCGGCTGTTAGAGAACTGAACCTCCAGCTTCCTTTCTCTCCCTGGACATCAGGAGGGCTGGCTGATACCACATGACCCAAGGCCCCAGCCCTCTAATCACATGGTTGGTGCTTCTGGCGTTGACCAGCCCCTTGTAAGGGCCCACCTTGAGTCACTCCTATCACTCGGAAAATTCTAAGAACTGGGGACAAAGACCAGTTAAATTTTTTATTATACAACAATATTCATAGTAAGTATGTCCTATAATCATCAATTATTTGTGTGTAAGAAGCAGCGTTAAAGGTTTTCTGGCTCAGACTATTATGTAATCAGGTATCTTTCCTACAGTTTTAATGGTATAGAGATATGTTTTTATGCCTTGACCACTCAATGCAGAAAAGGCTCATTATTTCCCAAGGCAACCTATTCCCTAGTTGGACAAATTTAACAATGAGGTTTTTTTTTTCCTATATTGGATGGTAAACCCTATAATTTTAGTTACTTTTTCTAGTTCTTCCTCTGAAGAAATACAGAATAAGTCTATTGCTTTTTCCATAAGAAAAGACTTCTAATAGGGGGCGCCTGGGTGGCACAGCGGTTAAGCGTCTGCCTTCGGCTCAGGGCGTGATCCCGGCGTTACGGGATCGAGCCCCACATCAGGCTCCTCCGCTATGAGCCTGCTTCTTCCTCTCCCACTCCCCCTGCTTGTGTTCCCTCTCTCGCTGGCTGTCTCTCTCTCTGTCGAATAAATAAATGAAATCTTTAAAAAAAAAAGAAAAGACTTCTAATAATATTTGAAGACCACTGTCATGAAACCTTGGTCACTTTTTTTGTTTTCCCTGTCTTCTATTCTCCAAGTCAGTGGTCTTTTTGAAATTTATTTATTTTTTGACTATGCATCGCTGTCAGTAAATTTTGAGCAGAGCTCCAATATATACACTGTACGCATCCATTATATGTCAGTTATATAGATGCACCCTTGTTAACCCATATATTAGGAAATGATAAAGCTCAATATTTTTATTTAAAGATGAAAGTAAATATGAACAAGAGTTCTAGTATTTTTGTCTACACCTCATAAACTTCTTCGGAGATTACAGCTCTGTATTTGACTTTCCACAACGTGTCCTAAGAAGTGCTCTCTAGTTTCCCCAACTAGCTGTGCTCTTGTAGATATTAGCCTAGGTTTTCTGGGTTGTCCAGAAATATGGTGTACACAGACATGAGCATATCCTGTGAATGGGTTTTGATCACAGAATGCAGTGAGATTTCTGTCCTATGATCATTATATTTCTGTTAATGCAATCCGAGATTGTATTAGTGTTTAAAGGAAGTATATCTTGCTCTTGGGTCTTTTAGAAAGTATAGGCCACACCTAGGCTCTCTGCAGTAACTCCTCTCCGGTATTGCTTTTTGTCTTTTCTCTTCAGCTAAGAACGTATATTCTCTACTCTGCCTTTGTACTTAGATTGATGTGTGCCACAGAGATTATGCTTATTTTAGTGCAAGTTTCACAATTTTTTTTTTTTAATTTTACTGTTTGAGAGAGGGAGAGAGAGCATGAGCAGGGTGAGGGGCAGAGGGAGAAGCAGACACCAAGCTGAGCAGAGAGCCCGATGCAGGACTCGATCCTAGGACCCCGGGATCACGACCTGAGCCGAAGGCAGACACAACTGACTGAGCCACCCAGGCGCCCCTAGTTTCACAATTTTAAATAAGATGTTCTACTCATACGCTGATGGAGAAGTTACTTCACCAAGTATGGCTTTTTGTTTGTGTGGGCGGCAAGGGAGGGGGATGAAATCTACCTCGCTCGAACACGTGCAAAGCATCTGGAGGTTGTATGGAACGTTTCTTGGTGTTCAGGAAAGATAAGAGCTTCTTATTAACCCATAAGTTCCATCTGTCTTTCCTTCACTATGTCCTTTATATCGTCACTCTATCCCTTACTATACTTTGAGCTCCTCACAGAGGGCTGTGAGGAAGCTACGAATTGTAATTCCTTATGTTTATATTAAATGTAGTGCATGTAATATGCTTATATTTGTACCCTTGTTTTATTTTTCACATAACTCACACACGTTTACTTGGAGTTCGTCTCTCCCACTAGAATGTAAGTTCCGTAATTGTGAAGATTTACGTCTTCTTCATCTCATGTACCTAAGACAACACTGTTATTTATAATGAAAGGGACTTAAGTATTTGTTTACAGATGAGTCCCCTTCCTCTACATCTCTGTTCCACAACTCGCACATACCTGGTTACTCACATGCGGTCTGGTCTGTAAATTCCTGACTACTCTTGTCTGCCTTTCCTGTCTCATCTGTACGCTTCCGTCAGATTGACTTTCCTCCCAGGCCCAATTTGGTTATGTTACTCTGACCGTACCGATCTTTTCTCTTCAATCCAGACCTTCTAACCACCTTAAAAAATACAGTGTAGATATTCTAGGCTTCTTTCTTTATATATGTGTGTGTGTCCATTTTAAATTTTAAATAGTGCGCAATTTGTTGTAGTCTAAATTATATTTTTAACAGCTTTATTGAGGCATAATTGCCTTTAATTGGCACATATTTAGGGTGTAAAAAATAAGTTTTGACATGTATAAAATCATAAGTATATGTAAATTTTGACATATGTATATACCCATATGTATATCACCATAATCAAAATAATGAACATATTTATTACTCTCAAAAGTTTCCTTCTGGCCTTTTGTAATCTCTCTCTCCCCCATCCCCAGGAAACTACTGATTTCATTTCTGTCACTATGGCTTGTATTTTCTAGAAATTTCTATAAATGGAATCACACAGTATGTACTCTTTGGCTTCTTTCCACTCAGCTTATTGAGATACATTTATGTTGCTGCACGTATCAATATATTTTTTTTCTTTTTAATGAGTAGGATTCCATTCCACAATTTGCATATTCATTGATTTGCTGATGACCAGTTAGGTTATTTCTAGTTTGGGGTTATTACAAATAAAATTTCTTGAACATTTGTGTACTAGTCTTTATGTAGCCTTCGCTCTTATCTCTCACCAGTAAATTAGCTGTGGAGTGGCTGGAGCATAAGGTAGATGTATGTTTAAGTTACAGGAAACTGCCAACTCTTTTCCAGCGTGGTTAAACCACTTTGCATTCTCACCCATCACTGTCTAGGGCTGCAGTGTGCTCAGTCTTCTCACCAACACTTGACGTGTTAGTGCTTTAATTTTAGCCTTTCCGTTGGGTACCTGGTGCTATCTCACTGTGATTTTGAGTATTCCTTTCGACTGATGATTTTGAACATCTTTTAATATGCTAATAAACCATATTCATATCTTTTTTATATCTTTTTAAATGTTTTGCACATTTTAAAATTGAGTTCTCTTTTTCTTAAGTTGTAAGCGCTCTTTATTCTAGATGCAAGTCTGCCGTTGTATATATATGGATTTGCAAATATTTTTTCACTCCGTAAGATGTCCTTTGTTAACAATGTCTCTTGAAGAACAAAACTTATTATTTTGGCGAAGTCCAATTTATTATTTTTCTCTTATAATTTGTACGTCTTTTGCCAGATTTAAGAAATCTTTGCCAAATTTAAGGTCATTAAATGCTCTCTCATGTTTGAGAAGTTGTATAATTTTACCTTTTATATTTAGAGCTGGGGTTCATTTTGAGTTAATTTTTGTTTATGGTGTGAAGTAAAGTTCTAGGTTAATTTGTTTTTACAGTTGTTGCAACATCATTTATTAAAAAGGGTTACCCTTTTCCCACTGAACTTCCACTGAGGTTCACTGTATATGCGGGGCTCTGTTACGGACTCTCCCTTGTGTTCCATTGATCTAAATGTCTGTCTGTATCCCAGTGTGACATTATCTTGATAAATGTAGCTTTGCAATAAGCCCTGAAGTCAGTTAGTGTAAGCCCTCCAACTTTATTCCTCCTTTTTCAATTTGTTTTGCCTATCCTATGCCCTTCGAATTTATATATAAATTTTAGAACCAGCGTGTCAATTTCTATGAAAAATATCAGTAATTTGGTTGAGCTTGTGTTGAATCTATATAGAATTTGAGCAGAATTGACAGTGTTAAGGTTGAGCCATACGGTCCATTTCTCCATTTATTTAAGGTCTTCTTTAATTTGTTGCAGCAGTAATTTGTAGTTTTCAGGGTACAAATCTTACACATATTTTGCCAGATTTATCCATAGTATTCTACGTTTCTTGATATGATTTTAAATAGTTTTGCTTTTTAAATTTCAATTTTTCATATCATGTTGCTAGCATATATAAGTACAATTGTTTTTGTATCATATCTTGCAAACCTAGCTTATTATTTCTTGTAGGTTTTTGTTCTTAGGATTTTCTTTTTTTTTTAAAGATTTTATTTATTTATTCGACAGAGATAGAGACAGCCAGCGAGAGAGGGAACACAAGCAGGGGGAGTGGGAGATGAAGAAGCAGGCTCATAGCGGAGGAGCCTGATGTGGGGCTCGATCCCATAACGCTGGGATCATGCCCTGAGCCGAAGGCAGACGCCTAACTGCTGTGCCACCCAGGCGCCCCTGTTCTTAGGATTTTCTAACTAGACAATCATATAATCCACAGATAAACACAATTTTGTTTCTTTCCAATATGTATGCCTTCTACTCCTTTTTCTTGCCTTGCTGCAATAGACAGAAATTCCGGCATAGTTTGTGCATTGAACTGGTGAGAGTGGACAGCTTTGCTTTGTTTCTGACCTTAAGGAGAGAGCATTCATTCTTTTATTATGTCAGCTATAACTTTTTCACAGATTTTCTTTTTCAAGCTGGGAACTTTGCCTTCTATTTCTATGTTGCAAAGAAATTTTGTCATGATAATTGCGGGAATGTATCCAGTGATTTTTCTCCACTAACTGAGATGATCATGTGTATTTTTTTGTTTTTGTTTGGTCTGCTAGCGTGATGAATTACATTGACTTTTTCCATGTTAAGCCAACCTTTTATTCCTAGGATAAACCTCACTTGGTCATGACATATTCTAGTCCTTTTTATATCATGCTGATTGAAATTGTTGTTCAAGCCTTCTCGAGGAAGGGAGGATGGGGCACAGTGGGAGATCTAGCCAAGAACTAAGGGTAAGGGCAGTTAGATGTGAGGCTGTAGACATTTTCAGAGTGTTTTGATTTCAGTGGTGGTTGTTCTAAATTGGGAAATACTGTATTCATTAAAGCCGTGAAAAAATATTAATGTTTTGTAACAACGCACAGTGACTAACTGAAAAAAGAGAGGAGGTGGTGGTGAAATCTCTAACCATAATTGTGGATTTGTCTACTTTTTCACTTCTAGAAATTTTTGCCTTATATGTTTTGAAGCTTTGTTATTTGAGGCACATTTAAGATTGTTGTATCCTCTTGATGAATTGACCTCTTTATCACTATGAAATGCCCGGCTTTATCCCTCTTTCCTAATAAACAATCTGTCTTTATAAACAACTCATGCTGATGACCTAATCTTCCTACCACCAGTCGTGAAATGGACTCGTTCTAAAGAAAGTACTTTCTAATGGGCATTTTTCCAAAGATGAAATGGACTGGTTTAGCAAGTAATAAAACTTGAAATGTACTTTCGAAAACATGGGATAAACTTGTAGAGAGGTTATATATGTATAATATCCAAATATTTTTGATTGTTGGGTTAAATGCTTTTTTTAAAGACACTTATATTTTACCCCCCTTTTTCCTTAAAACAACACAACCCTTCCTTCCTTCCTCCCTCCCCCCTCCCCCTCTTCCCCCTCCCTTTCTTTCTTCCTTTTTCTTCCTTTCTTTTCTTTTTCTTTCCTTTCCTTTTCTTCCTTCCTTCCTTCCTTCCTTCCTTCCTCCTTTTCTTTCCTTTCTTTCCTTTTTGTCTGTCTGCCTTCCTTCCTTCCCTCCCTTCTAGCTCTACACCCACCGTGGGGCTTGAACTCACAACCCAGAGATGAAGAGTTGCATGAATCACATGTTCTACCAACTGAGCAAGCGAGGCGCCCTGAAATTAAATGTTTTTTGAAGTGCTTTCTATGACCATTTCCAGTTGCTTTATAATAATTAGATGAAATTACTTCATATATTTTCTATCTCATGGTCCTTTTTGTCTATATATTATTTATTCTGAAAACATCCCCCCCCCTTTTTAAAAAAGATTGATTGGAGAGAGAGTGTGTGTGCGCCTGTGGGGAGGGCCAGAGGGAGAGAGAAACTCTAAGCAGACTCCACACTGAGTAGAGCTGAACATGGGCTCCGTCTCACGACCCTGAGATCACAACCTGAGTTGAAACTACGAGTCAGTCCCTTAAAGGACTGAGCCACCCAGGTGGCCCTGTTCTGAAAACATCTCTTTTGATACATACTCTGGTAATTGTACTCAGGCAAACTTGTTAGAAAGTGTGGTTACCATTTATTCTTTTTATCAACTGTGTACAGTACTGTTTCTTTTGTTTTTGTGTTGTAAATATTTTTCTGTACATATATTCTTAAATGGATTGTAGGCTTTTCAAAGGAAAAGCCTTTCCTCCCCCACCGCCCACTCCCTGCCAAATTACCCCAAACACCTAACAAAAATAACTGAGCAAATAACATGGGTCGGTTAGTATTTTACTCAGTAAAAGAATTAGTTTAGTTGCTCTAAGCACTGGAGAAAGGAAAGGCTAGGTTTGGTGTTTTATTATGATGATAGGAGGGGTTGGAATTTTTAATAAAATTCTAGGTTTGAATCACAGGAAAGGGAGCTTGCCACTTTTTGTACAATGGCAAGCTCACTATATCATTGAACTTTGGATGAATTTGTTAAGTTTAAAAAAATATTTATTTGCCCTTTTTGGAGTTTGTTTTTATTATATCATAAAGTTAAATGTTTACTTTTATTTTCTTAAAGCAGTGCTCGGAACACCTCACAGCTTGCCCCATCTGATGAACCCATCCATCTCCCCCGCGTTTTTGCATTTGAATAAAACACATCAGGTATATAAATAGTGTTGAATACTGCAGTATGAAAACTTGGAATGACTCATTTGTTTGTTCTTAAAGTTTAAAATTCTCATGAAGTTAAACGAGTATTTTGTTTTTTAAACAAATCCTTAGTAATAACTATCGCTACATGAAAACATAATGAGTACATGAGATCAAATTAAGCTGATCCAAGCAGTATAGGTCCATCTATTGATCTCCGTTTATAGGGCATTAGGAAGGGAAGGAAGCGTATTTTGTGGTGTATTTTTCTAGAAAGAAGTGGTGAAAAACAAGTCTTCTGTGGTCTTAAACTATTTACAGAAAGAAAAAAATAAATGAACATGAACTCTTTATTCTTAAAATGTAATCTATATAAACATAATTCCTATAAGAATAAAAAATAATTGTTGTACTTTTTTCAGATTAGTGTTTTAAAATGTATTTGTGTGTGTAAACATAATGTGGGAGATAAGTGTACTCATTACGTCCCGGTGCTGCTGAGGGCTGTATCTCTGTAGCAGCCTAATTACAAATGCAACGTAATGCGGAACAGATGATCGATGGAGATTGAGTGAAGGAGCGTCTAGTCCTAAACACCAGCTTTTTGAGGGAAAGGCTAATCTTTTATTTCGCTTTCATTCTTAGAATCTAACGTAGGACCTTATATATTATAGGGTCTTTAGTCATTCATTTATTCCACATTGAGATTCCGACCTGTACTGGCCACTCTGCCGGTCCCTGCGGCTATAGCACCGAACAAAACTGTTCCTAGTCCTTGTTCTTAAAGAATTTCGACAAATATAGAAAACACATGTGAATTACAGTGAGGTGTGAGGAGTGACAGGAGAGGGGAGCTCAGAGTATTGACGATATTCTCTTTATTTTAGAATCAAGACTAGAATGTGCCATTTTGCCCGGGGGGCTTGTCCAAGCTGCCTCTCGTGCTCATTGAACGTCACTGTCCCAGCAACAGTGGCCTGCTTTTGGTCCTCAGAGGACCTTGATCCCCTCTCCTTGGGGCTTTGCTCCCCTGCTGTTCCTTCTGCCTGGAATGCTCCCCGCCCCAACACCACCGAAGTCCCCCCGACGTAGCCTAGGTACTTCGCCACAGCCTTTAGGTCTCTGCGTGAGAGTTAGCTCCTTGGGGAAAGCTTCCTTGAATTTACTAATCTAGATCAAATCCCCAGCTGTCCTCCGAGCTCCTGTGCGTTTCCTCCATATGCTCATCACCATTCGTAATTCTATGTTTTTATAATTAATGTTTCCCTTCCCCAGGAGCCTCTAAGATCCTTGAGGACAGGTCGTATTTTGCATTTCTCACTATGTAGCACGGTGCCTGGCACAAAGAAAGTGCTCAATAAATATTTGTTGGATGATTAAATGAATAAATAAATGATTGAATGACATTGAAATGAAAGCCAAAAAGGGGGAAGAAGGATGAAAGAAAAAAAGGAGAGGATGTGGAGTTAGTTTCATGACTGCATGGTCACATCTTGTATATTATTAAAAGAATTAAGTAGTGTTGCCTAAAGTGGGAAACTGGCATATTAAGAAGCTGTGGCTTTTGCTCAGATCAGCTGGAGAATTGAACTTTAAAATGAATTGGGTTCTGTGACAAGTAGCTTTCCAAAGTTAAACTAATGGGATGCTTTATCATTTTCACAGAGCACAGTTATGGGTGGTACTTCCAATTTATTCCTTCAGAATCTTTCTCACGTACCACTGGCACAGCAGCAATTAATGAAGTTTGAAAATATTCATACTAACAACGTAAGTATGGAATTATTTTTTTCTTTTGAGTTGAATTCATTCCTTTTCTAGATTCAGGCTGCTGGTCAGATTGTTGATGAGTTTTCACATGTGTAGCCTTTTCATGAGATGATCCCCCATGGCCACGGGCAGAAGTCTTACTTTCTTTTCTTCTTTTGCAGAAACCAGGCTTACTTGGAGACCCCCCAGCCATGGTACTTCAAAGCGCAGTAGGGATAGGGTCAGCACTTCCTTTGAAAACAGAGTTGGGTCCTCATGGAGAAGCACATAAAAGTAAATGATATGCATTTACTGAGCAATCAGTAAACAGATTTGAGATTTAAAGATGGTTTACCTATATTCTGCTTTTAGTTACAGAAAGGTCAAAGTTGAGTTTTATTCAGTCATTTAAAATTTTAAGAGCCCTCTTGGCTTGTCTATTTTTAATATTAGAGAACTATTGATAAGTTATTGATGGACTTGCTTCCATGCCAAGATCACCCTTTCCCTGTTGGATATGCTTTAATATTTGATGAAGGTTCACAGCAGCATGAGGCAAAGACATAGACCCCTTTGAGGCTGACAGGCTGCCCGCTGGGCTGACAACATGTTACATAGGTATCCATTTAATTTTTGCCTGAATAAGAAACGCTTAGCTTTTAAGGAAATATGTGGTATTTTGATGTAAACTTTGATTATTTACTTGATTATGATATTTTTTAAATGAGATCTCCAAACTAGTAGTAGAAGAAAAATAGTGACATGTGTACATTGTGCTTCTGAAAAGATGACAAATTTAAACAAAACCATTATTTTTTAGAAAAACAAGAGCATGTGGTGTATTATACCAAGATTTCTTATTTGAATGCAATTTCGAAAGGTACTTTCAGTTTGAAGTGTAATTGAAATTTGTTTGAAGTGATTATGCTGGGAAAACAGAAGGGCCACCAGTAATAATAATAATTTCAAAAGTCAGTTAAATACGGGTAGTATATTTAGCCTCTGCATAAAACCAGTGAGTCAAATGATTGAATGAGTTAATCAGTTCTGACTGTTGGAATTGACTGCACGGAAGTTGAACTAGGATACAGACAGTCGTAGAAACTTTTATGGTATGGTGAGGCCTATTCTAAATATTAAATTTGGTATCACTAAAAGGTTATGCAAATGTTTATTATTTGTGTTGGATTAAATAATAGGCCATTTGCTTTCACACGCACTGCTTTAAGAACATTGAAAAGTCAGTGTCCAAATAAATACATTGCTAAAAGAACTTAAGTAACCACCTCTAAGTATTTAGGACTAGAGATAATTAAAGCAATTTGTGTAGTGAATTTGTAAAATATGAATTAGACTTAAAGTAGTTCTCAAAATGAGCTCTTTTCATTTTGAAGTACAGATTTTTAAAAAGTGGAATGGCTCAGCATTTTCCTATTAAGACTTTCATTCCTTCCAGAATTTATTTCCTGTAAATAAAAATGTAAAACTTTGTGTTAAATTTGGTGCCTGTCTATTCACAAATATTGATGTTTTTTTAAACCAGTGGTGTGCTGATGTTTAAAAACCAGCTCTCTGGGTTAAAAAAAAAATAGTCTTGATTTCTGTAGCGTTCGTGGAGCTCCTTGTGTAAACACTACCACTCATAGCCAGTTGCACGCTACCCGCGTGAAGGCATTGAATGCAGGAGCTGGGAAAAGATCGCACAGCCAACCATTATGACCTGGTGCAGGTCAGCCGATCAGATTTATTGTTGGATTTAACTTTACCAATTTTTAAGTGTCAGAGACCTTTTTTTAACTGAAGACATATTTAATTATTCCCTTCAAATATGGAAGCAGGCGATTTACAGTGATTGAGCATAAAAAAGAAGGCACCTGCTATAACTTAAGTACCAAAGAATACATACCTCTTGCTCTCAAATTCTAAAATTTGAAAGTTAGAGTTAAAAAATATCCTCGATATTATCCTGGAAGTTGTTGAAAATAAGAAAAGCAGGATTACTGCTAGAGGTGTTTGCTTTTCCGTATAGGAACTTGCTACTTTACACCCACTGACTTCACCTGAGCTAACTGTTCTCTACCAGATACAGAATAGGCTTCTCCACATCTCCCCCAGACGTTAACACAGCCGGAGGACTGTCGCGAATGGCTCTTGTCTAACCAAAAGCTTCTTGCGTTTGTGGTTCGCTACAGCGTCTCATCTGATTCCAACTCAAACAACCGTAACAGCTGGAATGGGCATATTACCATTCTTTCCAAATCAGCACATTGCTGGACAGGCTGGGCCAGGGCACGGGAATACTCAGGAGAAACAGCCAGCCTCGGTGGGGAAGACAGAAGGAAATTTCTCAGGGTCACAGGCTTATCTTCAGAGCTTTCCAAACCTGACTGCTGGAGGCTTGCTGACGGGACACCATAAGCAACAGCAAAGTCAACCAAGAGGCACGGAGATAAGTTCCGGGGTAAGAAAACTGTGTGTTTATGCATACACACACACACATGTACACACACACGTGTACATGTGTGTACTACATGTATGTAGATACTATGCAGGAATATATATATATGCATGTTTTTTTAAAGATTTTATTTATTTATTGGACAGAGAGAGACACAGCGAGAGAGGGAACACCAGCAGGGGGAGAGGGAGAGGGAGAGGGAGAGGGAGAAGCAGGCTTCCCGGTGAGCAGGGGGCCTGATGTGGGGCTCGATCCCAGGACCCTGGGATCATGACCTGAGCCGAAGGCAGCCGCTTAACGACTGAGCCACCCAGGTGTCCCTGCATGTATATTCTTTTAAAATTTTATCTAAATTTCTAATTATCTAAAATTCTAATTTTAGAAGATTCTAAATTGGGGGTTATTTTACAGGTGGTATAATTTATGAAGTATCATAAAGCATCTTAACTATTTTTAAATGTCAAAGAAAGTTAATAGACTTAAAGTATATAAATATGGATTGCAAACTGGATAATTGATATATCAATGACATGATTTTTTCAGTGTGTATTTCTCAAAATAGAAGAAAATATTGCCCTCTTAAAAAAACCCTGTTATGGGGGCGCTTGGGTGGCACAGCGGTTAAGCGTCTGCCTTTGGCTCAGGGCGTGATCCCGGGGTCCTCTGCTATGAGCCTGCTTCTTCCTCTCCCACTCTGCCTGCTTGTGTTCCCTCTCTCGCTGGCTGTCTCTATCTCTGTCAAATAAATAAATAAAATCTTTTAAAAAAAAAAGTCTGTTATTATAAAATAATTTAAATAGGGATTCTTTATTATAGATTCTATATATTATATAGAATATATTATAGATTATTTTAGATTACATCACAAAAAGTCTAGTTAATATTATAGATTCTATATATTCTAAAAAGTTTGAGATACTAAAAAATGCTTGATGTTTTACAAATGAAATATAAACAAGTTCAAAATTTTATAGTTTGGAAAATCTTAAGAGTGCCATTAATACTTATATAATTATATGATATTTATGAGGCTTTCTAAGTAAATAATGTTTTTCAAAATATATTTGTTTTCTGGGGCGCCTGGGTGGCACAGTGGTTAAGCGTCTGCCTTCGGCTCAGGGCGTGATCCCGGCGTTATGGGATCGAGCCCCACATCAGGCTCCTCCGCCATGAGCCTGCTTCTTCCTCTCCCACTCCCCCTGCTTGTGTTCCCTCTCTCGCTGGCTGTCTCTATCTCTGTCGAATAAATAAAATCTTTAAAATATATATATATATATATATATTTGTTTTCTACTTTAAACGTATACTCTATTGCTAATTAGGGTATTATTTTAATATTTGAAGGCAAAACCAATTTTATTTTATCTAAAAAATGTCAAAGTCCATTATTAAACTCTGGTCTACTCAAAAGAATCTAACCGCTGTTTTAATTCTGGAAGATTTCACCCAGTTATTTTATTGATTCTTAGACCAGTGACATTTGTTTGTTTGTTTGTTTTAGAAGATTTTATTTATTTATTTGAGAGAGAGAGAGTGAGCAGGAGCTGAGAGGAGAGGGAGAGGCAGTCTCCCTGCTGAGCAGGGAGCCAGACACGGGGCTTGATCCCAGGACCGAGATCATGACCTGAGTGGAAGGCAGATGCTTAACCAACTGAGCCACCCAGGCACCCCTAGGCCAGTGACATTTGTAAATGTTATCATTGATAGGTAGAATAAAGTACATTTAGTTTTTATTCATACCCTGAAATACCCTTTGGTCTGTAAGTAGTATAAAACTCTATATAGTTATAAGCAGCATGTGAGGGAAAAAAATTCATGTAGTTGGCTATTTTCAAATGTTAAAATAATAATACTGAATTTGGAGGAGGTTTTATTGTCAACTAGTCATAGCAGCAGGTATGGATAGAATGCTCTGCGATTGTTCATTGAGAAAGCTAAGGCAATTCTTCCAGAATAAATTTTAAAAATTTATCTGCAGTATTAATTTCTTGGGTTGTTGAGGGAAACTGAACAAATAGAACTTCTATATGACTGTGCTATGTCTTTTTGCACAAAAAACACCAGATTTCAGAAAAGCTTGATTTAAGGTGATTCACGTAATGGGCAGAGTCTTTCAGGAAGAAAACAGCCAAAGTGGCCCAGGGCCTGGAAAACAGGTTCTGTGGAAAGAATTGTGGGAAATGGATACGTGTAACTCAGAAAGGGAGGACCAGCTGGATATACATTTAAAAAATATACTCTCAGACTAGTCACATGGTAATTTGTGTTTGACCAGTAGGCAGACCTAGTCCAATAAGTGCGACATACAATAAGGCAAATCTAGGCTGAATATAACAAAGACCAGCTGAAGCTTTCGAACAAAGAAAAAGCTGAAAATAACTAAGCAGATCGCTGGTGAGCATTGGGGCGGTCTGTTGTGGAGTGATTCCTCTGACAGAAGGGGTTTGAACCAGGTCATCTCAAAGTCAGTTTTCCAAGAATGTAACAAGATTTTTGACTTTTCTAAACATAATTGGTTTAACTTGGCTTTAGGTTTTTAGACCGGCATTTTTAAGAAATTTTTTTTATTAAGGTATAATTGACATACAGCGTTACATGAGTCTCAGGAATATAACATAATGATTTGACATTTGCATGTATTACAAAATGATCACCACAGAAAGTCTAGTTAACATCCGTTACCATACATGGTTATAACTTTTTTTTCTTGTGAGAACTTTTAAGATCTGTTCTCTTAGCAACTTTCCAACATACAGCACGGTATTATTCACTGCCGCCCCCGTGCTGTACGTTACAGCCCCATGACTTACTTATTTCATAACTGGCTCTTTGTACCTTTTGGCTTCTTTGACCCATTTTGCCCACACTGCCTCTGACAACCACCAATCTGTTTTCTGTATCTGTGAACTCGTTTTGTTTTTTGATTCTACATATAAGTGAGATCATATGGTGCTTGTATGTCTCTGTTTGACTTTTCTTCACTTAGCATAATGCCCTCAAGGTCCATCCATGTTATCACAAATAGCAAGGTTTCCTTCTTATTTAAGGCTGAATATATACACACATTTTCTTTATTCATCCATCAAAGAGCGCTGATGTTTTCGTATCTTGGCTGTTGGGAATAGTGCTGCAGTGAACATGGGAGTGCATGGTCTCTTTGAGACAGTGATTTCACTTCCTGTGAATATATACCCAGAGGTGGTATTACTGGATCATATGGTAGTTCTTTTTATTATTTTACGAACTTCCCTACTATTTCCCATTATGGCTGTATCCATTTTCTCCTATACAGTAAATTGTGTTTTCATTTTGTCGATAGTTTCCTTTGCTGTACAGAAGCTTTTTAGTTTGACGTAGTCCCACTTGTTTATTTTTGCTTTTTTGCCTATACTTTTTGTGTCATGTTCAAAAAATCTTTGCCAAGACTAACGTCAAGAAACTTTTCCCCTATATTTTCTTCTAGGGATTTTATGGCTTCAGGTCTTATCTTTAAGTCTTTAATCCAATTTGAATGAATTCTTATGTATGGTGTGAGATCCTAGTACAACCTCTTTCTTTAGTGTATAGATGTCCGATTTTCCCATCACCACTTATTAGACTGTCCTTTCCCATTGTGAATTCCTGACTCCCTTGTCAAAGATTCGTTGACTACATATGTGTGTGTTTATGTCTGAGCTAGCTCATTTGATCATGGTGTACAGTTTCTCTATTGTTAAATTTGGATTGCTAGTATTTTGTTGAGGATTTTTGCATCTGTGTTCATCAGGGATATTAGTCTGTAATTTTTTTTTTCTTGTAATGTTCTTGTCTGGCTTTGGTCTGAAGATGATGTTGGCCTCATTAAATAAAATAGGAAATGTTCCCTCCTCTTCAACTTTTTAGAAGAGTTTCAGAAGAAATGGCATTAATTTTTCTTTAAATTCACCGGTGAAGCCATCTGGTCCTGATATTTTCATTGTTGGGAGGTTTTTGATTACTTCTTATCTCACTATTGGTCTGATAAGATTTTCTATGTCTTTATTATTTGGTCTTGGTAGGTTGTAAGTTTCCAGGAATGTATCCCTTTTTTTTTTCCTGGGTTATCCAGTTTGTTGGAATGTATTTCTTGGTAACAGTCTCTTACGATCCTTTATATTTCTGTGGTATCAGTTTTAATGTCTCCTCTTTCATTTGTAACTATTTGAGTTCTCTCTTTTGGTTAGTCTAGTGAAAGGTTTCTCTATTTTGTTTATCTCTTCAAAACTCCAACACTTAGTTTCATGGATCTGTCTTTCTAGAAAGTCTTTCATTTCTGTTCTAACCTTCTTCTTTTCTCCTTTCTGCTAATTGTGGGCTTAGTCTGTTCTTCTTTTTCTAGTTCCTTGATGTATAATGTTAGGTTGTTTGAGATCTTTCTTTTTTCTTCTTGTAGGCATTGCTATAAATTTCCCTCTTAGAACTGCTTTTGCTGTATCCCATAAGTTTTGTATGCTATGTTTCCATTTTCATTGGTCTCAAGATATTTTTTGAGTTCTCTTTTGATTTCCTCCTTGACCTGTGGGTTGTTCAGGAGTGTGTTGTTTAGTTTTCTGTATATCTGTGCATTCTCCAGTTTCCCTCCTGTTATTGATTTCTAGTTTCATACCATTGTGGTCGGAACAACACGTGATATGGTTTCAGAATTCTTAAATTTGTTCAGACTTGTTTTGTGATCCAACATATCTATTTTTTTCTTTTCTTTCTTTCTTTTTGTCTCTTTTTCTCTCTGTCTGCTTCTGCTTTTGGTGTCAGACCCAAAAAAACACTGGCAAATTCAGTATCATGAAGCAGTCTACCTAAGCTTTTAAGAGCTTTATAATTTTAGCTCTTGCATTTAGGTCTTTGATTTTTTTTTTTAAAGATTTTATTTATTTATTTGACAGAGATAGAGACAGCCAGCAAAAGAGGGAACATAAGCAGGGGGAGTAGGAGAGGAAGAAGCAGGCTCACAGCGGAGGAGCCTGATGTGGGGCTGGATCCCAGAACGCCGGGATCACGCCCTGAGCCGAAGGCAGACGCTTAACGACTGAGCCACCCAGGCACCCCTAGGTCTTTGATCTTTGAGTTAATTTTTGTATATGGTGTAAGGTGAGAATCTGCTTTATCCTTTCACATGAGATATCCAGATTTCCCAGCACTTTTGTTGAAAAGACTGTCCTTTCCCCACTGAATAATCTTGACACTCTTGACAAAAATCATTTAACCATATATTCAGGGACTTACTTCTGGATTTTCTGTTCTGTTCCATTTGTCTGTATGTCTTTATGCCAGTACTACACTGTTGAGATTACTGTAGCTTTGTAGTGAGTTTGAAATCACAAAATATGAGCCTTCCATTCTTGTTCCTATTTTTCACTCTTTTCAACATTGTTTTGACTATTTGTGGTCCCTTGAAATGCCATATGAATTTTAGGGTGGATTTTTCTTTTTCTGAACAAAAAAAAGGTTGGAATTTTATAGGGACTGTATCGAATCTCTAGGTCACTCTGGTTAATACTGACATTTTAACGATACATCTTCTAATCCATGTACATGAGATGCCTTTCCTTTTATTTATGTCTTTTAATCCAGTAATATTTTTAAATTTTTCTTAAGATTTATCTATTTTAGAGAGAGTGTGTGGGGGGAGGGGCAGAGGGAGAGGGAGAGAGAGAATCTCAAGCAGACTCCACACTGAGTGCAGAGCCACACATAGGGCTTGATCCCAGGACCCCAAGATTATGACCTGAGCTGAAACCAGGAGTTGGACACTAAACCAACTGAGCCACCTAGGTGCCCCTGTTTTTAACATTTTTAATATTTAATACAGTGTATTCAAAATATTAGTTCAAAATGTAATATATACTGAACTATTAAGATATTTTACATTCTTTGGTACTAACTCTTTGAGAGTTAGTATATATTTTACATTCTGCATACATCTCAGCTTAAACCACATTTCTTATGCTCAGTAGTCATGTGTAGCTAGTAGCTACCATGTCGGACAGGGCAGTCAGATATTTTCATGGCTTATCCCTCACTTTATTGAGATTTTTGCTTAAATATCACTTTCAGCAATGTTGTGTAGTTTTTAGTGAGTAAGTATTTTTCTTCCTTGGTTCAGTTATTCCTTTTTTTTTTCTTCTTTTTTTTTTTGGTTCAGTTAATTCCTAAGAGTTCTTTCTTGATTGTTGTAAATGGAATTGTTTTGTTAATTTCTTTTTGGATTGTTCATTGTTAGTGTATTGAAATGCAACTGATTTTTGTATGTTGATTTTATATCCTGCAACTTTGCTGAATTCACTTATTCTAACAGTTTGTGCCTGTGTATTTGTAACATTTAGGGTTTTCATGCATCTGCAAGCAGAAATCACTTTACTTCTTCCACTCTAGTTTGGATGTCTTTTATTTCTTTTTCCTACTTAATTGTTCTGGCTAAAACTTCCAATATTATGTTGAGCAGAAGTGGTGAAAGCAGATAGCTTTGTCTTGTTCTTGTTAGAGGGAAAGATTTCAGTCTTTTACTATTGAATATGTTGTTGACTTTTCATATATAACGTCTCCTATATTAGGGTAGCTTCCTTCTATTTCAACTTTGCTGAGTGTGTTGAATTTTATTTTGTTTTTTTAAAAGATTTTATTTATGTATTTGAGTGAGAGAGAGAGAGCACAAGCAAGGGGAGCTGCAGAGGGAGAGGGAGAAGCAGGCTCCCTGCACGGGCTCAATCCCAGGACCCTGAGATCATGACCTGAGCTAAAGGCAGATGCTTAACCGACTGAGCCACTCAGGTGCCCCGAGTGTGTTGAATTTTAATCATGAAAGCATGTTGAATTTTGTCAAATGCTTTTCCTGCATCAGTTGCAGTGATTGTGGTTTTTTTCTACATTCTGTTAATGTAGTGTATTATGTTGAATGACTTTTGTATATTGAACCATCCTTGCATTCTAGGAATAAATCCCAGTTGGTTATGGTGTATAATCCTTTTAATAAGCTACTGAATTTGGTTTGCTACTGTTTTGTTTGTGGTTTTGGCACCAGTATTTATAAGGGGTATTAGTCTATAGTTCTCTTTCTTTTTTGTGGTGTCTGGCTTTGATACTAGGACAATGCTGGAAGTATTCTCCATCAGTTTTGTGGAAGAGTTTGAGAAGAATTGGTGTTAATTCCTCTTAAAGTGTTTTGTTGAATAGTGATTCAAAGGGGCACATGCACCCCAATGTTTATAGCAGCAATGTCCGCAATAGCCAAACTATGGAAAGAGCCCAGATGTCCATCAACAGATGACTGGATAAAGAAGAATGAATACACACACACACACACACACACACACTAGACTATTAGCCATCAAAAGAATGAAATCTTGCCATTTGCAATGACGTGGATGGAACTAGAGGGTATTATGCTAAGCGAAATAAGTCAGAGAAAGACAAAAATCATATGATTTCACTCCCATGTGGAATTTAAGAGACAAAACAGATGAACATAAGGGAAGGAAAGGAAAAATAAGACAAAATCAGAGAGTGAGGCAAACCATAAGAGACTCTTAACTCCAGGAAACAAATTAAGCATTGCTGTAAGGGAGGTGGGTGCGGGGATGGGGTAACTGGGTGATGGGCATTAAGGAGGGCACTTGATGGAATGAGCAGTGGGTGTTTTATGCAACTGATGAATCACTAAACTCTACCTCTGAAACTAATAATACACTGCATGTTAATTAATTGATTTTAAATTTAAAAATAAATCAAAATAAATGTTTTGTTGAATTACCCAGTGAAGCTATTTGGTTCAGGGCTTTTTTGTTGTTGTCGCTGGCACACTGTATTTTTAAAAATTTTATAAGTGATTCTCTTTCATAGCTGGAGTTGAGAACCCCTGATAGGATAGAATCTGATTACCTTGCTAGTCTAAGTACTTTAGCAACAAAATCTGAGAGTATTTTGCTGGCTACCTTTACTCAGTCACTGAGTTCTCTCTGGGGCACTGTCTTTCCTCATGCTATACACTTTCCTTTGGCAAATATGTAATGGTTTTAACTCCCACCTAGAATCTTATGGTTCCATCTTAGACTTCTTTTGAGCTATCATATCTACTTGACTGTGAATTTCTTAATGGCAGTATTCCTGTCTTACTCATTTTAGTATTATCAGTGCTTACCACAGCACCTGGAGCATGGTAAACATTCAGTAAGCACATTTGAATAGATAAATACATATGTATCTGTGATTTACATATCACAGGCAAATCTGGACTTCTTTGGGGCTTATGAAGATGTATGAGACAGATTTCTCAGTCCAAATACAACAATATTGGTCAGACAAAGAATAAATAAAAGGAGTTGTGGCTCTCGAATATAGAAACAAGCACTTGAGATTATACTTCATTCTGTTCAGGGAACAAAATAAAAATTAATTTGAAATTAAAATTTAGCTGCTAGCTTTAATTATAGTAACTTGAATTGTCTTATTTAAAATTTTTTTTTTTTTTAAGATTTTATTTATTTATTCAACAGAGACAGAGACAGCCAGCGAGAGAGGGAACACAAGCAGGGGGAGTGGGAGAGGAAGAAGCAGGCTCATAGCGGAGGAGCCTGACGTGGGGCTCGATCCCAGAACGCCGGGATCACGCCCTGAGCTGAAGGCAGACGCTTAACCGCTGCGCCACCCAGGCGCCCCTGTCTTATTTAAAATTTTTTTTACCAACAGAGTGAAAAGTAAAAAATTCAGAACTGGGTGGCTGAGATGGTTAAGTGTCTGCCTTCGGCTCAGGTCATGATCCCGGGGTCCTGGGATCGAACCCCACATTGAGCTCCTGGCTCAGCTGGGAGTCTGCTTAGCCCTCTCCCCCTGCTCATGCTCTCTCTCTCTGTATCTCTCTGTCTCAAATGAATAAATAAAGTCTTTAAAAAAAAAGAAAAAAAAGAACAAAATGATCTGAAGAATCAGCCCTTTTCTTCTGTTAAAGAAGTACTAGAACTCTTACCTGACCTGAGCTAGTTTTATTTATTTATTTATATATATATATATATATATATATATATATATATATATATATATATATATATATATATATATGGCACCTAGTTATATAAAATTTAGTGATATATTTTCAAGAAATGTGAATTTCTAGGGTTATCTTCTAAATGTGGATTTGGGTTTTATTAAATCCGCCTATTTTGTTTGGTATTATTTTTAGAACCAGAGATAAGTAAGCTTTCCTTTATCATTTGGCTATAGCCACACACTATAAAATAAAAATCTTAATAGGAAAATGTAGGTAACAGTATTTCTGAAAATAAGGTATTGGAATTTGTTTTTTCTTGTGAAGTTGAATTCTCTCCTGTTTAAATGAGAAGGATTTACAAGAAGGCCTTTAATTCTCTTTCGGTTCTAAAGTTCTATGGTTTTAGAGAAGTTTAAAAACAAAACTAATTGAAAAAATAATAGCAAGTAAAATGTGACCATTTTCATCAATATCCAGAAATATTCTATAACTTTGTATGTTCAAACGTTAGGTTCCACAAATTTTTATTACACTAGGCTGATTTACTAAAAAATAAGTATTTCTCTACTCTTCATTTTTATTTTCCTGTACCTCTGATTAAACACCTACTGTTTTGTTTTTGATAAATAGGCTGCCTCTAAGAATCAGACTTCACTTTTGGGAGAACCACCAAAAGAAATACGGCTCAGTAAAAATCCATACTTGAACTTGGCAAGTGTGTTGCCCAGTGTGTGCTTATCATGTAAGTAAAAGCTCAGTATTAATATTTTGGAGTTTTATAAAGTATTTACTTTCCATAATCAGTTTTACTTTAATTTTTAACCGAATGGAAGCAAATAATGACTATTGGCGATTAATGCCTAAATTATGACCCCAGTCTTTAAATGAAAGAATAACTAAAATTAAGACACTTAAAATGTATTCTAATTATTTAAGGAAACTTTTTTTTGTAATATTTTATTAAGAATATAATCTTTATTGAGTTGCTGAATCATAATAGAAAATCGGGCAAGGGAATTATTGGCAATACTATCATGCTTTACAATACATATAGAATCATTTCTATTCTACATTTATTTCTAAAATAGAGGTTTAAACCTGTACATATCTCATATACCCAGAATATTTACAAACTACCCCCAAAATGTGTAAGCTAATGATAATTGGCAGAAGTTGAACTCTATTTTTTTAGAAGACATTTTCAGGCCTTCAATTAAGGTAAATTAATTATTAAATTTAGTTTTAAGGGAAAATCACAAATGTGGTATGTTCTAGGCACTAGGATATTCACTATATTGGACATAGTGTATATCTACTACCTAGGATATATAATATATACAGGATATTCACTGTAGTGTTGATTGTCAATAGTGTAACTGACAAGTGCCTTAGTTTTCATCAATAGGGGAATGGTTAAATAAAAAATAGTTCATCATAAAATGGACTACAATACAACTTTTTGTTATAGTTGGGGGAGAGCCACATGTACTAATCTGAAATATCTCCGAAGCCAATTAAGTGGAAAAAGCAAATGTGCGTAAAAGATTCCATTTGTTTAAAGCTATATATTCTTATATGTACACATTTAATGTGTAAATGCACACAGTAAATCTGGGAAAATAATTCTAAACTATTACCTCTGGGAAAAAAGAATAGAATTGAATGAAAAGAAATGAAAGATTTTCATATGTGTTCTCTGTATTTTATAAAGTATCCTCTTGAACTTAGACATTAATTGGTAATTTTTAAAAAGAACCAGAAAAAAATTTAATGTGCTTCTCCTATACCTACTACCTTTTTATCTGGTCTAAAAATTGATGGTTACAACTATTGCGTTAACAAGAATGATTAGTTTACATTTCATTTGCTTTCTTTTAGAGATTAGACCTATATCTTAAATATGTTTCCATCAAAATTATTTCTCTATAGGGCAAACCTCCATTTTCAGTTGCTTTAAATGAACAAGACAACATCATATTCTATACGTTCTTCTCCTGGGGCTAATAAATACACATACATTCTGGCAAATGAAAATCTGTGCTGTGTTTGGGAGCATGTTGAATTAGTGAGTTTTGTATTTTGTTTATAATTTATAACAAAACAACTTTTAGCTAAAAATATTGATTTTTGCCCTTAGCCCCTGCAAGTAAAACCACTCTACAGAAGACTGGAATTGCAAGCAATATTCTGGATGCAATCTCTCAGGGAAATGAATCACAACACACATTGGAAAAGTGCATTTCTTATTCTCAACCTTTTGGTGATTATGCACAGGTAAATGATTCTCAGGTTTTGATGATATCTAGAAAAATTGAGTTCACTGAGTATGAAATTGTGATTCCTGTGATATCATAGGAAAGCGAAACTGTGCTCATCTACACAACATTCCTTGCTCATTTGGGATTTGGGGACATGTTCAAGACACTAAGTATCATTTTATGCTAGGTACTTACCTCTCGGTGTTTACACTAGTGGTCAACCAACTCTAGACCAAATCCAGCCCGCTGCCCGTTTTGTAAATTAAGTTTTACTGGAATACAGCCACGTCCATTCATTTACATATTGTCCATGGTGCTGTTGGGCCACAATGGTAGAGCTGAAAAGCTACAACTATGTGACCCACAAGATTAAATATTTACTGTCTCGGTGTTTACAGAAAAACTGCTGACTTGTGGTCTATACCAATGTACACCTGGCTAAGGAGCTCCAGGAAATGCCTCTGTTGTTCACCACTGCTTACTGATGCAGAAACATGATCATAATTATAGGCGCTGTTATGCTAACATTTAAACCAATCAATCCATAACATAGAAAGTATTGTATTCAAAAGGTATATTGTGCCATTCTTTAAATATGTCAATTTTACTTTGGCCTTTTCTCCTTCAGGTTATTTTTAGTGGCTTAAGCTGAGAGCTAGCAGTATATGATGATACAATCGTGGGAGTCTTATAATGGTTCTGATTCTGATTCTTTCTTATTTCTCAGCACATCAGCTTCTCAGCTCTGCCCTATGCTCCCATTTTGGGAGCAATGCTTCCACTTTGATTTCCTTGGAGCAACTGTATTTGCCTCATCTGTCTCTAATAACCTTTAGAAAAGAAAACCTTTGTGAATTCCCTTGGAATAACTGATGGCTCCTTGTGCTTTTATGATAGGGTACCAGAAACACAGGTGAAATAGATTCTATAAAACTGGTGCAGCTGGGTATTAGAATAATATACAATAAAGTCTCTTACACATCTGTAAAGAGACAGAGAAATATAGGTTGGAAGATGATGTAATTAGGTGCCAAAAGACCTGTATCTAAGGAATGATAATCGTGAATTAATACAAATATAACCTGGCAAGCATTCCCTCATGTGTTTCATAAGACTCCATTTTTGTTCCTTTGTTAGTTAACAGTTTAATCAATGTACGGACATTGATTGTATGCTAATTAGGTTTAGGTGACAAAATCCAAGGAAATTATCAGAGATGTGTAAAATCATTTATAAATAATTTATAGTTCTGTAAATTAGAAACAGCCTAAATTTCCAACAATTTATAAGACTAAGTAAACAAATTATGTCAATATTATTCCAGAAATACAATGCAAATACTAAAGATCGAGTAAAACACTATGTAAACACATGGTAAATGTTTCATAACTTATTGTTAATTTTAAAAATTTATAAATTATAGTTCTGTACAATTCTAATTTTTTGTTCCTTTACAAGGAACAAAATTTACTTTTATAGACAGGAGGAAGCACAATGAACTTAAATTTTTTAAACATGTATGATTTAACTTTTTGTATAACTTTTTAATATTTTATAACTTTATTTTATGATAAGCATACTTTTTAATTTCCATGCCCCAATTCCCCCACCCACCTCCCTCTGGTAACCATCAGTTTGTTCTCTGTAGTTAAGAGTCTGTTTCTTGATTTGTCTCTCTCTCTTTTTCCCTTTGCTTATTTGTTTTGTTTCTTAAATTCCATATATGGAATAGGTGATATCATACAGTATTTGTCTTTCTTTGACTTCTGTTGATTAGCTTTATACACTCTAGCTCTACCCATGTTGTTGCAAATAGCAAGATTTCATTGGTTTTTATGGCTGAATAGTATTCCATTGCATATATATACACCACATCTTCTTTATCCATTCACCTATCAATGGACACTTGGGCTGCTTCCGTAGTTTGGCTATTGTAAATAACACTGCAGTAAGCATAGGGGTGCATGTATCCCTTTAATCAGTGCTTTTGTATTTTGGGGGTAAATACCCAATGGTACAATTCCTGGATTATACGGTAGTTCTATTTTTAACATTTTGAGGAATCTCCATACTGTTTTCCAGATGGGGTGCACCAGTTTGCATTCCCACCAACAGTACGCAGGGGGTTCCTTTTTCTTCATATCCTTGCTAACATTTGTTGTTTCTTGTGTTATTTATTTTAGCCTTTGTGACAGGTATGAGGTGGTATCTCATGTAGTTTCGATTTGCATTTCCCTCATGATAAGTGACGCTGAACATCTTTTCACGTGTCTGTCAGCCATCTGTATATCTTCTTTGGAGAAATGTCGGTTCATGTCTTTTTGCCCATTACTTAAATGAAGTATTTGGTTTTTTGTGTGTTGAGTTGTATCAGTTCTTTATATCTTTTGGATACTAAGCCTTTATCAGATATGTCGTTTGCAAATATCTTCTCCCATTCAGTAGGTTGCCTTTTATTTTGTTGATTGCTTTCTTTGCTCTATAGAAGTTTTTATTTTGATGTAGTCCCAGTAGTTTATTTTTGTTTTTATTTCTCTTGCCTCAGGAGACATTTAGAGCAGTGTTGATGTGGCCAATGTCAGAGAGATTACTGCCTGTGCTCTCTTCAAGGGTTTTTATGGTTTCAAGCCTCACATTTAGGTCTTTAATCCATTCGGAGTCTATTTTTGTGTCTGGTGAAATAAAGTGATCCAGTTTCATTCTTTGCCTGTTGCTGTGCTTTTCCCCCAACACCATTTGTTGAAGAGACTGTCTTTTCCCATTGTATATATATTCCTCCTCTGTTGAAGATTAATTGACTATATAATTGTAGGATTATTTCTGGGCTTTCTGTTCTATTGATCCGTGTGTCTGTTTTTATGCCAGTACCATACTGTTTTAATCATTACCACTTCGTAATATAACTTGAAATCTGGATTGTGATACCTCCAGTTTTGTTTTTCAAGACTGCTTTGACTATTTGAGATCCTCTGTGGTTTCAAAAAATTTTAGGATTTTTTTGTTCTCGTTCTGTGAAAAAATGCTCTTGTATTTAATGGGGATTGCATTAAGTCCGTAGAGTGCTTTGGGTAGTATGGACGTTTTAACAATATTGGTTCTTCCAATACATGAGCATGGAATGTCTTTCTGTTTCTTTGCATTATCTTGAGTTTCTTTCATCAGTATTTTATAGTTTTCAGAATTCAGGTCTTTCTTTGGTTAAGTTTATTCCTAGATATTTAATGTATTTTGTGCAATTGTAAATACGGTTGTTTTTTTATTTTCAATATCTGCTGCTTCATTATTACTGTATAGGAATGTAACAGATTTCTGTACATTTTATGTCCTGCAACTTTACTGAATTCATTTATTCTAGTAGATTTTTGGTGGAGTATTTAAGGTTTTCTATGTATAATATCATGTCATCTGCAAATAGTGAAGGTTTTACTTCTTCCTTAGCAATTTAGACGTCTTTTATTTCTTTATGTTGTCTTAATGCTGTGGCTAGGACTTGCAGTACTGTGTTGAATAAAACTGGTAAGAGTGGACATATTTGTCTTGTTCCTGATCATAGGGGAAAAGCTCTCAGTTTTTCCCCATTAAGTGTGATGTTTGCTGTAGGTTTTTCAAATAATGCCTTTATTATGTTGACATACGTTCCCTCTAGACCTACTTTGCAGAGAGTTTTTTTATTATGAATAGATGTTGTACTTTGTCAAATGCTTTTTCGGCATCTATTGAAATGATCATATGGTTTGTATCCTTTCTTCTATTGACGTGACATATCACAGTGATTGTGAATATTGAACCACACTTTCATCTGGGAATAAATTCCAATTGATCGTGGTACATAATTTTTAAAATTTGTTATTGGATTCAGTTTTCTAATATTTTGTTGAGGATTTTTGCATCTATATTCATGAGAGGTATTGTAAGTCTCTGTAATTCTCTCTCTTTTAATTTTTATTTTTTGTGGTGTCTTTATCTGGTTTTGGTATCAGGGTGATACTGGCCTCATAAAAAGAATTTAGAAATTTCCCTTTCTCTTCTATTTTTTGAAATAGTTTGGGAAGAATCAGGATTAACTCTTTTTTAAATGTTTGGTAGACTTCGCCTGTGAAGCTGTCTGGTCCTGGACTTTTGTTTTTTGGGTTTTTTCATTACTGATTCAATCTCCTTACCAGTACCTGGTCTGTTCAGATTTTCTGTTTTTCCCTGACCTAGTTTTGGTAGGTTATAAATTTCTAGGAATTTATCCAGTTCTTCTAAGTTGCCCAATTTGTTGGCGTACAGGCTCTCGTAATATTCTGTTAGATATGTTTGTATTTCTGTGGTGTTGGTGGTTCTTCTCTTTCATTAGTAGTTTTGTTTGTTTGGTCCCCCCTCTCTCTCTCCCTTTCTTTTTAATGGGTCTTGCTAAGGGTTTATCAATTTTGTTGATCTTCTGAAAGAAGCAGCTCCTGATTTCATTGATCTGTTCTATTGTTTTTTTTAGTTTCTGTGTCATTTATTTCTGCTCTAATCTTTATTATTTCCTTCCTTTTGCTGGGTTTTGGGTTTGTTCTTCTTTTTCTACCTTATTTAGGTGTAAGGTAAGGTTGTTTGTGATTTTTCTTGCTTCTCGAAGTAGGGCTGTGTTGCTAGAAATTTCCCTCTTAGAACTGCTTTTGCTGTATCCCAAAGATTTTGGACGATTGTGTTTTCATTTTCATTTGTTTTCCTGAATGATTGATTTTTTTCTTTAATTTCTTGGTTGACCCATTCATTGTTTAATAGCATGTTATTTTAACCTCCAAGTATTTGTGCTTTTTCCAGATTATTTCTTGTGCTTAATTTCTAATTTCATAGTGTTGTGGTCAGAGAAGATGCATGGTATAACTTCAATTTTTTTGAATTTGTCGAGACTTGTTTTGTGGTTGCTTAAGTTTTAATATGTGATCTATTCTGGAGAGTGTTCTGTGTGTACTTGGAAAGAATGTGTCTCCTGCTGTTTTAGGATGGAATGTTCTGAATATGTCTGTTAAATCCATCTGGTCCAATGAGTCATTCAAAACAATTGTTTCCTTATTGATTTTTCTTTTTGGATTATCTATCCGTCAATGTAAATGGGGTGTTAAGGTCCCCTACCATTATGGTATTACTATCAATTGTTTCCTTTATGTTTGTTATTAACAGTTTTATGTATTTGGGTGCTCCCATGTTGGGAGCAAATTTTTACAATTTTTATATCCCTTTTATATACAATTAACAAACTTTTACAATTGTTATATCCTCTTATTGTATCATCCCCTTTATTCTTATACAAAGTCCTTCTTTGTCTCTTGTTACAGTCTTTGTTTTAAAGTCTATTTGTCTTATAGAACACTTACGTATAAGTATTGCTACTGACTTTGTTTTACATGGTAAATGTTTCTCCATCCCCTTCACTTTAAATCTGCAGATGACTTTTGGTCTGAAATGAGTCTCTTGTAGGCAGCATATAGATGGGTCTTGTTTTATTATCCATTCTGACACCCTGCGTCTTTTGATTGAAGCATTTAATCCATTTACATTGAGTCCTCAAGGTACTATTGTTGTTTTGTTACTTGTTTTGTGGTTGTTTTTTAGAGGGATTTTCTCTAATCCTTCTCTTGCTCTCATAGTTTTTGGCTTTCCTTAGTGATATATTTGGATTTCTTTCTCTTTAGTTTTGCATATCTGTTACTGGTTTTTGATTTGTGGTTACCATTAGGCTTATATATAACATCTTCTGCATATAGCAGTCTATATTAAGTTGGTGGTCACTTAGGTTTAAACTTAAGTTTAAACTTAAACCTTTACTCCTCTCCCCACCCCCTTTCCCCCACATTTTAGGTATATGGTGTCATATTTTACATCCTTTTACTTTAGGAATCTCCTGACCGATTTTTACAGATATATTTATTTTTACTGCTTTTGTGTTTTTTACTCTTTGTACTCTATGGTTTCTCTTTCATTCAAAGAGTCCTCTTTAATATTTCTTATAGGACTGGTTTAATGGTCATGAACTCCTTTAGCTTTTGTTTGTATGAGAAACTCTTTACTCTCCTATTCAGAATGATAGCCTTGCTGGATAGAGTATTCTTGGTTGCACTTTTTTTTTCTTTCAGCACTTTAAATATATCATACCACTCTCTTCTGTCCTGCAAAGTTTCTATTGAAAAATCCTGATAATATTATGGGTTTCCCTTGATGTAACTGTCTTCTTTTCTCTTGTTGCTTTTAAAACATTTTCTTTATTGCTACTTTTTGCCATTTTAATTACTTTGTGTCTTGGTGTGGACCTCCTCAGGTTGATTTTGGGAGGAGGCGCTTTGTGCCTCCTGGATCTGGTATCTGTTTCCTCCCTCAGATTAGGGAAGTTTTCAGCTATTGTTTCTTCAAATAAGTTTTCTGTCCCTTTCTCTCTCTCTCCTTCTGAGATCCCTGCAATACAAATTTTATTATGCTTGATGGAATCACTGAGTTCCCTATGATGGTTCTCAATTTGCATAATTTTCTTTCCTCTCCTTTGCTCAGTTTGGTTACTTTCCATTACTCTGTCTTCCATGTCATTAATTCATTCCTCTGCTTCATCTAGCCTGCTATTTATTCCATCAAGTGTATTTTTAATATCATTTACTGTGTTCTTGATCTCTAATCGGTTCTTTCTTTTACTCTCTGTGTTAAGGGTCTCACTGATGGTCTCTTTTCTCCAGTCCAGGGAGTATCTTTGTGATTATTACTTTATATTCTCTATCAGGCACATTATTTATATACATTTCGCTTTGGTCTCTTGCTGTGGTTTGGTCCTGTTCTTTCATTTGGGAGATTTTTCTCTATCTCATTTTGTTTGACTTTGTCTGTTTCTCTGTGTTAGGAAAGTCAGCTACTTCTTTTGCTCTTAACAATAATTAGCCTTATGAAGAATAGATCCTGTCGTGCTCGCAATGCAGGGTTCCTGTTCCCCATGACCTGGCGCTTTAGCGAGTATCTCCTATGTGTGTTGCCCGTGCTGTACTGTTGAGTCTTGGCCTCTTTTTCCTTCAGTTCAGTTGTCTGCAGAGGCTCTCTCTGCCAGTTGTGGGCAGCAAGGTGTGCAGTGGTTTGCTTGCTAAATGAGACCCGCCACTGCCGGAACTGAGGTCCCACAAAGCACACAGGTCTGGAGCTGTGGCGTTGGCGGGGTTTTTCATGGTCTTCTGGGGGACGGGCCCACAGTACCAGGACTGAGGCATGTATGACTGGTCCACTGAAGAGATGGGAGAGTGCTGGTGGTGGGGGGTGTAAGCAAGTTAGGTAAGGAGTGTCCATACTCTGCTTGTTCCTGCAGGTGGCCATTGTTTATGCTGGGGGCCAGGGGAGGGAATGATGCCTGCTGGCTCCTTTGTTCCTGGAGGGGTCTCCCCATGATCCCTGTCTCTCCAGACCATGCTCTGAGATGAGAAATCACTGTCCTTCCTGTCTGCCCCCAGTGTTTTCAAACTGCTGGTTCTACACTGTATCTGCACGGGCTGTTCGTTGTCCTGTCTCTTCAAAGGGGGGGGGGGGGGCTGTGCTTCCTAATACCATCCAGCTCTCCAAGAGCTGAGCCTGCTGACTTTTAAAATTCCTGGCTCATGAAATTTGGCCTCTCTCAATTTCAAAAGCAAATATTATCAAGATTCATCCTCCCCATTTGTGAGCTCCCCAGTGTGAAAGTCTGTTTTCCGCCTTCCTCTGCACCACTGGCTCCCTCCCAACCATGTATAACCACAGTCCATTTCACTCCAGACCATGTCTTTGCCCTTCTCCCTTCATCAGTGTGGCCTCTTCCCCGCGTTTAGTAGTGGAGCTTGTTCTGCCAGGCTCCAGGTCATTTCCTAGGCCATTTACCCTGATATGGGTGTTATCTGTTATCCACGGGACGAGGCGAACTTAGGGCCCTCCTCTTCTGCCGTCTGCCCAGCTGACCTGTATGATTTAATTTTTTAAAGTTAATATTTTCCTTACCTTTTCATTTATTTCACTTTTGAAATTTGTTCTGCTTTTCTCATTAGCAGTTTTGCTTATTAGATTACTGTGGTTTATTGTATACTTAGCCACAGAAAGACCATTTTCTACTTACATGTGGCGAAATTCTGTGATAAAGATGCCTTTTACATTGCCAGTCTTCCTCCCGCCTCTATCCCTGCTGACCCAGAGACCCTGTGGAGGTACGAATCTTCCCTGGACTTACCGTCCCCTTGGACAGTCCCCACTTCTGCCTTGTGTGTGTTCATCAAGTGAAATTTGTTCTCAGGCTTGTGTTCTTTCCTCTTTGGGAAGTGAACTTAACTAGATGTTACTAATGGAATAAAGTAACTAGAAAAAAAGTGGTCATGTTTTAGGAATTCCTTCTATTTCCACTGCTGGAATGGAGGAAGAGGTCTAAGGAAAAGAAACCAACATTTTTTGTTTGATTTTAACACGTACTGTATGCTTTGCCACATAAGCATTTAACCTTTCTAACAACCTTGTGAGGATACCTGCATGATAAAAGTAGAAAAGTATAGAGAATTTAATAATCTTTGTAAGTTCGTGCAGTTAGCGAACAGTTGCTGTGATAACAAAGTCTACACTATTTTCTTTATACCACGGAGAAGTTTCTTCAGGCGTGGAAGTAGTGTCTCGTAGAAACTGTTTATTTCTCTTGTGTCAGCCCTGTGCATAAGGATCAGGAGAGGTGAATGTATCAAGGTATAGATGGTATAATCATCCTTATTTCCAATAAGGCTATTACATTTAAAAATCCTAACTGGTATTTGCCAATATTGGCGAAGTTGCTTATATCGGATTATTCCCCCTGCAGATAACCATTATTAAAACTGGATTAAATATGAAAGAGAAACAACTATTTGAAGGCCCTGGGGCATGTTCAAAGGCAGGCAGAACCTGACGGGGGGCCGAGTTAGTCCTCAAAAGAGGGAAACTGCCCTGGATGAAATTTGTCTTTTTGCCTAACACCGCCTGTAGTCAATGTTCTTGCTGGCTGCCGGAGTCAGGGCACAGAGCTGAGAACCGTTAGCAAGGCTGGAAAGTAAGCAGGAACTCCCTGAAAAAGGGGGTTACTTAGAAAGGAGCCTCAAAATCTCTGTGTAAACTCAGCCAAAATACATTTGTCTGACCTCTGAACCATGTTTGTGAGGAAGATTCCAAGTCCTGAAGGAACTGAGAAGGGATTCAGCTCCTCCCCTGCACAGAAGTTTGAGCTTGAATTCAGCAAAGTTATCTCCTTCTTACAAAAAAAAAAAAAAAAAAAAAAAAAATCAACAATCTTTAGAGGAAGGTTATACATCTGTGGTCTTTATGATATAACATGTGTAATCAGTAAATGAAATTCCTAGATAGTTGAAGAAACAAGAAATGGACCCACAGTTAAGAAGAAAAGTAATAAATAGAAACTGACTCCAAGATGACTCAGGTGTTGGTCTTAGTAGACAAGGATTTATTTAAAGCAGCTGTTATTTGTTCAAGAACCTAAGGAAAATAAAGTCGTAATGAACAGGTAGGGATTTTCAGCAAGAAATATAAACTAAAAAAGAAGTATAGAAACTTTCCAACTGAAAAGTGTAGTATCTGAAAAAAAATGGATGGGCTTAGCAGAGGTAGGAGAAAACAGGAAAAAAAGTTTCAATTAATGTGAAGACAAAAATAATTCAATATGAAGAACAGAGATGACAAAATCAGTGAGCAGGTCCTGAAGACCTGAGGGACTTAAGACCAAGCAGTCTAAAATACGTGTAATTGCAGTCCCAGGAGGAGAGGGAAAAGATAATGTGACGTGAAATATTTGAAAAAATAATGGTAAAGAATTTCCTAAATTTGGTTTAAAAAAACCTCTAGATCTAACAGGCTCAGACACTTCCCCTGCAAAGCAGGGTAAATAAAAAGACCATTTTACCTAGACACATCAGTTAATATGATGAAAACTAAAGTTCTGAAGAGGGTATCTTGAAAGCAACCAGATACAAATAATGTGCGTAATTCTTAAGGTAGAGTTTCTCAGTCTTGGCTCGGGTTGGCCTTCTGGGCTGGGTGATTCTGTCTGTAGGAGAAGCTATCCTGTGCATTGTAAGATACTTACCAGTATCTTCGTCCTCAGTAGGTTGCTCCTCGTTGAGAACTGTGGTGTTGAAACAACTGGTAAATATGTGGGTAAATAAAATACTATATATTTTCTCTTAATTTTTTTAAAAGCAAAATTATAACATTGTAGTGTGGGGTTTATAATATTCATAGATACAACACATTTGATAATAGTACAAATGAGGTGAATGGAAATATGGTTGTGGGGTTATTCAAATGCACATTTCATGTAAAAGTTTACATTGTACGTGAAGTAAAACAGTAACTCTGAGTAGTCTGTGATAAATTATGGAACACATTGTCATCCATAGAGCAACCATTTAAAAAAAAATACAAAACAGTACACCTAAAATGTCAATAGTTTAGTTACAATGGAATTCTAAGAACATTTGATTAAGCCCAAAAAATGTCAGGAAAGGAAAAAAAAACCCCAGGTTTGAATAGAAAACAAACAGGTAGGCAGGAAATCTAAATTGAATAATGATAATAGTTAAATAAAAATGGAGTCCATGCTCCAATGAAAGCAAACAGATTGTCGGAGTAAGGCTTGAATCTATACCTCTTCTTCTTGACATTTTATGGGAGGATTTAGTGCAGCTAGGTTTTTTAAAAAAGGGTATAATGGGGCACCTGGATGGCTCAGTCGGTTAAGCATCTGACTCTTGATTTTGGCTCAGGTCGTGATCTCAGGGTCGTGAGATTGAGCCCCGGCATCCAGCTCCTGTCAGGCTCTGTGCTGGGTGTGGAGCCTGCTTAATATTCTCCCTCCCCCTCCGCCTCTCTTCTCCAACCCCCGTTTGCATGCTCGCTCGCTCTTAAAAACATTTAAAAAGGGCATAAGATGGGAAGGAAAAGTAAAAATGTCTCTTTGTATGAGTGTTTACATGAAAAATTCCCCTAAAAAGCAACCACTAAAACTAACAAACTCTGCCAAGTCACGAGATAGAAGGCAATATGTAGACATCAATTGTTTCTGTGTAGAAGCAGCAAACAATTGGAAAATAAAGTTTTTAAAAATTTACAACCGCATCAAACATGAAATATGTAGCAATAAATTAACAGAAGATTTGTAGGAACAATGAAAACTACAAGACGTTGCTGCGAGAGATGAAAAATGCCTGTGAATGGAGAGGTATCCCGTGTCAGTGACTCGGAAGACCTAATATTGATAATGTATTGGTTCTCTCCAAACTGGTCTATAGATTCGGTGTTATCCCAACCATTTTCTCGGTAGCCTTTTTCTCAAATAGAAATTGACAAGCTGATTTTTAAAGTTTGTATTAAAATGCGTAGGAGCTAAAATCTTGCGAAAGAACACAGCACGAGGACTTCCTCTATCTGACCTCAAGATGTGTTACAGAGTCGTAACAATCAGGCAGCGTGGTGCGGGCTAATACAGGCACGTAGATCGCTGGAACAGAGTAGAGTCCAAAAATAGGCCCATACTTCCATGGTACACTGATTTTTGACCAAAATGCCAGAACAGTTAAATAGGCAAAGAACAGAAATGTTGTTAGAACGACTGATTGTCCATGTTGGAAAACATGAAGCCTGACTTTTACCTCAAACCATACTCTAAAATTCGCAGTGTATCATAGGCCTAAATGGAACGTGCAAGCCATAGATGACATCGGCAAAAACAGACACAGTAAGAAGCAGCTCCAAATATTCTCTGCTCAAGAAAAGCATCAGTAAAACTGGCAATAATGATTAGAAAAGGACCGAACGGAAGTTCTGGATTTGAATAAGCACAATAGCTGGAGTGAGTTACTAGAGCATAGCAGATCTGAGCAACAGAAGAAAAAATCAACATGTTGGGAAGACAGGTCAATTGAGATTATCCAGTCTGAAGAATAGAAAGAACAGAGCATGAAGAAAAATGAACCATAACAAATGTTGGCAACAACGTGGAGAAATTGGTACCCTCAACACTGCTGGGAGGGAATTAAAATGGTGCAGCTGCTTTGGAAAAATTTGCCTGTTTCTCAAAATGTTAAACGCACTGTTACCATATGACCGAGGAATTTCACTCCTACATATAGACCCAAGAGAATTGAAAATCTAGGTCTATACATAAAGTTGGACATTAATTTTCATAGAAGCAGCATTCATCATAGCCAAAAGAGAAATGACCCAAATGTCAATCAGTTGTCGAGTGAATAAACGAACTGTGGCGTATCCATACAATGCAATGTTATGTCGCGCTAAAAGGGGTGGAATACTGATCTTTGTCACCACATGGATGAACCTTGAAATCATGCTAAGTGAAATAAGCCAGACACGAAAGGTCACATATTATATGATCCCATTTATCTGCCATGTCCAGAATAGACAAATTCATAGGGAACGTGAACAGTTACTGGGGGTCAGGGAAGTAGGAGTTGTGAAATAACTGCTAACAGGTTGGGGCATCTTTTTGGAGTGATGGAAATACTGGGGAGCTAGATGGTGGTGATAGTTGCGCAACCTTGTGAATATCAACAAGTGTTGGACTCTAGAAAAAAACCCACAAAAGTCTAACTGTACTAAATAGAGGGTAGCATTTTCGCTCAATGTTTTAGAGATCCTAAAAGTATGTAATAATAAGAAAACAAGTTAATTACAGATCTAGTTCTAATTAGAAAACAATTGAAAACGGGTTACCCATCCAATTTCTCTAGTTGATTATAATAATGGAGTATTGCCATTGAGCAAGTTATTAATTTTCTCAAAAAGTGCATTTCTTAAATATTCTCTTATTGAGAAAACTTAAAACTAGATGTAGTTAAAAATTTATAGTAACACTCGAGTGATGATAGTAGCATTGTAGGCAGCTACATAATCCTGTTAGTTTGCCTGTTTTTGTGTTGTTGTTCTTTGTTTTTTGTTTGTTTTTAAGTAATCTCTACCCCGGTGTGGGCTGGGACTCACAACCCTGAGATCCCTGAGATGGAGTGGCATCCTCCACCGAGGTAGCCAGGCACCCCGTAATCCTGTTAATTCGGATGTATAAATGGAGTTTGAAATGTCAGCAATAAATAGGTACATCTATGTCAGATGGTTAGGAGAAGCCCACCTTAAGGGAAAAGCCTTTGGGCCAATTAACCTTTTATTAAATGCCTACACCTAACATCTAACTATAATCTGTCAAAAGGCATTTCTCCCTGCCCACCCCGCCCCCCCCCCCCCGCCTTTTAGTAAAGTATGGTAAAATAGGTCACAGTTTCTCTTAAGCAGCTTTTCAGTTTGACATAGTCACGAGTGTAATATTGTAAAAAATAATGTATGAATTATTTCAGCTGTTTCATAGGATTGTTTAAATTGCGGTTTAGGGTTTTCATTTGACACTCACCGAACTGGTTAGTTGTCTGGTATGCGGTATTTAGGGGAATACTATCTACCTGCCTGTTGTAGTCTTGTGTTGTGTTGCCCTTGGTTACAGAGCTCTTTCCTGCAAGGAAGCTGATGGCATATTTCAGGGAGTCAATCACAGAATGTGGAATAAGACTCTATGATGAAATAGGAAACAAAACTGAAAAATGAACGAAAAGGCCTGGTGTTCAGGCCTTTCAAATAGAGCCTAATGCTGCCACCTAGTGGGCAAAGAGTGCAGAGACCGGCCAAAAGATTTTTGTGTGGATGGGTAGATCAGAATCTTGTGACAGACACCAACTATATAAAATATTTTTTAAAAACCTAAGTCTACCTTAAACAATAATTAAAGTACCATGGATTATATTAACCCCGTCCAATAATTTGGAAAATACTTTAAAAATGATTTTTGCTAAAAACTGGAATTAAGGAAAAACAACCACTTGGAATTTAGTTATCCTCATTACTTTAAAATGTTTATAAACGAAATCAATTTTTTAAATGTTAAAAAATTAATAAAAGAATAGTGTACAGTATACTTAAATCTGAAGATAGTTTTGAATTGCTACTCTTATATGTTAATTTTTCAAAGGATTTTAATATGTAAGGGTCCTTTTTAAAAAAAAAAATGGCAGAAGGAGAGAGAATCTTTTTTTTTTTTTTTAATAATGATTTTTTATTATGTTAGTCACCATACAGTACATCCCTGGTTTCCGATGTAAGACTCGATGATTCATTAGTTGCGTATAACACCCAGTGCACCATGCAATATGTGCCCTCCTTACTACCCATCACCGGCCTATCCCATTCCCCCACCCCCCTCCCCTCTGAAGCCCTCAGTTTGTTTCTCATAGTCCATAGTCTAGAAGGAGAGAGAGTCTTAAGCATACTCTGCGCTGAGCATGGAGCCTGACGTGGGGCTCGATCTCACGACTCTGAGATCATAACCTGAGCTGAAACCAAGAGTTTGTCACTTAACCGACTTTGCCACCCAGGCATCCTGAGTCTTTATTAAATATACTTAAACCTAAGATACAGAATTTGTATAACTTGGCAGACAGGCACTTAAATTTTACTTTTATATTTTGGAATGTGCTCCAATACTTTTGGAGGACCAGTCCTTAATTCAAAGTTAAGACTTAACATTGATGAGGAAAGTCAAGTAGCTGAAAGCAAAAATTAATGTGAAAATTGAAAATATCTATGCATATGTATGAGGAAGAGACATCTTACTGTTATGTCATTAATGTCACAAAATAAATTTGATTTTAAATCATTTTTAACTGGGGAAGAGAAAAAAATTGTATTTAAATAAAATTTTAGAAGTGAACTATGCTTAATACAGTAAATAAATTAATTCATGTTTCTCTAGGTATAAAGTCCAAAAGCTGGACTTGAAGCCATAAGAAAGGAATATTAAGGGGTTGATACAGATTCTAGAAGAACTAGTGCAGTTGTTCATTTTAGGCTCTCCTTCTAATTTAACTCAACTAACGAGACAAGTTAGAGAAGGTAAAGGCGGGCTAAAGGTAAAAGTGAGGCTGAGGAGGGGCGCCTGGGTGGTGCAGTCAGTCAAGCGTCCAGCTCTTGATTTCCGCTTAGGTCATGATCTTAGGGTCATGAGGTTGAGCCCTGCATCAGGCTCCGTACTCAGCAGGGAGTCTGCTTAGGATTCTCTCTCTCCGTCTCCCTCTGCCCCTCCCCACCGCTCGTGTGCTCTCTCTCTCTCTCTAAAATAAGTAAATAAAATCTTTAAAAAAAAAAGAGGCCAAGCCTATAATTCGTTAAAAAAAAAACAAAACTGAGGAGCCCTAAGTAGAAGCAGAATTTTTGAAAAACCAATCTGATTTTGTATTTCACTACTAGTGAAAACTATACACCCTGCGGTTACATTCCTTTCAGAAGAGCAGGAACGATCATAACTAGAGTGACTTTGGACCAGTGGTAGCAGAGCCGAACCCAGCCCACCATCCCCATGAACCTATCCCAAAGGCATCTCGCTGGGGGATAGTCACGATCCCAGTTTTGAGAATTCTTATCAGACATTAAAAACTAGCCTTCAGTTCCATTATGGAAGTGAGCTTAAATATGGAGCTTAAGACACACTGTAAGTATTAAGCTTTGCCAGTCCAAAAATGGAACCACAACGTTCTCTTTCTAAATTCACATGGGAATAAAAGGAAATTAGCCTACATTTACATGAAGATAAAAATATTTGCTTTAATTAAAGAAAATAAGATCTCTTCCTTTAAATCCAAAAATAAAATAGCAACTGCATAGTTATAGAATGGGCTTCGCACTAACTACATGGGTTCACAAAAATGTCTTTTTAGAAATAAGGCAGATTGGATTAATGAAAAGGACACCAGAGTGAGAAAAAATGGGTTGGATTCATAGCTCTAACATTTAATAACCTTGCATTTTCAGCCAAATCACCTACGGTATCTGAGCTTTTGTTTTCACATCTATTCAATGGTGAGGATTCCTTTTCTGCTACTGCACAAGGCTGGTGTCAGTGGTACGGTGTAGAATATCGTCGTCGTCAGATTTTGTCAGTTTCCCTCTCAAACGTATCATGGTTTGGATATTTTGCTAAGTTGATTTATACCTGAATAGTAGACATTTTCCTCTACTCAGTGTCTTTCTTTAGTCTCTCCAAAGCATAAATGCCCGTTGAAATTGGGGTGGTTTTTTTTCGGATTTTCGAAGGATACCACTTTCTCACTTGTTTATTCCATGTAAAATTTTAACCGAAGTTTTAAATCACGTATAATCTCTGCCCACACGTATGTATCTAATGCCTATCTCTTCCATTACCACATTCTTTATAGAGCTGCTTATTACATTTTCCAGATTCCAAGATCAAAGTCCTTATTCCACTTATAATCCTTAGCCTGACGTTCCAGCCCCTCCGTGACCGAGGCCGGCTCGCCTTTCCAGCCTCATCGGCTGCACTCTTTTCCGTGGACCGGCCACTGCTTGCCCTCCCAGGCCTGTGACTTCCTGCCACCTGCCTTCGCTCCGGCACCACCTCTCGGCAGAAGGGTCATTCCCACTCTCCTCATGTCCACAGCTGACATCTTCTCCAAATCCACCCAGATGCCTTCTTATCGGGGAAAATTCTGTCCATATTTCTCAAACCCTCCTCTCCCATTTTCCCTTCTATGAAAAGCTTGAGCACTTCACCTCTATGTCTCCTTTGGTGTGGCGGCGTTCTCCTTTTAGAAATTAGCTTTGTGCTTTTCTTGCTTCCGCTCCTAGGATATGAGCTTTTGGAGGGCACACTTCAAGCTTCGTTTGTCTAGGTAGCCCCATAGCACACAGCCCGGGGCCCTCAGTAGTTAGTCTATGAAGGAATGGATGTCTGTATCCTGCAAATACGAACTAGAAGGAAGAGTGTTTGCCTGCTTTATACCTTCCTGTCTTTTGTGGTATTTCCTTTTACTGATGTTTGATTCAGATTTATTTCTCCAAGAACACTGAGCTTTGTTTCAAAAATCTTCATCAACTATCATTACTTCCCATTGTACCCAGCAGTCCTTGCACTAACAATTAGATATGTTTGATAGTGTGTATCAGAAAAATCCTCTTTCTCCCAGTATCGCGTGGGCGATGACATCCATTTCCCTTTCCTCTTCTCACTGATCTTCCCTGTGCCACTCGGTGAGGTGTGTTGCTGATCGCCGGCATCTCACGTGATTCTTCCTGTGAACGGTGTAGCACCACCGGGAAGTCCTTTCGTGAAAGCACCTAATAAATTTCCTCCCTGGCTTCTGAGAATAAAGATAGTATAGAAAGAGAGGAAAATTCAGATTATTGATTTGCTTTACACTGAGACAGGAAATATGGATTACTACACAGCAGGAAGAATCAAGGGAAAGAAATTGAAAGTATGAGATTTCCAGATTCCAGAGTTAGGTATTATTTCTTTCCCTGTTGCCTTTGAGAAATGGATTGAGTTATCAAACAAGTACCTTTTCAAAATTTAATTTGATGGACTGATCATTTATTAGAGGAAGAATGCTAATAAGAAAAAGAGTTCTTGGGACAACTGGGTGGCTCAGTTGGTTAAGTGTCTGCCTTCAGCTCAGGTCATGATCCCAGAGTCCTGGGATCGAGTTCTGCATCGGGCTTCCTGCTCAGCAGGGAGCCTGCTTCTCCCTCTGCCTGCTGCTCCCACTGCTTGTGTTCTCTCTCTCTCTCTCTCTCTGACAAATAAATAAAATCTTAGAAAGAAAGAAAGCAAAAGAGTTCTTTATACCTGAAGCTAAGGGTCTGACAGTGTTAGTGGCCACGGTCTAACAGGCAGTAAGATCACCAGACCAACGCAGGGGCTCAAATGAAAAAGGCAGCTGAAGAGAGTAATTAGAGGCTTGACAGTGGAGAAATTACAGTCTTAGTATGCAATTTTGTCGCAGGAAATCTTAATCTAGGGTGGAATTTCTTTTTTTTTAAATTGAGATATAGTCGGTATATAACATTATATTAGTTTCAGGTCTACATTATAATGAATCAGTATTTGCATGTATTGTAAAATGATTACAGGAAGTCTAGTTTAACATCCATCACCACACAGGATTATAATTTTTTTTCTTGTGAAGAGAACTTTTAATATCTACTCTTGAAGCAACTTTTTTTTTTTTTTTAAAGAATCTATTTATTAGCGCATGCCGAGAGAGCAAGAGCAGGGGAAAGGGGGTAGAGGGAGAGGGAGAAGCAGACTCCCCGATGAACAGGAAGCCCAATGCGGGGCTGGATCCCAGGACCCTGGGATCATGACCTGAGCCGAAGGCAGCCTCTTAACAGACTGAGCCACCCAGGCGCCCCTCTTGCAGCAACTTTTAAATATACAGCACAGTATTATCATAGTTACCGTGCTGTGCATCACATCCCCAGGACTTCTCTATTAATGGAAGTTTGTACCTTTCAACCACCTTCACCCATTTCACCCACCCCACTCCCCACCGTCTCTGGCAACCACCAATCTGTTCTGTATCTATAGTTTCATTTGCTTGCTTTTCTTTGTTTTTTAAATTCCACCTATGAGATCATATGGTATTTGTCCTTCTCTATTTGACTTATTGACAATAATGCCCTCAAGCTCCATCTATGTCGTCACAAATTACAAGATTTTCTCCTTTTATGGCTGAATAATCTCTCTCCCATTCTCTCTCTCTCTCACTGTGTGTGCATGAGAGAGAGAGATTCTCTGTGTCCATTCAACCACTGATGGACGCTTAGGTTGTTTTCATGGCTTGGCTATTGTAAAAAGTGCTGCAGTGACCATGGGAGCCCAGATATCACTTATGAGTTAGTGTTTTTTTCCTTCAGATAAATACCCAAAACTGGAATTGCTAGATCGGATGGTAGTTCTATTTTTAATTGTTTGAGGAACTCCTCTACTTTTGTTCATAGTGGCTGCACCAATTTAAATTCCCACCGGTAGTGCATAAATTTTCCACTTTCTGCACATCCTCGCCAACACTTATCTCTTTTTTTTTAAGTTTTTAATTCCAGTATAGTTAACATCTCTTGTGTTTTTGATAATAGTCATTCTACTAGGTATGAGGTGATATCTCATTCTCACACCCTCCATGACTGAGGCCAGCATGTCTTTCCAACTTCATTTGCCACTACTCTCTTCCGTGTACCATCACAGGCTTATGCATTCCTGCTGTCTGTGTTTTTGATTTCCATTTCCCTGATGATCTTTTCATGTACCTATTGGCTATCTCTATGTCCTTGGACAGTTGTCTATTCAGATCCTCTATCCATTTTATAATAGCAGTTTGGTTTTCTGCTATTGAGTTACATGAGTACTTTATAGATTTTGGACATTAACCCCTTATCAGATACATGATTTGCCAATATTTTCTCCTTTAGTAGGTTGCTTTTTCATTTTGTTTATGGTATCCTATGCTGTGCAGAAGCTTTTCAGTTTCTTGTGCTTTGTTTTTTGCTTTTGTTTCCTTTAACTTTTGGTGTTAAACACAGAAAATCATCACCAAGACTGATGCCAAGGAGATTACCACCTATGTTTTCTTCTAGGAGTTTTATGTCATTAGGTTTGCTAAAAAATCTGCTTATAGTCTTAAGGCGGTTCCCTTGCTAACAACTTGCTTTTCTCTTGCTACTTTTAAGAATCTCTCCTTTTCTTTAATATCTAATAATTTAATTATAATGTGTCTCAGTGTAGGTCTCTTTGAATTCATATTGTTTTGTACTTGTTGGGCTTTATGGATCAGGATGTCTGTTTCTTTCCTCAGGGTAGAGAAATTTTCATCCATTAATTCTTTGAAAAAGCTTCCTGCCCCTTTTGCTCTCTCCTTTCCTTCTGGGACCTCTGTAATATATACACTGATTTGTTTGATGGTGGTCCGTAAGTCCCTTAAACTATCTTCATTCTCCCCCCCCCCCCGCTTTGGGGGGGGGGCAACTCTGATTGGATGAATGCCACTGACCTGTCTTCAAGTCCATTCTTTCTTTCTTCTGGTTGATCTAGTCTGCTGTTGAACCTTTCTATTGATTTTTTTTTTTTTTTTTTTCAGTTGAGTTGTGTTCTTTAGCTCTGAGTTTTCTGTTTGGTACTTTTAAAGTATTTTCTGTCTCTGTTGAAATTCTCACTTTGTTCATGCATCATTTCCCTGTCCTTTTTTTTTTTTTTTTTTAATATTCTTTGTTTTCCTTTTGTGTTTTCACTTTTTCTTTCTTTTTTTTTTTTTTTAAATATTATTTATTTATTTATTTGACAGAGATAGAGACAGCCAGCGAGAGAGGGAACACAAGCAGGGGAAGTGGGAGAGGAAGAAGCAGGCTCATAGCAGAGGAGCCTGATGTGGGGCTCGATCCCATAACGCTCGGATCACACCCTGAGCCAAAGGCAAACGCTTAACCGCTATGCCACCCAGGCGCCCCTTCCCTGAACTTTTTGACTGTTATTTCAAACTCCTCTCAGGTAAATCACTTATCTCTGTTTAATTGCAATCTGTTTCTGGATATTTATCTTGTTCTTTTGTTTGCAACACATTTCCCTGTTTCTTCATTTTCTTTGACTCTGTTGGTTTCTGCACATTAGATAAAATAGCCACCTCTGCCAGTCTTGACAGAATGGTGTTGTGTAGAGGATGAACCTGGCCTGAGCTCTTCATTGTCCCTCAAACTTTTGTGATTGTTCAAGCCTCCTTCTTTGTTCTTAGTGACTCCCAGTGGTTGAGGGTATGCTAAGATTTGTCAGTGTCCTAAAAGGATGGGTTGCAGTTAGCACATAGATGCAGGCTGATTAGAACCTGGACACTCAGGTAGAAGCTGGAAAAGTATGTAGTTAAACCTCTTCTAGGAAGAAATAGAAATGGAAGTTTTTGCCTGTTCCCTCTGTGCTGGGCCCAGGTATACAGTCACAGGTGGGGGGGTAGAGAGGATATTCCTGCATCCATTAAGAATTTGTTTTTTGTTTCCTATAGTACTGTGGGACTCATGAATATAAGTTCTGTTGGCTATCAGAGTCAGGCAATCTAGAGACATCCCTTGGGTAGCAGCCATAAACGCTGGGGCACAGACGTGTAAAAACTCCTTCTAGGGAGACACTGGTGACTTGGAGTGGGCTGGAAGGAGCAGGTGAGTTTGGTTTTTGTTTTGTTGATGGAAAGTTTCCTTCACTGTGCAAAAGCTTTTTAGTTTGATGTAAGCCCAATTTTGTTTTTTGTTTGTTGGTTTTGCATTTTTTTTGCTTTTGTTTTCCACTGAGGAGACATATCCAGAAAAACATTGCTAAGTTTGATGTCCAAGAGATTACTGCCTATACTTTATTATACAAGTTTTATGGTTTTAGGTCTTACATTTAGGTTTTTAATCTATTTTGAATTTATTTTGCATATCATGTAAAGGTGATTCAGTTTCATTATTTTGCATGTAGTTGTCCAGTTTTCTCGGTACCATTTATTGAAGGGACAGTCTTTGCTCAATTTTGTGTATTTTTGCCTTCTTTGTTGTAGATTATTTGACCATATAAACATGGGTTTATTTCTGGGCTCTCAGTTCTGTTCCATTGATCTATGTATCTATTTTTGTGCTAATACCATGCTGTTTTAATTACTACAGCTTTGTAATATAATTTGAAATCTGGAATTGTGATACCTTCAGCTTTGTTCTTCTTTTTCGAGATTGTTTTGGCTATTTAGGGGTTTTGTGGTTCCAGACAAATTTTGGGTTTGTGGGGGTTTTTTTGTTGTTTGTTTTTTGGCTATAGTTCTGAAAAAATAGTTGGTATTTGGATAGAGATTGCATTAAATTGGTAGATTGCTTTGGGTATTTTGGACATTTTAAGAATATCCCTCCAATCCATGAACATAGTATATTTTTCCATGTATTTGTGTCATCTTTGAGTTCTGTCATCAGTGTCTTATGGTTTTCAGAAGATAGGTCTTTCACCTCCTTGGTTACATTTATTCCTAAATATTTGATTCTTTTGAGCAATTATAAATGGGAATCTTTACATCATTTCCCTGTTATTTTATTATTAGTGTATAGAAATGCAACATGTTTCTGTATACGGATTTTGTATTATACAACTTTCCTGAATTCATTTATTTTTTTTAAAGATTTCTTTATTTTGGAGAAAGAGTGTGCAGAGGGGAGGGGCAGGAGGAGAGGGCAAGAAAGAATCTTAAGCAGACTTCACATTCCAGTGTGAGCCACATATGGGGCTCGATCTCATGCCCCTGAGATCATAACCTGAGCCAAAACCAAGAGTCAGATGCTTAACTGACTGAGGCACCCAGGCATCCCTGAATTCATTTATTAATTCTAACAGGCTTTGGTGGAGTCTTTAGGTTCTCTACATATAGTATCTTGTTCTCTGCAAATATTAACAGTTTAATGTCTTATCAATTTGGATGCCTTTCCTTTTTCTTGTCTGATTGCAATTGCCAAGACTTCCAATAGTACATTGAATAAAAGTGGCAAGAGTGGACATCCTTGTCTTGTTCCTAATATTAGAGGAAAAGCTCTGTTTTTCACCATTGAGTATGTTAGCTGTGGGTTGTCATAGATGGCCTTTATTATGTTATGATCCCACCATACCCAGTCTGTGGAGAGTTTTTATTATGAATGTGTGTTGAATTTTGTCAAATGCTTTTTTTTCCACTATTGAGATGATCATATGATTTTGCTCCTTCCCTTTGTAAATGTGGTGTATCACATTGATTGGTATATATTGAGCCATCCTTGCATTCCTGGAATAAATCTCACTTGATGGTGGTGTAAGGTCTTTTTAAATATTTTTGAATTTACTTTGCTAATGTTTTGTTGAAGATTTTTGCAACTATGTTCATGAAGGATTTTGGCTTGTAATTTTGTTTTCTGATAGTATCTTTGGTAGTATCTGGTATTGGTATCAGGGTAATGTTGGCCATATAGAATGAATTTGGAAGCATTCCTTCCTTTTCTATTTTTTGGAATAGTTTGAGAATAGGTGTTAACACTTCTTTAAAGGTTTGGTAGAATCACCTGTAAAGCCATCTGGTCTTAGGCTTGTTGGGACTTTTTTTGCTTACTGATTCAATTTTCTTACTAGTAATTGGCCTGAATAGATTTTCTGTTTCTTTCTGATTCAGTCTTGGAAGATTATGTGTTTCTAGGAATTTGTTTCTTCTTGTTTGTCCAATTTGTTGGCATTTAATTTTCTGTAGTAATTATAATTTTTGTATTTCTAAGATGTCCATTGTAACTTTCATTTCCAATTTTGAGTTTTTTGTTTTTTTATTGGTTGGCTAATGGTTTATCAATTTTGTTTCTTTTCAGAGAACAAGTTCTCAATCTCATTGATCATTCCTATTGTTTTTTAAGGATTTCATTTATTTCCATACTGATCTTTATTATTTCCTTCTTTCTACTAACTTTGGGGTTTGTTCTTATTCCCTTTAAGCATAAGGTTAAATTGTTGAAGTTTTTCTTGTTTCTTGAGGTAGGCCTGTTTTGCTGTGAACTTCCCTCTTAGAACTGCTTTAGCTGCATCCTAAAGATTTTGGACTGTAACATCTCCATTTTCATTTATGTCCAGGTGTTTTTCTGATATGCTCTTTGACTTCTTCTTTGACTTATTGGTTGTTTAGTAACATGTTATTTAGCCTACATGTGTTTGTGTTTCTTTCAGCTTTTTTTCTTCTAATTGATTTCTAACTGTTCTGATCAGAAAAGAAATGACATGTTTTCTTAAATTTATTGAGACTTGTTTTATGGCCTGTTTATCCTAGAGAATTTTCCACATGCCCTTGAATATGTATTCTGTTCTTTTGGGGTGGAATGTTCTGTATATATCTGTTAGGTCCCTCTGGTCTAAAGTTTTATTCAAAGCCATTGTTTCCTTATTCATTTTTCTGTCTGGATGGCCTATCCATTGATTTAAGTAGTGTGTTAACATCCCCTACTATTATTGTATTACTGCCAGTTACTCCCTTATGTCTGTTAATATTTGTTTTATATAGTTAGGTGTTCCTAAATTGGGTGCACAAATATTTACAATTGTAATATCCTCTTGGACTGATCCCTTTGTCAATATGTAATGACCTTTTTTTCTCTTGTGACAGTCTTTGTTTTAAAGTCTATTTTATCTGAGTATTGATACCCCAGCTGTGGGATTTGTTTTGTTGTTTTTTGTTGGCTTCCATTTACATAGAATAACTTTTTTTCTATATCTTCATTTTAGTCTGTAAATGTCTTTAGATCTAAAGTGAGTCTTTTGTAGGTAGCATATGGATGGGTCTTTGGGTCTTACTCTTTTTATCCATTCTGTGTCTTTTGATTGGACCATTTAGTCCATTTACATTTAAAGTAATTATTGGTGTGTTCATTGTCATTTTGTTAACTTTTTTGTTTTCTGTTCCTTTTTTCTTTTGTTCTCCTCCCATGTGGTTTGTTGGCTTTCTTGAGTGTTATGCTTAGATTCCTTTCTCTTTTCTGTTATGGGGTTTTGGTTACCACTGGGTTCATATATAATGTACTATGTGTGTACAGCAGTCTATATTGAGTTGATGGTCACTTAAGCTCAAACACATTTTAAAAGCATGAAATTTTTACTCCTTCCAAATTTTATGTATATGACACCTTATCTTTTTGTGTATCCCTTGACTAATTTTTGCATATATAATTACTTTTACTTTTGTGTTCTAATCTCCTTACTAGCTTTGTGATTGATCTACTACCTTTATTATGTTTACTTTTACCAGCAAAAGGTTTTCCTTTCATAATTTTCTTCTGGTTATGGCCTTTTCTTTCCACTTAAAGAATTCTCTTTAACATTTCCCGTAAGGCCAAATATAGTGTTCTTGGTTGTCGGTTTTATCCTTTCAGCACCTTGCATATATCATGCCACTCCTCTGGACTGTAGTTTCTCTGAAAAATCAGATGATAGCCTTATGGGGTTTCCCTTGTATGTAATGGTTTACTTATATCTTGTTTTTAAGATTCCCTCTTCATCTTTAATTTTTGCCATTGTAATTATTATGAGTCTTGGTGTGGACATCTTTGGGTTCATCTTGTTTGAGGCTCTCTGGTTTTCCTGGACCTGAATATCTGTTTCTTTCCCCAGATTAGGAAAGTTTTCAGATGTTACTTCTTCAAGTAAGTTCTGCTGCCTTGCCTCTCCCTTTTCCTTCTGGGACCCTTATATGAACGTTATTCTGATAATGTTGCAGAGGTCTCTTAACCTGTCATTATTTATTGTTTTTGCTGTTTAGCCTGGTTGCTTCCCATCACCCTGTCTTCCAGATCCCTGATCCATTCTTCTGCATCCTCTAATCTGTTGATTCCACTAGTGTATTGCTCATATCAGCTGTCGTATTCTTCACTTCTGATTGGTTTTTATATTTTCTCTCTGTTGAAGTCCTGAGTTCATCCACTCTTCTCTCAAGTCCGGTGAGTATCTTTATGACCATGACTTTGAACTCTTTATCAGGCATATTTCTTATGTTTTGTTTTGCTCTTTTTCTGGGATTTTGTCTTTTGACATATACCTTTATGTCATTTTGTCTAACTCTGTCTATGCATTAGGCAGGTCAGCTATGTCTCCTGATCTTGAAACCAGTGGCTTTGTGTAGAAAAGGCCCTGTTGTAAACTGTTCCTAGTCACTAGAACCAAGCACTCCAGGGGTGTTCCTTGTGTGGGCTACACGTGCCCTCCTGTTATGGCTACGACTGCTGCTAGTGCCTAGGTATGCAGGACTTGCTCCCTGTGAGGCCTGGTTGCAGCTACTGTGGTGGCACTGGTGGGTAGGGTTTGCTTCCTGTGTTGCTGGCTTAGAGGCCTAGCTGCAGCCACCATGGGCTCACTGGTGGGCAGGGTTTTGGCTCTCAGCCCAGCTTTCTGCATAGTAATGAGCCACTGTGACTGCTGCATGTGTGCTGGTGGGGAGGGTTTGCATTCCTCCCCTGTCCAGGGCAGGTCCACAAAGGAATGACATGGGTGGGGTATGTAGTGCTAGCAAGGCAGATGAAGAGTGCTAGAACTGACTCCTGAAAGCCTCTGGCTATCTAGGCTAGGGAAAAGCAAGAAAAATGGCACCTGCCAGCACTTTTATTTCCAGAGAAAGCTCTTGCAGATCCCTGCCCCACGGGCACATGACCTAAAATTAGTCAATTTCCAACTCTTTCATACTGTGTCTTGGGCTGTTATTTAGCTTGTTGGCTCTTTAAGGGTGGAGACTTAGTTTCTTACAGCCCTCCAGCTCTCCTGGAGGTAAGCCTTGCTGATTTTGAAAGCCAGGCTTATGGATACTCACCTTCCCAGTGCAGGTCCTGAGGTCTGGGGGTGTTCAGTGTGGGCTCTGATCCTTTTGCTCCTCTGTGCTTATGATGTCCTTCCTGTTTGTGGGTAGTTGTGCTGGGGTTTGGTTCCATATTGCATTTCTGCTCCTCCTACCCTTTTCAGTGTAGCCTTCTCTGTGTTATTCGCTTTGGAAGATCTGTCAGTCTTCAGGTCATCTCCAGAATTAGTTGCATAGATATTGTTGCCTCTATGGGATGAGGTAAGCTCCGGATCTTCCTATTCTGCCATCTTCCTCTGAGCTCTGGAAATGGTCTTGAATTCCCTGTGCACACCTGTGTTCCCCTTGGGTCTGGAACCATTTGTGTTTTTACACCTGCTAGTGTGTTGCCACTTCTTTTGTTGCTAGACAGACCCATCATCTAATTTGATATGCAGTTCAACTTCTTAGCCACTCACCTTTCTCAGAGGAATACGGACATCTAGTACAGGTATTCTGACTCAGTGGGGTTTAACTAGGTGGGGACAGCAAAAGCAATGCAATTGCTTTTTTTCCTTTCCCCCAAATATTGGGGGTGGAGGAGAGAGGGCACTCAGAGGCTGGTTTGTATTTTTTTGAAGGTTCTATATCAAAAGTGATTTTGATATAGAAATTTTATCCTGTATTGTTTTTAGACCAAATCAGAAGAATTGCTTTTCTTATAAAAATCTTTAATGAATAAACCAATTTTTAATTTAGATATTAGCATTGTGCTTTTTCTCATAGGTATCCTCTTTAAGAAATGAAAAGCGAGGCTCATCATATCTCATCTCTGCCCCAGAAGGTGGTTCTGTGGAATTGGTTGATCAGCATTCTCAGGGGACAGGAGCATATTTCATGGAAACCTACTTAAAAAAGAAGCGCGTATATTGAGTTAAGTTCTCTCCTTATAACCTCGTAAGGTTTTTTGCAGTATCTCCGCTGTTCATCGCTGCCTTAACTACGTTCAGACTAGCCATATCCTTTAAATACGGGTTTCTAATTTCCCAGAAGGAACTGTATTGTGCAGCAAGCAGAATTGCCAAATAAAAAATAAGTAGCAATAAGACAACGGAGGACCTTTTCCATTAGAATTAGATGCATCTTAATTGGTATTAACTTATTAGTCCACTGGAGAAACTAACAATGTTCCAATATTCCTTGTTTAGGACGGGGAATAATTTTGACACCAAGTATGAAGCAATAAATGGGAAACGGTCTTGTTTCCTGAGCCTTAGAAGAATGAGTTTCTAATATGCCAATGTACATTTCAATCTACTTTCCCTAGAAGTTATCTCATTTATAGATTTTTAGAACTTTTCCTAGAACTGTAAGAGTGCAACTACAAAATGCAGTGGTGGTAATGTTATAAAGATGTTCTACATGCAAACTAAATAATTACCCCCACATCAGGCCTGCACTATAAAACCCAGAGTGATAAGTGATGTCCAAGTTCTACACAACTACAGATGCTTTAATCTTATACCTTTCGTGAAAAACAAGCTATTTTTTAAAAAAAAAATAGCTTTGGCGAAATAATTTCAGGGGTTGGTGGACTACACCCTGGGGTCAAGTTCAGTCCTCCACCTGTTTTTATATTGTCTGCAAGCTAAGAATGAGGTTTACATTTTTAAATGAAGTAGACCAGATTTGAATTAAGTTCTAGAAAATTCAGATTTTGGTGTCCATATATAAAATTTTATTGGAACACAGACACGCTCATCATTTACATACTGTCTAGGGCTACTTCTGTGCTATGGTGGCAATGCAGAGTAGCTGTGACAGAGACCATATGGTCTGCAAAATATGTATTGTCTGGGCCTATATGGGGGAAAGTGTGCTGACCCCTGGTCTAATGGCACTAATTCCCTAATCCTTTAACTTCTGCAACAGACTTGTAAGTGGCAAGCAATGTAGGTTTCTGATTTCATGGCAAAAACTAGTGATGATCTAATTGCTAGAACAAGGCCTATTTTGATCCTCAAATGCCCTTATTTCCACAAAGAGTCAATGCTGCTCTTTCTGAAGGAGCACTGTGGAGGAACAGTTTTGAGCTAGTAAGTTATACCTCACTTTCTGCTTTCTCTTATTCTTTTGTAGTGTTAGGCTGAAAAATTATCAGCTATTTAACTCAATTTACTTCAGCAAGAATTGTTTATTGCATATAACTTCTGATATCACCATTTCCTGAAGACTTTGGTATAAACATACGAGAAACCATCTAGAAATTTCCAGGTTTGTTCCTTGTTATGAGTCTCTAGGATCCTAGTCTTTTTGAAATCAGATTAAATATCTTGTAATTTGGGAGACCTATTTTTGACTATGATATAAGGTACCCTATTCTATGGTTTGTAAAGAAATTGGTTTCATATATTATTCTATTTGAAAATGCCAGCTAGACAGTTAATTACTAAGGATTGGCATCACTCAGTTATGACTCAGCAGATGAATAATGGTTTCTCCATGTTCTGTGCTTCTCCTTCCCATTTCCTATTGCATTAAGCATCTTCAATGCTTAGTCACACCTCTCTGATAATACAGAGCTGCAAAGTGAAAGCAGGAAGAGGTTGAAAGAACTAAGCTCTTTTGGATGATAGTACATGGGGCTCTGCCCTAACATTGGCTAGAACAGATAAGTACAAATCAAGTAGTGTCTGTAATAAGGACCATTACCAAACTCCCCACCCCCTGCAAAGTCTACACTGTTATTTTTCTATGTAAACAAATTGTTTGAATGCTTTGACAATGAAATCTTAATATTAAAAGGCATATGCATGTGAAGTGTCTAGTATATTTATTTGTATAAAGAGTAAACAAAGTGCATATAGAGTGGCCACAGGTTTGACACAGAGACCTTGGTGATGTAGGGTTATTGAATAAATTTAAATGGCAAAGTTTATTGTTGCCATTGAATCAATCCAGAACTCTTTCTTTTTCAGGCTCAAAAGGTGAAAAGTAATGATATACCAAACAAAATGCTAGACAGCGTTAACAAGAAGTTTTTTAGACTCTTGGTCATCAAGTTCTTATGGTTCACATTGAATCAGAGATTAGACATTTTTGATTGATTGATTACCCAGCTACCTCCAAGCAAACTGAAAACTATCTAGTAGGTCCTGAACTCTTGCAGATGGATGGTTAATTATGAAAACACTGACTGGTTGCACACAGCATCCAAAACCAATGTTGCAACAGCTTGCCCCAAAGTGGTAGAGTTAGAAAAGGGTATACAGTAACATTTCTGAAAAGCACGTATGCTAGTATCCCAGGTCTTGGAGTCCATTCTGAGTACTGTTTGTTTGTTTAGGAAAGCAGGGGCACAGGCTTGGTTCTCAAGAATAAACATGCAGCAGAGTATCTATTCCATAGCTGTCCCCCTGGCTCAGACCAGTTTTCTCAAAAATCAGTATTGCTGGTCACCCAGGGGGACAGGAGCAAAGCCACTGAAGAAACAAAGTTTAAGTCCTACTGGTGACAGGAATACACTCATTTTTGTATAGAAACAATAGTCTACTAACTGGTATCTAATATTTCAAGAATGCTTGGTCTATCGCTGTAGAGAGATTGAGGCCATGTTAGAGTATTGGCTAAGTCCATCAATCTCTATCTGCCAGGAAAGCATTTCGCATCAACGGGCGGCTGGGACCAAGGGCTTCTGTTGGCTCCTCTTGTTTTCTGGTATGCAACTGGGACATTACGCTAGCCAAACAGAATGGTGCTTTCCATTCTTTCCAAAAGGAGGAGTGCTTAAGTGCTTTCTACTGTTTTGGTTGTCATTATCTGTTACAGGTGCCAAATTTCAAGAGGGAAGTATTTACATATGATAAGCACCACAGTGTGCCTTTTACATACCCAAATACAAATTTCTTCCCTTAAAAATTTTAAATGGCTTGGGTATTGGTTGGGGAAGGAGGACTTGATACACAGGAGTTTAAATGTTATTCATGCTTATTTTAAAAGTGCTTCAAATCCTTCAATAAGGTTCTGAAAAGTTGTCCGATTGGATGGTTGGAATTCCCAGCATTTTCTCATAAGTTGATAAACCTATAAGGAGGGGGAAAAAAATCAAGTTAAAAAAATTCTTGGAAATGGACTTTTACTCAAGTGTTATTGATGAACTGTCTTGAGAAGCTCATGAATCGACCTTCCAAAAAATGCAGGTCTTACATCTCAGTGTAGACTCTAAATTTCCTCACTGGTTGGTCTTCAAGCCTCAAATCACTTTAGAATACAGAAAACTGAATAAATGTCATAAATGCTATTGACTAAAATGCAATTACAGCTGACCCGCGAACAACACGGATTTGAGCTGTCCAGTTCCAGTTATAGTTTTTTCAATAAATATGATATAAATGTATTTTCTCTTACCATTTTTTTTCTCTTGTAATTGTTATCAGTAAGGCTCCTGGGCAACAGTAGACTTAAGTTTTGGGTAATCAAAAGTCACCTTCAGATTTTCAACTGTGTGAGGTCAGCACCCCTAATCCCGTGTAGGTCAAGGGTCAACTCTATGTACTTGTCACAATTGGGCTACACCAGAGTGTGTTCCTTTAGGGTGCTCACTGAGGTGAGCCTACTTTTGGAGGGAATCCTTACTTTAAACGTTAACTTGTGGCTGTCATCTGCCCCAAAGGTAGTTTTTCAGATGTCTGACTTGAAATTCAGCTTCAGAAAATTACTTTAAAAACGACTTTTCCCACCCCTCCACCCAAACCCTTGCTGGATGAAAACAAAACAAATTGAGTTTATTACTGTAAAATGGCCCACAAATACCTCATCTGGACAGTGAAGTGGACAAGGCAAACGTTTTCCTTCTTTTAATGTATTCACAAGTCTTGTGACTGTCATCTGGCCATGAGTTGGGCCTATCATTTTCAGGAACAACTATGTAAAATCAAACCAAATATTTTAGCATGTATTTAAGGTAAAATTTCTAGGATTAACTGGAAATTAAGATAATAAAAAGGCTTTTCCCCTTATTTTTCGGAAAGATTTTATTTATTTGACAGAGGGAGAGGGAGAAGCAGACTGCCCACTGAACAGGGAACCCAATGTGGGGCTGGATCCCAGGACCCTGGGATCACGACCTGAGCTGAAGGCAGACACTTAACCGACTGAGCCACCCAGGTGTCCCTCTCCTTAGTAATTTTAAAAGAAAGCCCAAAATCTTGATTAGCTCTCAATGATTAGTCTGTAGTCTCTGACTCCACCAACCGCCCCTCCCCTGGCTGAAGAGCCTCAGTGAAAATGACCTCATTTATGGATACCTGAGGCTCAAATAAGGCCCTCCCCACCGCTCCCCATTCTCCCAGGGAACTATCCCTGGGCTCCTCACACAGGTCAGGCCCTTAAAGTCAGCATCATTTTCTAGAACTTGGGCTCCTTGAGGACTTGAGAAAGCCACAAATAAGTGTCAAGTGACAAACCACGTTAAATGGAAAAGTGACACTTTCCATTGTAACACACTAACTGGATTCCACTTAACAAAATTTACACATTTTCAGTGGGTGCTAGGTTCGGATGAAGGGACATGGAAGACTTACCGCCATGGGGCTGTAATCGGAGTCACAGTAAGTAAGCAGCTCGTGCAGAGTCACTCCAAACGACCAGACGTCAGAGGCGATATAAAATTTACACTGAATTAAACATTCGGGAGCATACCTGAAAGAGAGCAGACCATGAAACTTCATTTCCTGGGAAGGATATTCCAACACATTACAGAGTAACTCCGGAAAATCCCTTCTTTGGCTTTTCTCAGTGTTTAATCACACCTCCTAGGAAGCATACATCTGACATGAACAACAATACCGTCACGGGATCTCTGTAGCACACACACGTCCACTTTAAAATAGTAGACAATTTGTGCTCTTCGTTCCACGGAGCACGTGCCGTCCATGTGGAGGCGGCATAGGATGACACACCCCAGGTGTTCTCTGCAAGTTCAAAATTAATCAGCAGTGACCTCACCATGCAGCCTTCTTCCAAGGTCAGCTGTTCCAGCGGATGACACACCCAATTGCCCAAGCCAGAAATGGGGGCACCCCCATATCCAATTTCCTAAATACTTCTCAAACCTACTCACTTCTCTTAAGCCCCACCGTCACTGTCCTAGTTCACACCCTCACTGGCTCTGGTTGAATCAGACTCCCTTGGCTCCAATCTTGCTACCCTCCCAACCACAGTGATCTTTTTAAAGCAAAAGCTGCCATTCTTAAACCCTCCAGTGATATATCCCAAAGCTCGAAGGTGGAGTGCCAACTCTGTGACTTGGCTTCCAGTGCTCCACCAAGTCCTTGAGACCTCCCACTTCGTGATCCGGCAACACTGAGCTGATTCAGATTCAGGTCCCGTGACATTCACTGCTCTCGTCTCATTCTTGCTAATCACGCATGCCGCCTTCTACCATCCTTACAAACCCCCATGGAGCTCTTAAAGTCTTAACAGGACTTCCAGAAAACCAAACCTGAACCATTCTATGCTATACCACCATGAAATTTGGCTGCCCAATCCATTAAATTCTAAACTCGGTCTGCTTGTTCACCACAGATCTCTAGTACCCAGCACAAAGTAGGGCCCCGATACATATTTATGAGTGAATGAAGGCTTAGGCTCCATGGGTGGGAGAGATCTAGGTTTGTCTATGCGGGATGCACCTCGGAGGTGCTGATTTGTTCTATGCGAGCAGTGGAGTAGAGGCTTGAAGAGCTTCTCCCCTGGATGGCGTTGCAAGCTGCAAGGGTTCAGAGTCAGGGTGCAGCCTTCTGACCAAGACACTCCGATGACCCCCTGTGAACCGTGCTCCGCTCTGCTCTGTCTGGGATCGCCCTGAATCTGCCAGTGCCTACTTCCTCACCGCGTTCCCACCCGTTCCTGCTACCTGCCCTCTAGGCGTCCTGTGCGTGGACGTGACCCCTGCAACTACTAATGGTTTTAAGCACTATGTCAGATGAATGCCCTCTCTTGGGAAGCTGGAGATGCTCAGCCACCAGTGGTTAGCGTCCTCCACTCCCTGGAAGACGGTGTCATATGAACATCAGGCATTTCTGTGTGGGCTGCTTTCAGTGAAACAGCCTAAAAGGTGTTTCTTGAAGGCAGAGATCAATCAATTCCAAATGTACTAAGTTCTTTCTAACCTTGACTCTGGCAGAAAGAATAAAAGACATTAACATAACATTAGATTCTGTTACCAAAACACAGGGCTGTCCCGATCATCCTTGACTGTGTAATACTCCTTGTCAGTTTCAATGGCTTTGGTCAAACCAAAGTCTCCAATTTTCACTTGGTGCTCACTCTCAACGAGGACGTTTCTTGCTGCCAAGTCCCGGTGAACATACTGACGAGAACCCAAATAGTCCATCCCCTGAGGGAGAGAGGTGAAGGGAGAGTGCATTTGCTACAGGTTGGTTCAGGTTCCATTTTGTATCCATCACTGCTTCACAAAAAAGCACCAATGTCACTTCATTTACCTATCACTCTTTTTGTTTTGTTTTTAATGCAATAGTAAGACCAACCCAACTAAAAGAAATGCACATTAAATCAGCCATATGAACAAATCAGCCTTCTCCGTACTGGCTAATTTTCATCCAAATCGTGCAGAGCAAAATGGACCCAGGTACAATTACTAGAAAGCTTCCCACTTGCGGTCTAATTACCACCCAACTACCCAGGACAGAGGGCCTGATTTTTTCATCTTTAACGTGTTTTTTTTTTTCTTTCTTTTTACCTTACAAATCTGAACGGCATATTTTAACTGCTGTTTGAGGTTAATTTTGTTCTTATTCTTTGGAAGATATTCCTTAAGGCTTCCTGAAGGCAGAAATTCCATGATGAGCTTAATACCATTTCCTCCTGTTTAGAAAAAAAACACCCATCAGGACAAGGTCGCCAGATGAAGGAACTGTGGGAGAGTAGAGGGGGGGTGTAGGATCTGGAGACGCAGGTCCTGAGCTGATTTCAGGGTCACCCCTGAATCCCAGGCAAGCTACTGAACCTCTATAGCTCCAGAATTTTGGGATCCTCAGCAATGAACAGAGATAGTTACACTCGTGTACATAACACAGCCCAGTCATCAGCACCCACTGAGCTAACAGAGTGCTCTGCAAACCACTGCCAATGACTGATTTTTAAAATTTATGAGCCACTGGGGTACCTGGGTGGCTCAGTTGTTAAGCGTCTGCCTTCGGCTCAGGGCGTGATCCCAGGGTTCTGGGATGGAGCCCCACATCAGGCTCTTCCGCTGGGAACCTGCTCTTCCTCTCCCACTCCCCCTGCCTGTGTTCCCTCTCTCGCTGTCTCTGTCGAATGAATAAATAAAATCTTCAAAAAAAAAAAAAACCTTTAAAATTTATGAGCCACATCATTGCATTACCAATTTTAGAATATAATATGTATTATATTGGCTTGTAAAAAAAAGACATACTTATTAGTATATACTGCTTGCCTTGATTTAGACAACTAGAAAATGAAAGATCCAGCTAGGACTGGATCAGAATAGGAAAAGCAGACAATGGGTGCCAGTTTCATAGGGCCTAAGTATGAATATCGGGATGAGTGAAGTCCAGTCTCCAGTACTGGGAGAGAACGCTGAGATCATCCCTGGCAGCGGTGGCTTCTCCGGGAGCTCTGCACCGAGGGACATGACCGTGCGTACAACAGTGAAGCCCCAGAGCTCCTGCAAACCACCAGCGAGCATGTCCAGGGGGCCCAGATAAGGCCAAGGACTCTGCCTGCTCGGTTTTGGCCTTTTAACCCCAGACAGTCCCTTCGCTTTCAAACCAACTCCACTGTGCCCAACATACCATCTTCGGTACAGATGCCTTTGTACTTCACAATGTTCTCATGATAGAGGTTCCTTAGGATTTCAATTTCCTTCTTCAGATCAGCTATGTGGTTACCTCCACTCTCGGGCTTCAGGGATTTGACTGCCACCTGCTCCCCAGTATTGTCCCCCTCAGGGTCATACCTGCAGAGCTCGACCTTCCCGAAGTGGCCCTAGAAGGAAAGATCCATGTGCTTCATGAGAAGAGCCCCACGCGGGGCCAGCAGGAACACTTACATGAGGCTTGCTCCTTGTGCTGCTCCCACGAAGGCCAGGGGCGAGCAGCACAGCCTGACCTTACACGCAGCAAGCTCCTACCCGGTCCCTTCCTCTCTTGGTCTCACATGCCATCCCCTCCATGACTGGGTTAAGACAAGCAGGTATCAGGGGCTGGTGAAATAACACACCAATCCCACTTTCCATGCAAATGAAACCCAAAAGGAAATGAAAGTGGCTTCTGGCCCTGCAGGACAACTGTGGTGTTCTCTGACAGCTGTGGGCCCAGGCTGAAGGGCACCACAATGCAGCTGAAAAGAGCACGGTATGAAGCGTGTTTAGACGTGGGATCAGGTCCCGACCAAGCCACTGGACAGAGATGTGGGCCCAGTCACGCAGTCTTCTGAGCTGGCTCCAGAGCGCTCCGTGTGCACAGCAGCGGCCTCTCAGGATGGACTGAGGAACGAAGCACACTGCCTGGAAGGTGCCAGCATGCAGCTGCAGCCCACAGGAGATACTCAGTGTGGGACGGACTCTATGTTCATTTAACTGAACTACAGAAAATCTGTACAAAGATGCAAATCACAGTGGATTTTCTGGTCACATTAGCTGTTCGGAAACTCCCATTTGAGATCCAAGGGCAAAGCTGACACCCTAGCTGGCCTGTGTAGTAAATAATCCCTCATTCAAGCAGCCTCGCAGGATACAGATAGCCAGGAAAGTCCGAGACAGGGATTTTTCTGTTTCAACCACATCTATACCTATTCCCCCAGATCTCTCCCTTTCCATTCTGTTCCATCCCTCAGAGAAAAGTCAAGTCTGGAGGGAGCAGACCAACGTCCTGTGTGCATATCCAGCCCCTGGACAGGCACATATATGTGCACTGTTATCCGTGTCAAATGGAGAATCCCTTGGGATTCAACTGGCCCAGAGGAAATGCGGGGAGATGCTTTCTTGCATAAACTTTGGCCCGAAACGACAGAGAACGGACAGCAGCTTTGGATGCAGAGAGAGGCGACACGGTCAGCGGGGCACTCCAGCCTAACTTGCCTCTCCCAAGTCACGGATCCTCTTCAAGAACCGCTTTTCAAAATGCGTGGGATCCACTTCGGTTGCCGGCTTTTTTTCAGAAACAATGTCTGGATCTAACAGAGGAAAAAAGAAACCACATCAAAAAGGAGTGACCGCCATTCGTGGGCCCCTCATTATTCTGCTCCCCTGGGCACTGGCTGTTCTCAGCTATGGAGCAAAAGACTGTCTTACTCTGCTCTTCCAGTTTATTGATGTCTCTCATGATGGCTCGGAAGAAAGGTCTCTGGTTGGGGTCATAGTTCATGCAGCGGGTCATAAGGTCAGCCAGCTCCTTACAAGATGGTGTCACTGGCCGGCACCGGCTTTCGTAGAATCTCTCTTTCTGTAAAGAAGAAAACCACAGGGAAGAAACCAAGGGAACCAGTCACTAACCTTTTAGCCCCAGTTACCATCCCTAATTCCCAACAGCTGTGCTACAAGGTAGATTTCATAAACATGTGTGTTACTGTTGCCTCACTGCGGCTTGGGGAAATCTTAGTCCCCACACAAAAACCCACATTCAAGGAAGATGGGCAGTATACCCCAGTTCTGAACAAGCCACCTTCCAGGGAAGTCATGCAACCTTCCTGGAATACAACTTGGCAGTAAGTATAAAAACCTTCAGATTCTTCAAATCCTTTGACTCATTAATTCCAACTATCGAATGACTCAGAAATAAGTCAGATATAAACAAAGATTTATGTTCAAAGATACTCCCTGCAGAATTAGATAGAACATCACAAATTTAAAAACCACCTAAATGCCAAATATAAAATTAGTTAAGTAAATATGAACTTAATGAAACTCTTACATTAAATTTGTAAAATTGTAAGACATATTTAACTGCCTAGGAAGGACTCATGATATTAAGAAATTCAGCCTATGTATCTATATCTAAGATAAACTCAACAAATATGTGTTAATCTTGCTGACTAATGGGCACTTAAAATCTGAGCTAAATAATATTATAACGTTCTACTAGCACATATCGTGTACCTGGCACTCTACATGCATCATTAATCTTCACAACAACCCTGCAAAGTGGGTATTATTTATCCCCATTTTACAGATGATGAAACTGAGGCTCAGGGAAGTTTACTGACACTTTTGAGGTCACACAGCCAGTAAGCCTGTGGAGGAGATTCAAATAGACATCCACCTCTTCCCACGATATGAGGCTTCCTGACAGCTCCCAAGACGTCCATGAGCGCTCAAGCAGTCCTCACTCGGCTTGCACCCTGGACGGCAACACTCACCTCAATCAGGGTCTTGTCTTTCAGAGGGATCTCGCCATTGTAGCAGATTTCCCAGAGTGTGGTTCCAAAGCTCCATTTGTCAGCAGCCACACTCAGGTTCTTGGAGTCTTCAACACACTCTGGAGCAATCCATGGGATTCGTTCTATGCACTCTGGAAAAAGACGGGAGAGGTTTCCAGATCAGTTTCTGAAATCGCCTGGGGAGTAAATCACTGTCACTGCCGTGGGAACTGTGAACTAACGAAGAAACTATTTTAAGCAGTGTTTTCCAAACATGGACCGTGGCTACGTTGATCCTGTGGGGAGCTTGTGAAAGGTGCCATCTTCCAGGCCCCTCACCCCTGGCACTTAGGATGCATCAGTCTTAGGGCCAGCAGATAAGTCTGTTTGTTATTACATGCCCCCAGGAGGGTCATGCAGGGCCAATCTTCTGAAGCTCTGGTCTCAGAGCGAATCACCCCAGGGTAGAGGCCAACACCCCGGGAAAGTAGAACAAAGGCTTCAGAAAGAAAAGACAGGAAGTGAGGCCCAGAGGCCCACACTAATCTCCTGCACTCTGCACCGGGGATGCTGCACTTGCTTTGTGTGGGAGAGGACAAGGGAAGAAGACTAAGGTGAGCTGCTCCCACACCGCTCGCCCCTGGCTACTTCTGCAGCCCTGTTGGGGCTTCTTTCCAAGATTCGTGATCTGAACAGACACCCCCGCTGTATCCAGGGAAATGCCCCTTAACAAATGCTGCAGCCTCCTGGCTCCTACTGGGAAGAGAGGCAGGCGGGCCATTCCTGAGCTGGGCGTTCCCAGTCAAGCTCACCTCGCTGACCTCCAAGGCCCCAAGAACACTCCCCCCCCTCGCCCCCGCCTCCCCAAGTCTTGTGCTCTCTGTCCCCAGCTAGATGATGCCTCTCTCTCTCTCTGAAAGCACAAGCATCTTACTGGCCTCTTCACTTGCTCTGGAGTCTCCTGTGTCTGTGTCTCAGAGGCTGGCTGAGGACAGGACCCTTGAGAGATTCAGGACTGAAGCTGCACAGACTGGGAAGCTGGGTGGGTGAAAAGCACTGCACGGGCACTACGGATGCTTCCCATTCCCCCTCTGAAGCGTGGATATTCTAGGTCTTATTTGTAAGGCTTGTCTTCACCCTGTTCCCTTCCACACTCAGCCCATTCTTTGAATTACAGAGCAAAAGTCTAAGTGCCGAGCGCTGTGCCTAGTGCTGGAAACCGCCAGCCAGCACAGGCCAGGGCTCCAGGCCCGTGGGCGTGCTGATGTCCCACACATGGCATACGAGGCTAAGAGGCAGAGCGCACCGGGCAGCGCTGGTTTCGGCGTCTCAGCTCCTAGGCCTGTCCCTTCCTGCGGAGCGCTGCAGCTCACGATAACCACATTCAAAGCACGCAGGACCACAGCAATCATACGGGTGCCTCCCCAAACTGCTCGCCATCTACAGCTGAGGAACAAGGAGACCCAGCTCCTCCTGACACCCCTCGGACCACCTCCAGGCCCCACAGTCTCCCTGTGCCACCCCAGCACCTTGAACAAAGAGGTGCCTTGGGTGAGTTGTGTTTCTCCCACTGCTAGACAGCTCAGTTAGCTCCCTGAGGGCAGGGACTGGCCGTCCCTCAGAGCCACACCTCCCCCCTACCCCCAGGGCACAGCAGCGGCACCAAGCCTGTCTGCTAAAGTGTCCTTTTTAAAAGGAAACACACCTGAGCCCTAGCCCCCTTCTCCCGGCTGGCCTGACCCTAATTAGGGAGAAGGCAGGCAGGATGGAAGAGTAAAGGGTGGGGAGGGGAACTGGGGTGAGAGGGAAGGGGAGACACACCTTGCCTGGACAGCACAGTGATGGGGATGCCAGGGTCACTGAGCTTGATGAACGGGCCGCACTCGCTGTCAATGCCCTCACGGGCCAGGAGAAGATTTTTCGTGCACACGTTTCCGTGGACCAGGTCTTTATCCTCCTGTAGAGTGAAAAGGGTGAAATCAGTCAAATTGCCCATGGGGCTGCCTGTCTTCCCTCCTCCCCTCACTCCCTCGGTTTCCAAGCCCGGCCCCTCACGTCACCCCTCTATATTCCCCAGTGACAGTCATGGCCAGGCAGCCTAGCTCTGCTCCAGTTATCTGTGTCCCTCAGACACATTATATCATGGCCTTTTGCCCCAGCTCCCTCACTAGGGACCTGGGGATAATGGTGGAGCAGGCCCTGTAGGGCTTGTGAGAACGACACTCATGAGAACCTGCGTAACGCCTGAACGCTGAGCCATGGGAAGTGCTGCTGACGCTAGCACTTTCACTCATTCATTCAACAAGTATCACACTATTTCCACCCTTACCTACAGTGCATTCCAGAAGTCAGTCCTCTGATGTGATACAACTTCCCTCGAAACAGAATTCATACACAAGCACACGAACAGCCCCAAATGACCTTTTTCAGCAAGCACCAGGCACACCTGTGTTTAACCAGAGAGCCCGGGCCCCTGCAGCCCGCCTGGCTAAAACCCCTTCCTGCCACCCCCTACAGGGCATTCTGGTTCCTGGTGGAGACCACCATGGACATCAGAACACACTTACCAAGTAACTCAGGGCACTGGCCAGCTGCTTGGCAACTTTGAACTTCCATGGTGTGGTGAGGACATCACTTTTCCGGTGCATGAAGAGATCCAGGGGCCCCCCCTCCACAAACTCCTCCACCATGATATCTACAAGCACAAAAGTAGCCACATCTGGAACCTTCTATACATCTGGGACAGTATTTTCCCTCATCCTCTGAGGGGAGCCCACTTTAGTAGCTGGTACTTGGCTTGGGAGGTGCAAATACCAGAGTGCTCCCGCCCCTGCCCAGAGCACCTTCCACTCTCTCAGCTTGCTCACCCCACTCTCCTGGGTCCAGGACACTCTGCAGCCAGAGCTGGCAACAAGTAGCAGTCAGGAAATGAGTGAAAATCAAATGGGACTTAATTCCACACCCACTATTAAGCACGAGACCTGCTTAGTACCTCAAGTTCCTCGACTGCAAGCAAAGGCAAGAAGCCCAGGCAATGTGAAGGTGGCACTGGCCCCAAATCGTTAACACAGCACCGCACTCCCCAGCCAGGCCAACCTCCCCTTCCAAAGCAAATACACTTACTCTCCACATCTCGGACACAGACGCCATAGAGGTACACGATGTGTTTGTGGGAGACCTGCCTCATCATGCTGGCTGCCTCAAAGAAGGCCTGTGGGAGAACAGGACAAGGGAATATCAAGGGTCAGACTCCATGGCTCTGATGCCAAAGGAGCTCTACTGAGAGGAAAGTCAATGGGTCCCAGGAACACTCACCACTGTCATCATTCCAGGCCCTGAAACTGTTCCCCTGGTCTTGATTGCCCAGGGGCATTGCCAATCTGGCTGGGATATGGAATCTGTTTAGAAAACCTAACAGGATACAGAGCCAGGCTGGCGGTAGAGGCTAGGTGACAATTTCCCCTATCGGATACTCATATCCACCACTTTCTCTTCCTTTAAAGTTTAGGAAATAACAACGTTTGGCACTGTAGTAGAATAAATGAAAAATCAGATCTCTGTCAAGACTTGGCTTTATCACTCTCTAACAGTGTATGGGTCTTGGGTAAGTCCTTTTAGTCCCCTGGGCTTTAATTTTCTAAACTGCAAAGTGATAGCCCTGGACTACATCAGGGACTTCGAGAAGATTCAGCTAGAGTCCTGGGGCTCCTCAGAACCACCACAAGGACCTCTATGGGAGGAGAGTGAGAGAGGCAGGGAGGGGACAGGCTGCTCAATGCACTTCGTCTTCGATCTTCCTTCACTTATTTTACATACCTGCTTTATCTAAGACTGTGTTTGAAGAAAGGAATTCAGACTAAATGACAAATTTGAAAACCACCAGACCAAAACAAAGGCAAAGGTTCTTCCTAGCTCACTGTGCTCCACTGGCTCCAGAACTGGGGGAGGAGAGGGTACGGGGTTATGAGGAAGACACTTGCCAGAGAAATGTCCCTGTGGCTGGGGTCTAAGACTTTGAGGATCACTTTTATTCTCTTTTCTTCCGCAGTTCCTTCGTCATCCTTGTAATCCACCAGGGTACCAGAGTAGATGTGTGTCCGTGTGCCTCTCCCGAGGTGCTCGCCCTGAAGGAGGAAGCAGGAGGTTGGAGTGACTTCTCTCTGGGGCTGCAGTGATACCTAAGTCTGGCACTGAGGCCCTAATGGGAACGTACCATACCCGAAGGGGTGGGGCAAGGACAAAAGAGCCTCCACAGCTCACAGCCTCCCGGGGCCTCGTCCTGGTCAGGCCTCCAAAAGAAACACAAAGCTACTTAGCCAAACACAAATGTGGCACACTCTGGGCCCCAGGAGACAGTTAATTCCCAAATGGTTCCTTGCCTTCTACGTTCAGAAACAACCTGTGGCTAAAATATAATCCTGACCAATCATAAAACTTCCGGCAGCACCACCACCAGCCTCCAGAGACATCGGCCCATGCCCTGGCCTCCAAAGCGGACTCAGAGAGGACCCCAGCGGGGCTCCACTAAGGGCTGGGGCACAAAGAGAGGGGCTTGTTCCTGCTGGCTCAACTGCCCGCTGGCCAGTTAACTCAGAGATGTTCTTTCTGTAAACAGGGATAACCACAGCACCCACCTCCCAAGGCTACTCTAGAACCAAGTGAAGAGGTCAGAGTAAAGGCTCTTGGTCCAGAGCCTGGCACATCGTGGGCAGAAACCATCTGCTGAGCTCATGTGTTCTGTTTGGTTGCCCTCCAGACAGGTACTCGTTCATCTCCCATCCGTCTACCCAGTGTGTGTGTATATACGTGCATGCGTGCTAAGCTTTAAGACCTGTGACGCGTTTACATGTGGATTTGCCGGAGCAATCCCACAGTGGGGAAGGGGCGTGAAGACAGAGGCAGAGACTGGAAGGGCAGGCCCTCAGTTTCCTCACACAGGAAAAGGGATAACACCACCAAATAAGTGGAATGAGCACTAAATGAAATCATTGCATATAATCACCTGTCTCTAAGAACCCTTCCAGTTCAAGCTTTAATAATTCTGATTTAAACATTCTTAATATTGGGAAATCAAAATGCAATTCATAAAACTTAGGCACTCTCAGGCTATTGGTGTTAATCTCACGAAATCTTTAAGTTGAGGTGCTATTATTCTATTATCCCAGGACCTTCTCTGTAAATGCAGAAAATGGGTTCCCTTGGAATCAGCCCTGCCCCCTATAGGAACGTATACAATTGTTAATTGGGTATATTAATTTGCACAAATGCCACCATTTGTCATCTGTCATAGCAGAGTGGCGATGCATCTGTCCTGTCTCCCATATTCTGGCAAGGTCCTGGGACTATTCATTAAAGCCACATCTGTCACAAAGCGATTCATCAGGGTTATGGGAAGTGGTGTTCCCAGAGCATCCCGTAAAAGCCATATGCTTTCAGAATAATTACTTTTCCCCAGAAGGGCTGCTTATTCCAGTGGCCAAGTCATGGCAGCAGGATTCCACAGCAACCCACAGAGGCCCCTGCATGTTTGCTATCAGCCTCCTTCCAAGCCACTCCCTCTGTCTTTGCTGGGTGCTGGCTGCACACCGTCTGGAACCTTGCTTTGAACGCCCCTTTCCCCAGGAAGCCATCCCTGTCCTCCCAAGGCGAGGCAGCACGGTCCTCTCTGACAGGCCCCCATCCCACTCTGTTTCCCTACTTAGGACTTAGGTCTCAGTCATGAGACTCTCTGCTTAAGAGGCAAGAGCTGGCTCCTCCACCAGCTGTGGGCCTGCCAAGGGCAGCAATCCCGGCTGGCACGTGCGTGGGCTCAGCCGCTGGGGGCTAGATGCGCGCTGGGCACACAGCAGATGGCTAGGACCTGCCCAGAGGCTCGAGGGCAAGGAAAGAAGGGCCCAAGGACAGTGCCAAGTTTAGACAGAAAAAAGGCCAGGGCACTGCTGCTCTGGTGATTTTAATCTCTGGCCACAGCTCTGACCCCACCAGAGGGACAATACAAACTGGCCTTCGGTGAAGAATGTATCCAAAGGGAAGTGAGAGGTGGTTGTAGGGGTGGGCTTCTACTCCCTGAAAACCCTACCCAACAATTTTAGGGATTAACCTAAAAAAGTCAACTAGGAAACCAACCCCTTGCCTGCTACCTTCCACCAGTCTCCCTAATAAATGTGAGCCCACAGTTCACTCTCCAACACCTTCCAAGTGTTGCAATCTCTCCCAGGCACTCAACGGTTCCTACGCCCCACGGCTGCTGGCATGTTGTCTCCTTAGCCTCCCTGGTGTGCGGCTCTGTGGACAGGGACTAGGGTGGGGGCATGGAACAGAAAGTGGGATTTGCTCTGGGCCTCACACCCCTAGCCAAGGCCCAAAGGCAGCTACAAGAGAAACTGGGCCTGCCTACGGCTGCAGACTCTGGGCAAAAGGCCTCTCAAGCTGGAACACTGGTCCAAGGGATCTATTTCTCAAGACAGTTCTCCTGCAGGCTGACATCGTGTGTCTCCTGCTCCCTTACTGCATTCTGCCCGCCCCCCCCAGCTTTGCTCCCTCTGGAAGCATCATCAGAAAGCCTAGGAACTGAACTTGAGTAGTGCTTTGTCACACAGCATGCGGTAGGTTAATGCGGGTCATCAGCGCAGTCCCCCATGGACACCCGATTCTTGCTGCCCTGTCAGCATTCCCACCAAGTTCACCAACTCCTTCTATTCACATAAGACCCACACAGAAGGTCCTATAACCCTAGATAACCCCACAAAGCCTGATGAATCCATTTCCCTTCAAAGAGAAAGACTCTCTGCGGAACAGTGGCAAGGCTGGGTAGAATGGCAGGGCGGTGGCTGAACAGCTTTAACCATGAAAGGAAAGCTCCTTATTTTTTTTCCAATAGGATCTCCCCAAACCCAGACTTCACTCTTCCAAACCCTCAGACTATTCGCTGCGGAGAGGCAGGACCAAGGTGGACCCAGGAACCTTAGCAAAGACTCACCTGCACAATATCTTTCTTGAGGATCCGGTCAAAACTCAGCTGGCTCATGGGGTAGACAGGCTGCCACTCTTGGGCTTTCTTAGTAGCCACAAGCAGATTGGAGATCTCTGTGGGAGAGAATGAAGAAATCTGAGCAGGGTAGCAAAGGTTCAAGATCCCAGTCAGACTGGGTATTTACCCCAAGATACAGACGTAGTGAAGAGAAGGGCCATATGCACCCCAATGTTCATAGCAGGATTGTCCACAACAGCTAAATCACATATTGCATGGTGCACTGAGTGTTATATGCAAATAATGAATCATGGAACTTTACATCAAAAACTAAGGATATATTGTATGGTGACTAACATTACATAATAAAAAATTATTATTAAAAAAAAAATCCCAGTCAGGCAATGCCTGCCAAACCATGGGGCTCGCTGAACACATATTTATACATGTGTTGGTTCAGTCGTTCAGTAAATGTTTACTAAGCACTTGATTTAGGCCCTCCAGGAGCTTGCAGGCTAATAACAGAGCTGAAACTAATCAAATAATCAATCCATTAAAATTTGTGCAGCTACTCTCCAGGCCAGGCCCAGGTGCTCGAGGTTGACACAGCAGGATCTGTTCTGATAGCAGAACTTAGGGAAGGTCTGCCTAGGGAAGTGAAATTTTTAATTCTGAGAAGAGAAACTCCCCACCGGCAAGCACTGTGTCTATCTTATTTCCTGCTCTACCTCCACAGCCTGGTACGGAGTAGGCACCCAGGAAGTATCTGTTCGCTGTGTGAATGCATCATCAGGATGTGAGCTGAAGGGCGAGAGCTGAGGGGGAGGACAAAGCAGTCCGTTGGGTCTAGGGGGTGACCTTATGCAAAAGAACAGGACAGGTAACCCAGAGAGAAGGTCGTGCCTGACTCCAAGGAGGCTCTAACTCAGTATATAGATTATGAGCAGACCAGCCCCCAGATTCTATGGATTCAAAAGGCAAACCAAACAATTGACAAAATCTGCTGGGCCACACTGAGCACAGGTGGCTCATGGAATTCACAATCCACAGAAGGTGCCTTCCCATCATGGAGCTAGTTCGAGCTATGCCCTGTTGGGGGAGAGAGCTCATTCCACATTCGGACTGCAGTGAGAGGATTCTGGACCCTAGGAGAACCCCACCTAGCTGCTGAGGACCAGGCGCCTGCAGTAGGCTGAGGAACCCAAACATGGTCTCTCAAATTCTCACTTCCCTTCAGGGCAGGCCTTGTTTTCCTCTTTGTTGTTTTCTTTAGCCCACATTTTCTGATTGCCTCCTCTTTGCCAGCCTCTGCCCTAAGAGCTTTCCTCACAGTAATTCCTTTGTCCTTATGACAATTCTATGAGGTACATAGTATTTTTATCCTTCTTTTTATTCTATAGGTCAGAAAACAGAGATTCAGAGCGATTAAACAGCTTGCCTGAGGTCAGGCGGCTTGTGAGTCCTGAGCGCTCACACTTCAGTCACGGATGGCTCCAGGCTCATACCTTCCCATAGCATACCCAGCCCTAGCGAGCGGTACAAATCTGGGAGCCAGGCACTGGGTTCAGGCACAGGCTCCCCTTATTATATCCTGGGTACCCTTTCTGCTCCATTCTGTTATCTATTCTCCTCCATTCTGTTATGCTGACTCCACTCTGTAACCTGGATAAAATCAGACTCAAACAGGCAACTCAGGACTGCCCGAACGGAGAAAAGACCAAGAAAGGGCCACTTGAATGGTGTCCCCAGCAAAGGGTCGGGGCAGTGGAGGTGTTCTGAAAATTAGAGCGGATGAAAACAGGCACCATTTGTGGGCATGGCACTGAAGTCAACTGTGTAAGTGGGGGGAGCCGTTAAACCCATTTTCTCACTAGAAAAATGGGAGACATAGTTGTGTTCCTCGTCAGGTTGCTATGAGGGATAAATGAGATAATGCATATGAAGGTCTTACTGGTGCCTGGTGTACAGGGAGTGTTCCCAAAACTGGCAGCCATTGTAGTTAAGACCAGTATTACACCTTGGTCAGCACCATCATCCTTGTACCAGCTGGTTGGCAAGAAGACAGAAGTTCTCAGTGTCAGAGCCAAAGGGTGCCGAAACCAAGTCCCTGGCTCCACTCCACAGCCAAGGACGTGGGAGGGTCAGTGACAACTGGGCCAGGGAGTCCTGCTGGGTCGCTATCCCCTTCTTGCCACAGCCACCCTCAGACTTGGGAGAGGGGCAGTGGGCTGAGCACCAAAAGAGATGTGGACTTGCTTTACTGTCACATCCACTCTGAGTGGCCACCTGCTTTTCCTTATTCCATGAGGAGTTTCTCAGTTGCATTTTCAAGTGAGAAACCCAGGTTGGAGTGGGGCCATCAGGGCCTTGAAGTTGGGAGGGCAGAAACAGTGAGGAACCCCAAATGACCGTCTTAATTTTCATGATTTTACCACTTCTCTAATTTGCAGGTGGTGGAAGGAAGACAGAGGGCTTCTGATGGCCCACAGAAGCAAGCCTCATACATAGGACTCATTCCTCCTCTTCCCACCGCCAAGCCTCAGGCTAATGGCTGCCCCTACACCTTCACAGAGTATGATGGGATGTACGGGAAAGAGTACCAGAGCTGGAGTCAGGAGACTTGAGTTCGGTTCCCCACTCGTCCCTCTAACTACCTAGGCAAGTATAATGGGGATTACAACACACTCTGGCTTGTTCTGAAAGTTAAATGACTCAGACATGCAAGACCCTCAAACAGGGTCTGCTAAAGTGTAAGCATGGTAGCCGCCATCGCCACCGCCGCAGGTGCCACCATCATCATCATCATCATCATCATCATCATCATCATCATCATCACTTGTTGCTACTACTATTATACCTACTACTGATACTAGTGGCAAGGCACTGACCATCTCTGGGCCTCCATTTCTCCATCTCTATAATAGCTACGGAGCTATTGTCAGATGGAATAAATGCAAATATGCGTGGAGAGTGAAGATTAGTAGGTGCTCACCAATACAGTAGCTACTGCTGTAATTATTCACCTGACAGACATCAGTGAACATGGACTCCGTGCTGGGTGTGGTGTACCCTGTGAGTCACAGGGTGCTAAGACAGATCCAGATTCTGTCTAAGAGTCAAGTGGGAAAGAGAGACACCAAGCACATTTGGTGTAGAGTTCCAGGAGCCTCATCAGAAGCCACGAGAGAGGGGTTCAATTTGTTCCTGTGCTTCCCCTGCCACCGCTACTGGCTCCCAGATCTGGACCAGTAGAAATGGCATCGACACCAGAGACCCCCCACAGCTAATTCCAGCGAAGAAATCATGTCTCCATCTCCTGTCTGCCACCAGTCCCTGCTACCCGTGGCTGCTTCTATCTCCTCAACCTTACCCAGAGACCACAGATCCCAAGGAAAGTAAAAACTGCTCCTAATATCTGTTAGGAGAGATGATGTGAGTAAATAGGGTTGTTGGGCTTTAAGGTTTTACCTCACTCTGAGGTCTCAGGGCCAAGTGGCAGATGTGTTTTTACCCTTGCGGAACATCTTCAAGCATGAAAACAAAGGCTGCAGTTACCCCCAAAGCTGGCAGGAAACCCTATCTGATCAACAAGAAATAAGTCCTTCCTCTTTCACCGAGTGCGGTGGCAGCCCCTTGCTGGGAGGCCAAAAAATGATTCAAACATCAAGAACCCAGGCCTTTTTTTGTCCTGGTGTTGCTTCCTCTGCCCACCCTGACATAAAGGCTCACAAATTCCCTTAAAAGAACCAGATGCATCTCAGACAAAGAGACTCCTCAGAGTATCTTCCACCATACTTGGGGGGCCTCAGAACGACTGTGCTGCCCCCCCTTCTTTGAGGCCTGACCTCTTCTCACGGAAGGATCTGACCCATGCAGGCAGCACCTTGCAGTAGGCGAATGTCAAAAAACCATCTGGGGTAGACTGGCACTCAAACCCCTTCTGCCCTGACCCTCAGTGAGACCCACTTCACTTCTCCAGGACTCGGCTGTCTCATCTGTAAGATGTGGCATTTGACCAGGCGATGCCTAACTGTCCTTGCAGTTCTCACGTTCTAAGAGGTGATGAATCCACCTGCAGGACGTCAGTGACCCTACCCATGGGGCTTCGAAAACAACAGCCGGGCTCCTCGCCCCTCCCATCCATTTTACAACCTGATCCTCCCATGGTTTGGCACTGCAACTCTCTGGCGTGGCACCCAAGGCCTCCTCTGACCCAAATCTCTCCTCTCCCAAACTCACCTGCCCTTCTTTCTAACTTCACCAGACACATTAGCCCTTCAGCCCGGGCTTCTCTGCAGCCCCTGCACATGCTCAGCAGGAAATGCCCTCATCTAACGGGTAAGCCCTCGCTCACTGCCCAAGATCCGCCTCCTCCCTGCAGTCTTCCATGCCACGGCTCAGGGATTTTTGACCATCCCCGTCTCTGCAAGTCTGAGCTGTAACATATAGGTGTTGATGAAACAGCATCACATATGCAGTGGCCTCGTTTCCCTGGGACATTTTCTGTGTGAGACTGAAAACCCTTGGAGAGCAGCGACTGGGTGCCAGGCATTTCTGATGCTTTGCATTCACCATAGTTCTTGGCCCACAGAAGATGTGCCAGGAACATTTCTCAGATAATAAACCACTCGCAGGGGAACTCTCAAGACATTTTATCTTAAAGAGGAAAGTAGTAAGCTTCTATTTCCTAATCCTAAGCCTAGCTCTTCCTGAAACCTGAGCTGCTAAGAACAGGTATATGTTTTATTCAGTAGAAAACACGGACACTTGAGGACCGGGATTGGAGTCGAGGACGGACTTGTAACAAGAAAAAATGAAAGACACCTAGAACCTGTGGGGAGGGGCCACTTTCTTTTGACCGAGCAGCATCTTTTGGTTGACAGGTGTCTTGGAGTATCACCAAGGAGCTGAGGTGGGGGGGCCCTGAGGGGACAGGGCCTGGCTGTGGCCCAGGGACACTGACCTCGGGGCTTGGGCTGGCAGCAGCGCTTCAGCACGAAACTGATGTTGTCCGTGCGCAGGATCTGCTTCTTGAGGTGGCTCATCAGGTCCCCCAGGCTGGGGAAGCTGCGGTCCGAGCCGTGCAGGCTGTAGCGGCCTTTCTGCACCTCGATCTGAAAGTTCTTGAACTGTTTCTGGCCACCCAGCACCTGCCATTCGGGAAAATGACCAGAAACAAACTGTTTTAAATGGGTCAAGTAAATGCACCATGGGTAAGTAATCTGTTAACAACAGGAGAAGCTGGGTAAAAGGAATCTAGAACTCCATCTCTGAAACACTTCTGTAAATCTATAATTATTCGAAAGTAAAAATGTATTATAAACAAGTAAACAAACAAATAAATCCAGAAGACGACACCGATCAAAGGCGTGACCATTAGGGAGGAAGCATAACCGAGCAGCGACTTCTACGATAGCATCGCGCCGTTTTAAATCTGTAAGATGAAGCCCACGGGAGAACCAACCTCACAGGACTGCTATACTTACACGACATAGCAAAAACTTGGCAAGCACTTTATAAAGATGTGCAAATATTATGATGCACGGAATAATGATTACTATAACAATATTTATCCAGGAAGTCTCTCAAACTGAGCCCTTCCAGGCCGTCCGTCTATTTGAGGAGAACCACCCTGGAGGCGGCGGGCGGCGGTCTGGTCTATTTTCAGGGTTCTATGGCACCACAGAGAGGAAGTATAAGCAGAGGCTTTCCTTCACGGGCACTTTTTGTACAGAGACAAATATTTCAGTGATTAAGGATGAGGGTCAGAAAGATCCACTTATGGTGTAGACCAGAACAAGATATTTAAGATCTCGATGCCTTGGTTTATTCATCTGTACAATTGGGATAATACCACCTACCTCACAGGGTCAGTACAAGATTTACATGAGGACATGTAGGTAAAGTGTTCAGCACAACATCTGGTGAGCTGAAATGAACAGCAGGAGTAATCATGGCTATGATCCTGCTTCCCCAGGTAATCCGACCCCAGGCGGGCCAGGCTACTGAGTCACTGACATTCCTGGTACACCGTAAGCCCATCCCACCTCAGAATGCGGTTGGGCTGTCTCCTGTACCCATCCATGTTCAAAACATTAAATTTCCTTCAAGGACTGATGAAAGCAGAAGACAGGCATGCTGCCCAGGAACAAACCTGACAAGCTCTGACCCGCTGTGTCCGTACCAGCCGTGAGGCCTTGCTGTGCACGAACACCCCCATGTGGGCAGTGGCACCTAGACACTTTGCCCAGGACACTTGGCAGTGCTGGGTTCCTTCTGCCAGTTCCTTTTCCCACCCTTGACGGAGTCAAGGTCCCCAGGGGCTCCCCAGTACTTTTCCTTCCATCCCATCTGAGGTCTATGGCATGCTCATGTGCTGACCTCCACCTTGCAGCTCCCCTGCCTCCCCCTGCCACCCAGTTCTCCCAGTTCATGCTAACCCAGTCAACACTAGTGTATTTGTCTGTACTAATTCTGTAAAACTCATTGTCTTTTAAAATATTCCATTTCCTGTATTTAAAAAAATTGCATGAATGACAAAGGCAGTATTGCAGTCTAGTGAGGTAAGGTCAATAATTCTGGCTTCTATCTTTGTTTTCAGGGTTATCTCTCACATCATTCCTGGCTTCCAGCTACACTAGAGCCACTAAATAGAGTCATCTCCACTTGTCAAACAGGGGATAGCAAGTCGTCTGTTAAAATGTCTGAAGCTACTATGTGGGGAGATCTGTGTTAGGTCAGGTTGTCGAGCCAGCCTTCTTGGCACTGGTGTGCACCAGTGAGTGCCACAGATCAGACACCGCTCTGGGTCTGTGATTTACTGAGTGTAAAATCGACCACTCCCAACAAGTGCATTAAACTTGACAAATGTTTGGTGTGAACTGGTTTTCTGGCCACACTCTACCTTCCAGAGCCACATGGACCCCTGCCATGGGTCTCCTGAGAGAAGAAAGGGCAGAAATATTTGGGGTCTGGCTGCTCTAGAAGTTTCCTTTTGAAGAGTGGGGTTGTCCTGGTCAGAACTGCCAGGGATTTTCTCAGAAACCCACGCTTCTCTACCTGTAGGCTCCAGTGTGGCCCTCTTTGGAGCAGCTCCTGGGCTGGCTACATTGAACACCCTGTGGCGTTAAGACTTGGCCTGACTGACCAAGATACTTCCTGACTGACCTCAGATTTTTCAAAGCAGGTGACAGTCATGAGGATATTGTCAAAGTCGGTACAGCTCCACCTCAGCACATACATCCCCTCCTCGCTTCCTTCTTGCCGCAACTTATTGATGGCATATTCTGTGCTAGAGGGAGAGAAAGGGAAAGGGAGAAAGAGCTCATACCAATGAGAACACTCTAAAACCCAGGGGATATCCACGTCTCTGAGCTGGCTCAAGTCCTACAGCCCCATCACATTACCCATCCTGGGTCCTGAAGTCCTGTCTAAGGGGCAAGCCGAGATGCCAAGAAGACTTAAGACACATCAAGTCTCCAAGGTCTAGAAGAGGACCCGCCCGCTGAGCAAGGCACTGAGCCCTGCTTGTCCCTGACTTCCCCACACACGTGGTCTCCCTCTTGTGGCAGGAGATATCCCCGAAGAGGTGATGCGGAGCTGCCCATCACAGAGTGCCCGCCATAGAATGGGACCCCTCCCCACCATCCCTAGGCAGCCCAACTAGAACATGAACCTCAGGAGAGCACAAATTTGGGGTTATTCTGTTCACTGCTGTATCCCCCAGTAGCCAGCGCACCCTTGGCTCATAGTAGCTACTCAGTAAATAAGTAACTGAATAATTAACACTGAATAAAAAAACAAGAATTAGAAAGATATTAATAGGGAATATGCCTGTCTTACACTCAATCAGTCCTGGCGCACAGAGGGCAGTGAACAATCACTAAATAAATCTACAAGTGAAGTCACCACATATCTCGTGAGCGGCACTCACTAAGAGTCAGTGAGAGAGGACCGACATCGTCATCATGTGTAAGAAAGGCAGAGACCAACCGCTCCATGATCTGGAACAACTTCATGCCTTTGCACATGATGACCCCTCACGTGGGAGGCCTTCTTCCCTCTTTAAGACCTGTCAACCTTCATTGATTCTTCAAAATTTAATCTGATCTGAATGCTCCCTACTCAGAGGAAGCAGTGAGTTTCAGCCTCCCACAGAACACAAAACATTCACCAACTCAGCAAATATTTATGGAGTGCCTCTGGTAGGTGCCAGGCCCTGCCACAGGTGCTGAGGAAAAGCAGTGAGCAAAGCACACGGTGCCCTCTGCCACTATGCAGCTCATATTCTGGACAGCAAGGCTAGACAGGCAGGAAACAAACGGACACGGAAATAAAGCGAGTCAGGAGGTAATAAATGCCACTGAAGAAAACTAAAGCAGGGTGAAGGAGCCAGGAAGTGTGGGGTGTGGAGGAGGAAGAGGTGTTGTCACTTCACAGAAGGTGGTCAGGGAAGACTTCACCGATAAGGTGGTATCAGAGTGACATCTAAAGGAAGTGGGGGCTGCATACATTCCAGAGGAAGAGCATTCTAGGCCAAGGGAGGCACAAGGGCCAGGGCTGAAGCCTAACTGTGGCTGGGGTATTTGACGGATGTGCTTTACTATAATGCTTAGCAGCCTGCTCTGCATTTCTTTGTGTGTCTATCTACCCCCCCCCCGGTGAGTCTGCGAGCCTCTCAAAGCCAGGAGTCACCCACGAATGAACTAGCTGTCCAAGAGTAACAGGCAGAGGGAAGACAGTGGGAACCTATCATGAGGAAGGCAGCTGAAGAGATGCTTCCCCAGATATATTCTGGTTTGGGAAAAGACACTCAGAAGAAATACAGCAGCTGTTTTCTTCTAAAGAAAGAAACAAACTGAGGGCTTCAGAGGCGAGGGGGGTGGGGGAATGGGATAGGCCGGTGATGGGTATTAAGGAGGGCATGTATTGCATGGAGCACTGGGCGTTATATGCAAGTAATGAATCATGGAACTTTACATCAAAAACTAGGGATGTACTGTATGGTGACTAACATAGTATAATAAAAAATTATTAAAAAAAAAAAAAAGAATAGTCCCATGTAAACTGAAGTACACCAGATCCCCTCAGCTTCAAATGGCAGAAGTCAAATGAGTAGGAAGTTAGAGAGAGGCAAACTTCCAACTCCCCAGCAGAACAGTACGTTTGCCTCTAACTATTAGAGCTATAACTCACTGGCTGCCTCATGCAGTACGAAGTACTCCATCACCAGAGTTATCTGAGTAAGGGCTACTAGGCCTGAGATGCAGGTGGGACAAGATGTCCACCAAAGCCCCTTCCAGCTCTAAGGTGTGGTCACCCCACTGTTCCCACCATTTATCTGGCCCTTTAGGACAAGCTGACTACAGTGAAATTGGCACCCGTGTCCTATCTGTATGTCTGGCACAGCAAAGGGTTAGGAAGTATAGCATTTCTTGGTCAGCTGTGGAGAAGTGAGGGGGTTAAACCATGAGGAAACTGAAGCGAAAGAAGGAAGGGTCTGTGGCATGAACCAAGGAAAGTGATGACAGGAAGTCCTGACCAGTGGACAGCAGGGATGGGAAAGAAGGCACCAAGTCCTAAACATGCTCAAGCAGCCCCCACCTCACCAAGTGATGACACCTGTCTGAGGAGGCCACACACCCCCATCACTACAACGTGGTTCTCTTCACACCAAGGGCAACTGAAAAGGTGCCAGAACCAACCAGATTGGACCATGACAACCATTCTGTATGTTGTGGACGATCAACGGGGGAGCCACATCGGTGCAGAGGTAATGATGGGCATCTGCTGTGAGCCGGAAGTAGCCGTCTACCAGGGACACAAAGGACAAGGCCTCTTCATGGGATGAGAGCTTCAGTTCCTGGTGAGAGAGAAGACATGCCCATGGTTACAACACGTGCCTACCACCTCAGGCAGCTGGCTTTATGAGGTACCTAGTGAGAAGATATTTAAAACACAATGCAGAATGCATCACGTCAAAAGTAACTGTACCCCTTGCACTTATATAAGATTCTGACTGTTCATCATATGTTCCTATTATCGCCAAACTATCAGATGAGGTATAGAGTGTCTGTGTGGGAGGAAGGGCGGAATGGGCAGCTGTGGCAGGCAGGAGACCTATGGAGAGGCTGCACCCGGGTCCAGAGGGAGGAGCAAGCCTGCATCAGGGGCACAGTAGAATAAAAGTGGAGTTAAAAAAAAAAAAAAAAAGCGGAGGGAGTAGGAGCAGAGCGTGTGCAAGTGGTACCCTGGTCTTGGCACAGAGCAATGACTGACTCGGCAGCATCGCTCCCATTTTACAGAAAAGGAAACAGAGGCACAGGGCCTTCCTCTCATACAGAGTTGGTCTAGAAAGTGAAACACCCAGAATTTAATCCAGGAATGGTCCCAGACAATGATGAGGTTGCTAGATTAAGTCCAGAGACCTCTGAGGGTTTGGAAGAAGCAGATTCTTACTCAAAGTGGGAGAGCAAAGGCAAAAATGGAGAAGAGAGAGGGAACTTCCACAGAAGGAAGGTTCTCAAAAAAACACCTGGAGGTGAAGACAGGCGGTTTGGTTTTGTTTTTTGTTTTTATCTTGGTCATATAGCCCTGAACAAAAACTGCCCATGTGAGAGGAGCCATGGGCTCAACCAGGAACATCTCCTGGGGAAGGATGGTATGGAAAGCCATTTAGAACCTGGACCCACAAGAACATTAAAAAGTGCTGGAGCCTTCTGAGGGCAAAATGACACGTGAGAATAAGACTCTGTCCACAGCACTGGAGAAAGGACAGGCTGGCAGCAGAGAAAAAGAGACAGGAAAATTAGTCAAAAGGAAAGGGAAGCAACTTTGGACGGAAGTAAGTGGGGCTGATACAGCTATCTTGCCAAAGGAAGGGTCCGCTGTGGACTTGTGAGCCAAGGAGGCCAACGCCACCAAGGGGACAGTTACTCAGTCAGGAGACTCTAGGCTATGTGTGCCTCCTTCCATCCACCCGCAGCTCCCCGTACAGCAAATGCAGGGTAGGCTGGCTTGGGCAGCCCTTCACCCAATCACACGACAAAGCAAGACCACGTAAGCACTTAAGTTCCCTAGAACAGAAGTCTAAATGGAAATGGATGACGTCAAGAAGAGGCAGAGAGGAGAGATTAATCAAGATAGAATTTGGTAACATGCTACCATCATGCTTTCCTGAAAGACCAGCAGCCAAAATACTGTCTGATCAAAGGGCTTGGAAATTCATGGCTGGGAAGGGACAGGGGACCGAGATAAAGAAGAAAAAGCATCACAGCGTTAACCCACAGGCTCTGGTGTCAGTTTATGTGGGCTCAAATCACAGTATCTCCACTCGCTATTACAGTTATGCACACGTAATCATCATTTTTTACAGGTCACAAACTGTCGGATACTGGCCGTTTCGAATGGTTTAACCTAAGAGCTGTGTGACCCTGGGCAAGTTACCTAAGCTTTTTGTGCCTCAGTTTCCACCTCTGTAAAATGAAGACAGTAATACACCCATCTCTAAGGTCAATGAAAATGGAAAGAGTTTACATTTGTAAAGCATGTAGAATGGGAAGTGCCTGGCACGTAGTAGGAGCTCGTGTTTGTAAAGAAAATCAAGTCACGGGGAGATCAAGCAGTTCTTTCACCCTGCCTACCTCCTGATCCCTACACAGCTCTGCAACTGGCACAGCCTCGCCAGCCCATGTGCTCCGAGTGGGCTCGGACTGAGGTGACAGGTGTGCCACCGGGTGCCAGGCTGGACTCTCAGCCAGGACAGGATGGGGCAGGCTCACACACACTGTACCAGCTGGCTGCTGCTTCTCCTCCTCTGCTATGCGTCTTCGGGTTTGACCGTGTTGAAGAGCCAGATCACGGGTGTGCCAAGCTCTTCCTCACTGCAGTCTCTGGGGAAGAGAATGCCTTGGAACTGGAGATGCCACTTTCTCACTCTGTCACCCTGTGCGAGTGTCTACACCTGTCTATGGTCTCCAATTTGGCTCTGGAAACAGAGCCAAAATGCCTACATCTAAGATTCTTGTAAGGACTAAGGAACATCCTGCGGACACCACATATAATCCGGCCCTATCTCTATAATACACTGAATAAAGAGCACTCATTTCGACCTTCTCCCTCCCTCCATCTCCATCTTCCCACTAACATCTATCTGGACTCTTCTTCTCCCTTCACTTTATTTTTCACTACAGTTTCCTGATGAAATTAACTTATGTTTATTGTTAAGGGGGGGGTTAGGAGAATAAAAAAAAATTTAAATAATTCATAATCCCATCACAAATGACAGATGTTAATATTTGATTTTTCTAAGAGCGTGTATATGTATATGCAGACCTTTTAAAATGTTTTGAACAAAACTGGCACTGTTCTATAGAGAGTTTTATATTCTGCTTTTTTCCACTTATAAAGCATTTTTCCAGATTATTAAAAAAATTTAGCGATTGTTTATATATTTTACTACTCAGGTAGAATATCCTACCATTTGCCTATTATGATATACTTGGGTAATTTTCAGTATTTTTACACTATAAATTCCACGGGGACAAACATACTCATTCACATACCACTGGCTTCATCTCTCATTGTTTCTGGGAAATAGACCTAAGTTGCCAAATGGAGAGATATATAAATATTTTCAAGGCTTTCAGTACGTGTTGCCAAACTTCTTTCTAAAAGGTATAAAAAGGGGTGCCTGGGTGGCTCAGTCGTTAAGTGTCTGCCTTCGGCTCAGGTCATGATTCCAGGGTCCTGGGATCGAGCCCCACATCGGGCTCCCTGTTCCACTGGGAGCCTGCTTCTTCCTCTCCCACTCCCCCTGCTTGTGTTCCCTCTCTCACTGGCTGTCTCTGTCAAGTAAATAAAATCTTTTAATTAATTAATTAAAAGGTATATAAAGGCCACTTACTCTGGATGAACAGGGTGGTCATCTGTTCTAAACCAGATTACCAGATTCATTCCCAACACTGAGTGTTATCCTTCTTTTTTTTTTAAAAAAAGATTTTATTTATTTATTCGACAGAGATAGAGACAGCCAGCGAGAGAGGGAACACAAGCAGGGGGAGTGGGAGAGGAAGAAGCAGGCTCCCAGCGGAGGAGCCTGATGTGGGGCTCGATCCCATAACGCCGGGATCATGCCCTGAGCCGAAGGCAGACGCCTAACCGCTGCGCCACCCAGGCGCCCAAGTGTTATCCTTCTGACACAGTTTTCACCAAATCGGGCAAAACATGGTCTTTCCCTGGTGCTGACTACCTTCACTCTGTGAGTGCCCTGCCTAGGCTGCCCATCCTCTCCACGTGCCGCCAGCCATGACTTCCCCAACACAAACATGTTTATTTTGGCAGCATTCCTACTTCTCCTGCCCAAACTGGCCTGCCTGTCTAGATGATGTCCTTAAGTGATACCAAAAAAGAGGAAGTGAGATTGAACACCCCTTCCTCTGTCCAAGAGTCACTTGGGTGTGCCCGACACCATACCGAGGACGGCCACTGTGGCCACAGCCACCAGCGTGACAGTCCACTGAAATGCAAAGCGGGGCTTCCCACCGACCTCAGCCCAGATGAAGCCCTCAACTCGGAAGAGAGGCCAAAGGAGTCCTTGGGGGGAAAAGCTAACATTCACCGATCTCCTTTTCCTTCAAATCCACTCACTTTTGTGAATTAAATATTTATGCTGAAACGTCTTTGGGAGGGCAGCAAGCCCTGAAGTAGAGACCCATCTGCCAGACCAAAGAAAGGCACTGGAACATCCCAGTGTAACTCAAAACCCTGCACTGATAATGTCAGTGTCAGCAAGAGGGATTTCTGGCTTAAGGAGGAAAGAGAGCCAGTCATCAGATTTTCTCTTTGGGACAGGAACCCTGCAAAGCATGTGCCACATCCCTGTCCTCCGTGAAGTCTCCCTCTCATACCAGATCCAGACAGAATTGCTTCCGGAGCAAACTTACCATTTTTTTGTTGTCCTGCTTATTGATGCTGACCACAGACTCCTTTATTACAATGTGAGTGATTTCAGGGAAGTAAGAAAAATTGTTCCACTCTTCCCGGATTTTGTTTTTCTCCTCATCCTTCTTGTGTTTATTTTCCAGCTTTTTCCGTTTCAGTTTGTGTTTTTCCTTTTCAACAGGAACAACCTGATAAGATGCATAAGAATGCCAGAGTTAAGTTGGCTTTCTCATTTTCTATTGGTGAAAAATGTTAAAGCTTCTGGAAAACTAAGGCAGGGCCTACATTCGAGGAGAAGCCAGCCAGCCTGCCTGAATTTACACAGGAATTGGGGGAGGGGGCACATGTGAACTTAGGATCAAAGTTTGGGGGCCAATCAGAGAATCTTGGGATCTTATACACCTGGGAGGGACCTTAATTAGCACAGTGACTGTACGCTTCACATTAAACTATAATGTACAGTTAAGCTCAGACAGGGAAATAACTGGCCACTAGACAGGCAGGTCCTCTCACTTCCGGACTGATATATGTTTCAACACAGGCAGAGAACATGTCTTCCCAAATGTGGCTGGACAGAACATGAGCTTTCTCATTTTAGAATCTACCACTGATTATCTTGACTTCCTAACAACATTCAAGTCGAAACTTTCAAAAGGAGATATGAATCCCATGCTTGAATAACCTGCTAGTTATTAACTAGTTAGGTCATCAATTTGACCCTCCATTTCCCTGTCCATAAAACAGAGCTTACATTTCACAAGATTCTTTGAGGATTAGATAAGTTCTCATTAACAGTGTACCTATTCTATAGGAAAAAGCACTCCGTTAAGTGTTAAGGCAATATTTTCTTAGCATGAATAAAACAGGAGAAAATAAATCTCACCATTACTTTAATATTATTGATAACCATAACAATGACGGCAGCTATAATAATTTTTGAACATTTATTACATGCTGGGCTCTGTGCTGCCATTTAGTTCTCTCGACAACTCCACAAGGCAGATACAGTAAGTATCTCCATTTTACAGATGAATAATATGCAGCTGATACAGGGGAAATAACCCCCCAAAGCTAGGGAACTATAAATAGTGGAGCCAGGATCTGAACCAGGTCCATTTAGGTTTAAAACCCATGCTTTTAAACCACTCTGCTCCATTGTCTCATCCAACAAATACTTCAAAAAAGCAGCTTTAAATTGCAAAATCAATTACCCTATTTGATGGAGCCAGAAGCCTAAGTTCAATTCTTGGCACAACTGCTTATTAGTTAGTTATGACCTTGGGCAAGTTTAACTTCTCTCTGCCTCTCTGCCCTCATCTATAAAATAGGATAATGGTAATACTCCCCTCTGGGTTTTGTTTTTTGTTTTTTTTTTTAAAAGGAATAAATGAGTAATATGTGTAAAATGCTCTTAAAGGTACCTGGTACATGGTAGGTGCTCAGTAAATGTCTGCTATTATTATTATTACATATTATCTAGACTATTGTTCTATTTCTCCATTTCCCTACAGAACTCAATAAATACTTATTTAGATCTACTGCTGCATAAACACAATAAAAGATGAATGGTAACATGGTCTCTAACCTGAATACACTCAGTGGGCAGGGGTGATGGACATGCGAAGAGGTAATCCCAACAGGATAAACAGAACAGGTCTGTTCTGATGCATGATGGTCTGTTCTCATCAGCCACCTACCACCACTTACATTTGGTTTCTGTCTCCACTGGATTCCAAGATTTCCAGTTACCATCACTTCATAGTAGAGAACATTTCCACTGTCATTTGGATGAAACCAATTCATCTCATTTTCCGATGAAATCAGTAACATGGAAGTCTCAAATATTTCAGCGCCATAATGTTTTGTCAAAGTTTCCAAGGTGGCCAGGTATTTCACCTTCAGGTCATGAGTAGATACACTGCTGTCACAAATAGTCTTGTTGTTAAATTCCTTCAAGAAATCTTTGAAAACATTATTTATCCGCATCCTGGTGAGAAGGTTCCTCTGTCTGATGGACTTATTCAATGTTTCTGGAATATATCGCTTGTAGCTAAAACAAAGTAGAAAAATATGTCTTTCTTTCATGTCCAGGTCAGCAGAGAACAGTACAGAAACAAACCCAAGTCTATAAATCTCCCTTCCATGTGTTGCCCCATGACAAAGGAGGACCTACTCCCAGGGGGGTCTTAGAGGGAGTAAGCACTAGGAGATGACAAGCACTAATCACAAGGAGATGGAGGTGAACAGGGACTGAAAGAGAGGGAAAAGCACACGTTCCACAGGTTTTCCTGAAATGGGAATTCCTGCAAGTATCATCCAATTTTCTGGCTCACAAAGGCAGGGAGCAAAATTGACTTAACTGTGTGTTTGCTTGCTGGTGTCGCTGTTCCTGTGTGCACTGGTACTCACATACACTGTTATTAAGATTCAACATCAGTTAGAAAGTGGCTTCAAAGGTGTCAAGAGTGATCACAGATGTTCTGTATGTTCTACTTTTAGGTCTGTTTTATAATTTCTCTATAAAGATCACATGTTGCTTTTGTAAGAAATGGGAAAAAACACAAAATCTAATTAAATACAAAAAACCTCATGTTTGCCACGTCAAAGTGTCACAGATGTAGTAAATGGATTGACAAGGAAGCTGAAGATCAGTTCCTTACGCTGGTGCTAAACGGGGAGTATCTATGACTAACAGTCTCAACAAAGTGATACACTGCTAGGAGGAGGCAGTTAGGAAGCGTATGAACACCCACGAAGGAAAGAACAAACGGGGGACCAGACCAGTGGGGAGACTGGTCTGCTTATCACTGGCAGACCCGAAATGGCATCTGGCACTGGGAAATCCCTGCTGCACAAATGGTTTCATGACCATGGAAAACTGCAAAGTTTGGAATTTATCCCCCATAAATGCTGTAACATTTTAGATTAATGTAATAGAAAGGAAGATCAGAGGAGAGGTGTCATTTTTCACCTTAGTCTCATGACAAAGGAAAGAGGAGGTGCCGAGAGCAAAAGCCCCAGAAAAATGAGAAAGCAGCAGCAGAGCACGTATCCTGCACCACCGAGGAGCAGCCCGCGATCCGCGCCACACGCTGCTCCGGGGCAAGAGATACAGGGAGGAAACTTGCGAGAAGGCGCATGCTGCCTATCACACACAATACAGCTCTAAATAACGTGCTCTTCACAATGAGACTGGCTTCTTCCGTGACATTCATAAGAACTCCTTGGTATATACACAGATATTTTATAGATGGGCAGAAATTACACACTGAATGTTCCTTCACAAAGACTTGATAGTGAATGACATTTTTAAGTAAATACAATTTTCTTGAGGTAACATCCTTCACATTAAATTCATAGCTCTCTGGTGAACTCGAGGTTCAGGCTATGGATGACAGCAGCTGCCTGTCGAACATACTGAGAAGGATTTTAAGACGGGTCCTGCATAAAACGAAAAAGCTCAGTGACAGATGGCAATGTCCACCATGCACAGAGGCACAAGGGATGGGCACGTAGGCCACCCATCTGATTGGCATCCCTAGCCCAGAACTTTCGCTCGAGTACAAATTTCTGAGGTCATCAGCCAACATTCAAAATCAGGACACTATTATCATTACAATCGTGCTACCTTTTATAAATGTTCTAAACAAGATTTGGGCTCTGCAGAGAGCAGGGGTCAGCCAAAGACTGGCAATGGTTACACTGAGATATGTGAGGACGTATAAAAATAGCACCGTCCGCACAATCAATTCTTTAGCCAGCAGGAAGATTTACCTGATGTCCTTGGGCAGTTCTGGCAACTGCATCTTCTTCATCATAGCGTAGTGGGAGATGGCCAGGACTGCCATTCCCAGACACTCATTCTCGATATCATGCCCATCCTGCTCGGTCTTGGGGTCTCGAATGGGAGCCAGGCATTTGACCAAATCATATTGTCCCTTTGGAGAAGAGATGAGAAGAAATGAACCACCACTTAAGTTTCAAGAGTCCACCCCTGTCTCTAATCTTGAGAGGAAGGTTCCCCCATAGGGAGGTGCCACCCAGAAAAGCAGTACAGCAATGACACTAACGAGATTTATAGTTTCTCTGGCACCAAAGCTCTTTCTCAACAGTTGGGTACGAAGGGGCTCAGGAAATACTCTCCCCAGGTTAATTCATTTATTTAACAAATACTTATTGAGCAGTGTGTTAGCTGCAGAAGAATAGCATAAACATGTGAAGCCCCTTCTCAGGGCTTATCTATAAATGATAGCGGCCAGCAGCACGTACTGGGCTTGGACAGCACCTGGGCAAGGAAGGGTGACAGCTGGCTGGGGTTGGCTCACTGATCCCGCAAACATACCTGAGATATCCTAGCCTGGGAACTGGGTGTATGACTGACAGGGCACCACACCTGCTCTGAGGTAGATTTAGAGAAAGGGGAAGGAATCCACATTCTACAGTATATCACCACCACACAGAAGTTTATCGACATCTGTTGTCGAAGTTTCTAGTAGTAAAACGTGTCACCAAAATATGCCCCCTCTCCCTACTGGAGGTGCACAGCATCCCAAGAGCCAGTGAGCGCTTCAAAAACAAAAAAGAAAACTAAAAAGCAGTACCTGATGATGTCAACGCTGGCTGCCCTTTCTTGAACCCTAACCTCAGTGTTCGACACCGTGCTAGGTTCCTTTTATTTACTGTTTCACTTAATCTTCGCAATAGCCCTATGAGGTGGCTGCTAACATCATCACCTCTACCTAACGGAAGAGGACTCAAAGGTACCCGAGGGTTAAGTCACGTCACTCACTCATTCCGTAATTACTGATCACGGAGAACCAATTAGGGGCCACATGTCATTCTAGGTGCCGGGGAGATAGATACATAGCAGTAAGCCAGACTGCATTCCTGACCTCAGGGAGAGTCCATGCTGAGAAGAAAGCCTAAACAACCAGAAATATAGACCATCAAGTAGCTATAAGAAACAAAGTCGAGTGGAAAGATAAGAGTGCCGTGAGAGCCAGGGACCCAGGAAGCGGCGGGGGAAAGTTGAACCTCGATGTGACTCCAGGGCTCTGGTTCGTCAACACTGCACTACAGCCACGCTCGGTCCTTACTAACACCAAGTGCATGGAACTCTTCGGCCTTTCTCTGGCTGGAACAGAGGTAGATGTGAAGTCTGGGGGCAGTGTTTCTACATAAGTGAGACACTCACTTTCCCTGAAGGGACTTCAGTTTAGTGGTTTTTGGATGGAGGCTTCTCACTGCTACAGTTCCTCTTCTTCCCAAGACAGGACTGCTTGTTTCAAGTACGAAAAAGACACTGTTCACTTCCATAAACTCCTAAGGACCAACAACAACCATCTCTGCCAGCAACGTGTGAAGAGCAGAACAAAATCTGAAACTACTTTGTCTGGCTGTGGTTTTCTGTAAACATCACTATATAACTACCACAACTCACTCACTCCTGAGCCTCTCGAAGGTCAGATTCTAATGCAATACTTATTCTTGCAAGTACAGCATGCTCTTCCTTTGAACATGTAAAACTGGAAGGTTGAACAAAAAATGATCGATCTGAAAATGGCCAGTTCGTTTAATTTTTTTAACACACTATCTGCCCAGGGCTGTGCATTTCTGTTGTCTCTAAGGCCAATCCTAAGGTATATATAGAATGGGCATCAAATGCAACCAGAAGCTAAAGCTGTAAAATGGAATATAACTGGGACATAAAAATCACATGTGAAAGTATATCTTACAGAAATCCCATACACACATAAATACACGTGGAGGTTGTCCACAACCTCTTACTGTAACGGTGACAGCATAGTGGGGAAAAGTTAAGAAAAACCAGAAATGTCCACAAAGAGGAGATGAGTCAAATAAATGAGGGCTTTCCCTCTGGAAAGCCTCATACTCACTTCCTACCTGAAATCTCCACAGGTATCTCCAAAAGAGAATGCCTAATTCCCACCCCTTTTCCAACCTGTGGCTCTCTGTCTTCCCTATGTAGGGAAGGACTCCATTATCTATCAAACATTGCCCCAAATCATCTTTGATATTTCAGATTCTCTCCCTTTCCACAGCCAACCTGTCAGCAAGTCCCATTTATTCTATCGCCAGAATTAATTGAGGATCCACCCATTTTTCTCCAACTCTCCTGCCACCACACTAGGCCAAACCAGCATTTTCTCTCACCGGGACCAAAGCACATGATCTGCTCCCTGTTGGCCTTCCCAGTCTCACTCCTTATCACCCCCCTCTCCTCCAACCACGCTGACTCCCCTCTCAGCTCTGGCCAGCCGCAGAGCTTTCCCACATTCTGTTTCCTCCCTATCAGACGTTTTCAAACCAGGGAGATTTCACCCTGCCGGGAATATCTGGAAATGTCTGGAGACATTTTTGATGGTCACAACCGGGGATGGCATCTAATGAGTGCAGGCCAGGGGTGTGGGTAAATATCCTACAATGCATAGGGCAGTCCCTCACAGCAAAAATTTATCCAGCCCAAAACGTCAGTAGTGCTGCTGCTGAAACACTGTGCACGACGGAGAAGAAATACTTCCCCCACTCCTTCCTTAGAACGGCACACTCCTTGTTCTTCCAGATTCAGTACAGGTGTCACCTCCTTAGAGACCTTCTCTGGTATTTAAATTAGATCTTCCCAATCCAACCCTCTCCCCATATTCCCTGTCACAAAAGCTTTTTCTTTCGTGGCACTTCTCACAATTCTTATGTATTACTTATATATCATTTTATTTGCTTATTTGTTTTCTGTTTATCCAACTTGATTTTGTATCTGATGCTTGCAGAGACCAAGTCTGTCTTCTTCACCACAGTATCTGCAGCACCGTGGCAAAGAGTGCACAGTAGTAAATATTCGTTGAATGAGTGAATTATTATGAAGCCATCAAAACAACAAAGATCTGTGTTTTTAATTGACATCTGAAATATCATCAATAGGATGGATAAAAAAGCAGTTTATAAAATGATACGATATTTTAAAAAACTACACAGTATGTGATATATACCTGTATGGCAAAATCAGGAAGCCTATCACCAAAACTGTTGGTTATCTCAGGGTAATACAATTTAGGTGACTCTAACTTCTCTTCTGGCTTTTGTCTAGCATCTAATCTTCCTACCCTACTACTGCTGTGACTCAGAGCAGCCACCTCCTTCCTCCCCGAACGTCACTTTGACTGCTGAGATGTCCCCACACTCACCCCATTGAACTACACCCTCCCTCACTTGCAGCTTCCCTCCACTCTCTCCACGGGAGGCACTGCAGATGAGAAGTAAAATGATAGGAAATGGGGGAAAAGAGAGGAATAGCGACAAAGTGAAACCTTGAAAACCCACAGGTGGGACACCCAGCCCCCTGGGCCACTGAATTGCTGCCTTTCTCCTCCTCATCTCGGGCAAGGGCGAGGGTGGCAAGGACTGCCCACAGAGCAGGCCCAAAAACACCCTAGCTACCACCTAGTTCAGCTGCCCAAGGGAATCGGAAGCCTGCAATGCCTCCCCCATCCCAGGAACTGCAGGTTCTCCTGGGCCCAAACTTCTCACCTGAGCAAACAGATACTCCAGAGAGCTGGCGTCAAGGAGAGGGGTTGCATCTGGGACTTTTTTTTTCTCATAGCCATTTTTCTGCTTCTTTGGAGAATGTCGCCATACAGACTGCTCATTATCATTGGTCCCATGCCAGTTGGTGAAATAGAATCTGCAAGGCAGGAAAATAAGTGCCAATTTTGGGAAAGGGGACCTCGGAACGCATGGGAGAGGTGTCCTGCTTGTACCCAGAGTGCTCAGTGCTGGAAGCTAAACTTGCCTGAAAAGCAAGCAGACAGACAGACCAATCTTTCAGCTGTGGAGCACTTCATTGGTGATAAAGTCCTTTTTCTTTTCACTCTTACAAGCACTCTGTGAAGAGTGTCCTGCCAGAACCTGTCTATGACTCGGAGATAAAGTGACTTTCCACCACATCTTCCTAAATAGGAAAATACAGCTGACTAGAACCAGAGCTGGCCCAGCCACTCCCTTCACCTTTAATAATGCCATCCTGCCTTGAATCCAAGACCTATTTTATGCACATTTCAACATTTCTGTTCAAACAATTTTTAGTTTCCTTATATAGTCAAGATGTACAGTTAATATGGCAGTGTTTCCTATTTCCCAGACCACTGTTACTAAATTGATAGTTTATCTTACAATGAATAGAGTTAAAGCAGAAGAAATACACGAGCACTACTACAAGCATCAGCTTCCAGTGGTGTGAAATTAACAAGCACTTCATGCCACTTCATCCTTACAGCAACTGCACAAGGTAGGTTCTGCTGTTTCTATTTTACAGATGAGGAAAACTAAGGTTCCAAGAGGCTAGGTGACCTGACCAGAAGCTGGTTCTCTTAACCACTACTTGCCTCTGCCACCTATAAGAGAAACACAGTGAATTCTGGGATGTGTGAAACTGATCGAGCCAAGCTGGTCCAGCCCATCTCTGGGCTACAGACTGGTACCCGGGTCTTTCTTCCTTGACATGCCCATGTGCTAACAAAAAACAACTATGGCATGAAGAAGTAACAAATAAAATTTCCTCCCAAAAAGTGCTACCACTAAACTCAAGACATCTGTCACTGAGCTGTATCTGCAAAGCCTGCACACACCAGGCCCTGTGCCAGGCTGGGATTCGAAGGGCATAGTCCCTAGTGCTCTGGAGTTCCTTGTCTATATGTGTATATAGCAATTGGTTAAATCCAACAATAGCAATAAAGTAACATACAAGGGGCACGTCTCATAAGTAGGATGACACTGTGACTTTCATGGAGCCCATAGTTTTTCCTTCCTTCATAAAAAAATATTAAAGTTATATTTTACATCTGTGTTGATATAGAGATTAATATAATCCAGGCTGGATTATAGTCAATTTTTCTCTGATTTTAAAAGAAATTAAAAAACTTTTGTGAGTTCTTAATAATATTATGAGCCCTAGGCACTGTGCCTAATAGATAAATTGTCCCTGGACAGAAGAGAGTCTTTGATGAGGTGCCAAAGGAGGGAGAAACTGCCCTCCACTGCCAGGGGAGGTGGCAGGAAAGGGGAAAGGGCTGGGAAGAGAAGCTGGGACCGGAATAAATAAATGCCAGGCTTTAGAGCCCGGACATACACAGCTGGCAGAGGAGACTGCAAAGCTAGCCCATGTGAGGCAGGATCCCTCTCCCCCCCACCGCCCACCCCAGAAGAAAGCCCCATGGGAGATGGACTGAAATGAGAGAGGCTGAGACAAGCAGATGCTATGGACAATCCTGTGAGCTCTGTGGGGGTAGAGGCCTCAGCTGTCTTGCTCAGCACTGAATCCCCTAGCATACAACAGATGCTTCACACGTAATTGTTGGATGAATAATAAATGAACGAACAAGTTCGAGGAGCTGCAATTAACATGGAAAGGGAAGGACAGATAAGGAAGTTACTATAAAAGTAAAATTAGGGGCGCCTGGGTGGCACAGCGGTTAAGCGTCTGCCTTCGGCTTAGGGTGTGATCCCGGCGATCTGGGATCGAGCCCCACATCAGGCTCTTCTGCTATGAGCCTGCTTCTTCCTGTCCCACTCCCCCTGCTTGTGTTTCCTCTCTCGCTGGCTGTCTCTATCTCTGTCAAATAATAAATAAAATCTTAAAAAAAAAAAAAGTAAAATTAACATTTTAAGACTTTCATGAATTCTATACAGCCCATCTTCCCTATAATTTATGAAAGTGACTGAGAATCTGACAGTGGGCTTTGGTGTTTCTCACACACAAAAAAAGCCACATATCCATGGAGCCGGTGTACAGCATGAACCACAGCTCTGGAATTGTAGCCCTTCTATGTGAGAGGGGATCAGGCCCTGGTAACAGCAGAAGCCTGAGGCTATCAGCCGATGAAGAGGCTGATATTTATGCTGTCTCCAGACTGAGGAGTCTATTCTTCAAGGACAGAACAGAGCACAGGACAGGACGACTCCGGATCAGCGATCCCAAGTAGGCAGAAAATAAGAGGTGAACTGGTTCTACCAACTGCGCAAATACAGGGCAGAAAAAAATCCATGAGAACACAGCCAACTCCTCTGGCTACCAAGTCAAGTCCAAAACAGAGAGTTTTTGTCATTCACACAATAAGAAGACATCTACTAGACGTTCCAGGGGGTCTGCGCGGAAGGAGACAGGTGAAAGGCTCTACTGTCTTAATTACTAATGAAGACAGTAGTTAAGAGATTCTGAACATTTACCCTGTGTCAGGCACTCCTTACACAAACATTCAAAGCAGGGCTCTCACAGAAAGGCATGCAGACAGGTAAATTCTGTTTGGCAGTGGAGGACGGTGGTAATGAGAAAATGAGAATCATGTACAATATGAAAAGTCACCTGGGAAAGGGGTAAAAGGATCTCCAGGATGGAGGAGGTTGTTTGAAAGAGAAGCTGAAGACAGCTTTTCCCTGAACCTGTCCAAGGCATGGTCCTCTTCTGCCACATCCCGCTCAGTCTCTATGAGAAAGAGTCCTCCGACCTGGTAAAGCCAACGGCCCAACATACCCTCTTTCGGCAGAACACGATCTTCAATCGGCTCTGAACAAACACATTCTTCAAGGCTGTTATCTGAGCCCTGTGGGACCAGCTTTGATTTGGAAATCTTTTGGCAAGATGTTCAGACAGGATGAAGCTGAGGGAATCACACTGATGTGCAGCTTTGTTCCTTTAGTAACAGCTGAGCAGAGCCTAAAACAAGGCTGGCTCTCTAGAAATTGCCCACGGTCAAAGGCTGACAGCTTTCTACTTAACATGACGAAACAAAAAATAAAAACCTTTAACTCTGTAACTACACCAAAATCAACACCTTCCTAATTTGGTCCTAGTAAGACAAAACTAGAAGGTACATTGAAGACAAAAACTCTACAATTTTTTTTATTTTTATTTTTTTTAAAGATTTTATTTATTTGACAGAGAGAGAGAGAGAGACAGCCAGTGAGAGAGGGAACACAAACAGGGGGAGTGGGAGAAGAAGAAGCAGGCTCCCAGCAGAGGAGCCTGATGTGGGGCTCGATCCCAGGACCCTGGGATCACGCCCTGAGCTGAAGGCAGACATTTAAAGACTGAGCCACCCAGGTGTCCCAAAAAACTCTACACTTTAAATTTGAATGTAATTAACATACAGTATTCTATTAGTTTCAGGTATACAATACAATGATTCAACAATTCTGTAACATTCCTAGAAGAAAACACAGGCAGTCATCTCTTTTGACATCAGCCACTGGACCGTTTTTCTAGATAGGTCTCCTGAGGCAACGGAAACAAAAACAAATTAAACTACTGAGAGAGGACACCAAAACAAAAAGCTTTTGCAGAGGCAAGGAAAACCATCAACAAAACGAAAAGACAACCTACCAAATGGGAGAAGATAATTGCAAATGACATATCCAATACGAGACTAATATCCAAAATAAGGAATTTCTAAAACTCAAAACAACATAACAAATAATCCAATTAAACACTGGGTAGAAGACATGAACATTTTCCCAAAGATGACATCCAGCCAGCCAACAGACGCATGAAAAGATGCTCTACACTCCTTCTTAAAATTAATTATCAAGATGTTCATCAAACTTGGGCCACACACAAATTCCTAGTATTAGAATATGCTAATGGAAAAAAATAAAGAATGGCATAAATACATGTAGTACAAACAGCCTCGTAAATTCCTTTTCAGAATGGCATGGACGACATCGGAAGGAAGAGGGAGGGAGACAGAGATAAACAGATAGACCTGTCAAGGACATATGCCTTCCTTGCAAGTTTTTGAGAAAACTATATTACAGATGGCTGCATATTCTAAGTTTACATATAGATAGTATACACAACAAATTCTCCTTACATTTCTGTAGAACTTTACTAATGGATAGTGAAATTCATTTGAATGAAAAAGAAAACATTTTTTTCCTTAAAAAAGGAATAAAGTATAGGCTTATCTTAAATTAAGATATATTATAAAACAATAACTATTAAAAGCATTATCTAAAAACAGAAAATTAAAATTGAAGCACAGAGTATTTCCCAAAATAGAGCTGGGATTCCACTGAAATAGTCACTAACATTTGTTTTCATATTACACCTTCTTTAGTGGTGAGATTGTGAGGTTTCAAAGTTTTTGTAGTTTGTTGTAATGCAAATGTTTTAGCTTAGGGTAGGATCTTTTTTTCCAAGTTCAAAGAGCCTGTGGTAACAAAGCAATATCCTGTTGAAGCGCAATGTCAGGTACAAAGTCAAGGTGCCAAAAAACGAAGTAACCCAGAACTTCCTGGCAGCTAACAGAACAGGGAGGAGGCAAAGACAGCTTTTAAGGGCGAGCGAGGGACTCACACAGTTAACAAAGACCAAAGTCTCAAGAAGGGCTCTGGGGCTGATAAGAGGATTCACTAGGTGTGTAACTGGGTAACGCACTTCTCTGTTTGGGACATCAGTTCCCCCCTAAACAACTGCAATAGTTGAATTAGGTAAACTCAGGTCTCGTCCAAGTCCCCAATTCTACCATTCCAGATTCTGAGCCAACTGGAGAGACCTACAGGAAAAGACTAGAACTCAGTGACATGCCCCCTACCTAGACTGCCAGCTGCAAAGACACGTTTCAATGCTGGATCACAGAGCCAACCCCCAGGCCACAGAAAGCAAGATTACACTTTGAAAAACAAATCCAAATATAGTCAGAAGGCTCAGCTGGGTGGGGTGAATGTTTCCCTAAATCTGGGGCGTGAAATCTCACATGCCACACACCTCTCCCCTTAAGGTGAGACCTGGGGTGAGTACAGAAAGAAGAAAAAAAAGTCAGCCCTAGTATGACTATCAAAGAAAACAGATCTGGTTCAACTGCTGCTGAGAAAAGCATCCAGGCCATTCTGGAATGTTAACAACTCTACCAACTTCCCAAAGGAAACAGCAGCCAAAATACTGGAGAGAGCCTCTGAGATCCCCGAGGGCTTTTCCAGCAGGTCCCTACATTCTGTTAGCACCTGAGCGAATCTACTGATCTCATAATATCTATGTAAATTAAGATCCTTTTCAAAAAGTATTCACACTGTTTATAAGCTCCTTTGCTAAATACACATTCACGTCTGCTTAACTAGTATCCAACAAACCTATTTTCACTTCTGGGTACAGAGCAAATGGGCTTATAAACTCAAGAGACTACAGTGGAATACTGACTGTCTATGCCACCTCAGGAGACCATGTGACATTTAAGAAAGTCTACAGTATAGGAGAAGAGGCAAGGACCCATCAGGAGAAAAATTAGAGTCCCACCCACTAGACAAAATTCCTTAGGAAGTGGATCAAAACATCTACCCCTTGAGAGCAAGACCAACCTAGAATTTCTAGAGAACCACTTCAAGCGGAGTTTCTCAAACTCTTTAGCTGCAACTTTTAATAAGAAATAGTTTATTGTATCATGACCTAGTATATACACTTGCATATCTCAAACAGAAGTTGTGAAAAAACAATATTATTAAGATAGATGTATATGCTGATATTACCTATTCTCGCCTGTTTCTTTTTTTAAACAAATTTAAACAAACTCACTAAATTAAATTCATAACCATGACTCACCACTTGAAAAACTCTGCTGTAGGATACTAACTCTATGCAAAATACCCTCTGCGTCATAACGATGTCTTTTCTAAAATGTGCCAGAAGAAGGTGATCAAATTCATCTTCTATTTCAAATACTGAAAAAGTCTTTTCTCATACCAAGCAAATACAAAACTTACCAATTACAAAATGACTACAAATCTTCTTAGTAAGTGACTCAGGGCTCCAGGCTAACTGTCATTACCCCCCCCCCCCCCGCAAGAGGAAGCCAGACAGGCACCCATACCTCATCCGGTAGTGGAGCCGGAGCGATGTCTTGTCATCAACAGTGATGGTGCGATTCGGGGCATACCAGAGCTTGGTGTTCTCATCATACAGAGCAAAGAGGTTGTGACACAGAGGAGAGATACCTGGGGTTAAATAAAGAACATATTAGAAAATTAAAGATAGATACATTAAGCCATCTGTTTCCAAAGCACGCCATAAGCAAAGACAAGGAATTCTCTTATCTGAAGAATCTAGGTCACGTTTTTATCATCTTAGGGCAAATATGACTTCCAACCATGTTCAGTCAGGCAGTTTTAATCATGATAATTAAGAACCATGGCTCCCCAGGAATATGTACTGCAGCTCCTGGCAAACCAGATTAAACCCATTTTAAAATAAAAGTCTAATGATTTCTCATCACGTTGTCTATGACAGTCTTAACAAATCCTGCCTAAAAGAAAAAATATGCCAGCCCAGACGTTCCCAGATCCCACCAACGTGCACCTTGTTAATCCCAGAAACATTCCTGGAGTATGGGAAATCCCCAATCCATCTCCTACAGAAATATTTTAACAATTCTAACACACTCTGATTATGCATTAAACATGCCAAGTTCCCGGCAGTAGCACACGAAATCATGTGTTAGAATAAATAACCAAAGTGATTTTTGTCAGTAATAAAAATCTATCACCATTAATAATAAATATACTTCTTAAGTACTCTGTATAGTTATCATAAATATTTCTTATTAGTAGCCAACTAACAAGATATATGCTTAACTCCCACCCCAACCAACTGCCTCCTTTGATACAAGAACAATTAAAAAGATAAAGGAGATTATGAAGCCAGGAAAGCACCTTTCCACTTACTTCTGAGCCTGTAATTAAAATTACACAGGCCTGCAATCTAAAAGCATGGTGGAAGGGAAGAAGGTGATTGCACATAATCAATTATGACTGATATTTTCATGCATGGCCAGGCCTCAAGCTAAGATACAGTCAACTAAAAAATATATGGAAATCTAAGGTAATCCACATTTCCCAAAACAGACATCTGAAAGGAGACTGACGCTGACAGGGACCCTCATCGGCCCTGCCTGTCTGTTTAGGCACCAACTCTCTCCAGTGCACATACTGCGTGAAGATGCAACAGATGCCTTGGCATCCTGATGCCCCTCTCGCTGGAAAGTCCTCAATTCTTGCCTCTCAAGGTATCTGGACTAACCCCTCAGAAGTCACTCCCCCAGAGAAGATAGGGTAAACTTCAAAGAGCATTTTTCCTTGGGAACAAAAGCAAATGAGTTTTAGATCCAGTATTGTTAAGGTTATGTTTTAGTTATACTATAGTTTTTCATTCATGAATTGGCCTTTCTGTACTGGCCTGGAAACCCAGCCTCTCTTCATATGTAGGCAGATTTGAATGTGAACTGACACGTACATATTGAAGCATAATTTATTTGTAGTCATGAATCTGTATTCTACCACAGGTCTGATTCTAATAATATTCGTACTTATAAAGAGGATGATCAAAGACAGCTTTTTATACAAAAGTACTGAAAAAAGGTAGCAACACCACTAACGTTTACTGAGGGTTAAGTGTCAGGCATCAGGCTAACACACTCTACACCAATTATCTTTTAACCCTCCTAACACTTAATGAGGTAATTAATGTTTTTGCCATTTTACAGGTGAAGAAACTGTGGCCTCCTGAGATTTAGTCTGATTCAAGGCTTCTCGGCTAATGCAGAGTTAAGATTCAAACCAAGACAGAGCTACTGAGGAAGTAAAATAATGAGAGCTGAAAAAACAAAAACTGACCACATATTGAGTGGACAACAGGGAAGAAAACAATACTGCCTCCAAATAGCACTTACTATAATAACAACCAGAGCTATAAGAATATGTGGCATTCCGTACTCATATACTTTTAAAACTAATAAATGTTTGCAACATTCCCGAGTCAGTTATCAAAGAGCCCACTCATTCTCTCCAGACTGGGCTTAGAAGCTGGTGCCCCACACTGACTGGCCCTGAGCCCAGAGCTACAGCAGGCTCAGGGGCTGCGTCTACCCGCGGACTTAGGCTCTCCCCTCGTCGCCTGTAGCAGCAGCCCCTTGCTCTCTCATTAACTGCAGTCCAACAATTCTGTACAAACACCATGGCAGCACTAACAGAATAAATACTATAAACCAAACCTCAAGGGAAAAGAGAAAAAAAACACAACACCTTAAAAAAATACATTAGAAGCACTAATTTACATCCAGTTGTTTTGCTAATTACAAACACTTTTAAAGGTAATGTCTAAAGCTGGTTCCTTAGATACTTTGCTATCTAGTCAAAATAACTTTAAAAGATTAATACATTTTCCCCCTCATAATCTACATAGCTCAGCCAATTTTATCCAGTGTCATTTTCAGTTAATAAGGGCCTACCCCTCACTCTTCCCTTTTATTGGAACTCTGGTATTTAAAGCGTTTGAGGCAGAGACATATATAAAAAAAGAAAAATGGGTTTCTAGACAAGCTGTATCACAAACTAGGTAGGTATTTCTTGAAGTATCTATACTATCCCAACATAGCTGTTCTGAGGGCTAACGATGATATAAACAAAGCATGGATCAGACTGTCTGCCATCATTCCTAGTCATCATCATAAGATAAGTTGAGTTTTAAAAACAGCTTTATTAAGATATGATTTACAGATCATAAAGACTACCCATTTTAGGTGTAAAATTCAGTGAATTTTAGTATATTTACAGTTACACAACTATCACCACAATCCCAGTGGATCGGATCTTTAAGTTTCTATGATTTAACTTTACTAGTCACACATAAACGTAGGTAGACAAAAACTGTCACTGATCCCAAGGTCAAAGGATAACTAAGGGGGCTTCATTTTGTTATTCAGTTTGGTTTCTCACCTTCTGAGAGCAACAAGCTAACTTAAGTCAGAAAAGGCTCACTTGGCGGGGAAAAAAAAGACCATGTTGTTCACAGCCTCACTGCCCTTTCACAACCTGGCATTGTGACCAAGCCACAAAGTGACACTCAACTTCTCACTTCAAGTCAGCATCATGAGGAGGGAGCAGATTATAGTGGCAGAAGGATGGGTCATACTTTTCAGAAGAAGTTTTGAACAATCATTCAGATATTGAGAGATGCCGCTACTGAGTTTGTAACTTTGTACTAGCTGTTATTACTCATCTAGTGCTGATATTATTCCAATTTCCTAGAGGTAGGGGAAATAAAAACTGAGCCTCCACAGAAGGCAAGCATCATTCCTTGGTACCACAAGCTCATGAGTGACAGAGCAGGAATAAGCCACCTTACGATGAAGAAAGTGAAAAGTGAAACTCCCAGAATTAAAATCACTGGCCTACGGTCAAATGCAAGTAAGTAGCAGAGGCAGGGCAGAACCCCTGCCTCACGGAGCCCACACCTCTTTCCACTCAGCAGAGCTCCTGGGGGCAGAGACCCCGGGATCTGCCTGCAGGACGGCGTCCCCTGGAAATATGCTTGTACTCACAACATTCCTGCGCGGCCCTGATGCAGAGCTCCTCTGCCGTGTACTCCCCGCTGCCCAGCCGGAGGGGCTCCCTGTCCGAAAGATAGAAGAGCACTTCCACCCCTGGCTCGGGGGCCTCCAGATTCACCTCGGTCTTCTTGGAGCTCCTCATTTTAGCACAGAAAGCCATGGCATTGCAGTCCTCTTTTATATTTAGATACTGTAGTGGAAGGAAAATGAGACGGTGGGGTCATTCTATGTGCTGAAGTTCAAGTGGTGCAAGAGAATGTTAGGAAGGTAATGTAAGCAGGCAGAAATACCTCTCAAACAGGTACCTCTCCCTGCACCTTCCCTCTCTGAAAATCGAATGCATCAGAACATATGAGAGGTGAAACCATCCATTTTAATTACGAACATAATCAATTATGCATTCTAATTATGATGAGACCATGCTCTCAAAAATAGGAAAAATTTTAGACACAGCCTAAATTTGTTTTCTCTATTTGCACACAAGTGGTATTTGAAAAATGTGGCTCATTCTGGAACCACTGATGTTAATGTTACTAATGCTGCTAGCTCTACTGGAATCATTTCACTTTTGAATTGACCGATGGCACAGATCACACCGTCTTTCAACTTCGTCTACCTCCCACTAACCGGCAAGCTCAGTGAGGGCATGAACCATGTCTTATCCACCTTCATGCCCCCAGAGCCTAGCCCAGGGCTGGCTCTTACATGGTACACACAGAGGGACTACCGATTCAGGTTCACGAGCCATATGGAAGGGTCTTGAAAATTAATGAGCAGAGCCAGGTCCCTGTCACTCCACAGGTAGGTAGGAGGACAGGCAGCACTTTGTGACAGCAGAATGAGGGCTGGAAGCTTTGCTTTGAAGAGGTCAGAACTTGGTGGTGAGAAACTTGTAAATAAGTCATTTATCTGCGCTCCCTCTAAAGGGAGGGCAACAAGGATCAAAGAGCCAGCCTCAGCAACTTAGCCTTAGACGAGGCAGAAAGGAGGGGGAACAAGGGAAAGCTCTATACATTCTTTCTTTCCCTCACTCGGACACCAATCGCCTGCAAACTCATTTCCCTGACCCCAGGTTTCTACCTTCCTTCTGCCTGCCAAGCCAACCTTCACTTAGCCCTCAAAGTAATGTCTCTGTAATACATATCAGATCCTCCAAAGGCTCCCCATTAATCTACAAGCACAACCTCAAACTCCTCACAGAGGCCCTCCATCACCTGCCAGCTACCCACCCCCCAGCCTCATCTTCCATCACTCCTAGCCTCTGACTTCATGCCCAAAATCCACAAAGCTGCCATTCATTGTTCTTGTCACCCCAGCTCCCTCCCCATCCTGTTTTTCACACCTTCCTGCCTTTTGTCATCCTGATTACTCTACCGGGAATACTTTCCACCTCATCCTCTTCATGGCAAACTACAATTTTCTTTAGAACTCAGTTTGGACATTACCTCCTCCAAGAAGCACCTATGAACCTCCACCCCATCTCCTAAGTTAGATGCCCTCTCCCAAAATCACCTCGCTGCACTAACCACACTGGGTTATCACCATCTTATGCCCATGTCTGTCTCCCTCAATCACATATGCTGGGAGTTCCTTAAGGCCAAGGACCATGTCACTTATCCCTGTATCCCCAGTACCTGGCACAGAGCCTTACATTTAATAGGTGCTTGCAGAATGGCCCAAGGAAGTGCCTCAAAACAAGACAACTCACAGAGTGTGGACAAGAGCCACAGGTCTTTTCACTGAACTCAAGTGCTTGTGTATCAGCTGCCCTGGTGAGGCGATATACTTACAGGAGAGACATGAACCAGACGTGCCTCAATGCTACAAACTGAGAGGCACTTGAGTTTACTTGTTTCTTCTCCAATATAAACCTGAAAATCAGAATCTTCCAGAACACAGGCTGAAAGACTAGGCTCAGAACTTACCTTGAGGGTTCAGATCAACTGTCAAGCAAGAAAGTTTTCAAACCCAGTGCTGAGCCCTCAACTGCACCCCACAATGAAAAATAGAAACAGAAAACAAAGCAGCTGCAGTCTGCTTTACAATGTAAGATAAACCTTTGTCCTTGAGATCCTATACAGGCGTGGCGCGGGAAGAACTCAGAGATGGTGTTATACCCTTTCACCCTAAGGAAATAATCAGGTGAGTATACATAATTACATATGTACAAGGTGTGGCACCACTTAAAATAAGAAAAAACACAACTGACAACGTCCAACAGGAGACAAAACAAGAACTATCAACACAAAAGAATACTATGCAGCTATTGTTAGAAAAGGCAACATAAAGCTACATGTATCCACACTGGAAGATATATAGAACATACTGCAAAGTGGAAAAAAAGGCATAATACGTATATGATGATCCTTTTAGTCATACAAATGCGCAATATGGAAAAACATACAATAAACTGTTAAAGCGCTGAATATCTAGGAAGGATTATAAGGGAACTTCACCTTTTACTCTGGACCTCCTATACTTTCATACTCTTGGGATTTTTAAACCAGCACACTCAACTTCTGGAAATGAACAAAAATTAAAATACCAGTATTTTAAAAGTAAAGGATATAAGGGCAGGTAGCCCTATAAGTCTAAGATCAGTTTCATTATTCTTTTTAAAAGCTCTTTTCCTTTTGGCCCTTTTTTAAAAATATGCAAATGCACATACCTGCATTTATTCGGCTGTCCAATGTCCTCCAAAAAGCAGACGGATTTTCTTCTCTACTTTCCAAAGTCCTCTTAGAGCTGGGCTAAAGACAAGGATAAATAAATAAATCAGCTGCAGATATAATTGCATCAGAAAGTAAGAGGACACTTTTATTAAGGAAGCAGCCCAAACCATAAGTGGGCAGGAAAAAGCATTTGGGAGGAAGAAGGGAAAAAAAAAATTGATGAGGACACTGAGAGGACGGAGAGGCATCTCAGAAGATGATATTTTCACTGCTTCAAGAAAGGAAGCCAGGGACTTCTGCTTCCTGGCATAGAGCGCCCTGTCTAGTGTAAGTGAGGACCGTGTGCCTTTTCCGTCAACAACTTCTCTCCTGAGGCTGTGAACAATAGCTTAGGACACCCAAAGACATGCACTTTTACTTCCCATTTCCATTTCCTTTAGAATTACCCTCCTCCCAACCAGTTCTGTCCTTGGCCTCTAATGGTTGAAATATCATGATACGGTGAAAGGGGGAAGGTCTAGGAGTAAATCTAATGAGAAATGTTTTTAGTTCACAAATATTTTTTGAGCCATTCTTACTTGAAAACTTAGGTAGCAACATAAAAATTCCAGCTTGATTCTGTAGAATTAAAGTACCTGATCCCATCTTCTTCATCACCAACCACCACCACCTGCCCCCAAAACACACACACACAGCTCTGTATTAACAACTTTCCAGATGCCGCTCACAAATTCTTTTTTAATAGTAGAATCAAATAATTTTTGCAAATAAGGAGTAACCACCCTTAGTGGTATGAAAGTGGTTTCTGAGTTAATACAGATTACTGTTTTCTGTTGGTCATTCAATATATTTTATCAGAATTCTACTTTAGGAAGTGCACAGTCCCAAGCAGTACACGGCAGAAGTACAAAGGGAGTAGGCAGAAGGAGATGAGGATGGGATACATCCAAGGCTACAGGCCAGCGTTCCCACAGGACCTTACGATCGAAGTGGAAGATGGCACAAATGAAAACATAAAAGCAATCTAAAATCAATCATGTCACAACGTCATCTTCTGGAGGCCAGGCAGAGGATACAAGTGTGATTTCTGAATGACGACTTCGACTTAGCTATTTTGACATGGACCATTTTAACAAGATTCAAAGAACAAATCATTATACTCCAAGCTTTTAAAAATTTAATATAATCAATTGTTTAATTATGTGAACAGATACCCTGCCCCGCATCAAAAGAGCAATGTGAAATTAGTTACATGATAATTAACGCCTTGCTTCGGCTCAGAAACAGAGTTTCAGATGTCACATTTAGGAAATTCATTATTTTCAAGCAGTTCTTCATTGCCAGAAACCGACCTATATTGGGAGGCCACAATAAAGAACATGAGCAATATGGCCCCTGCTTACATGGAGCTTACAGTCTACAGTGGAATCAAACAAAGCAGCACATAAAGAGGTAATTATAAAGAGCTTAAAATGCAACGAAGGAGAAAGAGAGAGATATAAGAAGAAGAATGTCTCCTAGAGTGGGATTCAAGAGGGAAGTAATACTGAGCTGAAATATAAGAGCTATCCGGGGAGGGGCACCTGGGTGGCTCAGTCGTTAAGCGTCTGCCTTCAGCTCAGGCCATGATCCCAGGTCCTGGGATCAAGTCCCACATCAGGCTCCTCCGCTGGAAGCCTGCTTCTTCCTCTCCTACTCCTACTCCTCCTGCCTATGTTCCCTCTCTCGCTGGCTGTCAGTCTCTCTCTGTCAAATAAATAAATAAAATCTTAAAAAAAAAAAAAAAAAGAGAGAGATATCTGGGGAGGTGGGGAAAAAGCAGTCTGGGTAAAGGATTAGCATGTGCAAAGGCCCTGTAGAGGGAAGGGGCTAGTCTCATCTCTCCAGCTTCATAAATGGGGAAATCTTTCCAATATTCCTTTATACCTGGGCAAAGAATAGCACTAGTTGGTTCATCAGCAGTATTTGCTAACAACATGCCTGGGGCCTCTCTGACTTTTCCTGGAAGCACGCCATTATGTGCCACTGCCAAGGAGGAATGAAAATTGATCAGATGGGCTCCATGCTCTAGAGCATTAAGAAGCCTGCCCCAAATCAGGAAAGGGACACATACTCAAAGCTTTTCAGATCAGGAAGAGAGCTGTAGGTTCCACTAGCCCCAAGCTCTTGAACAAAGACTAAGGCATAAATCCTTTTAGAACTCACAAAGGATTTTAAAATGCACCATCAGGTCACATATTATTACTTGAACTCAGGAGTCACAGGGTTGCTCTGAGCCTCATCTAAGATTCGAGGGTAGGTCAAAAATTACCAAGATTTTTCTAGAACTAGGATTCTATGAAAACCTGTAGTAAAGGAGAGCTTGGTTTTTCCATTGGTCCTTCTCTACTGCAAGCCACACTATACTGAAATCACAGCATACCTAATTTTCAAATTGATCTCCAGTATTACTGGACAGGACAATAAAATGGTATTGATTTGTAATGCTAGCCTAGAGATTGAACTTTTAGGGAAAACAGGATCAGTAACAGAATTTCTAGACAATATGCATTTACTATGATGTTTTTATATGCTGATTCAATAACAACAAAATCTCTGCTCTCAAAAAACTGACACTCTAATGATAAAAATGTAAAAACACCCATAAAGTACTTAAAAGACATGCTAGACACTATTCTAAGTACTTAAATCTAGGATTGCTGATCCACTTTATATGAAATGACATCTGTCCTCATTCAGGATGAGAAGAGTTTTTTGCTGCTACAGACTTTGTGCAAAAGCTTCATTTAAGTAACATTTCTTTCCACAGAAACCAACCAAGATGCTTTCTATTTATTTTAAGAACAGGTAGGAAAAGAGCAAGATCAGTTTATAAATACTCTGGATAATTCCAAGAAATCAATTCAAGTTTCTTGTTACAGATACAAAAAGAAAATCTTTAATGCTCAAAAAACTGACCAGTAGGAATCACACAATACCCTTTAAAAATAATATGATTCACTGGGTCCCATTCCCAATGCAAATGAATACAAGGAAGCTCAGGAAATGGGAAGAATAAAAGTTAGTAATCAAAAGCTTTTTGATGATAGCAGTGAATTCTTCCACACTAAATTTCAAGTTTTTGGAAAAAAAATTGCCTTTCTTTCTATGATAAGAGAACTGCTTTCATGGCTCAATGTTGTAGATGCTACTTTTCATTAAAAAAAAAAATCAGGGAAATTTTGTAGAGTCTCACAATTCTTTGGTTTACAAAAGTCTCATACAGGAGACAAGTATATCTGATACATCTTGAATGAGGGAGAAGTAACAGAAACAAAACACAATTCTGTGGGTCTGAACAGGGCCTAGCTGCAACAGAGGAATATCACAACTATTTCCCAAGATGTTAAACTCATAGAAATCTATTGTCTGAACATGCAGAAACCCTCTTACATTGTCAAGGACAACTTCTGAAATACAGGTATCTATACAAGGGAAGAATATACAATTAAACTTTAAATGGTGAAGAGGCATAAAAATAAACCATGTTCATATTTGTAAGTATGATCAGAATAGGATGGCTTTTGGCCAAAGGCCACTGTCAGATCTACATGATAAAAACAGCCTGGATGATGGTTAAAATCAATGACAAGAGTCAGACTACAACAGTGTGGGTATCTGGTTGTCTTTACTAAAGAAACCATCACACACAGAGTGAGTTACTTTATGTACACCCTAAAGGAATCAAAGCTTTTGGTTTCTGAAGTAGAAAATACAAAATGTTGATAAGTTAAAGTGTGAACCCAGAAAAACTGAAAAGAAAAATGTTTAATTTAGAAATATTTCCTGAAATCAGCTGCTTAAAAAAATTTAAGACTAAATTTCTTAGACCTTAAAAAACTATTGCAGCAGGCACAGCCCTAAGGTCGATGAGGAAACCTAACGTAACAATACAAGCTCCAAGAGGGCAGGGACATTTGTCTCTTTTGTTTAGTGCTGATCACCAGCACATATTAGATTATCAATAAGTAGTTAAATGTAGTTGAATCTTGAAAACTCGAAGGTTAGGGGCACTAGCTACCGAGCCATCAAAAATCGGCATATAACGATTGATTCCCCCCAATTTAACTACTAATAGCCTACTGTTGACTGGAAGCCTTACCAATAACACAAATAGTCACATTAACAGATATTTGTATGTTATATATATTACATACTGTATTCCTACAATAAAGTCAACTAAAGAAAATGTTATCAAGAAAATCGTAAGGGGAAAAAATACATTTACAGCACTACACTGTATTTATTTTTCAAAAAAAGTGTATAAGTGGACCCATGCAATTCAAACTTGTGTTGTTCAAGGATCACCTGTAGTTGTTAAAGGAAAGATGAAGGTCATAAGGTAAGCAACATTACCAAATCCATACACAACTAGCAAGTGTGACCCTGAGCAAATCCTTTTTTTTTTTTTAAAGATTTTATTTATTTATTCGACACAGATAGAGACAGCCAGCGAGAGAGGGAACACAAGCAGGGGGAGTGGGAGAGGGAGAAGCAGGCTCCCAGCAAAGGAGCCTGATGTGGGGCTCGATCCCAGAACGCCGGGATCACGCCCTGAGCCGAAGGCAGACGCTTAACCGCTGTGCCACCCAGGCGCCCCCTGAGCAAATCCTTTTAATCTCAGAGCCTGTTTCCTCATCCCTTAACCTGAGAGGAAACATCCTGCCTAAAGATTCAGAAAGATCTTTCAAAAAGTCTTCTTCAAGCTCCACAATGCCTTTTTCAAATGAGGTTGCTGATGTGAAAGTGCTCAGAAAGGCGGTAAGTGCTAAAGCAATATATTGTAGGCTTTATGGCAAAGGACTTAAGTGAGCTGTGAGCTTGTTTAAAGAACAAAGAATACATAGGAATTCGGAACAAAAGCTTGGCCATAAATCAAGTTCCAGTTCATAAATCGAGCAGAGCAGTGAAAAGAGTGAGTTGGAGTCATCCTGACCTGGGTACACATCCTGCCTTTCCCACCTACCAGCTGTAATCTTAGGCAAGCTACTTAACATCCTTAAACTTCAATGTTCTCAGTTATTAAGGGGAGGGGAGGAAAAATGTCATTTATCTAACACAGCTGTTAAGGGTTAAGTGAGTTAATACTCATAAAGTGCCTATTACAGAGCTGAGCAGGCAGCAAGCCTTCATATTCTGGCCATAACCTCTGCTAAACTGATTACATCTGGATGGGAACACAGTTCCAGTCAAGGAGAGGGAACTCCGGTCTATACGGACGGAGCATCTGCCACATCTCATGCGAGGAGCTGGGCACATACGTGCACTTAATTCTCATAAAAACAGGGGAGGTTTGAGGACAATCAATGGAAGTGCCAGAAGTCAAACACAGGACTCCTGATTCCAAGGGCCCTGTTCTTTCCACAGCGGGTAAAACCTGCTTTAAAACACCCCCATCACCCACATCACTGTCTTCTCTGACTATTTAGTATTTTCTCACAGCCTAACATCCACCTAGGAGACTGAACTCATTCCAAGGCTTTCCCTCCAGAGACTGACAGAACTGTCATTTAAAAAAAAAAAAATCACTGAAGCACCCAGGCCCAACCCACGTGCACATGGAACCTCCTTGAGGCCTAAGACACACGGTGAGCCAGGGAAGGTGTCTCTGCTTCCCTTCCGGTCTCATCACTAGGGACTCTGCACCCACAGGAACTTTGGAAGTGACCTGTGTCAGCTGCTCCCAGTACCCCCTGCCTTGCTGAGACCCAGAAGAAGTGCTCTGATGAAAGCATCACAAGATACTGTGCAGAGCTGATGGATTCCAGCCAAAAGGACAACATAATATAAATACAAAATCTGCTATTTTTTCTTGTCAGCAAGTCAGAATTATGGCTTTTCTATATGCCATTCCTGCCACACAGAATAACTCACTTCTAACTATAGCAGCAATTCCAGGAATACCGAGAACCGTAAGTGCTGCTTCATTTACAATAAACTTCTAGGGGTGATCAAACAATCAATGCCAACTCGATGGGTCAGGGCTCTCTGCACTGCTCCCAATGAGCCTGCTTACCCTGAGAGACAATTTCTGATCAAAGTAAATATAGTACTCTGCCTAATTAAAGTCAATAAGTATTTTCCTAAAAGCCACATTGTATCAAGAGGCTTTGCTACTTTTCTTCTTTTACCCCCTCACTAATACATCTATAATGTTATTAGAGAACACAGAATATAGGGGTCAAGAATATGGTGGCAGGAAACACTCCAAACATGGTGGGGAAAATGGCTTGTCTTCACCCTATGTGCTTTTCAATCATTCATCCCTAAAATACATATTAAGCCATCGCAATAAAACCTTACATTTGTACGGTACTTTATAGCTTAAAAAGGACTTTCACATCTATAACCACACTGGAGTCTCACAGCCCCTTTTGCAGATGAGAAGGTTCAGGTTCAGACATTCCCACGGTCAAGCAGCCAGTGAGTGGCAAGACAGAGCTCAAACACATTTCTCGGCCTCCAGCTTCACTGCCGTTTCTCCCTTTGCCACATTTCCTTGGTCAAGGCAGAAGCACAATTAAAATCTGAGCCCAGCACAACCTTACAGTCTATTAACAGCTGGCAAGATAAACAGATACATGGGGCACCTCCAGACAGTGGATGTGGAGGGATGCCGAGAGACAGGCAGTAGAAACAGCAGGAGTCAAGAAGAGAGGGCTGTGAAGTGATCAGGGAGAGTGGAATCTGTTCCCAGCTTTGAGGAAGACAGAAGATTTTAAATGACAGAAAGGAAGGGTGCGGCTTCTGGAAAAGCGCCAGGTGCAAAGCATATCACAGGGATGGATGTGTAAGAAGATGGGACCATGTGGGAAAGAGGGAGACAGCGTGGAAAGGTGAGGGAGGGTCCAACTGAGGACAGGGTCTGTGTGCCAGCTTCTTCCTGTGGGCAACAAGAGAAACCACCCATAGAAGGAGCCCTGGTTCCAGCCCTGTTCTGCCAGGACCTGTCTGGTCTTAAGCAAGCCTCTAAAGCCTTCTGAGCTGAAATACTGTGTAATAATAATAATAAAAAAATACTAGATGACCACCAGGTTCCTTAAAGAATAGGAGGTTTGAAACCATATTATGCCACACCCTAACACAGCTAATTTTTCATTAATTTTTATTTCCAAGATGACAAGCTTCAACAACCTCTTGCTGACAATACGTCTGACAAAGTTTGGGGGTAACCATAATTTAATAGAATACACAGGAAACAACACTGAATCCTCCCGCCCCTTGCTAACTTTTACTAACTTATTTGTGTGTCTATTGCATATTAACCTACCCTCCTCTGTTAATGGACTAAGCTCTTTTAGGGCAAAAACCCATCTAACATTTTTCCTGCAATTCTTTAACCACTCAGGGTTCTTGGGTGCAAACAATAGGAACCAGTTTCACTTACCTCAGGATAAAAATTAACTAAAAGAAAGATATAAGAACGCAGCCACGATCTTATTAGGACACCATTCTAGCATGGCTACCACTGGTCACTAGCCATTACCACAACTGGACTCCGGGCTCTGCGGCTTCCATAAATGAACTCAAGCCCCCTCCCCCCCCGGCAATGTGTTTGCACCATTCCCTCCAGATTCAAAGTCCTTGGTTCCCTCCAGGGATCCAAGAGGCTGCACCAAGTTCATCCAGTCATGTGTCTGCAATTTCCTTCAACTTCCACAGCAACAACACATGATCACTCTAGAAATGAAAGGAGTTCAGAGCTAGACAATCCCCCAAATGGCAAATGTCCAGTCCAGTCCATACTCTCAAAGAACTCAGCTATTACCTCAAAAGATGGGTGAAGTTGGGGGAAAAAAATAAGAAACCTCAAGAAAAATGGTCCCCTACACCTCTCCTCAACCAAGGAACTATAATCAGTTTTTATGTTTAGCTTTAAAATAGTCTGCATCCAAGTCTCCAATCTTAAACTACCACCAGAGCTCTTCAGTGAACCATATTTGTAAAACGAGTAATGCACTTTGGCCTCATCAAGGCAGCAGACTTGATCACTAGGTCAACAGTCCAGAGCACTGAGCCACCTCTCATTCACCTGCCTGGTCTGTCCAGTTCAGTTGAGAATCTAGTAAGGGTTAGTTATACATCACTATCTGATATCCTGTGCTGACAGCCATCATTTACAACATCTTTCCAGACCTTTTTGACTATGATCCACAGTAAAAAATATATTTTACAGTATATTTGTGTGTGTGTGTCTGTGACAAAAAATTAGTTTCACAGAAAAATAGCTTTACTATACACAATTCATTCTAGTTTCTATTCTACACTATTTTCTTCTATTTAATACATTTTTAAAATGCTAAATAAGACCCTCAAAACAGATTTCACCATCCACTAATGAATAACCAGTTTGAAAAACACTGGTTTAAAGGACTCTACAAGACTACCAGCAATATTTACTTTATATTCACTGTTTATATATTTTTTTAAAGATTTATTTGAGAGTGAGAGAGCACACACAAGGGGGGTGGAGGCAGAGGGAGAGGGAAAGAGAAAATCCTCAAGCAGACTCTGCACTGAGCATGGAGCCTGATGTGGGGCTCGATCCCAAGACCCCAAGATCATGACCTGAATCGAAATCAAGAGTTTATAATCAATGTGTATACCTTCCTCAGCTGAACATAAAACGCTGAAATGTATTTTATCTGAAATTTCTGACTCCTAGAAAATCACTCCTCTTTCCCCACAGTGGATAGCATATCCCAACAGCCACACTGAGATTCACTGTACAATGTCACTCTCATAGTCTTTGTTTCACAATATAGTTCCTTCTCCCAGAAAGCTCTTCAGTTGGTTACCTTCAAAATCTATATAATGATGCCAGAGATTGAGAAAACACAGAAACTATATCCACAGAGCACAGAAGATCCATGTTTTAAATTTTGCCAATAACCACTATTCTTAAAACCCATGATTTATTCATAAACCCATGATTTATTCCCATAGTCCCCAGTTTCTAACTTTATAATCACAGTAAAGTTGATGCTTTGCAGGAACCTAAAGAATTCAAAATCCATTGTTTACTTCTCATCTATGCAAAATTTTCCATATATTTCATGTAGATAACCTCTATGAATGGACAGAAGAGGTCAGTGTATGGCCACCAATGGGAATTCTTGGGGAGTGGGAGCTAAGCAGGTCTTGAAGACTTAGATGATAGGTGGTATATATCATGGATTCGATTAGGAGTCCTTTGCATCAACTTTAATTATATTTCTCTACCAGTGAACTGAAAAAGGTAAACAGATACAGCTACCTTTCCTCAAGATAAATGATCACTTTATATTCTGCAAACCTCGATGAAACACTTTTTTGCACCCTTGTCCCAAACACATCCACAGCATGGCTCTATCCATAATTCTTTTATCAAATAGCCTTTGTCTAGCAGACAACACTTGAATTTAATCAAACTGTCATCCATCTCAATGCAAACTATTTAGTGGCAATGCCTGGTCATCATTCATTACATTTATTATTATTATTTTTTAAAGATTTGTTTATTGGGATGCCTGGGTGGCTCAGGTGGCTGGGCGTCTGCCTTCGGCTTGAGTCATGATCCCAGGGGGTCCTGGGATCGGGTCCTGCATCGGGCTCCCTGCTCAGCGGGGAGTCTGCTTCTCCCTTTACTCTTCCCCCTGCTTGTGCTCGTGCTCTCTCTCAAAAATAAACAAATAAAATCTTTAAAAAAACAATTCAAAAGATATGTTTATTTATTTGAGAGAGAGACAGAGAGCTCGAGCAGGGGGAGGGGCAGAGGGAAAGAATCCCCAACAGACTCCCCACTGAGCGCACAGCCTAACAGGGGTCTCAACCCCATGACCCTGAAATCATGACCCCCGCTGAAATCAAGAGTCAGATGCCTAACCGAGTCACCCAGGCGCCTCCACTCATTACATTTAATTTTCCTGCCGGAAAGCAGGGGGAGAGCAGTAGAGACTCCAGCTACGGAGCTTCTTGTAGCTGTCCTTTCAAGGGAATACATACGTCAAAAGACAGGAGGGGAGGATAATTTGCTAAAACTACTGTAGAGATAAATACTATGGTAGGATGTTGAAGACTAATTGGACTAAAAAGAAAAATATAAACATAATAACAACTACGAGGATAACTCACTCCTCGACATCATTCATGAAGTCATTACAAACAAAACTCATCATGAAAAGCCTATGGTACACAGCTGTGTGGGAAGAAAAGAATGCAAAAAAAGATTTATCATCAAAAAAGAATTAGCAACGCAAGACTGTGACAAGGTAATAACACATGATTAACTGCCAAACATAAGACATACAAAACCAAGGCAAAAGAGCATGTTCAGAGAAGATGTGAGGTGGGGGCTGGTGTAGTTAGTCCAATCCAGAAGGCTTCATGGAAAACTAGCATGTGGAGTTATAAACACTTAGGTCAAGAAGACTCGAACCAGAACAGTGGCTCTGCCACTTAGTAGCTGGGTTCAAGTTACTTTTTAATTTTCTGTGATTGTTTTCTCACTTGAAAATAAGGATAATAGTAATTATTTTTCAGGATTGTTTTAAACTCTGTGAGAGGGGCGCCTGAGTGATTCAGTTGGTTAAGCATCTGCCTTCAGCTCAGGTCATGATCTCAGGGTCCTGGGATCAAGCCCTCTATCAGGCTTCCCTGCTCAGCAGCGAGTCTGCTTCTCCCTCTCCCTCTGCCTCTGCGATATCTCTCTCTTTCTCTCTCAAATAAAATCTTTAAAAAAATAAACTCTGTGAGAAATAATATATATAGGTCTCATGGTACAACTGGCCCACAGTAGGTATGCAGTAGTATGAGGATTATGAAGGAGGTGGGATTTGAACTGGGCCTTTCAGGATGGGGAAGATACAAACAGGATGAGAATAGGAGCTGAGGGGAACATTCCAAATAAAAGAAACATGAAGAAACAGAAGAAGGAAAGGGGGAGTCCCTCTTGGGAGACTAAACAGAAAGTCTGTGTAGAACAGAAAGAAATGAGGAAAGGAAGAAAGCTGAGGTTGATTTACAGTGGACCACAAATGCCAACTAAAGAGTCTGGACTTTCCTCTGAGGAGACGATGCCCAAGAAGAACTCAAATCTCCAGACTCAGACAAATTCCTCTGAAGCAAGGAAGTCCCCCGGTAATGTGAATGTGTGTTCGGTGGGGGTGGGGGTCCTCAGACACAAGGAGTGATGAGAAAGGGCACCGGGACACCTGAAATTCATTGTGGACAAGTAATATCCTTGAAATGAACCAACCAGTCCTTCATGGATATATAGGACTGGGCACTGAGACTCCCCAACCCTCTTTCCTCAGTGTGAACATCCAGGACAATAAAAATTAGCTGACAAAATAGCCCCAAATATTGCTACTGTAAGAGCTAGTTTGAATATTCATTTGGAAGATCCATGCTTTAACCTCATCTTACTACGCACATGTGCACGCAACTTTAAAAAAAAAGAGAGAGAGAGAAGCTAGAGGTTTTCTTCTGCAAATTACACTGTGAATGAGTCAGAAAAAACTTTCCCATTGCTTGTGTCTTCACAGCTGAAGCGCCTGGCTGGGACATTTACTAACAGCACTGGGGGAATCAACATTCTGCTGCGGTGATTCACCCTTCTCCACGGGTACAGTCCGAGGGAGGAGTGCACAGGGCTACCCTTGGGAGTCACTCTGAATTATTTTTGTAACATCTTGTCCTTGGATAAAAGGGAACACAGTGTCAAAAATAGGAGGTCGGGAGGTCATCTATTACTCAGTGGAGTTGTTTACGCAGCCTTGTTTCCCTATTATCCAGAATTCAGTGTTTGGATAACTGACAAACAAGGTACCCATGTTTCCAGAGATCTAAATATAGAATTTACAAAAACTATGTTGAATGGAAATTAATCTGCCTTTGATAATTCAGAACACCATATCAGACCTTCCTAGGCCTCACAATCATGATTTTGACCGATTTTCATTTCACAAAACTATGAGGGGTGGAATGGGATGGGGGGAATCTAGTTAGTGGAATTTGCATAAACAAGATTCCTTGTACTATCATCCATTTAAACAGATAGCCTTCATGAACTTGCATGAATGTTTTATCAGCTCACAGAACTCTCTGAAGTGTGTCCAGCCAGGTGTTGCCTGAACATTTCTGGTCTTGGCCAAAAGAAATGTGTTTGTCCGATGGATTATTACACTTGTACACATAGCTAATAAGTAGGACCACAAACCTGGTCCTGAGATGCCAAATCTCATGAATCCTACATGGCATGAAAATAAATATTAATGAATGAACCTCTGCCTTTTTAGCCTTTCTCCCAATGAATGCAAAAAAGCAAAGTTGGCCTAACTGTTCATAACCATTATGTAATCAAAATCAATACGAAATCAATAAACACACAATCAATAAATACAATTATATGCTTTTTACAGCTTACAAACCATCTTCCATACATAATCTCCATTAATCCTCACAATTTTAAATATCATTCCTCAAATTTTACTCATAAGCAAACTAAGGCCTATGGATACTAAGTGACTCATGAAAGGTCTAAAGAAAAAATGACATGGTGAAAAGGTCAAATTTTACCAATAGTCAAATTAAAATAACAGGATGCCATGTTTTTCCCATCTGATCAGTAAAGGTCATGTAGTTGTTTTTAAATGCAATTCAAGCCTGGATTAAGTACAGGTATAAGTTACTATCACATTCAAACTATAAAAGTTATTTAGACTCATGTTAATAAAAATATACATTTAACAATACAGATGGATATCACTGAAAGCATAAGTTCCTCTCCCTATTTCCCAGAGATAACCACTATTCAGTTTTTGGAGCAACCTTCCTTGAGGACAATTTGGCCCCACATGTCTATTTGTATTTAAAAATCCTCATGTTTTGGTTCAGCAACCTCACATTAATGAAAAAAGCAGGTTACAAAATAGCACGTAGAGGATAGTCCCAGCTACACTGCATAGTCACATGCACATAACCCTAGAGAGAGAAAAAAGATGGAGGATGGGAAGGACACAGTAAGAACATACTACTACTACTACTACTAATAATAATAAATAAAAGTAGATAAGAGCATGGAAAAAAAATTACCTGTGTTAACAGTGATTATTTCAGGTGCTTGTAGACTGAGGATTAGTTCATTTTGCATGCTTTTAAAGATTTTCTAAGAATCCTATGGCAACCACTACTCAAATGGGGGGGGGGAATAATTCCCCCAGGTTACACAGGGAGTTGGGGGTTGGGACTGGGATTCAGGAGAGCTGATTCTAGTCCACCATTTAGGCCATCATATCAATATGTCACTCTGCCTGCTGTAATTTTTAATACAGTTCAGAAGTTACTAACGACCAAAAGCAATTAAGAGATGTGACAAGGCAAAATGTAATTATTTGCTAATGAGTGACAGAGATACTAAGTACTATGACTTCAGAGGAGAAAGAGATCATTCTAGTCAGAGGTCTGGACAGGTAAAGAGAAGTGAGCTCCATTCCAGGTGAAGTTAAAGGTGCGATCCCAGGCAGCAGACAGAAAATCAGCAAGCCACCATTGGGGGCAGGTGGCACAAGACTCATCCACAGTCATGCAGAGAGGCAGGAGACAAGACTGAGGAGGTAGGCTGAGGTCAGACTGAGATGGACGGGATAGCAGCGCAGTGGAGAGAGGTCCTGGGACTCACAGGCTGCTTACACGCAGAACTGGTTAGCCCCAATCATTGTTAACTGCTTTGTCTTCTTCCACTTCACTCCATCATTCTATGATTTCTTTCTCAAATTAGGGCAACAGTCTCCTGAAAAGTTTCCACCGTCCTTCTCATTCCTCTAGTTCTGTCTCCACAAGGTAGCCAGTCATATTTCTAAACTGCAAAATCTAAAAACCTTGTGCTTCCTCTTTCCTACTCTCTTCAGAAAGACAGCCTTCAAGGCTACGTGTGATCTAACCTTCTGTGGTTTACTGCCATTTGTACCTGGACTCCAGCTGTGCTGCGTCACGCAGGCAAACTTCCCTGACTTGGCCCATCTGCCAGGTCACAGCAACATCGCAGCATCCTATGCTTACCTTTACAGCAGCATTTATAATCCTGCTCTGTAACTGTCTACAGAATTGTGTCTTCTCCATTGCCTGTGAGCTCCCTGAGAGCAGGGACTGTAGCTGTTAGCAGGCTGTATGCAGCACCAACAACAATGCCTAGTGTATAGCAGACAGTCAATAATTACCTATGGAAGGAATGCTTAAACACTTCCTTTTCTAGGTGCCTTCCCTGACCACCCCCACTTCCCCCTAGAAGTACTCACCCAGTCTATGTGAACACAATATACCGGTCTGCATTTTAGAAACTTTTATAACATTAAATGTGTAGTTATATGCCTAACTGAATTATGAAAAACAATTCAACTTCGTATTTTTATATCTTCCCCTCACCATGGTACCCATGGTACCCATGAAGGAGCCCACAGCTAATTCTTCTTTCTCATAAGGAAAAACATACTCAGATTTCTCAGTGTGCTGGGAGCTGCCTAGGATGGAAATGATGAAGTCAAATATGGTACATCAAATCAATTCACTTGGGCCAGCAAGTGGGAAAACTCAAGTTCATAGTAGGTACGGACCAAATGTTGATTTCTGTTACAGAAGCATGACAAATTGAGAACCAAAACTATAGACTAAGTTTTAAAATATTCTGTTAACTTACAATTACATTGCCCTGTGAATGCATTTAAATATTTTTATTGTTTTAAAGTGTACACTTCAGTGGTTTTTAGTATATTCATAAATATATGAATTCTAGAACATTTTCATCACCCTCAAAAGTAACCCCATGCCCATTAGTGGCCCTACCACATCCCGTGGCGATCATTAATCTATGTTGTCTATTCTGAACATTTCATATAAATGGAATCATGTATGCATTCATATTGTTTGGGTTTTTTTTGCTATTGAGTTGTATGAGTTTTGTTTATATCTAGGATATTAATCTCTTATCAGATACATGATTTGCAAATATTTTCTTCCATTCAGTAGGTTGCCTTTTCATTGTGTTGATGGTTTCCACTGCTGTGCAGAGGCCTTTTAGTTTGATGTAGTCCCAATTGCTTGGTTTTGCTTTTTGTTGTCTTTGCTTTTGGTGTCAAATTCAAAAAACTCATCCAAGACTAATGTCACGGAGCTTACTGCCTATGTTTTCTTCCAGGAGTTTTATAGTTTCAGGTCTTACATTCAAGTCTTTAAACCATTTTGAGTTGTTTTTTATGTGTGGTGTAAGTGTGGTCCAGTTTCATTCTTTTACATGTGGCTATCTAGTTTTCCCAATGTCATTTACTGAAGTCCATTTGATAAATAAAAGAATTGGGGCTCAGAGATTTAGGAACACGTCTAAGTTGACATATGTCCTGAGTGAAAAGCCAGAATTGGGACCAGGTATGTGATTTTAAACTTCGTGTACTTAACTACTTGGCTTTCTGTCTTCCCATTCAATCTTGGTATCTTTCATTATCCCATTCATATCAGAAGCTCTGAACCTTATGTAGGTTCAGAGGATGTGCACATTTCCAGAAGGGATTAAGAAAAAGGAGCAAAAATCTCATGCTGTCGTTTTGGGAAGAAGCTGCTATCCAGTACTTTTGTTTATATTCCACTGGCCAGAACTTACTCACATGGTTTCATACTGCTGTAAGGGAGGTTGTCAATTTTAGTCTTTGAGTGTCCGTGTGCACAGCTAAAAATTGAGGAAAAGGAGGAAGGAGAGTGGCATACAAGTAGCAGTCTCTGCCACCCCATCTTAACTGGGGGATCTGTTGCCTATCTACACTATCTTCTGACCATTGGTCCATAGATCATCCTTTCCCCCCTCATACCTTCACCTTCATCCTTTTAATTCTTTTCTTCTCATCATCAGTTAAATATTCTCAAGTCTCTCTTAACATGATATAACACAAAACAACAACAAATCTGTGAATAAAGGCACCTGGTATGCCCAGTGTTTATGTTCTATCCCCAGATCCTTGTACAGGGCATAGGGCATAGGAGTTTTTCCAACAATTGTTGAGAAAGTAAGTGAATGAGTGAGGGGGCTGAAACGCTGTCCTTTAGCTTTTATCAGCTGGTTAACAGGGAAATGTTGCTTGGTTGTACCTATGGCAAAAAGAGTAGAACTGATTTTACTGATGGGAGTGCCAAGGGGGGAATATATATTGGCTCTTCTGGTTTTACCACTTACCAGCTACACTGACATTTGGCAGATAATGTAATCTCTATGAGCCTTTGTTTCCTCACTCATCTGAAGAAATGAAGACTCCCTGACCCCCCTCACAAGGCTGTTATTATGATTAAGTGAGAACACTGTGGTAAAGAATATATCCTAATAATACTATTTTCACTTTCTATGGTGATTTTTAAGATCAAGGAATATCTTTAACCCTATTATTTAATTTCTCTAAAATGATCTTAAAATTTTAAATGCCTTCATACAGAGGACTATTGCTCAGCCATTAAAAGGAATAAAATACGAATACAGGCTACAACATGGATCTTGAAAAATTGTTAGCTGAAAGAAGCCAGACTTCACTACAAACATACATACAGCAGAATATTATTCCACCATAAGAAAGAAGGAAATTCTGCCTTTGGGACAACATGAATGTACCTTGAGGGAATTACATGAAGTGAAATATGTCAGAGAAAGACAAATACTATATGATCTCACCTATACATGGAATCTAAAAACAACAACAAAAACTGTACTCAAAGATACAGACTGGTGGTTTTGGTGGTTGCTGGAGGCGGGGGGGGGGGTAGACAAAATGAGTGAAGGTGGTCAAAAGGTACAGATTTCCAGCTAAAGATAAATAAGTACTGTGGATGTAATATACAGCATGGTGACTACAGTTAACAATACTGTATTGTATATTTAAAGTTGTTAAGAGAATACTTCTTAAAAGTTCTCGTTTTAAAGTTTGTAACTGTGTGGTGATGGATGTTGACTTATTGCGGTGATCATTTCACTACACACACACAGATCTCAAATCATTATGTTGTACACCTAAAACAAATACAATGTTACATGCCAATTGTACCTAAATAAATGAATAAATAAATAAAGGGATAAACAGATAATCTCTATTGACCTAATGAGACTGGAAGAATAAGCAACATGTTAGAAATGTACTTAAACGAAAAAAAATGTGAAAAAGGACAATAAAAGTTTGCAAGAATTCAAAAATAAAATGGGAATAATACTAGCTCTTATCTCCTAGTGCTGCTAGTATCATAAAGTCCTTGTCAGGGATAAAAGGACTATGCGGTTGCTACCGTGACCACAGCTCTAAATGACACTTTTTGTCATGAAAGTTACGGTAACACAACCTACTTCTGTTCTAGGCCTCACATCTGACTCAGGATCAGAAATCATGTCCAATATACCTACATCCTACAGATCATCACAATCAAAATCTAACTTGGGTTCTCTCCCTCCTCTCACATCCCATTGTCTTGGAAAGTCACCAACTGACTACAAGTTCCTGGAGGGCAAGAATAAGATCTCTTCTTGAAAGCATCAGGGCATAACTGGCAGAGTGTGCTGAAACTAAAAGGTAAATATTGTTCAATAACACTTGCTGAGATGCTACTGTGTCAGGCACTGTACTAGATGCTATGGTTATAGTGAAGAACAAGAAAGACAAATTTCTTTAATACAGAAACAGATATAATTTTTTTAAATGCTGGTTTCGTTAATGAATCTACCTGAACCAGAAAATGTCACAGCCAGGAATGCTATCAGTTATTAATTCACTCAACCTACTCTTACTCATATTATAAATGTGGACAAAGACCAAGAAAAGTTAAGCAGCAAGCTCAAAATAAATGTAAGGGTTAGATTAAATCAGCTTGCCAAACTGTTTTCTGAAACCTTGTATTTCTGTGCAATGTTAGTAATTATTTTATATACATATTGCTCAGAAAGCAGGGAGAAGTGGAGGCCCACAGTGAAATAAAGTGGGGAAACACTAGCTAAGCAATAAAGAGGATCTTTAACAGCAAGAACTCTTGTCCTTTAATATGTTAGTAAGTGTAATGAGTTTCCAACTTTTGCAAAATTATCTGACCTAGGGACTTCTTATTTAATGGAATATACATTTGGAAAAATCTGAATCAGATGATCTCCATGCTCTCTTTCACTTACCAAATTCTACAAGTTTACCTAAGAGTATCCATCTCAGAAATCCATCCATCTTTCTTAGGCAGATAATATGCCTAAGAAATATTCTTCAGAAAAGGCACTCATTCATCCATCTATCCACCCATCCATCCATCCATCATCATTCATCCATCCTTCAACCACTTATATTCATACTTTGTCCCTCTGTCTCTCTCCACACATGTCCTCTCTCACATCCTAAAAGTGGATAGACACGAGCATAGGAATAAAATCTAACAGTTCAATTTAATCAGATCAGACTAAAAAGGTACTCATAAAAGTGAGGGGGGAATGGGGCATTTTTACAATGTCATCTCCAGCAGGCATTCCGGAAAGTAATACCTGGGAAAAGTTACATTTCCCTATTACTCAGTAACCCAAACTACCTGGGGAAGATCCTTGTGATTCTGATTATAGCAGGTGGGCACAAAGAAAATAAACCCAAGGAGAAAGAAAAAAAAAAAAAAACAGTCACTTAGTGAACAGTGGAGGTGCCTATCCCCAACTCCATCCCAAACAAACGTCTGCCTGTATTTGCCTTGGCCTTGCTTCTTTCTCCTCTGACCCACTTGATTTTCCTGTTTTTATCCCCCATCTTTTTTCAAGTCTTCTCTTTCACCATGTGACTGGATAAGTTATATGACACACTGGCAACCTGCCACAGAGTCTTCCCAGAAGAGAGCCCACTTTTCAGGAAACCCTGCCTCATTCCCACTGAAGGGAAGATGATAGAGAAGGGAGTGGGCAGAGAGTGAGATGATGCCAAGCTCAAACAGCCTACTAAGATTTGGGAACTCAAGCAGATATCAGTTCACAAAAACAGACAACTCCAGCTATATCCAATTCATATTGAGTACACACACGGATTTTTATGCCCGGGTATACCTCTACCTATGTCGATATCAGTGTTAAATTTTTTTTACTATTAGAACCTTGTTAAGGGTAACAGTTCATGATCCTTTGGCTGTGTATTTACTTTCTTGAACTGATAAAAATACAAATAACCATATTTAAAGCATACACCATGTTACAAGCTTCTTGTAAACTTTTCCAAACGTCCTCCCCATGCCCACTCTCTCTTCCCTCACAGTTACATAACCTACACACTGGGATCCACCGCTATATACCAAATTCATGCACACCTCGCCCAATCCCATAACAGATTTTCAGAAGGAAAGTCAAGCAGGAAAATTATTTCCCTATGTAACTTACCCTAAACCTATATTTACTCCTGCAATTTAGCAGTAAATAATTTTCAGTGTGTGCTCATGTACAGTATCTTACACAATCTCTGTAACAATTTTGAGAGAGAGAGAGAGGTCAGGTTCTAGCATCCTCATTTTCAGAGCTTGCAGCCTCCTCCATTTCCCGGTCTCCAAACTGTGGGTGGCCCCAGGTCTCAAACCTTGATCTTCATACCTTTTCACTAACCACACTCGCAAAAAATAGCAATCACCCCCAGCTGCATGGTTTACATGCTGACCATCTTCAAACTTACCTCTCAGACTCCCATCTCAAATACTCAATTACTTCTTCAACCTCTCTACTTAGGAGTCTAATAAGCATTTAAAGCCCATATAAAAAGTGACTCATGATTCCTGCAACACCACAAACCACTCCCCTCCTCCTCAGTCTTCAACATCTCAGTAAATGCCACCGCTACTCAACACGTTGTTCGAGCAGAAAACCCAGAGGTCAGCCTTGACATATCTCTTTCTCTCACATCCCACATCCAAACCATTACCAATTCTATCAGCATTACCTTCAAAGTATCTCACTCCAACAACTTCTCACCTCTTTTTTTTTTTGTCAGTGACCACCTTCTTAACAACTAAGAAGGCAGAGGTTATGTCAGTTTTTTCTATATTGTACCTGCCATGTTTTGACACACAATACATGCTCCAGAGCTAATGAGTAAAGAAATACTGGCTTAGAGAGGTGATATGACTCACAGAGTAAGTTAATGACAAAAGTCAGGGCTCCACAAACATTTGGGTATCTTTCATCCTTCTACGTGTTTTTCTTTTCCCTCTCACTTTTCTCTCTCAAAATGCACATACTCAAAGCTTCTTTTCCAACAAACTTCTACTCTAAGCAGCGGGAAATGCATACAAAGGAGAGACATGTGCGGGGATCCAAAGTATAGTAAACTTTCCAGTAACACCTTTAAAATGGACTCTGTGTGGTAAAGCAGTGTAAACAGTTTGAGAGTAACAGTGATGATGGCGGATGGAACCAGTTCAGATGCTGCTGTAGCCTAACCCCAATTCTGGACTGAAAATATCAGGATAGAGGCTGGGCGTGGGGGTACTTCTATAAAGTTAAGCGATACAATACATAACATCTTATCTACATGCAATTACATATTCCTCCTGGTGTCCTTCAAGAATAACTTAGAAAATGAAAAGGGTGGGCTCTGAAGGAAAGAAAACACTTCTCTAGCATAATAAACCTCTCTGGGTCTTTGTCAGACCTGTGGCAAAGTGGAATTTATGAAGAGTAGCAAACCCACTACAGGCTCTGCTACAATAAATCTCTTTACCTCTCTGAGCCTCAGGGTCCCCAGGTTCAATAAAAGCGTACAAGTAAGATCCGTTAGGAGTGTGCTCACAGCCCTAAAATACCAGGATTCCCCTAATTTTATGAAATTGAGCCCCTGAGAAGATACAGGAGCTACCTCCAAGTGCAAAAAAACATGCTAGTGGGGGCGCCTGGGTGGCACAGCGGTTAGGCGTCTGCCTTCGGCTCAGGGCGTGATTCCGGCGTTATGGGATCAAGCCCCACATCAGGCTCCTCCACTATGAGCCTGCTTCTTCCTCTCCCACTCCCCCTGCTTGTGTTCCCTCTCTCGCTGGCTGTCTCTATCTCTGTCAAATAAATAAATAAAATCCTTAAAAAACAAAACAAAACATGCTAGTGAAATGCACACATTTCTTTACTACCACACAGGTAAGACTACAAAAAAGCTAGGAGGCCTCAGCTCACACCAAAGTGTATCTGCTGACAGAAATATAATTATGATCCTTACTCTGCTATTCTCATCAGCCTAAATCCTTCTAGATCAGATTTTCCCAGTTTGGGTCCTTAGAGATGTTCAAAAGTATTTAGCACTGCACCATCTGTCCAAGATGAAACTAAAGAAAAAGAATAATGATGAAGTAAAGGAGAATACTGACCTCTTTAACAGACAGAACATTTCAGATACTTTAAAAATGTCCATTTATCTCTAAATAGTATTGGTAATGCAAAGTGAGGTCAAGTCAGCACGGCTCAGATTAAAACATTCTTCACTGTAATCAGAAATAGTTTTTTATAAAATCCTTAAACATAATACCTCTATTAAGCCTAGTTTAGCCTTATAAAGGCTAGTTTTTTTGGTCCTTACTCTCATGGTGGTGATCCTCTCAAAAAGACATGCATATTGGGCTGTATCCTTATTAATTTTAACATGATAGTGGTCTTTCTACTGAGCTACCGTTTGCAGGTCCTCTATATTCCTTTGTATATATTCCCCTATTCAAGCTTTCAACATATCCAGGCCAGAATTCTTCCCACTTGTTCCAATTAGTAGAAGTTTTACTTTGCAGATGGAAAAAGAAAATATTAATTATGTTTTGCTTAAATTAGTGCATTAGGGAAAAGGTCCCAAAGACCTCAGAGTAGAAGCAGGTAGTTAAGGCTCCTATCTTTCCCAGTATTGTTTTTGCTCCTTTCACTAGCAAAATTCCATTTAAATAATCTTAATCAGACATTCAGATTGTTGCACTTCATTCCAGTCTTGCTAAAATGGAAACATATGCCAACAGTCTTTCAGAATATAATATACTGTATATTCATGGAATCCATACACATCTTATTTAAATAAAGTAAACGTTCAGTGTAAATATAACCTTGTTAGGTCTGAATGTTTGTGTCCCCCCCAAAAGTCACATTGGAATTCTAACACCTAATGTGATGGTGTCAGGAGTGAGGCTTTTGGGGGATTGGGTGTGGGGCCCATAATCAGGCCATGAGGGTGGAGTCCTTATGATTAGTATCACTGCTCTCATAGAAGAGACACCCCAGAGCTCCCTAGCCCTTTGTGCAATGTGAGGATACAATGAGAAATGTGCAGCCCTGAAGAGGACCCTCACCTGATCATGCTGGCACTCTGAGCTTGAACTTCCAATCTACAGAACTACGAGAATACATTTCTGTCATTTGTAAACCCCTTAAGTCTCTGGTATTTTGTTACAGCAGTCCAGTGGACTAAGGCAAACCTCTGTGTATAGGTGATGTTGCGTAATTAGAGGCGGTCTTTCTCCAGATCAAAAATCAAGCAAGTATTAAAATCCCTGATGAGGTCACAGGCTTCACCAAGCTCTATTCATCCAAAGCCCAGACCACTGAAACATGACTGGCAACATAACAGACACAGAATAAGTAGCTGCTGAGTGAACAAATGAATGAATGAACCAATGAATAAATGAACAAAGGACACAAGAACTGAGCTTTACTGCTGTCTAGCATTATGCCAGCTACTGCCATGTTTTTCTTTCTCCTTCCTATTATTCAACTACTGAAGTGCAGTGTAAGGTATTCCAATCAAACTTAATGTTTTAATTTGTTTTTCTCTAAGTATAACATCTTGGTATTTAATGGTGTATTTCTTTTCCTGGTTTGAGGGTAGCTGGTTAGCAGGGGGCTGCCTCACACAGGAGCTCCCTGACAAGCAAGCTGGCACACACATACCCATACCGCTTGGTCTGATGTGATCAGGAAGAGAGGGTCCCAGAGGCAAAAGAGTTGAAAGCAGATGGGGGTACAGTGTGCTTCACAGAGGCGAGGAGACCTTGTGGAAGGGAAACTGGCTGGTGATCACATACAAAAAAACCTAAAAGTTTTAGGATTGAAAGGGAGGGAGAAGACCAGGAAGGAACAGTGGATAGCAACAGTGAAGTTGAAAAAACTGAAAGAGAAACTAAAAGATATAGAGGGAGAGATGAGGAGAGACATTATCATGAGAAGCATATTCTAATCCAGGTTGTATTTTGAAAATTCAGTCTTTACCTATCCTCAGTTAATGCCGCACTATACTAGTTTTGATTCTTTGTCCAAGAGCTAACAACATACAGAAGAAGGTGATCTATTTTATTTAGCCCTTATGTTTGTGGGAGGGAGATGGCTTCTTCAGTAGGATGGTGCATCAATATATACTCGTTATTATTCAGAGGTAATACAGGCCTCTTTGCCACAAAAACTTTGGCCTTCTGAACTTCAAATAGTTTCATGAAAATAACATTGAAACTATATGCTGTCTTTACATTTGTTATTTATTTAACCTCTGACTTAACCCACAAGATTCCAAGGCAGTTTATAAGAATATATTTAGTAAGACAGAAATATATAAAAAATAAAAATAGGGGCACTTGGGTGGCTCAGTCAGTTATGTGTCTGACTCTTGGTTTGGCTCAGAGTCATGACCTTGGGGTTGTAGGATCAAGCCCCATGTCAGGCTCTGCACTCAATGCAGAGTCCTCTTGAGATTCTCTCCCTCTCCCTCCCCCTTTGCCTCTCTCCCTGCTTGCATTGTCTTGCACTCTAAAATAAATACAATCTTTAAAAATAAATAAAATAAAAACAAAAGCCCAGGTCCAAGGAAATACGATGTTATTTGAAATAACATGTTATAATATTATAATATAGGATAAAAAGTCAAGATGAAGGGAAAGTTATTTGCAAGCTGCAGCTTTCTAAACAGATGAGCTATGGATTTGGCTCCTAGTTTCCTAGGGGTCAAAAAGAAAAGAGAAACAATGAAATACATTATTTTCATTGTTAAAGGGGGAAAAGAAAATGCACCAGTTACTTGAAAATGGAAATATTTTCTGGTCTTAGTTCTAAAACAAAATTCTCCTGAGGAGGGAGGGAGCATTTGAAATTTGATCTCTAGAAGCTTCTGCAGTTCTCCCAATTATTTAGAAATTTATGCTGCACTTGGGAATATCAACTATAAGGCATTTATATTCCAAAAAAAATCAAATCAGGACACCAAACTAAGAACTGTATTTCTCTTTGTTTTTTAGTATTTTTCCACAAAGCCATTTCGCTATCTATGATTCCTCTATCTTCTTCTTGCACTTAGATATTACTTCCTTAGGACACATCAGAAGTAGACAATTAAAGTGCCTAAAGTGCTAAAACCATAACAAATCTAGAAAATAATTCAAGAGTGGAGAAACAAAAGAAACCACTTTTATCCACTGATCAATCCAGTCAGAGACGACACTGACCTAAAAGTGAAGAAAATTACCAGGAGAAATGCTAGATTATTTGGTGAAGGATTTGGGGGCTACAGGAATAAGGCCAAAAACCCTCCCACTGTGCAGACTAAGAGTCAACAATGGTTGGGTGTTATGAGTACAGGGTGACCAAATAATTTATCATCCAAACTGGGACACATCAGAGTTAAAGAGGGTGTTATTAATAATCACACCTGACAACAGGCATAAACTAGGGCCAACCCAGCTAAACGGGAACATAGGGCCACTCTATGAGTTCATCAGGGCTTTATATTCCTATTGAATAAATTTCCTCATTATACCCCCAACAATATCATATAGGATAGAGAAGGCCAATAATACCCCCTTATATAGATAAAGAAAGCACATGTCCAAGAGATTAGATAAGTAACTAATTCAAGTTTATAAAGAGAAATATCAGAGACTCCACCAGGGTTTACTGACTCCGAAACTCAATACGTTTCCACTAAATAATCTAATGACCCAGAACAGCCAGATATCAATGATGTAGCCCTATCCAAGTTCTTTCTCTTTTCCAGTATCGGTGATAAAAATTGAAGACATTTTCAAATATAAAGAAAAAATACCTTCCTTTATGCTTGAAATGCAAACATACCTGGGTTTATGTTTTGAGTATTTTATATTTCTAAGAAGTTTGTTTTGTTTTGTTTTTTTACTGTTCCTGATATCACAATTTCCTTGTTACTTCATTTTGAGTAATCTAAATATAGGCAAAGATCCTGGATGAAAACAACAGAGATGCATGAAAACCTTAAATTCAAAACTGTCATGAAATTTAATTCAGTTTAACTCAGTTAATTCAGGCTCTCCATTTTACTACATTAACAATAATCTGTCTCTGTTCTCTGACCCTAAAATGAGTATTACTGTGCCATCACCTGCCCTAAATTAAGCAGTAAATGACTAGAAAATGTTTTATGAAATTATTGGGTAATAAACAGTCATCTAATCTAGTTATTCCCAAACCTGGCTGTACCTCAGAATCACCTGACAGCTTTCTAAAAATATACTCTTCCATACTACACCCTGGACTTACTCAATCAGGAATCTAGAGAAGGAAAGATTTTAAACTCTTCAGGTGATTCTGAGATCCAGCCCTTCTAATCCCAATCCAACCCAAGACTTCCAAGGTAGGCGCAGGTAATACTCCACCCACCCGCAACCACCCATCTGTCATTCTTCTCTCCTCTGCAACCCACATGATTTCTTTCTATTGATTTTCCTTTTTCCACTCTGCAGTACAGCACTGACGGGCAGCCGAGGACCTGCACATGGCAGGCAGGAAGCTGTGGGGCCGATTCTATTCACTCTTTCCCCAGCACCCTCATAACCATCTTCTGAATTAGCCTATGGAAATATAATTGTCATAATCATAATAACAATAAAAACTGGTATTTGCTAAGCACCTATATGCCACTAGTTGGGCTAATTGCTCTGCATGATCTCAATCTCCACGTAAACCCTTAAAAGTGGGATTACTCCCATTCCCACGTCACATTATTACAGAGGTTAAAACAGCTTTCCCAAGGTGATACTGCTAGGAAGTAGAAGAGCAAGGACTCAAACCTAAATCCCGAGCTCTTCTTGATACACCCACCAACTAACCTAAAGCTGTTCTGAGTCCCCTTTGCCTTCAGGACAGCTAATTTCCATTCAGGCTATGCATTACAATCCGGGACCTTACTGGGGTTTCAGTGGGAAAAGAATTCAAAAAGCTCTTGGATTTTCTAGTAGACAAACTGAAATCTAAACATTAGCATCAGGAAAGGGAAGCAAAGGTCCATTTCTGAAACATAAACTGCTCTTTATAGAAGTACTTCTGGAAGGCATCAACAGTCCTTCTGGAAAATGAAACATTTAGACTTTGAAGGTACATCAAAGGTGACTCTTCCATTGTATAATTTGGGGCTTTCCTCTCTAGCTGGTTGGAGAGAAACAGAATTCAATATTCCAAATGCAATCGCAAATCCCAAAGATTTCTTTCTCTTTAGTTGCTCTGCTAAAGAAAAATAAAGGAAAAATGGGTTTCCACCTGGATGTGTTTGACTGTCTGGTGGCCATATAGTTTGGTGTCCAAACTGAAAAACTTTTTTTTTTTTAAGATTTTATTTATTTATTTGAGAGAGAGACAGCGAGAGAGGTAATACAAGCAAGGGGAGTGTGTGAGGGAGAAGCAGGCTTCCCGCTGAGCAGGGAACCCAATGCGGGGCTCAATCCCAGGACCCTGGGATCATGACCTGAGCTGAAGGCAGATGCTTAACGGCTGAGCCACCCAGGCACCCCCAAACCGAAAGACTTTTAAGAGTGAAAGTGGGGTGCTATTCATAATTATCCTGGGAAAATAGACATAAGTGGAATTTATGGTCACCACATTGATGGCAGAATTCAAAGGCAATAAAGAAGAAATCAATTGCCATAAACTCACTGAATACTAGGGCTCAGTTTTGTTCAATAATAATAATCCATGTGCCTACTATGTGCCAGCCTCTATGCTAAAAACTGGTATATGAAAACCAAATCCCTCCAAACCAGAAGGGAGAAGTGACCAGTCATTCAACAGTTACAATGTGAAAAAGCCAGCTGCAGAAGAGAATGTATCACAGGATCCCATCTGGATGGATGGATAGGTGGATGAAGTATACTGAAATGCGGTGCCATGGGAGCAAAAAGCAGAATCATCTAACTCTATATAAGGGTGGATAGATCAGGCATGGTTTCACAGGGGAGAGTATCCTGGAGTGGAGATTTGCAGGAAAATAGTAGGTATTAAACAGAAGAAGAAACAGGTGGAAACAGAGACAGCACATCTCATGCAGAACTAAAAGCATGTGTAAAGGGCACAGATTCAAGAGCATGCAGACACCCTTCCATGAAAGGCACAGTGGTACAGTACTTGTGTGGCGGTAGGGCCAGAGGTGGGGCTAAAGTGGTGGGAAAGGTCAACCCTCAAGGCCATGTTGAGGAGCCAGCAGCTTACAGTGAAGATTAGAAGAAGCCAATGACTACTGCATTTGAGAAGGACCGATCTGGATAGGTCAGCTCGGGCAAACGGGGGATAGACAGCAGAGAGACCTGCAATTGGGAGGCAATGCAATGGCCCAAATAAGAAATGATATCGAGCCAAAGAGCAACAGACATTTATGAATCCTGTACCTTGGATAAGGGATTCAGAGATAAATAGGATTACTTACTGCCTTAGGGAAAGTGGGGTCCAACCGAAGACAAATATAGGGACAACGGTATATGAGAAAGACCACAGATAGTTTGAGTAAAAGGCTTAAGTTAAACAACAGAATGTTTTTTTGACTTTAAACACTGCAAGAACTGCTGAAGAGAATGCCAACACAAAGTTCTGAAGTCATGAAGTCCTGGAACAAAGCAGAAATAAACAGCTGGGGAGAGAAAACCTTTCTGAGACAGAATTACTCAAGATTGACTCTTAAGTGGGTTTAAGGATAACGGAGAAATATCTGGAATAATATATTTAAAACACAACTATAAAGTATTGCAACTTGGGCTATGTTGGGAGGGGGTTGGAGTCTTTCCTGAGCACAAGATGAGACAAAATACTATTCCATGACAGAGATATCAGATTTCTAAAACTGTCCTAAGTTTAAAACCCACTAACTAGCTATGTGACCTTGAACCAATTATATTACCTGCCTCTCTTCACGGTAAAATGAGAATAACTACGCCTATACCTTATAGGTCTGTGAAGAGTGACTGACTTAGGATTCCTGGTGAAAACGGCTGACTGAACACAAGTGTCCAATTCCATCCCCTCCCGAAACCCAACTAAAGTGTGTGTGTGTGTAAACCAGCAGATATAGTAAGGCCTTTTTGGGGTGTGTGTGTGTGTGTGTGTGTGTGTGTGTGTGTGTAAACCAGCAGATATAGTAAGGCCTTTTTGTTTAAAGACCAAAACCACAAATATGGGAGGGAGGAGGAGAGGAGAGATCTGCAAATGAATTTTGGAAGCTGGTAATTAGATGTAGCAAAATGTGTAGCAAAATGACTTAGATAAACCATGAAAACTGAATCCCACACTGACAGTGGCAAAAGCTGAAAACCAAATACATGTATACCACAAGAGCTTCAAAAGTCAGGAACTAGAAGCACCAGCACCTAGGGTAAAAGAGGAAGGCTGGGGAGAGATGTCTGAGAAACAATTCTCTTGCCCACTCCTCCACCCAGCAGAAGTCTAGACTAGTCCTGTCCTATAAAATTCTCTGCAAAAATGGAAATGTTTTCTCTCTGCTCTGCCCAGTATGGTAGCCCCTACTCACAGGAGGTTACCAAGAGCTTAAAATGTGACCAGGGCAAATGAGGAACTGACTTCTTAATTTTATTTAATGTTTATGAATTTAAAATTTACATGGTGACATGTTGCTAGCGGCTATTGCATTTTAGGGCTGCGCAGGTCAAGAGGTTTATTTTCTGGAGAGGATAAGACAGAGGATCCTGGGACTAGAGAGGCCAGCAAAGCACAGGGACCTTCCGCACACAGGGGGACTGTGTCTGAGCACACACTGAATGCTGAGGGCGTGGATGCTGCAACTTCCACCCTCTTCCCCACATGGCTCCAGAACTGCTGGCATCTGCCCTCTGACCCTCCAGGCAAGAACGAAATACTGTTTTTAGAGGAATGCTACCATCCCAAGGGAACACACCTCAAGATACTAACACTGGGGGTTCCCCAGTGAATGGCCCATTCAAGTCACTCTTTAGTGAAGTTCAAAGTTCACAGATCCCACACACATGCTCAGCCTTCCCCTCATGTTTAATCATGAACAGCCAGCCAAGATAAACCAAGGTCTAAGGAAAGCCTCTAGTATAGACAGGAACAAAAGCAACTCAGAATAAACGACGATTATTTACAGAGCGGAAAAAACCTCAAAAAGTAATTAATGTCCTCAGATTGATAAAGAAACATATTTTATCTATGAAGCATGAATAGGAGTCTTTTTAAAGTAACATCTTAAAGAAAAAAGAGTGCTCGATTATTAAAAAGATGACTGCAGAATTGGAGTGTCTGGGTGGCTCAGTCAGTTAAGCATCTGACTCTTCATCTCAGCTCAGGTCTTGATCTCAGTGTTTTGAGTTCAAGCCCTGTGCTGAACTTTAAAGAAAAAAAAAATAGATGACCGTAGAAATGAAAAACAGGACTGGAAAAGGGCCATCTGGAACTTTCTAGGTTGATGGAAAATTTTTTTTTTTTTTAAGATTTTATTTATTTATTTGACAGTGAGAGAGACAGCCAGAGAGAGAGGGAACACAAGCAGAGGGAGTGGGAGAGGAAGAAGCAGGCTCCCAGCGGAGCAGGTAGCGTGATGCGGGGCTCGATCCCAGGACCCTGGGATCACGCCCTGGGCCGAAGGCAGATGCTTAACAACCGAGCCACCCAGGCGCCCCTGATGGAAATGTTCTACACTTTGTTTTGGGTGGTGGTTATATAAGTGTATACGATTGTCAAAATTAAGTGAAATAAACAGAATGGTGCACTTTATGTAAACCATCTCTTTATTTTTTAAATCTCTGTAGAAGGGTTTGAGGATAACATTTGGGAAACTGCTTAGCAAATAATAGTTTGAAAATAAGAGAGAAAACATAAGAAAGTCAGAACGACCAATCCAGAAAATCACACATCTGAGTAAAAGGAGTTCCTGAGGGAAAGACAGAGAATGAAGGAAGAAAACCATCAGCAAGATCATTTAAGAAAGATTTTCCACAACTGAAGGCTACCAGTTGTCATACTGAAAAGGCCCCAAAATACAATGGACCTGCTTTGAGTATACCAGGAACACTGAAAAAACAGAAGGGTCAACATGCATCCAAAAGACAGTATAACAAGCCAAATTCAAAAGATCAAAAATTGATCTTTTTTTAAAAAAATAATCGGGTAGCTTTTTAACAGCTGCATAAAGCAAGGAGACAACTGACAAATGCCTTCAAAATTCTGAAGGGAAACAATACCAACCTAAAAATCTATAACCTGCCAAATTATCAATAAAGTCTAAAGGAGGAATAAAGGCATACTTAAGGTATTCAAGATCTTAAAAAATTTACCTGCTATGCATCCTTGAAGAGCGAATAGAGGAGGAGCTCCAAAACAAGAAATAAAGATTAAACACAGAGGACGCAAAGGGAATTCCTAGGAGGACAGAACAGAGATCTCAAGATGAGAGCTGTAGCCAGTCTTTGAGGACGATCCGTCCACAGTTGGGCAGTGAGACACAAGTGACGGATATGTTCAGGGCTGTCATCATCAAGATCCTCACAGACTGCATCAAGGGACAGGATGCCAGATTTCTAACTAAATTTGGCTTTTCTTAAGCACGCACTGATAAAGTTCCTGTTCTTCCCTCTTCGTCCTGATGTCTGAATCAGTAGACCATTTCACCGCATTGAAGTCTCCTGTTGTGGCCTGCCCCTGAGAGCTGGACGTAAGCCATGGTGAGCTTAGAAGTGAAAATAAAATATGGAGCAGGTCACTCCCTGTGACTATAGTACTACTTCCAGGCTCCCAACGGCTGGACCCACTGCAGTCCTCCCAACATCCCATGTCCCACAAATTCTCTCACAACCTTCCCCAGTTGACTGTACCAAAAGTCCCTGTAACCTCTCAACTCCAAATCCAGACTTGACCCAGAGCTTTTTGTTCCAATCCAGGGGATTAAGAATTCAAGCTAGGACCATTAAGCTGTCCTCTTGAGAATGGTGGCAACACTGTCCTTTCCTTATACACCTGGGTTTGTGCTTGCTTTAGGGACATCTACCCTGGAAGAAAGGGATTGATTAATATAGAGCCTGGGCTGGTTGATACTCTGAGAGGAGTGCAATGAGGAGGGGTACTTGATGAATTCAAAAATACTGATAAATGTTCTACTTCTTAACTGAATGGTAAATACACTGGTATTCTTCTCTGACTACACACACGTTTTATATACTCGTCCATATGTTTAATACATTTTTCAATTTCAAAAATTCCCTCCCCTGGTCAGCTGGGTGGCTCAATAAGTGTCTGCCTTCAGCTCTGGTCATGATCCCAGGGTCCTGGGATCAAGCCCCACATCGGACTCCTTGCTCAGCAGGGAGCCTGCTTCTCCCTCTGCCCGCCGCTCCCCCTTACTATGCAATAATCCCCTTGACTTTTATTGCCAGTTTGTGTCATTATTTACTGGCAATGTATGTCTCCTTAGCTAGGTTGAGAACAAAAATTTATATAAAATAAAAATCACGGGGCGCCTGGGTGGCTCAGTCGTTAAGCGTCTGCCTTTGGCTCAGGGCGTGATCCCGGCGTTCTGGGATCGAGCCCCACATCAGGCTCCTCTGCTGGGAGCCTGCTTCTTCCTCTCCCACTCCCCCTGCCTGTGTTTCCTCTCTCGCTGGCTGTCTCTCTGTCAAATAAATAAAATCTCAAAAAAAAAAAAATCATTACTTGTGCTAATGATTGCTTCTTTCAGCCTTCCATTCTTTACTTTAAAACACAATGGTGGCCCTGAGTCAAATGGGGGTGGGCCTGATCAGCACACTAGATCCTCCAGAGAAAGTCAAGTTCTTTCTTCTATGACTCGCAGCATCTACCTAGCACAGGGCCTGGCACAGAGTAAGAACTCAAATGTCTGCTGATAATAAATGAAATGCGAAGAAAAAAGTTCTAAGAAAAGTGACAAATATGACTAAACTGATTAATGGAAAAGTGGCCCCTTAAGGAAAGAGAAAAGTCATTGTAATCATTCCTGGTTAAATGAATCAAGGAAAAATCTTAAGCATGAAGAGGTCGTATGATACAAAGGATAATCCTTAAAAATTATTCCCAATTCTGAAAAGAATTAAACCAGAGGCAAGTAGGTTAAACTACACAAACCATGAGTTTTAAATGGAATAAACTGGGGGTGGTGGTGAAGGGGGCCTTCTTACCCAACACAGTTACTAAATCTTCCCAGAATCTATCTCCCTGCTGGCAGTGTCAGGGGCACTGAGTGAGTTCTAATCCTGCCTCTGCCACAATCTACCTCTGGGTCTGAGACTAAGTCAGGTAACCCCTCTTGGCCTCGGTATTCCCCACAGCAAAACGAGTGGGCAGAACACATGTCCATGAAGCTCTCTGAAAGTCAACAGGGTTGTAGGAATCATATACTCCTGCTTTCTGCTTCACTAAGAATCATGTACAATGCAAATCCATCTCTAATAGCCTACTGGTAGGAAAATTAAAAGAGTTTCAAATTCAGGTGATTTCACATAGAGTTTAAGTTCTAAAAGTTTTTTTATAAATACTATGCTTTAAGACAGCTAAATGCAGTGACTTTTAACCTGAAAACTGCTAAAGCCAAGGAAAATAATATAAGTTGAACCCATGCCCATCTCTATTATGATTCCATTTTTTAAAGTAACTCATAAATGTGCATGACTCACACAGCTGAATATACTATGATGTTCCTTTATCATTTTATCTTCCGGTGCCAGTAATCCCACATTACAGAGTGCCAAAACCCTTTAATAAGCATAGCATGTGCCTCTGGCCATACTCCAAAAACTACCACAGGACTGCTGCATTAGGAAAAAACTCCAGTGAGGATTTCTGGGTTTTGGAATACAGGACCCCCAGTCAGATGCCCAAAATATGACTTCCCTCACCTCTCTATGCATGGCCACTTTTGGTACCTGAAACGGTAACAACAATTATCCTTTAGGCTTACAGGGCCCTTTAAAGATTACAAAGCACTTCCTCATCTATGAACTTAGCTGACTCCCAGTGACCCACTAGAGTGCTTAGGCAGACGTTACTGCACCGGTTGTAACAGATGAAGAGGTGTCCAGAGAATTTAAGTGACTTGCCCAAGGGTATCCAACTAGCAAGTGATGGAGCTGAGACTTGCATACGGGTCATCCAAAACCAAAACCTGGGCTCTTCTCACCAAACTGGTTTGTGATTGGGGACAAGAAAAACAACGGACTGAAATGAAACCTTTTGGAAACTCTTGTGACTTTACTTATGGGAATAGTTCAATCTTTTGTAAATTTTACTTATGAGAGTACTTCGATCTTTCATAAACAGTGTAGACCAAAAAAATGATTTTTAAACTTCCTTCTCCCTTTCTTTAGCCCCCTTGCACTGTGGGTTGCTACAGTTATCATCTCTAAGAAAGGGTCAGCTAGAAAAAGCTCGTATATGAAAAAGCTACTACCCCTCAATTGTCCCAACCCCCAGCGTCACCAGTGACTGAACTCCATCTGTTTCCCAAAAGAGCAAAGAAGTGATGGAGCCCAAACGAGAAGCGGGCCTAGTGACAGTTCCATGGCTAAGTCCACCCCAGTTCATCCCCATCGCCTTTGTTTCTTGTCCCTCACAAAGTGGGTCAGGACAGCTTGAGAAGTTCAGAAGGGCAAGGGAAGGGGAGGCTAGGGTAGAAATCCCAGAGGCGGGGAAAGGGGCCAGTTAAGATAGGAACAGAGTCAGCCTACCCGTTTGGACTGGACTGCGATGTGCCCCCTCTTCCATTCCCAAGTGAGAAGACAATCCCGGAGATCAACCCTCAGAACAGAAACTGCTGGTTATAGCATGGCCTGAGTCAAAGGAGGCAAGGAGGAATTAAGTAACTGGCCTCAAACCACAGAGCAGCACGGGCCTTCAACCTTCTCTCTGCACGCATTTAGACATGTGGTAATCCTTCTCAAGAAACATGGCTTCCCGTAGTACTTTCAGTGACAAAAATTCAGCAAAAGTTGTGACAAAAGTTGTTACGTCCCTCATTAGAGCATCTTTACGAAGAAGAAACAAAACAAAACAAAAACAAAAACACTATTACATGTCCTCCCTAGTGGAGAACAGCTAACCAGACCATCCCTATTTAAAAATAAGATTTGTTTCATTGACCTGACAGTTTCACTGGCAGCTACAACTAACTTCATGAGAGTGAGGGGTACAGAAATTCGCTCTGTATTCTCACCTTTAATTATACAACAAGGGCTGGAATCCCCTATCAGTTTATTCAGCTAAGTTTTTAAGAAGTCACAGTGAGGGAATTTCCAAAGCCCATCTAACATCACTATATAAATACTGATCACCTAGGCCTCTCCGTTCACAAACACACTTTAAAAAGCAGACTAGTAACAATATAAAAAATCTCCCTTACCCTTCGCCACTTCAAACATTTCATATGATTTAGGTTTTTGGTTAACCATGCTAGTCAAATGCTTTAAGTTGCTAAATTACTAACTGGGCTGGAACTTTCTAACCATACCTAATTTAAATACAATCACAGACTACATGTCGAAAACTTAAAACAAATCTCCATACTTGGGCCAAGTGAGATCTGTCTTATACTCTGGGTAGAAAATGGTGAGTAAACAAGTTAATCACGATCACCATCTCCACAGCAAAGATATGGAAAAGCCTTAAGGAGCAGTTCCGGCATCACTCAAACCAGAGTTTCAATCCTGGCCCTGCCACCTACGAGCTATGTGGCCGTGGGCACTTGAGTTTCTGCATCTGTTAATACCCATTCCCTCTCATCTAACTGTTGCCAAAAACAAAGCACAGAGGAAATCATACATTAGGTACTAAATAAAAGATATCCATTAATTCGTATGAGTGTAAATTCAGAATACAAGCCAGTGTGATTGCTGGGGTAACAACAGCATGGAAATTCAGGGTAGGAAACAATTACAGCTTTTTTATACTAGACTCTCCTCCCTTCAGGGTCCACCCCGATCCAGTGTCCTCCTCCTCCACCACCTATCTCCATCGACTCTGACCTACAATGACTGGCACGTAACATAATCAGCACTTAATTAAACATTTTATTATTTTTCCAGGATTGCTACTAGGCCAGTCCCGACACCTACCCATTTAAGATCTTCAGGCAAAGAGTTCTCTGTTTTCATAACTTCCAGTCTCGTTACCCTTTCATTATTATTCTCGCTGATTATAAACTACACTGAGACCACAGCAATTACACAATGCCATTTAATGAGAATCATGAAAGCTTCAAAATGTCAAAACCACTCTCAAACACTAACAGATAACGTTAACATTTGAAATGAGCATTCTGACCCCTCTCTAAAACCACTTTGGTTCAGCTCACATGGGGACACTCCCATTTGCTGGCTGTGGTGACTAGAACATAAATTAGAATCCCTCCGGCTAAGATTCTCAGGCACAGGGTGCTAGGGGACGAAACCACTGTAACCACTTCACATCCACTCAGATACACCCATTTTCTAGAACTGCAAAACCATCAGCTAAAAACAACTCTTTATGCAAATGAGCTTGGAATCAAGGCTACACATACTATGACTTAAAACAAACTGGAGGTTGAACTCTCCCTAGAGACTTCTCTGCGCATTATCAGGTGTAACTGATATGAACTGAGAGGAAACCAGTGCACCAGACATTCTCCTTCACCTTTTTTTAAACAGATATTTTGTACTGCTGCCCTTAATACCCCAAAGTGAAAATCAAAAATATAAACTATTCACATGCAAAATTTCAAAAGAATCAATATGATGTCCAAACTATAAAGGAGAACTTAAAGACATTTATAAGAATCTGTATTTCAACATGTAATTCCTGTCATACGTCCACTAGAAGACATAATGAAGTCGTCAGTCGTCTAATACTTGCACCAACAGCAGAACAGCCATGAATGCACTAACTATAAATACTGACAAATACCAGCAGGCTCTTCTTGGTGACACAATTATAAGCACCCCCACAGTGGTAACATGATTTCTAAAAATGGTGAATAGCTTTTGGTAAAGTTCCAAACAAAATAAAACAGTATCTTTATATAGTAGAAGATATCAATTTATATAGCAGTTGCATTCCTAGAAAATTCAGGTTATATCAAAATAATGTAAAAATTCCTTTATGTAAAATAAAATTAGGTTCAAGGCTCATAAAATTATAAGCAGACATTTTTCCCCTACAAGAATGTCTGGAGAAACATTCGAACGTCATGTAGGCTACTGAAAAATTCTTCTTTGCACAGCACTGTCCCTATGTATATTAAAAGATAATTATTATTTCTGGCCATTCTCTCTAAATGCCAAACATACTCACCCCACCATCAACCAAAAAAATCTCATAGAAAGTCACTGAACCAGCTGTGATGAAGGGGGCAGCTCTGAGCCAAGTGGAGTCTCACTGTCTTTGTCTTTCCTGTATGGACCTTAGAACTGTGCTGGGCTTCTAAGCAGGCACGCAGTCAGTCTGAGGAATTAGGTGATATTTCTCCTAAAATTCACTCTTAGATAGCAGAAAAGCAGAGTATTTTCAGTCAATATGAAGATGGCATCTACTGGACTGGAAATGTAAAAATGCTGACATTTCACTCACAATCAGAAACACTTTAAAGGATGCTATTGTTCCTGCCCCAAAATGACAGCCAAAGACTAGGACAGCAAATACACATTGAGGCATGATGTCTCACTGAGCCTGGGAATGGCTTTAAAATCCATCTCAACATGGCTCCAATGAGTCCTGCCAACTGTTTAGGTTTCCTAACCTCAGAAATACGGGAGAAGGCAATTAGTAGCCTCAAAAAAACTTCCTGTGGGTATTTAGAGCCTTCCACACCATGCAATCTAGTAACTTCCACTACTATCATCTGAGTACTTACTATGTGCTTCATGTACCTAGTACTAAATGCTTATATGACCCTCATTCAACAATCCGAAGTGGTATAAATCTCTACTTCACAGGGAACTAAATGAGGCCCCAACACAAAGTCCAAGATCAAAAGTTAGACTCAATGCCCAAATTCCAGCCCAGCTATCCAGCTCCAAAGCCTGTGCTAGTTATCTATCTGCAACTACCTATAAGACCTGTCTGAAGGAGGTGGGTAATAAAGCTTCTTACTGGAGTGGTACTTCTCTGGGTGGACCCAGGAGGTGGGCAGCACCTCTAGGTGGACAGCCAGACAGCATGACAAAAGCCAAAACAAAAAATTCCTTCTCTCATTGACTCAGCCAGAGGCCAATTTGAGACTTGGGAGGAGTCCCAAATTAGATCTTTAAACCAAGCTTTGGACACCAGGACACCACATTCCCTGATATATAAAGACCCAAAGCTTCAGGATGGCATCAAGCCTTGCTGAGTGTTGGCTCCAACCTGTCATCACTTGGCCTACAGCTGGATCCTGCTTCTCTCCTCGGGAGTGCCAGTGCTGTTGCCCCTATGCCTGACTTTCCAAGCCTCTGAGCAAAAACTAGATCTTTGCTCATCAAAGAGCTCCGAGGAGATGCCCCTCCTACCTGCTCTGTATATGTGAGTCCTGCCCATCTTTCAAGGTCTACAGTAAGGTCACCCTCCCTTACCCCTAAGTCTGTCCACATTCTCCAGCTGGAAGGAACTCACCCCACTTCAGAGCCCTCATGGCACTCTCCTGCATCACAGCAGGCATCCCTTCCCTTGAGCTTTAGTTCATTGTTCCCTACCCGCCCCCATACTAACACTACCACCTCCACCACCACGGATAGATAGTCCACTTAATGCGTGCCTACGGATGTACCAGTCACTCTACAGACATTATCTCCTTTAATCTACGTATTAGTTCCAATTTCACTGATGAGGACATGGAGATCTGGCATTATTCAGCCTCCACTGGCATTACACCATCGCGGATACCAGCACGGTATGGAATCAGACTGCCTATGTTTGAATACCTCTCCTTCCATTTACCAGCTGTGAAATCTTGGGTAAGTTATTTAGCCTCTGTGCCTCAGTTCCTCATTCTATAAAACAAGGATAATTATACATACTTCATAGGATTGTTCTCAGCATTTAAAGAATTAACATACGGGAAACTCTCAGTGCCTGCCTGGCACATAGTATATAGACAAAGTATTCTCTACTGGTATTATCAGTGCTGCCTCCAACCCTGTCTCATACTATGCTCCAAGTCCATACTTCGAGGGCCTCAAACATACCAAACTATTACCCACCTTTGTCCAAGCTGCCTTGACTGCTCTTTGCACACCAGCCCCTACCATTCTTTGGGTCTGATGACGTGCTTGTCTCAGACGGATGTTCTCTGACAACCCAGTTCAAGATGATCTTGGTCATCCAGGCCCCGCCTCCAGTGCCTTCCTCTCCCTTCCCCCACTCCTATCCGCCCCTTACCACACCCTTGTTTATTTTCCTTAGAGCACTTATCACAACCTAGAATTCTGTCACTTACGGTAACTTGGTCTGCGTATTTGTTTGGGGTCCACTGCCCTGTCTAGAGATGAGGGAAAGAACCATGTCTGTCTTTCTCAGTACTATATCTTCTTCATCCAGCCAGAGCCTGGTGTATAATGCATGCTAAATAAATATTTGTTGGTAACTTGCCTGCTTCCACACAGTTAAGTGCTCAAGTAGCATCTGTTGAACTAATAAATAATGAACTATGGAATCCTTAAGTTAATGTCGGAGGGTCACTGCTGCTACGATGTCAGTCTGCAAGGTGACATTTTCTGTATTTGGTCAACTCTGTATTATCAGTCACCCAAAACATCTATTAAGCACCCACAATGAAAAAATCTGTATGTTCTCTGTATAAGGCAAAACAACAAAGTCACTGTATTTGGCTGGAAGACAACAGGCAGGATCAGGACTGCAATCCTGCCAAGAGTGCCCAACTGAGGGGAAAGAGTAATGGCTGAAATCCCACTGCCTTCTTTCTAGGGGCCAGGCCACACTGCCAGTGCAGGGCTGTTTTCTACTTCTCACAAGGCAACAGATCAGCAGCAGCCCTGGGAAGGGCCAGTCTTTGTTCTTAAGACTGGGTCTCTGCACCATGGGATTTTAAGGGCACACAAGACACTATTAAGACACCCTCCCACCCTCCCTGTGCCCCTGAAACAGCCAATCGGGGTGAAAGCATTGTGTTCCATGAGATGCTTATGAGAACACAAAAACAGGGTGGGGCAGCCAGTCAGTTCACTCCCACCTTTTAAGTCAGACAAGTTGATCAGATTAGCTGCTATTACTTGTCAGAGCAGAGCAGCCTGAAAGTGGGAGTCCTGAGAAGATGAAGTTTTCATACAGCAAAAGGTGGTAACAAAGATTAACAACAAGGAATACTACGAGGAAGGGCAGGCTCAGTCTGAAGACCCCACTTCACCCTCTGACCTGAAGCTAGCTCTCACGGGGTCTAGTAAGTGAGCAGGCACACAGCAGTGCATACACAGGCCTACACACAGGTGCAACACAAGGAGAAGGCCATTTCAATTTCCCAGCTTCCCGCCCCCTCAGGACGTCTTAACTGTTCAGCAGAGAAAAACCACATAGAGAAGCATCTAGAGACCTGAGGATCCCTCTTCTCAGCATCCCCAGTACCTTACAGAGTGACCTTTGAAAAGTCACTCCCCCTCTTTAGGCTTCAGTTTTATCATATTACAAATGAGTGAGGCTCTTCTATACTACAGACAAGAATTTTCAAGCTATGTTCTACATAACCCAAACATCCTGAGTGCTATAAAATTCTGGGGGAAAATATACTCAAATTTCATTTTCAACTATATTTTAACAATTTTTGAAATTATAATAAATCTCCACAAATTCAATTTTATAGCAAATTTTAACCCTTTTTTTTTTTTAAAAAGATTTTATTTATTTTAGAGCGAGAGTTTGAGCAGGGGGCGGAGGGCCGGGGGGGAGCCAGAGGACAGAGAGGGGAGAGAGAACCCCAAGCAGACTCTGCACTGAGCTCAGAGCCCAATGTAGGGCTTGGTCTCATAACCCCGAGATCATGACCTGAGCCCAAATCAAGAGTTGGTCACTAAATCGACTGAGCCACCCAGGCGCCCCCAGAACTCTATTCTTTAAACTCAGATTTGTCTGCTCCCTTAAAATTGCTCTAGCAAGTATACTACTATAGCATACTTGCAGCATGCTCAATCGAATGCCAGGCAAATCTCAGGCACATCTGCCGGGCTCGTACTCAGAGAAATAGTAACGTATGCAACAACATATGAATTTATAACAGGCTGCATTGGAATAAAAAGAGTGAGCACACATTATCATCAGTCTTGCACTATTTTATAGAGAATGAAAACTTTGTTAAACAGTTGTGATTCTGCTTTCTGACAAAAGTTCCCCTATTCTTTCAGGCTTCTGGGTCAACTTAATTGAAGAGTATCCTGAAACTGCAAGATAAGTTATTAGTAAACTATCTGCAATTACTTATTCACGTGACACAGATTTTTCCATACTGCAACCAAAACTAAATTCAGAAGTAAATTAGGTAATAAAACTGGAAGATGATTGGGACTGCCACTCTAAACCCAACTCAAAATTCAGTGCTCATAATCAGATTCATTGTTATCTTAACTTTATCATAATTATTATGATACTGGTAAGTTATGATATTGTATGTCTGAATTTATAAAATTAGTGTCTTCAGTACTCTGAGGTTCCATGTGGGATTAAATTTGAAACAGAGTTTCCTGGCTTCCAAAGAGTCAAAAACCACCATACCGGATACCATTAAAGTCCTCTTCAAGCTCCAGTATTCACAAGGGAAGGTAAGTTCTAATTAGGTCTGTATTTCCTGCCCACCCAGCTTAGCCACATTACAACCCCCATGGGGAGCGAGAGCCTAAGCAAAATCCTCCCTTTCGGCTCCCTAATCTGTCAACAGTAAGGTTCTATACACCTGGGCAGCTGTCCACCCTGCATGCCAGCCATCCACATCCCCACCTCCCCCAGCCACAGGATGAGGGCCATTCGGCTCACCTGAACCATGTGGTGGACGCTCAGCTATTTGGCACAAGGCTGACTTCTTGTGCCCTGAGAGCTCAGGCCAACAATCAGAGGGACCCTCGACTTTTAACATTACTGTGAAAAGAGCACCTCTTTTCTATACGGCCCATCTCCCCTCCCCTCCCCCATCTTTGTCTAGCAAAAATCTGTTCTCTGTACTGCTGTGGAGAATGGCAAATTCTTATAAACTATCTGGAAGCAGTCTGATAATGGAATAAGAAGACCTAAAAAATAGGAACCATGTGACTCTCCGAAATATAGTCTAAGAAAACATAACGTCTGCACACAGAGATTCTGCTATAAAGCTATTAATCACAGTACTGTTTACAATAGGAAACACTGGGAAGCAACCTCAATGTACCAAAAAAAAAGATTTTAAAAATGGGATATCCAAACAAGAATATATCAATTCTATCAACAATAATAATATCCACATTTTAGAGCACTTACTATACACCGGATCCTCTGACAAGGTTCTTTAATACTATTTAATGCTCACAACAACTCTATGAGGTAGATATTACTGCACTTTATAAATAAGTAGATTCATAAAAGAAATCATTTAGCCAAAGGCTACCTATCTAGTAAGTGTCAGGGTCAAGTTCTAACCTAGCTCACTCGCTTACTCTTGTATCCAACAAAAGCATTTAAGCATCTACTAATGTGCCAGCATGGTGCTACTTGCCAGCTTTGTCACTGGAGCTTTTCAACTTTAACTTTTTCCTTTTTCTTCTGTGGTTAAAAACACCTAACATAAATTTACCCTCGTAACAATTTTTAAGGGTACATTATGTTTTTGTTCACTTTATGCACATTGCTGTTTTCATCTTCCATGACTGAAACTCTGTAACCCTGAGCAACTCCTCATTTCCCTTTATGTTTGCAAATGTTTTATTTTGGATTAATTTTAGATTTACAGAAGACCTGCAAAGGCAGTCTAGAGAGTCCATGCCTTCATTCAGCTTCTCTTAATGTTAATGCTATGGCTTTTTTTTTTTTTATTGGCAAAATGGAAAAATCATTGATTCCATCATCAAATAATCCCAACAGCCAACTATGAGACAGGAAGTAGCTCTGGTCAGGCCTCAGCTGGGAGACCACACACCTCTGCTCCCCACTGACTTCTGACTCTCCAGCCACACTTTACCCTGTACCACCCCCAGGGCAAGGAAAGGGAACGGAGAAACCTACCACAAACCTAAGGTTCTTCCTCCCAGGAAGTTTTAAGCGCCTGCTGATGGATCCTAAAGCCATAGGAAAAGTTATGTTTTTTAAATGAGTACAGAATCTCAGGGAAATCTCAAATAAGAAAGAATAAGGGGGCGCCTTATTCTTAAGCTGACTCTTGATTTCAGCTCAGGTCATGATCTCAGGGTCATGGGATCAAGCCCCGCATCAGGCTCCACACTCAGCTGGAGCTTAAGGGAGTCTGCTCAAGATGCTCTCCCTCTGCAACTTCCCCCACTCATGCGCTTTCTAAAATAAATAAATCTTTAAAAAACAAAAGAAAGAAAGAAAAAGGAAAATAAATAGAAGTAAACACTACATCAGCGTTAGCTATAAGCATCAGGTATCATGCGAAGCCTTTTACCTATACTTACTCATTTAATCCTGAACCATACCAGAAGGTGGGTACCACTATTATGCCCACTTTACAGATGAGTAAACCCAAGTGCAAAGAAGTTCAGTTTTACTTGCCTGGGAAGAGGGAGAACATAGGGATCCCACCGCTCTGCTTTGAACTTTTAAATTCCTAGATTCCCGGACTCGGGAAGCTATTTTTAATAACCACGGCCATCATCCAAACATCAGAACTGACCAATCTCCAGCTCAGCAAAACTGTTTGCGAGTGCAGCATTTTTCAGCCCCTGAGTAATCTTCAGAGTGACATATCGCTCTCTGTACATGTTCCCAGAGGAAATGTGGAAACTTCCAAGGGACTGGTACAACACTGCCAAAAAGCAGATTCCAAAAGGCTCTTCACATGTTGTCTTCACAGTGTCCCAGCACGTTACCCAGCTCCCACCTGCCTCCTCCCCTCACTATCCATGCAGGCAATGCGCTGAGTGACGCTCACTCTTCAACAGGAATTCCAGGCAGACTGGACAGCCTTTGTTGTCACGCTACACTATCACAGTGACGGTCTCCACAAAACGGTGTGACCAGAATTCACTCCAAAGGATCCTCATGTCTCAGACCACACAGCAAGACAGAGAGTATAAAAAGAGAATAATGTATTACTGGCACCACAAAAATCAATCTATTTGTTTCATCAAACATGCTGCTATAAACAAAGCTTTTGCTTTCAAAGAATTCTTGGTTTGTCTTAAACCCCTTTGCTCCATTCTTTGAATGAAGTGACTAACTTTGAATCATTCAAGCTGGCCTTGGCCTCTGGAATTTTCAGGCACTAGAGAGTATACAATGACTGTATAAATATGGCAGACTCTCAAGCAATGAAGTACACTAAACAAGACATACGGCCAAAGGCCTAACTCAGGTCCACCTCTGGAACTGCAGCGTTGGCACAGAGTGACGCAGATGCTACTAGGAGTCCTACACAGTAGGAAAGATAAATGTTGGCCCAAACCCAGGAAAGACACAGGTATCTCAGGAAGCCAGAAAACACATGGAGAAATGGGAAAGGACCAAAAGCTGCCTGGGTTCTGGTTACCAACTGAGATCAGTGAGGAAGAGTTTCAGTGAGATCCCAAAAGGCATCACTCAAATGTCCTCCAGCCTGCTCCTGAGAACCATGCTCAATAAATGACACAAAGGGCTGTTTCTGACAAAGGGAGCATGAAGGGTGGGAACGGCCACAACCAGGGTTCAGGTAGTAAAGAGGTCGGCCCTTTTCTCACCAGCAATACCTGGCATCACTGCAAACAGAAGCTACAGTGATTCATCATGATGAATCCATAGGAAAATTAAGAAAAACACATTAAAGGGAGAGTCTGGCATTCCAGAAACAAAACAAGATGGGTAGGGACCTCAGCTCATGGACCTGTATGAGTGCTCCCTCAACCGACTGTTCTCAAGGCTCTGTTCTCCTGAGATTCTTCTGAAAGTTCTCCCATCTACTGGACCTGAAGAATTCTATCTCATTCTCTAAAAGTCCAGCTCAAATGCCTCACCCTCCCTGTGAAGTCTCCCTGACTTCAAGAAGACAAATGCAGTCAGTCTCTTCTCTGTGCCTCCACAGTACTTTGTTAAACACAGGAATTAGAAGCTGAGCTTGCTTTGCTTTGTAAATATCACCCACCAGACCATACCAAGGTCTGAGGCTATGCTTTATTTATTCTTGTTTCTCACTGTCAAGGCTTATAACATCATAGGTACTAAATGGATAAATGAATATCCACCAGCAGGACCATCCAGAGTTCCCAAGGCCATAGCATTCTGCAGGAAGATTCATGTTCAACTTTCTATGAAACTAACTTACTTGCAGACCAATCCAATCCTAGCCAGGAGACATGCACCACTCCCCTCCTTACTTTCTCTAACCCAGGAATGTGGGAGCTTTTCCCTTGATTGCCTTCTAGAAATGGTAATGCAGATGCAGCTAACATCTTTGGGGATGACCCCACTAAACAAATCAAACTGGTTTTCAACTTCACATCCACTGTGACCAAACTAGAGCACCAGACTTGGAAGGTGTTGAAAATACTTATAGTTTTCTGACCTCTTCCCTCCTCTGCACATGAGAGGACACAACCAAGAAGACGAATCATACTTCTCTTGAAACCAAGTCTCCGACAAGCTGTCCTTTCCTCCTACTCAGCCTGAATGGGAAGCCATCTGGGTCTCTGGCAGTCACTCGCTGTTTGTCCAGCCTTTCCTGCTGTGACGGAATACCTGAGATACTGATGACAGAATCGCCTACAGCCATGATGGCTCATCTCTGATGCTAAGGGAGAGGAACAGGGAAAGTCCCTGGAAGGGCATTACAATTTTGTCCAATGGATGTCAGAGCCATAACTGATGTACAAATAAATCAGAAAATGCTGGTGTGTGACAGGACAGGATCCAGTAGGACTGTCCTAAAACAGATCTGTATGTATCTAGGACGCTGCCCCAGCAACAAATGACCCAAGGACACACCCCTCCTTTTCCCGCTTCAGAAAGCTCCCAGGGAGCCTAGTCTCCTAGCCCCCTGCCTCACTCCACCAATATCAATACGGGACTTCGCAAGCAAGAGGCCAGTGAGCAATTTCCAAGTAAAACTCTCTTGTCACTGCAGCACTACCTTTCCTTCCATGCTTAGGATCGTAGAGATTAAACAACACAGAGAAGCAGAGGTTTATTAGAGAACCACAGGATATCATGGTTGGAATGGACGCAGAAACACTCACCCTTCTCTTCTAAGGCAATAACCATCTATACTTTCATTATTAGGGCCAACAAGTCTCTCTTCTTACCCTCAATTCTAGAGGCCCAAAGATGGCAAGAGTATCCTTGTTAAGTCTCCAAAACTCTTATATTGTAGAATTCATTCATTCATTTTTGGGGGAATATTAAGTTCTTTTTCCCATGAAGTAAAAAATAAAAATCCCACATCATTGCCATCAGCTGCTCAGACATCCAGGACTTTCATAAGCATGACTGGAGAGGTGGGGCCAACAAGAAGTGCTGAGAAGTACAGCTCCATGACTAGACTGCCTGGGTGTGAACCCCGCTCCACCACTTACTACCTGTGACTTTAAAAAGAGGGAAAATACTAGGACCTAACTCATGATTGTTAAGAAGATTAAGTTAATCTACTTAAAATGGCTTCCTCCATAAAGAAAGAGGCAGAGCCAATGTATCCTTGAAAATATGCTATTTCACATTCATAAGAATTTTCAACATGATAGGAGAAAACGTTAGGCTGAACCATATCAAACTTCCAACATTTGACCATTTTTACTTACCTACACAAAAATGGCGATTTCATATGGTTAAATCAAACAGGTATGAAAGAGAACACAAAGCAAGTGACTTCAAGTGATTGTTTAAAAAAAAAAAAAAAAGGATCAAATATCTGTGTGGGGCTGATCCTCCCACCCCCAGTTTGGTCTGCAGGACCTCGTGAAGGTTGAGCAACCTTGGCTATTTGTGGAGCTGACTGGCTGCCAAGCCGGCTTCCAGCTACCACCTGTTACTTTGACAACTCCAGCTTCTGCGCTACTAGGACCATCTGCAAAACCCCAGGCACCTAGAGGAAGCTCAACCTGTACTGACCAGAGAACTCCACAGCATTCTTCCCCTTCTAATGGTGCTTCTGGCCTCCAAGGAAACCATGTCATGTTTAGGACACAGTCACAGTCTTGACCAGCACCACCTGGATTTCAGCCATTATTCCAGTTGTACCTGGAGTCATTCAGAAAACTAGTTCAGAAGAAGTTTCAAGCATCTTTTATCTTAGGTTTTTCCATAAGTTTAAAATCTTTAAAAACTAGAGAGAAAAGCATATCACCTGTGCTAAAGTTCAATTAACAACACAGGCCCTCTTTGCACTATCTTTGCAATTTCCTGCCAATCTGTAATTTCAAAATAAAAAAAATTGTTTTAAGTTCAATTATACAAAGATATAAGAAATGAGCCTTAAATAAAGAACTTTAATCAAAAATTTTAGATGCACTGTATGATTTTGCCATTTTTCCCATTAATGACAGAAAGACTCTTTTCAACTACTGCCTCAGTAATAATGGAATAGCAACAGAGTCTTTCTCTGACCATTAACTAAGCCTAGTTAGGAAAAAAAAAAAAAAACAACCCAGAATCATTTGTACTTGTCTGAATCCTTGATTCAGCCTTACATGAAGACACACAAATGATCTGATTAGTTTGGGCTTAATGACCATGTTTCAGCTTGAATTTATTGCTCTCCTTCCCTCAACACCAGAACTATTTATCTTTTCCCCCTTCCTCAACACCAGAACCATTTATAAAGCCCAAACAGTATTAGCTCTAAATGAAACTAGCAAGTAAACTCTTTTATCAATACCAGACCATATATAATTCCATGTTTCTCAGCTAAAATTAAGAGTTTACTGCAAAAGAAACTGAAAACCTAATGTTTCCTCATGGAGTCCCTGATCTTAATATTTTATGTCTACACAAGGATATGATGTTGGCCGAGGCAGATGACAGTATCACACAGTCTCAGCAGATGCTTCCTAGGACCCCAGAACAGAATTGTGGTCATTTGCCCACCCCTGGATTCTCATTTGATGCTATGATTCCCTTAATGTTTAATAATTAAAGAAATTAATTGAACAAAACCAAAGATTCATCTAGCATTCTTTTCACAGAGACTCTGTTGGCTCATATGTATTTACAGCACTGCTATCTGAAAGCTAACAAATTTTCCCCTAAAGATCTCTTTGCCATGGCACACTGTTCTGGCTGCCACCAACCCTCTTTTCTAGAGGCAGGAAGATGCCAGATGATTCTGTAAGCAGTGGATCTTTGCACGAATGTATACATATGAGCACAACACACACCTCTAAAAGCAACCATGCACTTGAGAACAGCAGACGGCAGCCTGCTCATTATACAGGACAAAGGAAAAAGTACAGACTTCTACCCCACCCCAAATCCATACATCCACCCAAGTTCACGAAAGCTTCAGTTTGGAACTAACATGTAGCATGGTTTCATGGTAAAAAGCATGAACTTTCAAGTCAGACAAGAGTTATTCATTTATAAAATGAATAAGGTACTTAATTTCTCCAAATCTTGGTTTCCTCATCTTTAAATGGGGGTATCATCCAGTGCACAAAGGTTGGGTACTTAGTAGATGTGTAATTTATAAGGTCAAGGTAATAGACATAATCCCCATTACAAGGCTTAAAAAAAGAAAACCACATGGTTTCAATGTGTGCTTTGAAACGCAGACGTATTATACCACTAGCATATGTGTGCCACATAGCCAATTAAAAGGGGAAAGGAAATAAAAGGACCACTTAGACTCTGTGTCTCCCCACTGGGTGGCTCAATACTATTCTTTTGTAAATAAAGACCAGTGTGCACTCTGTTTGAATGATGCTAAGCTTCATTGTTTTGGAACACACATAAAATATGAGTTCACCACAGGAAATCCTGCAGAAATTTTAGAAAAATATTCATGAACATTACATGTTCCCAGGCCTTTTCACTTAGAGTTGTACACAAAATAAGAGTGAGCAGATGCTAACAAGCCCATAAATCCTATGAGATAAGGCTCTACACACAGGCACACTGATCACTTCAAGAGTGAAAACAGAGAAGTTGATAGAAAAACTATAGAAAGCCCAAGAATTCTAGTCCAAAACTGGTTAGTATGAAACAAATACACTGGGGTGCCTGGGTGGGTCAGTCAGTTAAGCATCTGCCTTCGGCTCAGATCATGATTGCAGGGTCCTGGGATCAAGCCCCACAGAGGGTTCCCTGCTCGGCAGGGAGTCTGCTTCTCCCTCTCTATCTGCCCCCCCCCCGTTGATGCTCACTCTCTCCCTCTCTCTTTCAAAATAAATAAATAAAATCTTTTAAAAAATTAAAAAGAAACAAATACATTGTGTGTATGAGAGAGAGAGTGTGTGTACTGTGCATATACGCAACTCAACAGACCATGGAAGGCATCCATATCATAATAACAAGAGCTATCATTTACAGAAGATCTACTATATACAAAGCTTTTCAACCTCAATTTCTTAAAAGCTGAGGAAAGTCAGGTTAGAAGGGGTTTGCCGTTCCAAGGCAATAGAGCCAACAAGTGGTAAAACGTAAATTTAAACCCAGGTATTTTTACTCCAAACCATTCTAGGCCCCTGTAAGCACAGTGCTCAGCATAACAATGTATGTTCGTAACTGAACCAATAACAGAGAAAAATAAATTGTATTCTGTTACCTCAGTGCAAAGACATAGTAAAACGATTTTTTAACTTTTTCATCAAAGTAGTTAAAGTTTTCAAAATATGGTGATCATAAAAATAAACTCTCATCCATCTAGAAAACTTGGCTATCCCAAAATGATTCATCCCTATGGGTTTGAAAAGAGTCAAGAATTTAACTTGCATCCACACTGCAAGTAACTTGCACTGTAACCTGCATCTACATATGAAAAAAAAAAAAGAATTCATTCCTTAACTCTATAGAAACATTTTTAAGTATAGACTGCAACAATATTACTGAGAATTCCTTCATTTGTGGCTTTGAGGCTTACCTGCTTAATACCCTGATAATAATCAGGAATGAAAGGTAAAATGAAGATCATTTGTCTTATATTTTAGGGACAAAAAATTAAGTGAAGTCAGCAATTATTTCAAATTTCCCATGGTTAGAATGTAAAAAACTGGCCCTCTTTTAGAGTCCTCTGCTCCTCCTATCAGAAAACTGGGGCTGCAAAGGGGACCTCAGAGCTGGGACATTAGGTTCAAATACCTACAAAGAGCTTCATTTTAGAGCTGGAAGAAACTAAAGCTCCAAAGTATGAAATGACTTAATTATGGTCAGTTACTATCAGATCCCAAACACAAGTCCAGGTGCCTGACTGGGTGAGGTTAGCGGCAATGTCTGAATCTAAAGACCAACTGAAGAGCCTGAGGTCAGCCGACAGTGTCCCCCAGGATTTGATTTAATTCTCAGGTGAGGCAAGGGAGATGGTGGAAGTTTGGCATACGGGCCAGAGGAATCCCTACTGAGTAAAGTCCAGTCAGCCTGCCCCAACTGTGTCAGCTTAGTATCTTATTAGTAATGGGCTGTTGACAAACATGAGAAAAATCCAGAATGAGATAAAATCCAAAAAGAGAAAAACTACTCCCAGATGAACATAATAACCATAGGCAAAGATAAACTACCTCATAAAAAGAAAAAATTAAGATGTTTTATGAGGAACATTTGGATGATGAAATTTGATGTATCTTAGATGGGAGTGGAGATTTTGATATCAGAGATAAAGAGGACAGTGGATCCAGATTTTCAAGGAGAAAGAAGACACATTAACACTTCTGACAGAAATTTATCATTGCTTTACACTGGATGAAAAGAATTATGTTCTATCTTCTGGCTGTTTGGCTGGAGAACCAGCATGGACCATTTGTGACGCTCAAGGAGAAAATGTGAAATTTTTCACATGGTCAGTACAGTAGTGCTCTCTAGAGATTAATGTTATTTGTAAAGGTCCTACACATAACTGAACAGAAAATTAAACATGACTCTTTGCTTTTTTATTGTATACTCAAAGCTAGGTTATCTTTCCTTTGCAAGACTGTTTCATCAGAATATTTTTAAGTGAAAGAAACAATAAAATTGATTTTTGTATGAAAGAAACCGCAAAAATATGGACAAGTCACATCTGTTTTCTAGTTCAATCAAGAATAGCAGTTCGGGGGCGCCTGGGTGGCGCAGTCGTTAAGCGTCTGCCTTCAGCTCAGGGCGTGATCCCGGCGTTATGGGATTGAGCCCCACATCAGGCTCCTCCGCTGGGAGCCTGCTTCTTCCTCTCCCACTCCCCCTGCTTATGTTCCCTCTCTCACTGCCTGTCTCTCTGTCAAATAAATAAACAAAATATTAAAAAAAAAAAAAAAAAGAATAGCAGTTCGGTGGGGCGCCTGGGTGGCACAGTGGTTAAGCGTCTGCCTTCGGCTCAGGGCGTGAATCCTGACGTTGTGGGATCGAGCCCCACATCAGGCTCCTCTGCTATGAGCCTGCTTCTTCCTCTCCCACTCCCCCTGCTTGTGTTCCCTCTCTCGCTGGCTGTCTCTCTCTCTGTCAAATAAATAAATAAAATCTTTAAAAAAAAAAAAAAAGAACAGCAGTTCGGTAGCCCAAGAATAGTGGTTCAGTAGCCCTAAATTAAAGTTTAATCTCCCAAAATGTAACTACTTAACATGCTCTTACCTGGGCATGATTCTTAGACTACAAGCCAGATATCAAAAAATGCCATGCCTGCCTTAGAAGTGATAGTAAATAACCAAATATGATATTTTTCCTCCCAAAATTATATGTTGGGGTATGCTGCACAACGGGGGAAGAACCTCACTTACTGTGGGCATACTTTCAGTTGCTTACACAACTTTCTTTTTCAAAATAAAGTAACTCTCTTAATTTTTTAAAAAGAAAGAAAAAGACCAAATGAAGAATATCATCATGGGAAAAGTTAAATGCAGCATTACATCTGCTTTCTATTTTTAATCATTAAGGAAATTAATTACTGTATTTAATTCCTGTAAAGATTTTAAAAATAGTTATAACATGCTTATTTTTAGTTTAGTGATTGTCTTCTGTTTGGCTAATAGGAAATTACTCTAAAGTCAGAGAAGCTATTTTGTTGGGGGGTTTTTTCCCCTAATTCCTCCCAGACTCATAATGTAACCATTTCTTATATTGTCTTACCAGTTCTAACTATGGTTATAGTGTCTTAGGAATGGCTGGCCCCTCCTAATTAGTAGCATTATAAACACTCTCTATGTAGAAATTCATTATTGATATCCATTATCTTGCCAGATCCTCACTAACAACTCTGGTGGATGGTCAGACGTGATTTCATGGAAGAAATCTAGTCAAAGAGAGGTTAAGCTACCTGCTCAATATCACCCTGACACCAACTGCTTGAAAACAGCCCAGTGCTCTAACGCCTTCCTACAAAGGTTTAGCATGACTTTCCAAGTGTGTTTTAAAAAACAGAACAATTTTTAAACTCATGGATTTCAAACCAAAGGGAAGAATGATAATTTTGTGTGTGTGCGGTGGGACAACTGGATAGCCCAGTGAGAAGAAAATATCAAGTCAGCATTCCTCTTATACTACACACTAAAATAAATGCCCCATCATTTAAAAACACCAGATAGATCAATTACTTAGTCTAAATGGAGATAAATATCTATGCAATCAGGGAAGTCAAAAGGTCTCTGCAACATGACATCAAAAGTAGAAAAGCTTGATAGAGGGGCAACTGGGTGACTCAATCAGTTGAGCACACAACTCTTGATTTCAGTTCATGTCATGATCTCAGGATCATGGGATTAAGCCCCACATCGGACTCCACACTCAGCACGAAGTCTGCTTGTCCCTCTCCCTGTGTTCCTCCCCTGCTCACACTCGCTCTCTCTCTCTCTCAAATAAATAAAATTTAAAAAAAGAAATGTGTGATAGATGTGAGTACATGAAAATATAAAAATGTCTCTATCAAAAGACCCTAAATATATAGGAAAACACGCTGAAGAAAAATATTTGTACCATATTTGACAAAAAGTTACTATCCTATACATTTACAGTTTTTTAAAAAATGGAAAAGGAACACACACACCAATAATAAAATAAGCAAAGGGCATGACAAGGCAATCCACAAAGAAAATATGAATTCTCTGTGTGGAAAAAAAAAATCTGGAGAGTAAAATATAGATTGACCATTTTTTACTAACAGACTGGCAAATTTTAAAAGAGTACAATATCCACAAATTGATTAGATGTGTTGAAACAAGTACTCTCATTTAGAAATATAAACAGTATGTCAGCTTTGGAGAACAACTACACATGTACTTTGACCCAGCAGTTCTACTTCTACGAATTTCTCCAAAGCAAACAATGATGTACAAGATTTTGCTACAAGGATCTTCATCATAAGGTTGTTTAAAATGACTAACTAGGGGCACCTGGGTGGCTCAATCGGTTAAGCGGTTAAGCATCTGCCTTCAGCTCAGGTCATGACCTCAAGGTTCAGAGATGGAGCCCCCCCTGCAATAGGTTCCCTGATCAGCAGGGAGTCTGTTTCTCCCTCCCCCTCCACCCCTCCCCAGGCTTGTGCTCGGTCTCTCTCTCTCAAGTAAATAAAATCTAAAAAAATTAAATAAAACAAAGTAAAACAAAATAAAATAAAATGACTTAAAAAACAATCTCAAATGTTCATCCAGGAACACAGAATCATGGTGAACCCATCCAACAGAATTCTATACAAACACACACACACACTTATACATACATGTACATATGTATGTGTGTATGATTACTGGAAGATGGAATGATTTTCATAATGCACTAATAAATAAAAGAAAGGTTATAAAATATCATGCACTATATGACGATCATTTACGATGAGGATACACACATAAAATTGAGAAGATATTCATTAAAATATTAACAATGGTTATGAGATTCCAAGTTTTTTTTTTCTCTTAATTCTAAATCTTCAATAAACAGGAACAACTCTTACAAAAAGCAATGAACATAACTCCTTAAAAAAATAAATAACTTCCAAGGAAGGGAGACAGTAGCCAATGTGCCGAGCAAATGACCCTCTCCCCAGACACACAGGCACGCCTCAGGCACACAATACATCCAACCGTTCCATCCTCACATCCCAAGACAGGAACAAGAACAAATAAGTATGGGCAGAATGCCTAGTCTCACACCCCACTATAACCCTGTGCTCTCGCTTCTGGTTTGGAAAACACTGGATTTGAATAGCCCAGGGCCACTTAGGAAAAATGGGAAGGGCTCTCTTCACTTGTACAATACTCTCCACATTAATAAGACGGCAGCTCAAAAAAGGTATGGAGGTAGGGGTAAGAACTATCTGCAATACAAACATAAAAATCAAAATAAGTGCATGCCAATGTATGCAAAACAGTGCAAACCCCATGGAGAGCAATTTATCATATTAATACAAATTACAAATACATTTATTTTTTAATCCAAGAGTACCATCTGGGAATTTGTCCAACCTTGTACATTTGAAGAAGCACTGTTTGCAACAGCAAAAATGTGAGGGGAAAAACACAAATGCCCATGAATATAGGGACTGGTTAAGTAAACATAGTACATTCACAGTGGAAAACTCTGGAGCTCTAATACATATATGCATACAAACACACACACACACACACACTCACACTCTCTCTCTCTCTCTCTCTCTCTCTCTCGTATGTATGCATATGAATAAGGCAATAGTCCATGTTCTAATAAGGAAAGTAAGGAGGATATATTGTAAAACGAAAAAAGCAAAGTGAGGAACATAGATACAGTAGATACAGTATGCTACGCTTTGTACAAAAACAGAGAAGAAAAATATATACTTGTATTAATTGTAACTGAACACAAGAAATTAATTAAAGGAGGATACTTAAGTAGGCAGAGAAGGAGGCTGACAGGGACAAGGACAGGAGAAAGCTTTTCAATTTGTACCTTGTTATATTTGTTGGCTTTGAAAACCACGTAAACATAGTGACCATGCCAAACAAAATATCAACACTACCACCAATAACAATAACAACAACAATAATAATGTTTAAAAGGCTTTCCAAGAAAGCCTGGGTAACAGGGAGGTTTGCCACCCACACAGTGAGGATCACTGGAGCTGAGCAATCCATCACATGGGGATTCTCTTCTACTTCCCTGAAAGGAGAGAGGAAACCATTTACACGCCACCTACACAGGCTATGTTTTCTGTATATGTCATCTCATTTAATATTCAAATCAACCCTTGTAGGTATAACCAGCTCCATTTCTGCAAACGAGCAAATGGTGGTAAATAAGTACATGGCAAGGCATTAGGTAACTTGCCCAAAGTCACAGGGCTATGACTGGAATTCATGCTCTTACCTGCTGAAACTCCCAAAGGAAAATATTTAAGTCTCAGTAAAAATAAAAATCCTCTAAGTCAGCCATTCACCCATAACCATACTTCCTTCCTCAGTGTTTCCTCTAATATTCTGCTTTCTAGGTTTTGAGAATAAGTGTTTGTTAAATAAAGCAAACATTCTACACTAAGCAAAGGATGGTCTGTATTTTCCACTTACTGAGCACCAAAAAAGTTAATTACTGATAATGTCGTCAGATGCATTTTTTCTTCACTGGGGGATAAACTATGGAAATGTGTGGAAAATCTCCAAATACTGAATCTCAGAGGAACCACAGATCACCTTCGGCAATACGATCACAATAATGCTTACCACGGAGGGAGGGAGGAAAGAAATAACAACTAACAGCTATTGGACACATACATATAAGTCAGCATTCTAAGTGCTTTAAACATTAGGACTCACTTAATTCTCAGAGCAACTCTGTGAGTTCGGTACTATTATTATCTTAGTTTTCCAGATGAGTAAACTGAGACAGAGAAGTTAAATAACTTGCCCACAGAGACTGTCCAAACTCGACTGCCCAAACTCGACTGCCCACACTATTCCCCACCACATAATACTCTCCCCACACAGCATGTCCAGGCTGCGGCAACTGCAGATGAACCAGAGGACAGCTTTCTCTAGCGAATCAGTGAATGATTTATAATCCTATCTATTTAATTGAATATGTTCTCTTATTCCAAGAGAAGGAGGCTTCAACTGACTGCCAAATGGATCGACGAGATTAAAAAAAAAAAATTTATAAGCCCTGATTTCAGAGGTTTGGGCTCCAGTCCAAACAAGAGATAAAACAGAAAGAAAGGCGGTAGGAGTGGGGATGGAAAGGCAAGGAGGGAGGAGAGCTGCGCTTCTTACTCGAGTCAGTATTGCTAAGTCTTAAGTGAAACAGTGATTCCATGATCAAATATAGCTGGAAAACAGCTAATTGAGCAACATTTAATAGTTTCTTTACTGTGAGACTTCCTGAGACTTTAGTCTATTAACGTACATTTTGGTTCTCCAAGAAAAGGATAAACTAAGCAACAAACTTAACCTGACTGTGAAATCCTTTATTCACAGGACATCTTCAGAATAAACACACTCAGGGGAGCACTGGACTAAAAGGATGTTTAAAAGTTAAAAACTCGTCAAGTTTGGTGACTAACAGTCTGCGAGAGAGGAGCCAAAAAAGCCCCAGGATCACGCTTAGGTGACCAGTGAAGGTGATAGGGGAGAGAGGTTAAAAAAGGGCAGTTTTTAAGGGAAAAGAAGAACTCAGTTTTGGTCCTGTTTGAGTCAGAGTTGTCTAAAAACTGCCAGGTCACAAAGCCATTGAAACCAGGGTCTCAAAGAGATATTTGTATTTCCATGTTCATAGCATGGATAAACAAAATGTGCTAGATACATTCAATGGAATACTGATTCAGTTTTAAAAAGGAAGGAAATTCTGACACATGCTACAACATGGATGACTCTTGAGGACATTATGCTAAGTGAAATAACTCAATTACACAAGGATAAATACTGTATTGAAGGAGTTCCAGGCAGGCCGCCCTAAAATGTGCCACTCCAGCATATTGATTATTTTGAATTAAAGTTACTTAAGAAATGGCCAGTACCCCCCCCCCCCCCTTACACCTACAGGACAGAAAGCATCCTTACTGTTAGAAACAGGAAATTCAGGGTGGAGAAGGCTACAGAAACATAACTTATTACTTCATCATTAGTTTGCTACCCCAAGCTCAGACTTTTTGTCTTGCCAGTTCTTCACAAATTTATTGTTTAAGGTATAAAAAGCTGACTGCTTTGGTCACTTCTTTGAGTCTCATATTTTTATGAGCTCCCTTACGTATAAAATTAAATTTGTTTTTCTCCCATTGATCTGATATCAATTTAATTATCAGACCGAAGAACCTACAAGAAAGAAAAAATTTTCCACGTCTACAGGATTCCACTTACGTGATGTACCCAGAGAGTCACATTCATAGAGACAAAAAGCAGAATGGTGGTGGCCAGGGACTGGAGGAAAAGAAGAATTGGGGGGGGGGGTTGCATTAAATTGGGAATATATTTTCAGTTTTGAAAGATGAAGAGAATTCTGGAGACAAGTTGCACAATAATGTAAATGTACTTGATACTATTGAACTGTAACTTAAAAATAGCTAAGATAGTAAATTTTATGTTGTTTATTTCACCACAATTAAAAACAAATATTTTTTTAAACTGCCAATTCAAGACATTATGGTAGACATTATCTTTATCTGTCTAGAAACCTCTCATCCCATTTGGTTGTTAAGACTACAGTTCAGTGTCCTGTCTGACCCCCCCTCCATGACCCAGGCTTGACCAACCACTATCTACCTACAGGATCAAAGGGTGACTCAAGAGACCTTCAGGAGATCTGATGAATGGAAGCCAAAAGAATTTCATCTTGGGGCAGACAGTTGTTTTCTTTCAAACTACTTGGAGAAAACCTTACTGCGGCAAGAAATGAGACCAATAAGAGAAACAGAAAGGAGGACTCCTAATGAAGGGATCATGCCTTGACATCACTCAAGTTCATGGATTCTTCCCCCTCCTCTTCTTAAGAGGCACTAGGTACATGGGTCAATAAACCCCAATATCTTGTTTTTTTTGTTTAAGTCACCAGGAGAGAACACAGAAATCCAAAAGAAAAGCAATCACGCTGAGCTATAGGTTCTTGAATAAGAATTTTCTCTCCATACCTCCATTTGGAATTTTATCCACAGTATCACATACCTTTAGTAGAAAAGTAGTACACAATTCCATGATTTTGTGAGTACAATCTCAAATTTAACAATCTTTCCAGTTGGTAAATATATCACTATGTTAGGCCAGAATGCTATTACATTTATGAAGAAAACAATAATTTAAAAAGATCATTAAATCTACACTAGATTATATATAGGAGAAACCCACAAGGAGAAACATAAGAAGGTTTATATAGAAATAGACCAATTCAGAAATATAAATGTTTCCAAATTATCTGATGTACAGCATAGAACAAGTGCCTAAATTATAACCTGAAACGGAGGCTTTTGATGGAACACACTAACACCGAAGTCAAAGAACAGGAAGATAACACACAGATAAGATCGCTGATGTGTGCTTAAAGAACTTCACCCTTTACCAGGTCTTCAACTCAATGGTCCATTATTAACTACAGGTTCCCTTGGTTTGGTTCTCACTAATTATTGACACAGTTTAATTTTCTCAAATATAAATCTAATCAAAAAATGATAGGACTGCCTGGGTATAATGGCTCTCTTATATGAACCAGGAGGCATGAAGAAAGGAGCAAATAAAAAGAAATTGATGTGGAGAGCATGGTGCTAGCTCTGCAGACTTTGACTTATGCCAAGAGGCCATCTAAAAAGCTGTCATGCTAGAAGTTAATATCAAACCAGTTTCACATCTAGAATCTGAAAGGCCCACAGCATAAGGCTGCACAGAGGTGCCTGAAGCAGAGATTTTGAAAGTGTACTCTGCTCCCCAGGGAATGCAGTTATAAGCTTGTTGTCACAAGTCTCTGCAATGATAAACTAGCCTTGCTGATTTCACTGAAGCAGACCTGACCAATAAAATAACTTCAGAACACTGAGAATACTATCCATGTGAAATCTTTATAACCACTAATCAGTAAAAAGATCCAATCTCTGAAATTGCTTTTGAGTATCTATCTTTGTCATGAAAGATTAGCAGCCAGTAGTTTAATCATAAGGGGGGGAAAAAAGAAGACCCTATTTTACTTGGAAGAGTTTTCAAGATTCACTGCAGCACACCTGGTAAACACAAAATGACAAAGCCTCTCTCTTCCACAGGATTACCTTCCAGCTATTTAAGGTGGCTTCCACCTCACACCTTCAAAGTAAATTTTGGAACCTGGCAACCCAGAATGCTTACAGTACTCAGAGGGAAATCTAACAATGAGAAAGACTGCTCACGCATCCAAAGTCCCCAGAACCATATAGTCAACCAAAGAACCTACAGGACTCCCTGTTCTAGACCACCTAACTGGGCAGATGTAAGATGTTTCCAGTAGACTACAGCATATGCTTTTTAAATCATGGCATAAATAAGTATTCAAAATCTTAAAATGTGAAAAAAATTCAGAAAACAATATCATTTGCCATCTCCTAAGGAAATAATCAGAAAATTACACAAAAATAGAGGCACGAAGGTATTTTTAACAGGATTATTTACAGTAGGAAAAACAATGTATGTTCTTTAGAGGGTTAGATAAATGAACTTTCATTCATCCATACTATGAAAAACTATATACCAAAAAAGTTATGTCACCCTAACCAAAATTTATTACCACATAGGGATAAAACTGTGAGGAATCACTTGGTGAAAAAAACCAAATTATAAAACAGCATCGTGTTCTATGATCTCCTTGAATTTTTTTTTTTTTAATTTGCAGGTCCATTATTCATGAAACAAAGTCTGAAATCATAAACACTAAAATATTAACAAAAATGTTTATCTGAGTGATAGATCTTGGAATTGTTATTTATTAATTTTCCCAAAATTCAAGTACCGCATTTAACTTTTTTAAAACGCTAAATATTAAAAGAAGAATCCAGGCGCTATAAAGCAAGTTTCAAATGACTGCCTAGGAAGCGCCAGTATTAGGCTTACATCCTGACTTCTCTGAAAGTAAATAAAAGAATGGCTAAAAGTATTCTGTATGAAACTATACTTGTTAAACACAGACTGAATAAATTATCTGAAATTTCAAAATAACTCTTTAGAGAAACTAAAACTGCAAGTGCCTAGTGTCTACAGAAACTAAACATAATAGGGATCAGTAAAGACTCCACAGAATATGTATCTTTCTTGTATAAAACCAAATGGTTACAATTATTTTGAATTTGTAGGCTGTAGCTTTTTAATGACTTAAGAAAAAGGTCAGAAGAGATTTAAAATTTTTCTCTCCTCAGAGGCCCTAGTCAAGGTGAGCAGGCTATCTTACTTTGAGGCACCAGGTTTCAGCCATAAATACCTTGACTCAGCTACTTCCTGAGGCTTCACTCCTATGGTAAGAAGATGGTGAGATCTGGCCTCACAGCAAGAACAAGGCAAAAACAGGTCATTCTGCCCCAGTTAGGTGATCAAGGCCTTGATTGTGACCAGATGGCAGCAGGCATAAAGACCAAGCCTCTAGGAGGCCCTGTGAAGCCAGGTGGCAACGGAGGAGCCAGGGAGCAGCTGGACTTGAGCAGAATGCAACGGGGGGAGGCCATACAGGCTGTGCTGGTCCCTCAAACCAGTCAGGAACAGTCAAGTGCAGCCCTGGGGCCCAGTGGGAGAGTCCAAGGCTTGGGTCTAGCTCACAATCACTTCACCTCTCTGAATCTTAGCTGACTTAAATCTCAAATGAAAGTTATACAGGACAGCAGCTTTTTATCTGTAATGAGCTCTCAACACTTTTTTTGCTGTTCTAATATTAACGGTTACCTCCATTAAGGTCTAATAGGCTGGGATGCTTTGTACAGTGTCTTTTCTCCTGATAAAAGGAACAACATGAAAAAGAAATGCCAGTCAAAATATCAAAATAGGCCTTTCACAACACAAACCCATAGTAGGGATCCTATGATTATCATTTATGTGTTCAATAATACTTACTGACCAACTGCTCGACCGCAGGCACAGGGCTGAACTAGGAATAAAGGATAATCAAGAGGGACTTGGTCCCTAACCTCTGGAACTTCCAGGGAGGCAAAAGCCAAAGAGAGCAGCTTTATCTCTCTTCTCCCACAAGACACTGCCCTTTACAATGTCCAATGTCCAGTGGCGGGATCCTACATAATCCCAATTTCTCTTAAATAATCTCTAAATCTTCTACTCACAAATACATCTTAAACTTCTCACAACTGTTTCAACACATGGGCATTTAGTTTCTTAAATTCTACATGAAAATACTTTCTGTATCATTTCATCACTCAACACAAATCCAGCACGAGGCTGTATTTTTTTTTTTTTAAGTAGGTTCCACGCTCTGAGTGGAGTCCAACGCGTGGCTTGACCTCATGACCCTGAGATCAAGACCTGAGATGAGATCAAGAGTCGGATGCCTAATCAACTGCACCACCCAGGTGCCCCGAGGCTGTATTTTTAAAAATATACTAAGATGGTAGCCTGCAGAGGTCTTGGGCAAGTCATGTGAATGCTCTGATTCTTAGTTTTTGGTTATAAAACTGGGTCAGTATCCCTGGCCGACTCCTCTTTCTTCCAGCTCTTACAATTATTATAAGATTTTCTGACCATTGTGCACTACAAACCTTTAAACAACACCAACTAGAAAATGTCTATAAACTTAGAACCCAATATGCTGGGATTCATGACACACCTGTCTCCACGACTCCTTAAAACCATTAGAGCTATCACTTCTAACCTGAGAAAAGTAAACAAGACTTCAAGCCAAGAAAGAACTTGTTTGACTGCTTTCTTTGCCTCTCAATTATCAAAGCAATATTCTCTTAAGTGTCTGGCTCCCAAATACCTTTAAATGTCTCAATTCAGACTAGCATAAGCAGTATTTTCATCTGATTGGTAACTGTGTGGCAATATTCCTCTTTCAATGTTGCCTGACCCTTATTGCATTGATTTTTTTTTTATTGAACTATATCGAGCATACAGAAAAGTATAAAAAAACATTGATTTTTTAAAAGATTTTATTTGTTTATTTGACAGCGAGAGAGGGAACACAAGCAGGGGGAGTGGGAGAGGAAGAGGCAGGCTCCCAGCAGATGAGCCTGATGTGGGGCTCGATCCCAGGACCCTGGGATCACGCCCTGAGCCGAAGGCAGACGCTTAACAACTGAGCCACCCAGGAGCCCCAAAAACCAGTGATTTTTAAAGAGGACTAAATAGGTCTCTTCATAGGGCTCCTAGTATGTGCCAAACACAATGGTGGTGGTTGGGGATACAAAGGTCAGCCACAGCTAAGCAAATAAGTGCAATATTGTGTATAAATTTCAGAACGTGCCTAGTTCAGGCATGACATATAAGCCTTTCAAGTGTATCAATGCAGGTAATACACTCAAACAAATACACCGGTACTCTAGTTTATGTAAGGTTTTTTGCCTTTTAAAAAATTCATTCCCAATTGTTTGTCTGAAATTTAAAGCACATTCTCCCCCAACACATGCTGCTATAAATGTGGTTAGGTTTCCAAGCCAACACACAAAAGACCCATTTAACACATGAAGTATCTGAAACAATATACATCTGCCCTGCAAAGAGAGCAGAAAACATTAGTGCAGCCAAAGAGAACTGTGAGTGATCTTGTCATCTTGAAGCTGGAACTTAAGGATAAGCAGAGTGTAGGTTAATAAGGGGTGCAGATGGAGTGGTGAGGAGGTGCCCATCTGCTTTAAGGCAACTCAGGAATTTTGAGACCAAGGGCCAGGTATACCTCACTTCAATCAAATCCAGGTGCCTCCACTTAAAAACTGGGTGCCTTTATTTTTTTTTTAATTTTTATTATGTTATGTTAGTCACCATACAGTACATCATTAGTTTTTGATGTAGTGTTCCATGATTCATTGTTTGTGTATAACACCCAGTGCTCCATGCAATACGTGCCCTCCTTAAAACTGGGTGCCTTTAAACAGGTTAGTCAATCATTTTTAGCCTCAGTGTACCGATCTGAATGTCAGGCACAGAGTAAGCATGCAATACCCAATAAAGGAGTTTATACATTTTTTTTACTTTCTTGAGACTATATAGCTTTCATCTTCCTTGGCATAAAAGTACCCTAACACATAGCTGGGTTTACTATTGTCAGAAAATATTCAGTTTCCGGGGCGCCTGGGTGGCACAGCGGTTAAGCGTCTGCCTTCGGCTCAGGGCGTGATCCCGGCGATCTGGGATCGAGCCCCACATCAGGCTCCTCCGCTATGAGCCTGCTTCTTCCTCTCCCACTCCCCCTGCTTGTGTTCCCTCTCTCGCTGGCTGTCTCTATCTCTGTCAAATAAATAAAATCTTTAAAAAAAAAAAAAAAGAAAAGAAAATATTCAGTTTCCACATAAAACAAAACCAGATTTTTTTAAGTGTCTAGAGAAGAAATGTACAAGGAAGAGGACTGCTGAGAGTATATCAGAAAAGGACAGCTTGAATTAAAATGAAGTAACTAAGAAGGGACGGAAGATGAGGGAAAGGACAGATCTGTAATGCATGGGATGTATCAGGATCCTCCTGATAAGAGAAGATATGAGAAGGAATTACAAGCAATTTCCAGGGACTTACAGGCTGTCTACACAAAGAAGGGAAGATAGGAGATCGTAAATAATAGTAGTGCCAAGCCCTGATGGGGTGCTGGTATACATACACACAGGCACACGCATGCGTGCTCATATACTCCTCACAACCTAAGAAGTAGGCACTATTATTATCCTCATTTTACAGAGGAGGAAACCAAGACACAAAAAGGTTGAATAACTTGCCCAAGATCACTCAGCTAGTACAATAAAGCATATTTCAAACCCATAGACTCTAGTTCCCGATTTGGAAGTCTGAGCCACTATGTTATACTGATGCTTCTGTAGCAGTGGGAAGCCAGCCATTTGCATAAGGGGGTTTCCTGAATCAGAAGTTCATAACTTGAGTAATATCAATAAAGTTCCCACTTATAAACATCTAAACATTACATAATCATTTACAGATTCCCTGGCAATTTTCAGTATCTGGGGTGGAAATGGGTAACTAACATCTATTGAATGCTGCTGAATCCCAGGCAGTGTCTGAAGCTAGTCCGTATGTTCTACTTCATTTAACCCTCACAAAACCACCTTTGTGATAGGCACTATTAACTCCATCTTACGGCTGAGAAAAACTGAAGACCAATTTTGAGCCCAGAGTCACAGAGCCAGCAAGTGGCAGAGGACAGCCTCAGACCCAGTTCTTCCTGGTTCCAAGTCCAGGCTGCTTTTCACATCTGGTATACTCAGATCCAAACACTGTAAACATGGGACATGTTATCTAATAACCAGGTAATAAAAAGTAGCAGTAAACCAAGTTTGATTTACACTGTCAAAAATATTTCACAAGAAAGTACTGAATTCTGTTTAGGACAGCTAAATGAACCCAGTCACCTATTTCACCCCATTCCCCCCACAAAAACCAATCCTTTAAGGTCCTCTTTATTACCTAGCCATTTAACAATACCAAATACAATACAGGTGCACGAGGCACTTCTCTGAGAACTAAAAATTGCTTCAGAAGCATTACCCTATAAAACAGGATAGAAACAAGTTCCATAGGTTTAAATGCCAACGTCAGAAAACAAACAAACAAAAACAAAACAAAGAGGCAAGAGACAAGACAGAAAGGGTTCTTTAAGAGAAGGGTTTTCCAGTTATACCTCAGTAAAGCTGGCGGTAGGGGAGAAAGAGTAGATAGGATGTTTGCTTTTGTTTTTAATGCCAGAGAGCTTCAATTTGAATTTCAGGTCTGCCATTTATTAGCTTTGTTTGCTCATCTGGAAAATGATGCTGTTAAGATCCAACTCTAGCTCTTAAAAGATTAAATACCAAATGCAAAGCACATACGACAGCTGACACATAAAATTTTACTAACCTTGAGTCTCATCCTCTTACTCCCTCTCCTTCCTATCTCCAAAGATGTGCTACACACCACAAACCTGGGAGACATAACCTGCCCCAAGCACATGCTAACCAAAAGATTACAAGACACTTACAAAGCACTTTTCTCCTTTTCCACCAAACCTACATCATGTTTCCCATATTGCCCCTTTTACCTATTTCTTCTGAGATATTTATCTCTCCTACCATCTTGGTGTCACCTCAGGATGGGTAAACTAAGGGGCTAGTATTTATTATTTATATTTCTATCACCAAAAAAGTTGAGGCTACCTATATAAATATAAAAGACACATACAACAGAACCATTCATTAAAGCAAGGACTTAATACACGTGACATGGGATCTGGTGGAGACTGAGGCAGGGAGACTACTGTAAGAAAAATGGACAGCAACCTAAAACAAGTAACTTGGCCTTGAGCTTTCTGGCAAGGAAATGTTATGAATTAAAGAGCACTCTTTTCTTTTTTTTATAAAAGGAAACATATCAATTCCTGAAGAGGAACATCAGTAATTTGCCTGAACTTATTTATCTAAGGTATTGACAGGACCTTATTTATCTAAGGTATTGACAGGACCAAGAATACAACCTAAGTCTTCCAAAATACCAGCTCTTTCACAAAACTGTACGTCTTTATATAAGACTCAAGAATTTAATCTGACCAAATTCCCACCAGCAGTGGGACATTTAGACATTTAGACATTTAGGATGTCTACAAATTGTATATGTCTACACAGGACTTGGCATTTAATCAATAAAGACCCATGTGCCTACTGTGAAAGGCAGTATTACAGTGAATGAGACTGTTTCTGACCTCAAGGACCTTGGAACTGTACAATGGGAGCCAGTTTACAAAAGAACTGAGGCATAAGGCAGAACACGATGCCCTAGAAAAGAGGACTGCATACCACCGGAGCACTACATATATATGTACCTCTTATTGGGGGGGAGGGGGCAGGAACAGGGACATTTGAAAGGGCCTTGAAAGGTACAGAATTTTGGCAGATGGACAGCACAAAACATGGGCAAAGTGCATTAGAAAAGAAGAAGAATGCAGAAAAAAAGAAGAAATGTTTAAGGCCTGAAAGCAAAACAGCAAATAATCTATTTTGGCATGGTGCAGAAGGGGAGAAATGGGAGAAGCATGGGGAAAGTTGAGGTTTTATCATGAGGAGCCCTGAATGCCACACTAAGGTGGAGTTTAGATCGTTCTCTGTACACAATTGGGACTGACGAAGGCTTATGGTCAGGACAATTCAATGACCTGAATCCAGCTGCAAGATTATTCAATGTCTGTGTGGAGGACAGACTGGAGGGAAAGGGTTGGAGGCAGGGAGACTACATTAGAGATTGCTGGGATCGTGCCGGTAGAAGAAAGCTAGGTCAGGGGCAGGGACTGGTGAGCAAGCAACGGTGCAAATACTGGGAGGAAGCACTGAGAGCACTGGGCAGACTGCTGTCTTCGGGATGGGGAGAAAGCAAAGGGGAGAAGGCAAGAGGAGTCTGCGGCTGGAGTCAGCAAATTTTGGCCCACACACCAAATCCAACCTGTCACCTATTTTGTACAGCTAAGAAGCTGCACGAATTTTTACATTTTTAAGTAGTTGGGGAAAAGAATAATATTTTGTGACAAGTGAAAATTCAAATTTCAGGGTCCATATATAAAATTTTATTGGAACACAGCCACAGTGTGTTTACATATTGTATTTGCTTTAGTTCTACAAGAGAATTGTGTAGTTGTGACAGAGGTGGCCAGGCCCTCAAATCTGAAAATATTCACTGTCTTTTCCTTCATGGAAAAAGTTTTCTGACCGCTGATCTAAGAGGTTTTGAGGGTGGTGAAAAGAAATGGTATTAAGAGGAACAGAGAAATCTTCCATTGGTATGGTGGGGTCAGAAAGAGAGATATCAACTTTGAAGCAGTTAAACTGGAGGTGTCGATAAGAAAGCCAGGTAAGGGAGCCCAGCATGAAATGGAAAGACCATCTCCCCACGGGGCCTGGACATCCGCTACTCCCCCTCTACTCTTCCTCCAGATCACCGCCTGGCCTGTCTCCTGCTCATTATTCAGGCCTAAACTCCAATGTCACTGTCCAGGAGGAAGCCCCTCTCCCATCCACTTATGCGTTCTCTACCCATTACCTTATTTTCTTTATTGCACTTATCACCACCTGAAATCACCTTATTTATAGACAGGTTTAACATCTTAGGTTGACTCTCTAAGGAGAGGCCTTGCCTCTGGTTTCCTAAAGCAACCCCGGTGCCTTGAATCGTGCCTGAAGCTGCTCGACAACTGGAGCTCAACTTAAAGCAAATCATCGGCACAGTTTTAGGAACAAATGAGACTTGCCATTTGCAGCTGCGTGGGCTAAAGGCTTTACTAAAGGGAGAGAGGTGAGGAAAAGAAGGCCAAGACACAGAAAGGAAGGAGAGAGGTAGTGTGTTTCAGAAGCCAGACAGCAGTGGGGCTGTGGGGCATCTTTCAGGAAGGGGGCGTTTAACAGCATCAAATGTTTTAGATAACAAGAGCAGAAAAAAGGTGTTAAAAGTGTGACAGCAAGAAGGTCACCTGTGACCTCAAAGAAGGAGGCTCAAGAGTGTGGAGGTGGCAGTTAGGTTGCAAAGAATTAAAGAATGAGTGAGTGGGAGGAAGTGAAGGCTTTCAAGGCATTAGGCAGAGAGTGGGCAGAGAGAGGTACTCCCAGGGGCAGGAGCTGGGGGGGGGGGGATCCTTTTTTCTTTCTTTCATACAGTGACTTGAGTCCCATCATGTCACTGTCCTGTTTTAAAGCCTTGAATTACCCCTTTTATTTATAAGGCCCAAAGTAATAATGGCCCATAAGGTCCTGCTTGATCAGGTTTCTGCCTGCCTCACCAGCCTGTATCTTTGTCCTCTCTGCTCCAGCTGCAGTGTTGATTCCACCCCAGGTCTTTTGCACAAGCTGTTTCCTTTGACTGGAAAAACCTCCTCTTCCTCTTAGCCTGGCTAACTCTTTCACCCTTCAGATTTCAATGTTTAAAAAAAAAAAAAAGTACCACAGAGACCTCTTCTTCGTACTGCCTTCAACCTCTATAGCAAACTAAGACATCTCTCCTGGTGCTTAGCATAATTATAACAAATAGCTGTATAATTGTTGAATTATTCTGTTTTCCACTAGCAAGGAAGCTTCCTGAGGGCAGGAATCAGGTCTTGTTCTCACATAATACATGATTTATAGATAATTGTTAAATAAAGAAAACCTGAAAGCATGATTTATAGATAATTGTTAAATTAAGAAAACCTGAAAGCATTTTTTTTATCTCAGCCAGTCTGTACATCTCTAGTGGCCTACTTTCTAAATCCATATCAAGTGGGCTTACAGTTTACATTCCAGCCAGTTGGCTTTCTCCGACGCCCCCCCCCCCCCCCATTTCTAGCCAACCTGAGTGAATGGTCACTCTAAACAAGTACAATGATGGGATTCTTTGCCCAAGTAGCAAATGATTTTTCCGATTAGAAAACTAATATATGGTTATTAGCAGACCTGCCTAGTTAGACAGAATGACTTTAACTGAAAACAAAAACAAAAACCAGCCAGAATATTAGATTTAGGCATTATGCATCTAACTTCTTTAAGTCTGGTTTGTGAATCAGCCCTAAAATGGCTTTGCAGATATGCAGCAAAGATCCACTGGGTCTCTTTATTATATAAATCACACCTCGGGGCCCCTGGGTGGCTCAGTCGTTAATCGTCTGCCCTCAGCTCAGGTCATGATCCCAATAGCCCCACATCGGACTCCCTGCTCAGCGGGAAGCCTGCTTCTCCCTCTCCCACTCCCCCTGCTGGTGTCCCCTCTCTCGCTGTGTCTCTGTCTGTCCAATAAATAAATAAAATCTTTAAAAAAAAAAAAAAATCACATCTGTCTGCCTCCCTGTGTGTGATCTTGTTTAATAACAGAATTTTTCACTGGGAAAATATACATTTGGCAAATTGTTTTCTCCTTATTTTTTTACTTTGTCTTTTCTCTTACCATAAATAAAAGATTTTAAATTATACTAATTGAAAAAAATTGTCATGAATTACAGCCTTGCTACAGCTTGAGCAAATTAACTGTGCAAATAAGTCTGCAGACATAATTGTGCTTAATTGAATGAACTGTTGTCAGTTCTAATAGCTGTAAGCTCTTTAAATCATGATTAAAAACAAGTGTTGCATTAATTACAAATTGTTCTTACCTATTTCTACCTTACACATACAAACTTGTCGAAGTTACCCAATATACTTGAAAATGATAAACCTAAATTTATTTTTTTAAATACCTACAGGTCAACTACTCATCATTTGAGCTGGACTTCCCTTCCTGCTTCCTTTCCACAAATACAAAGGAGGGAATTTTACTCTCTTTATCCTTTTCAAATGGGAAGACAAGGAAAAGATACAGCTAACTTCTTTGCTATCAAAGAACATGGGATGAAAAGATCAAAAGCTCTTTTCCAACCACCTGGCAACTGTTGTTCTTGAGAATATAAATGCAACATAAACATCACTGAGAAGGCAGTAAAGGCATATTTAAAATATGATGAGGAAGGGCCAACTTTTTATACAATTTATATCTTGGGTAAACTTGGCTTTTGGAAAGCACATATATGGAAATAGAAACTGATAAAACAGCATTCAGGAAAAACTGAATATATATTTGCAGAGTTCTTTTAAACTCTTATAATTGCTTAAACAGCAAAACTCCCTAACATATCATCTGACTTACAAGATTTTTAACTTCCACACAACTCTGAAGCCACCATTTTACAAACGGGTATGCCTGTGTTTCTGCCACTTCCTAAGTAAACTGAATCACTGAGAGCAACACAGAACCTTTATATTGACTTTCCCAGAAAGTCTAATACATTCCTACCAAATTATATACCTTGCATGACCTTTAAAGTTAAATTAAAGGCACCTTTGTTTCTCATTTTTCCTTAAAAATACAGCAGAACCTAATGTATTATCACCTTTGGTGCTGTCTACATAATAAACTCCTCTAGATTTGAGAAACTGCCTGCTTTAAGTGCCTAAACTTTTTTTGATTTAACCATTTCTAATTGAAGTCTTTCTAATACAGAATGTGTCAGCTGTTTTGCATTTAATGGGTCACACTTCCCTACCATCTTAAAGCATTCTGAATACAATTTGAGCTCTTTGTTTTTAACCCAAAGTATATTCACCAATAAAAAAAACAAATAAAGCTAACAATTGTTTAATTTATACCACGTGCCTGGCACCATTCCAAAATCTTCAGGCATAGTCATTCAATCCTCAAAACAATCTTACAGGTAGGTACCGTCTTTACTTTCATCTTATTGATAAGGAAACAAGCTTAAGTTGCCCACATGATCACTGCTAGGATCAAAACAAGCAGCCGGGCTCCTGAGCCACCAAAACAACAGATCATGAAAAGCAAGGCTAAAACACAGTAACGCCGTTTTCTATCTCCAGGTGTAATAAGTTGACCTGATTTCGTCTTTCCCAGCTGGTTCAAGTTACTCTGGCCTTTCTCGAAGATACCACAGCTCTTCCCTCTCGCCTGCAGAGGCAGCCTCGTCTCACAGACCGCTCCTAAGTAACTCGTTCCCTGCAGAGTTAAAGCACCTCTTATGAGCAAAGATTCCTCACTGGCTTCTCATTCTGAAGAAAACCTCTTCCTTGAGCTTGTCATGTTGCAATCCTGACAGCAGCTTCTCCACCTCCACCCACCGCTTGCACACCTCCCAAGAGCCCAACCCCTGAAGTCGCCCTTTTCTGCTGGAGACCAGACCTATCTATCTTGCCCTTTCCAGTATGCTCCACAACTCGGCCTCTTCCTAATGGCTTGGTCATCAGCAGCAACACCAATTACCATGCTGTGTTGTGAGACGGTGACAACTCCATCTCGCTAGGGTATTTACAATGGCATTTGTCCCTCCACTAAATGGCACCGCCCAGACTGTTTCACTTTTTGAGTTACGGTTCTGCTTTTCCTTCTGCTTCTCACTCATTTCCAAGATAAAAATTAACACTGCCTGTCTCAGACAATGTACCTTCTTGGATTCATCCTCTTAACAATTCCTGTCTCTTATGTTTGTAGTTAATCTCGCACTGACTTGAAAACCAGTCAGATGGACTGTCAACAAACCCTTTATAAATTACAAGCAAATCAAAGTAGGTTGTCCTCCACTATAAGGAAAGCACATATGGATTCCATGACGTCTCTTGTGGCTCAAAACCCTTCCTGCCTCCTAGCAGTCTTCTGGATGGTTGATAAGTGGTGGATAAGAAGAACTATTTTCTGTGATAGGGTGGAGGAAAAGATAACGGTCGATTGAAGCTGACCCTGTCAGTGTTTCACAGCTGTTCCATTTGCTAATGATGTTATATGCCTGAGCTCATTCATTCAACACAGGCCACAGCCCCTGACCTCACACTGCTCCCAGACTTGGGGACAGTCTCCGTCTTTACAATCTGGCCCCATCCTGCATGTCCAGCCTCACCTCCCTCTGCTGCCTCCCAGTATCCTGCTATAATCACAGTGGCTGCCTCCAAGTTTGTTACGCATACCACTCACCTGCCCACCTTTGTGCCTTTGCTCATGCTCATCTCCGACTAGATTCCCTTTCCACCCCTAGACAAGAGAACTCCTACTCACTCCTCTAGGCCCAACTCTAGGGAAACCTCTTCAAAAAGTAGTGAACAGGGCTTCAAGCAAGGTTTAGCTTTCCTCAGGGGTTCCAGCACTCTTAATTCCAACCTGTACTACAGCATCACCCACACTGGGTTACAGTTACATGCAACAGGCTTATTTCCATATAAACTGTCTTATGCATCTGCCAGAAATTAGTAGGTACTGAAGAGATGTTTGCTTATACAGAGTTAATTAATCTGTAACATTAAAAAATGGGGGAAGGGAGGAAGCCAGTTCTTAGTCCTCAGACTTTAAAGGAGTGCCATGAAGGTTCCCAGGAAACATTCTACATTCACAAAGTAGGACTTACTGTTTTGCATGTGTAAAATCTACAACTGAGAAACCCTCAATGAACAGCTCCAAGGTTCTTCACCAAACTGTAAACTCTAGAAGGACAACGAATTTTTGCATGTTTTGTTCTGTTTATTCACACCCTGAGATTCATAACAGGGGCTCAACAAGTATTTACTGAATAATAAGGGAATGAACAAAGTGTCGAGTAAATATTACTGTAAAGTAAACTCGGTTACCACAGATTAAAAATATCCTAACAAAGACCAGCTCTGTCTTTTGGCCAGAGTAGACTTAAAGAAATTTTCATTTTTCCGCTAAAGCAAGTCTTGCCTTGGGACTGGGCAATTTATTTACAGAGCACCAAGGAAAAATCTGTGCCCACTGCCAGCTGCTAAGAATCACAGATCATAAAACCTTAGAAGTAAATATATCATGGAAATGAACTTAATGTTTTATGCTTTCTTGTTGCCAAAAAAACTGCTGCACTTCAGAGGGAAGAATACTCATAGGAGGTAGTTTCCTGCCCCTGAAACCCGGTCACTTCAACATGGCAGCTGTTTAAAACTCCATGTTACCATAGGGTTTTCGAGACAGGAAGCAATAGTGGCACACCTAGCTGAGTACAGGGGAGAGCAAGAAGCAGAGAGGAAACAACATGCCAAATGAGAACATGGCTTGGAGATTAGCCCACAGGGTATAAAAACAATGAACCAATTTCTCTAATGTCTCCTATAATGTAATTTACCTGTACATGGTAATTATCAAAAAAAAGAGAAAATGAAGAGCATAGAAACAGATAATACCTTCTCTGGTCACCAGCTGCTCCCTTTTTTTCCCCATCATTAGCTCTTCTTCCAATTTTAAGGACTCTTGTAGAAAAGAAATTGGTAAGAACTTGATGGTCTTTAAACGGGAGAGGGAGTAAACCATGGATGACTTTCCTCCTTTACTTTCCTCAATTTTCTGATTTCTCTACAGTGAGTGTTCCCTCTTGTTATGCTGAGAAAATTATCCTTATATTCAAAGAAACTGCAGAGCTGAAAAGTTTGTTCTAATAAGGAAACTACATTAAATAAGTCCTGTACCCAAAATAAGAATTCAATAATACCAAACCATCCAATCTTTTCACTCAATAACCTTAACCTCTTTGCTCAACTACTGCTATATCTATTTATTTAAAATGTTTTCATAACAATTATAATTTGTGTGGCACTTCAGTTACCATGTGTTAGTTAACTGATTTTCCCCAACAACTTTCTAAAATGGTGAATACTTTGATTTCCATTCTACAGAGGAAAAATGGAAACTGAAGGGAAGCTATTCGCTATGACAGAAGCCCATATCTTCTCGTTCCCCACCTGGCATTCCAAAACAGAATTTTTCAACCCCAATGCTACTGACTTTTGAGCCAGGTTATTCTTTGTTGTATGGGGCCTCCCCATGCATTATAGGATGTTTAGCAACATCTTTGGCCTCTACCCACTGGATGTCAGTAACACTGCCTCCTCCCACCCCACCCCTAAGTTATAATAACCAAAAATGGCTCCAGAAACTGCAAATATCTCTGGGCATACAATCACACCCAGTTGAGAAAGACTGGTCTAAAAGAATCCGAGAGGTTCTTTTTGGCATCTCTACTCTACGACAAGGCTCCATATACCACTGAGCCACAAGAAATCACAAAGCATCAGGTGCTGCTTGCTCAGGGACATTGAGTTAATTAACCAATTCCCCATTCACTTCAAACAATTTTCTAAAATGTGGAGATGAACAAGAAAAATTTCCTTGTATAAAGAGTCACATCTCAGGTGATAAATTTTCTAAAAGCATATTATCTCACTAGAACACAATAAGGAAATACATAATAAAAATATATAAAATACGTGTGTATTTAGGGGAAAAAAACACTTATTAGAGGGGTTAGAAAACACAGATCTTGGTCTTTGCTAACCTTATTAACTCAGTTATACATTAGTGTTCCCTCTATAAAAGTGAATATAAACCTACACGTTCTCAATACTTGCTTCAGCTGGGTTTCTGTCCAAATATACATATGACCTAAAGCTATCCAGAAGAAACTGAGTGATAACTTTGAAACATTACTACAATTTGTGGTCTGCAGTTGAAACCACTAGTGTTTGTGAACCCAGAATCTAAACTGGCAGACCTAACAATCTGATTTAAAAGCACTCAGTTTAAGTTTCTTCATGCCATTTAATCCGAGTCTCTGTTCCTGCAAAGGCAACTCCGCCCTCAAAATTCCTTATTTTTACCAGCTTTTTAACAAATGCCTGAGTTGAAAAAATTTTGCAACCTAATTCACCTTAATACCGTAATCTGTAAAGGGTGGATACCACATGACCAGAAAGATAATCACAAGTACAGCATTAACCAAACTGATACAAGACTGCTTAAATTATAGCAAACTAAATGTAGTTATTTAAGTTATATTTTGGAAAATGTTTGAATTTTTTTATCTTTGTAAGTATAATTTATTTACCCTCTATCAACACTTCCCAATGGTTGTAATTAGTATATTGTGGAATCGGGAATCAATGTGGAGTATGTCACACTGCAATCCTCAGATGTAAAAGTACATTTTTGCAGCTATTTAGAGAAATTAAGATACAGTGAAAGTGCTTAGTTAATATGATATGTGAAATTAAGAAGAGGATTGATTATTCCTATTCATAATGTCCACAATCGCTCAGCATGATTACTTAACGCCTTTAAATGTGCTCTGGACCGATACAAAGGAGCCATTTCTCTCCATAATACACAGTATATTGTACCCCAAATGTCTGGTACTCTCATGGTCTCCATTAACCTTCACCACAAAGTACAAAAGAACACAGTGATCCTTCAGTGAGAAGGGCTCCGTGGTCTTAGAAAACATCAGAGTCACCAAAAACAAAAGCGAGAAACAGCACAAAATGGGGTTCTGGAAAGGGAGGAACATTTAATCAATGGAATTAATGGAATATTTAATCAATATTAAATGCTCATCTTAAAAAATTTTTTTGCACTGTGTATATGCCCATGATTTCAATCCTTTTCTTAAAAATTTGCCAAGACTCCATGATCATGTTTCTGCATTCTACTCATCACTTAACTGTACAAGATTTTTAATGCGTTCTTCCCTGAAAGAAGCAATGACAATTTTACACCGATGTGAACTCCAGCCATGAGAGAAAAACCCTATGACTCGTAAAAAGAAAAAAAAAAAGTTAATAGCATGTATTCAACCAGGGACAGAAGACAGCTCACAGCCACGTATTAAAAGTGGCAGGGTCCTCTTCCCAACGGACACACAGGAATTCACAGAGAATATAGTTTTTTAAAAATGCGAACACCTGACAATAATCACACCTTTTATCTAGTCTCCTTAAAGAAGTTCCCTTGTAAACAGACACCCAAGGAGCCCGTATCCCTGAAACCCTGGGATGTGACTTGAGAGGGGTGTTTACTAGCCCCGCTAAAGCGACGTTTCCCTTTGATGCTTGGCGACCACGCGTGGATGGGGTCTGAGGAGCAAGACAGAAGGCCTGAGACCAGCCCCAGTTTCAGTTAATCAGTCCCATTACAGTAGGATTCGCACTTCCCCCAGTGGCTCTCTCTCACTGTTCCTCTTCCCTGGCCCTCTCGCCCAAGATGCGTCCTTCGCCCTCGCGGGCTGCCCAGGGCCAGGGTCCCAGAAGAACCTGAAGGGGAGGGGCCGTTTCCTGAGTCCACAGACGCCCCCCTTCTAGCCCCAAACATGGCCCCAAATCCCAGAAACTTTCCGTCGCTGAGATGGCAAAGGAGGAAAACGACGAAGACCCTCGGCCTCCGTTGTGAGGCCGGAGAAAACCTCCTCCCGCCCCCCGCCCCCCAAAGACAGTTCTGCCAGAGCAGGCGGTCAAGTTCTCGGTGCAAGAGCGAGGGACGTCAGACCTCAAGCCCGCGCCTGTATCTCAGGGTGGTATAAACAGGATGTCAGCGCGTTCCAGGCTTGTTTATGAAAACTTGGTGTGTGCTCTGGGGGAGGGGGCGCCGAGCCTTAACCTTCCCCCCATCCCGGCGTGGGGCCCCCGCCCCCCAAACTCCCAGTCACCGGCCGGCTCCGCTTGGCTGGAAATCCCCCGCTTCCCCGCCCGCACCCACACGCCCCCAGACCGCCCGGGGCCCCGGTCCAGCGCCGCGCTCGCTGAGCGGCCGGGGGTGCGCGGCTCGTGAGGACAGAGAGCAGCGGCCGCGTCGCCCGCCAGCGCCGGGCTCCGCGCCCCTCGCCCGGCCATACGCGGCCGCCACAGGCTTCTCCACCTCCCCTCGGCGACACTCACCACTTCCGTGTGCGCCTGGGCCGAGAGGGTGCTCCGGGTGGCTGCGCAGGTCCGGCTGCCTACTCGCTCAGCAGCCAGCCCCGCAGGGCCCCGGCGTGCGCGCGCCCGGGGCTGAGGTGGGGGCGCGGGACTGGCGACCAGGGCTGGGGCGCAGGCCCGCACTGTCTGCGGCTGCTACCTACTCCGCCGCCGCCGCGGCCTGCGCTCCGCGACGCTCCCGCCCCGCCCCGCCGCTGGCTCCGCCTCCCAGACCGAAGCCGGCTCCGCCTCCTCGTGACGTCACAAGCGGCAGCCCAGGAAAGAGGGGGCGGAGGCCGCGATGGAGGCGTGCGTTCCAACAGCGCGCAGGACCCTGTACCTCCAGTCTTCCCGCCCGGTCCCTACCTGGCTTCGCTCATGCCCCCACCCTTCACTCGCTTCTTTACCGCGTCTTCTGGAAACACCAGTCTAGGAACAAGAGGTCTGCCAGGGCAGACAGTAAAACTGTTGTTAGGTTTTGGCTGTAGATTGATCCCTCCCAAGTTCGGAATGCCCTCTACCACATGTTCCTGCACCGCGATGCCTTTATCACAGTCCTCTGCCCCTTGTCGGGATAGCGTAAGAGGCGAGTTGTGTAGCACGACTAACAGGAACTTAAGATCAAATAAATATCATCTGACAAGTTACTTCAGATCCAATGCATTCCGTATTTAAAGAGCTCTTTTGAGTTAAAAAAAAAACAGCTAACATTTGTTGATACCTAATGTATTCAGCGCTTTTCGGTTTTTTACTAATAATCTCTCATAGTACATATTATCCTCATTTGATCTATGAGAAAACAAATCGAGGCATATGTATCTTAAAGTAACACTACAGCCAGAATTCATATCCTTGTAGACAGTCTACAGCTAAATCCTGATAATTTTACTTCCAAGGTATCTCCAGTCCTTTTGCTTTTCTCTTTCAACAACATGATCCAAGCTCCCCTCATCTCTCGTCTGAAGGACCACAATCACCTCTCAAATCCAGGCTCTGCATTTCTCCAGTCTCCAATTAATTTTCCACAGTGAGCTTTTAAAAGTTCAAATCTGTTCCACTCTTGAGCTTGAAACATTCCAGTGCCTTCCCCCTGAAAATCCTCCTCAGCATGGTCAGGTTCCCACAGCTCAAGTCACTGTGGACTGAAGCTGCCCCACCTGCCCTGATTTCTCTAATCAGCAGGCTGATTAGAGGGCTCCCGATAACTTGGGGGGTTACTGCAACTTACCTCATACTGAGCAAGAAGTGCTAGTGTGTACCTGATGAGTGAAGAGAGCATCTGATTCTAGACTTCTGGATTGTAGGTCTGGCTCCTACCATTAGCCACCTGAGATACCCTGAACAATTTACAGCTCACTCATAAAAGTTGAGGGACATACTGAAAGATCTCGAGTGCCTTATGGAAGGATGCAGAATTCAGAGAAGACAGGAGAATCAAGCAGGGAGTGTCGTGGCCCAGTTGCCTCCACTTGAGGGTGTTTGTGTGCATGTGCTCCCTCACCTGCCACTCAGGGCTGTTCATCATATTCTTCACCTGTTAAATTGGGATAATACCTTCCTTATGGGGCTTATGCTGAAAGTGAACAAAGATAATGCAGGCCTGGCACACGTGGTAGGCTTGGTAAATCATCTCTATTGAGCTGGGCTTTAAAGAACAAGTTGGGAGTGAATGAATGGAGACAATCATGAAAGAGGCACATTTCAGAGAAGGGGAAGAATAAATATCAAGGAAAGTCAAGATAGCAGCAATGACCCCCATTGTACTCAAGAAATCTGACTGCTATATAAATGGAAAAAGGAGAGAGGGCCTTGGTTGAGTGTATTTCCCTATACCAGGCATTGCACTAAGTGCTGAAGATTCAGGGAAAAAAGACCCAGTTCCTGACCTCTGATGCTCAGATTGGAGTGGGATAACAGACAGGTGAGTGTTCAGTGTGATTCATGCTCTGCTAAAACTGGTCATAGAAAATTACCCAGCCTAGCCCGAACAAATCAGGAAGAAAAGAAGAAACTACAAGGAGCAGATAAATCACAGGAGCCCAGGTGGGGATCATGGCATATTCAGGCAGTAATATATATATATATATATATATATGCTGTGGCTGGGGAATAAGATGTGGGTTATGCACAAATCTTGCCCGAAAGACATCGTGTGTTCTTGAGGTATTTAAGCAAGTTTTTATTTTATAAGAATCACCCTAGGGCAGAGTTTCTCAACCTCAGTACTATTGACATTTGGGGCCAGAAAATTCTTTGTATGGGATGCTTCCTGTGTATTGCAGGATATTTAGCGGTATCTCTGTCCTCTAACCACTAGATGCCAGTAGCAATCCCCATCGCTTCTCCTCCACGTCCCCCAGCCCCTCACCCACCTCCTGGCTGAGTTATGACAACCAAAAATGTCCTCAGATGTTGCCAAATGTCCCCTGGGGAACAAAAACCACCCCTGTTGAGAACCACTACTGTTAAAATAAGGTGGACGATGGATTGGAGGACAAGATTAATGTCCATAGCATTGCAGAGCTGCAGGCTACAAGTGATAAGATCAATATTTAAAGCAGTGGACTAGGGAGGGATAAACATGAAAGTGTCAAAAGCCTGAAGAGGTAGAACAGACTACATGGTAACTGATTTAGATGTGGGCGCTGAGGCAGAGGAAGAGACTCACGTGACCAAAATTTTCCAAATTAGTTGACAAGTTGACTAACAACACCACCAACCAAATTGGATAAGGAATTCAATTTCATGTTTGAGAATGGAAAAAAATTGGATAGTCACCCTATAAGGAACATATGAGAGAGAGAGAACAGTATAAAAGGAGCACTATACATATTTCCTTCTAATATGTAACATGTAGCATAAAACCCGCAAACCTGCTACAAATATTCACCTAAATTGAACTAAACTGAATGCAATGAAGTAGAAACCTCTTATCGGGGAAATTCTCAAAAAACAACCCCATCCAACCAGCAATCGTACACGTGGTTTTCTGATGTAAATCTTCATCAAAAAAGTGTTTGCTCATCAGTTTATTTCTCTGGAAAAGATTAGATTACAATGGGGAAACAGATTTGAACAATAAGGTTTGCCTTAAAAAGTTGTACTGAACAAAACTAAAATACCGTTGTATAGATCATGAAATTCAAAGACTTGGAAACTAGAGAAGAGAGATAAAAATCACTGTAATTTTGCAACCCTAATATAAATGTTTACCATATTATATATTTTTCTTCCAGTTCTTTTTTTACTAGGCATATTTTTAATTTAAGTATAATCATGGTGTGCATGTAATTTTATAAGTTGTTCCTTAAATTTATTTTAATTTATGAGCATTTTTCCATGTTACTACAAAAGTTTTTGTAACTAATAAATTTCTTCATGCAAATAAATAATAATTAAATATATACTATTTAGGCAATTATCTTAGGAGTTATTGAGTTAAACGGACTGCATATTTTTAGATTCCTGATTCATAGATTCATATTGGCAAGTCACTTTCCAGGAAGTTTCCAAAAATTTACACTGCCCTGAAAAATGCACACATTGTCAGGTTCTGCAACAATGAACATTATCGTCTTTTTTAAGATTTTATTTATTTGAGAGAGTGAGCGAGAGAGAGAGCACAAGCAGGGGCAGAGGGAGAGGGAGCCTGCCTCGGGATTCAATCCCAGGACCCCAGGATCATGACCTGAGCCAAAGGCAGACACTTAACCAACTGAGCTACCCAGGTGCCCCAAACATTATCATCTTAAAATGATTTACATTTTTGGGGCACCTAGCTGGCTCAGTGGGTAGAGCATGCAACTCTTGACCTTGGGGTTATGAGTTCGAATCCCACATTGGGTATAGAGCCTACTTAAAATTTAAAGGGGCACCTGGGTGGCTCAGGCAGTTAAGCTTCTGCCTTTGGCTCGGATCCTGATCCTGGGATCGAACCCCATGTCAGGCTCCCTGTTTAGCGGACAGCCTGCTTCTCCCTCTCCTCCCTGCTCGTGCTCTCTGTCTCTCTCAAATAAATAAAATCTTTAATTAAAAATTTTTTTTCCATTTTCTTATAGTCAAGTATGTTGACTGTTGTGGGTTTTTTGTTTATTGTTTGTTTGCATTGTGGTTTCCTCTGTGATTCTTTAGGAAGTCATCCTCCCTCCTTAGGTTAGACAAATGAATACAACAAATATTTGTTACGTGCCAGCACTATTCTGCACTGTAAATACAGCGGCGAAACAAGACAGGGAAGGTTCCTAGTTGGAGAGGATAGCTGAAAACAAGCAAATGAGTCAATAATTAGAATAACGTCAGATCGTGATATATGCTAAGGGGGGAAAAAGATTTAAGAGACAGAATGAAGGAGGATGACATAAATGTTTATTCTACATTACTCTGGGTTTTGTATAGCTCAATGCTTTAAATATCTGATTCTAAGCCCTCTGAATTTTCAGTGGATGTTCCAAAGTGTCTGAAGTGCTATTTTTTTAAATCAAGACTGTCATTTATATTGAAAATATAGTATTCAGTAAATGTTCTTTATTTAACAACCCCTTTCCCTTATCCCACCCTCCAAAGAAAAAGGAAAAGTAATATAAAATGTTAGGTCTTTTACCTCTAAACTAAATTTAGATAGTAACTGGACAGTTACCTCTGTGGTCTCTAATCCACTGAGTTAGTCTCCTTCACTTCTAGGTTATCGTATAGTTAACTTTATAAGAAACAGATCAATGGCTTTCCAAAGTAGCAGTCTCTTACTATATGCCCACCAGTGATGTATAAAATTTTCAGTGGCTCTGTATCTTCACCATACTTGGTATTACCAGTCTTTTGTAATTCTGGCAATTCCAATAAATGATCATTTGTGTTGTCCCAATGAATAAAGAATGATGTTGAGAATTTTTCATGTCTTCTTTGCCATGTGAATGAGTATCTTCTATTTTTGAAAAGTGTCTAGTCATTTACCCTTTTTTAAAATCAGTATTTTATCTTCTTATTATATCACTTTAAGAATGAATTATATTCTGGATATACGTCTTTTTATTGTTGATATGTTTTATACATAGAAATGTGAACAGCATGCCTTTTTGTTTTGATATAATGAGTGCATTTCAAACAACAAAAGTCTTAATTTTGATGATCCTATTTGTCAATTTTTAAAAGTTTTTGATGTGTGCTTTTAGTGTCACATTTAGGAAATCTTTGCCTAATCCAAGATAATAAATATGTTCACCCATTTTCTTCTAGAAAATTCATCTTTAGTTCTCACTTCAAGTTCTACGATACACTTCACATTTAAAAATTTTCTGTATAATCTCTGATTTTTTAGTACATAGATAACCAGTTGTTCCAATAATATTTATTAAAAAGAAAATTAGTCTCCTAAGGTGGGGAAATTATTACACTTACAGGAAAGAGATCCTTTCCCATTGTCTAGTACCATGAAAACAGTAGGCCATCAATAATACTGATGCCAAACTGAAAGTAAGAAAAGAGAGTCTGATTAAATGTAATGAGGAAGCAAGAGGAATGTATATAATTTTTTGCCTAGAAGGAATCATGCATGACATATAGTAAAAGTTCAGTAGATATTTGCTAAAAGAATAATTCAGAGAGAAAAAAAGATGAAAGCAGTGGAATCACATATGTACAACGGTGAATGCCCACTTTAAAACCTTTCTGGAATAAAATTCCTGAGGGAACACTGTCCAGAATTTTGATGCTTCTATCATGCATTTGATGAGAATATCAGTACTGCCCTAGAACTATTGCTTGAGATATACCTTGATGCTGATTTGGGGAACTTCCTCAGCTCACTCCTGTTAAGACATGAGGTTCATCTTCCTTAGGGGACTTCAACTCTCTAAAGATGTCAACTCTGCCCTTAGCCCAACGGTCCCAGAGCTGAGTAATAAAGGTGATTCTGGAGCAGTACAGATCTGAGTTTGAATTTCAGCTCAGCTGTGCCACCTAGCAGCTGTATACCCCAGGCAAGTTCCTAAATTAATCCTCAGTTTCCTCATGTGTAAAATTGGAATAAACTACCGAGCCCACTTACCGCAATAAATGCTTATGAAGATGGAGGAAGAAGGTACATACAAACTCACTGTGTCAACTACATTATGGTGCACGGCCAGCACTTAATTAGCTAGTCACTCACTGGGGAGCACACATTAGTTTAGGTCTTGCTTCAAGAAGCAAGTAAGACAGGATTAGATAAGCAAGAGATTTATTGGGGAAATGCCTGTCAAGGGGGAGAAAGCAAGAGAAGGTGAGGGAAGCCTCCAGACCATGTTGCAGCTTCAATATCTGTGGAAGAAAAGCGGGGGAACGGGAGGAAGGGATAGAAAGGGCACATTTCCAAGAAAACCTCAGGGAAGCCACTCGGGAGTTCTCAAGCCGAAGTGGCCACCGCTCACTGGAACTGGCCTGCCTTAGTATGCTTGCCGTGCTCGGTCACGGACATGGGAAGCCCCATCCCCACACAAACATGGTGATGGATGCACAGAGGAAATAGCCGGAACTCTCCATTAGTCATGCTCCCTGCAGGAGGAGATCTGAGCCGTGCACTTTCATGGCGGCTCCACTCTACCCATCGCACTGCTCAGGCCCACTTCTGTAGCAGCTTCAGGGAGCAGGACCTCCACAGGTCTGTGGACCTGTGTTTCTGTGGGGAGATTTAGAAAAGATGGTTAATGAGGCAAACTATGGCCAGGTCACTGCCATGGTTTCAGAGCCACAGCTGGTTCACATCCGCTCCCTCTTCTATCCATCCTTTTTGTTTGTTTGTTTGTTTGTTTGTTTGTTTTCTCTTCTGTCCATTCTAAATTCCTCTCATGCTTAGCTCTTACTTTGGCAGGTCCTGGTGGCTTACCTGGTGAAGTGACCCAAATCTTCCTTCCAGAGGGATCTGAACCCTTTGTAGTCACACCCTTCTCAGGCCAGGAGTGCTATACACTTCCAATCATGGTTCCAGCGGGGCACCTGAGTGCCAGGAGAGGCCCCTGTGTTCTCCTGAGTTCCACTCCTCTTCCTCCCTAGCTGCATGTGTAAAAGGAACTCTACCTCCTGCTGATGAAGATGGATTCTCCCTGCCATGAATGGTGACTCTTTTCCCCTGCTGGTCTCTGGAAACAAGGAATCCAAAGGGCCTTGGTGACAGCTATAATTCATAAACCCATAAGACTCTTCTTACATCCCCTGGCAAGGGCCCAGGACCTCTAACACTTGAAGAGACCAGAATGTGAACAAAGTTCCCCAGTGAGTCATTAGGATGATGGTAAATGGCACCACTCCTGCTCTGATTCCTTGGTTCCTGGATCCAGTCATTCTCCTAAGTGTGGACACACAGTCATGCAGAGGTCTCTGATTTAAACATATCCTATAGGAAGACAACCCAGTCTCTCAGAGGGTTGCCTCTTATCTGTCACTTCCGACGTGCCTTTCCAAGGCCTCCCAGCATTCTAGGAGGTCCGCTGCTCTAGACGGTGTCATATGTGATATATATGACCAGAAGACCAAGTGATCATAGGCCCTCTCTTTTTTAATTTTATGTAGTACGTTTGTTGTCGACACAATTGCCTCTTGGGACACTGTGAGCTGTTAACTCTCTCCGTGATTCCTGCAGACCACGCCCCTGTGGCTGCCCCTCTGTCTCTGCTGGTTATTACGGTATTATGGCCTCATGGCTTCTGGGAGTTAAGCACATCCAATTGGTCTCTGTTCCTTAGGAGGAGCCCCATCCTGCCCATGACTGTTAAGGAGCCCAGCTCTGGGACCACTCCCCTACTTTAAGCCCAGACCTTCAGAAGTGACTCTTAGTGACCTGATACCTCTCTCTGCAGTACATTCTTAATGGTCTTGGTGAATGGCGTGCCCTTTGGGGCTGCCATGAAACATAATCCTCTCCTGGGGCTTCTGGCCTTACATGATACTTCCACTCTACAGGCCCCTTCCCTCAACTTCTTAATCCTTCCTCTGCCTTCCTCCAGGGCAACTTGGGCATCTCCACTTCACTCAGGTTTGGCCATCACTTTTTCCAGGCTTCTAACAGCCATCCCATGTATTCCACGGTGAGTTTGCCTCATCCTCTCAGGTCCTTGCTAGGGCGTTAAATGCTGTGTCTTGGAAAAAGACCCCTAAGTCTGAGCTCCAGATAGTTATACTTCTCTTGGGCAAGTTTACTGATCACTTATATAAGTGACTGCATTTCTCCTGTTGATTGTTAGGAAGCTCAGAATCAAATTTTAGTCATACATGTTTATTTTTTATGATTTATTTCTTTATTTGAGAGAGAGAGAGAGCACCTGGAGCAGGAGGAGGGGCAGAGGGGAAGAGAGAGAGTCTCAAGCAGACTCTGGGTTCAGCGTGGAGCTAGATGCAGGGCTCATCTCACGACCCTGACGTTATGACCTGAGCCGAAAACAAGAGTCAGACATTTAACCAACTGAGCCACCCAGGCGCCCCTAGTCTTACATGTTTTATATACAGGTACTATATACCTTATGTTCCATCTTCGAAACAGCTTCATCTTTCTTCTTACTTCACACTGACTCTTTCGATTGCATTTGTTCAACACACTATCTGCCCAGCACTGTGCTAAGTACATATATATTATCTCATTCCATCTTGGCCTCCCCTACTGTGGGATCTTGGGCAAGATATCAAATTTCTACAAGATTTTATTTCTTCACCTGTAAGTGAGGAAAATCATAATGTCCACTTGATAGGGTTATCATGGGGATGAATAATCATAGTTAATATCATTAGTTATTAGAAGACACTCAAAAGTTTTTTTACTTAAAAAGTCCAAATATCTGATATAATTATAAGACATCAATGTAGTAATTTCTGAAAAGATGAACATTTGCTTATCATAAAAACACTCAATATACAGAGCAGAGTATTACTAATCTTGTTTATTATGGCTTAATCTAACGGAAGGCTTTTGTGGTTCATGTAATTAACAGCACTATAACAGAATCAATAAAGCTGTTATAATGAATGTTCATACAGAAATGTTCATTTATGGGCGATACACACACACACACACACACACACACACACACACAAGATAAATGGGATGATGGCCCCATTGGAAGGCAGTGAACCCAAGGATTCTTTACTTCAAAATCTATTCAGTTTTACAGGAATATTAGATTGCTTTGGACTGACTTACTAACTCTGATAATGAGGCTTATTCTACCCCAGGGATTTAGTATACTGCATTAATAATGAAAACACTATTCTGACAGCCAAGCTTAGAGCCTGGAAAGGCCACTGGACCAGAAAGCATGGGACCTGAATGCTCAGTGAGCTCTGTGATTGACCAAGGAAACATAAGGCAGTCTGTTTAACCTCTCTGAGCTCGTACTTCTGGGTTAGAACACATGATTTTACGACGTCTGTCAGCATCAAAATTCTGTGCGTCTTTATTTTTTAACCTCATAGTATCCATGTAAAAGTGATTGGCCAATAAATCATATTTGCATTTGCAGTGGAAAGCCTAAATTACATGCCTAAGAGCAATAGGAAAATAAATTATAGTTTAACAAGAATTAGATTTGATTTCTCCCCAAGTTCTAACCTTCTAGGATTCTGGCAGGAGAGTAATAGCTAGGACTCATAGATTCTCAGAGGTCCGTGGCACCCAACAATTCAACTCAGTTCAACAATATTTATTCAGTACCAGTATATGCCAAGTACATACTAAATTCTTACGTTTCTGAGAATATGATGCAAGATACACATGATCAGTAACCAAACAACTATGTGTATAGGATACTATACTCAGCCCTTAGCAAGGGTGGTCCTCAGAGACTGTGGTATATAGAAGAAAAGGCAAAACATCCCTCTGAAAAATAAATGATCAAGTGTCAAATAGCTGACACAGAAGGGAAATGGCATAAGATTGCAGAGACAGGAAACATCCTGAAAACCCAGGTAGACTTCCTGGAGGGTGAGATATGAGTTGAAACTTGAAAGATACCAAAAAACAAAGAGATGGGAAAGTGGTAAGCCTATTTAGATGGTATTTATATCCTTCCCAGAATTTTTAGGATTAGTTTTACTTTTATGTGTGAAATATATGTGTGTGTTGTCTTTACTCAATTTTAGGTACCACGACAGCAGAAACCACACATAATATTTATATGATTCAGCACAACAGATATTTACGTTGTGCCTACTATGTGTGAAGTACAGTGCTGGGTAAGTTTGGAGGGGAGGGAAAGGTAAAGAAGGAAAGAGAAAGAAATCAGAGATATAACTCGGAAGTCAGCAGAGGCCCCTTTCCCTCTCAAAGATCTGGGTAAACTTGGTTTGAACCCCCAACTTTTAACCTGGCCTGGGGACGTCTACAAGTCCTTTCCAGAGCTGGATGACATCCAAAGGGACACTTCCACCTCCTCACATCTAATCTGTTCTGCACAATATTGAAATGAAGCTCTGCCCCTTCCCGGTTTTCCCATCAAAGGCACTCACACAAAGCCGCCTGGCTTGGATGCTCATTGCTGGAGATGTAGGGAATGGCGGGGAGGAGTCAAGCAAGGCTGTGCCACCAGCTGCTCTCTCCCTTTTCCCTCTGCCCTCCCTCCTCTCCCTTCCCTCACTCTCCAGCCCAGATCATCCCCAAGAATTGCACATTCTCCCTGTAGTACCCACAGCAAGCGGCCCCTCCTCTCACATCCGGGTGCTCAGGTTCCAACATTCCACCTCAAGCTCTCCAACTGATTCGGTTATACCCAATTTTCCAAACCTAGATGCTTCTAGCCCCAAGAGGAATTTTGGCGCCAGCTATTAAGAGATAGTGATATTCTCTGCACCTTGCTTCAAAGAGATAAGTACACTGGTAACGCTAAGAGAAACCCAAAGTGCTGGGGGGGGGGGACAGAAGCAGGAGAGAGGGCGGGAGGGGGATCATGATGGGTTCCTTGACCTCTTCCAGCTGGTCTCCCTCTCTCCCCTCACACATTCATACAGCATGTACTGTGGGCATCACTCTTGGGGAATCTGTCTCTGCTGCCTTCTATTGCTATTTCTCCTTCCATCTGTCCCTGTGTCATGTCTCTGACCCATGTTTTGTGGCTCCAACACAGCAGCATTCCTGTTTCCTCCCCCAAAACTCGCATGAGTCATGGGCCTCCCTGATGGGTCTGGAACCCCCCTTGCGGGAGCTGTATAATTTACCTAGTTTCACAATTACCTTCCCCAGATTTTCCCCCAAAATATCATATAGCAGGAATTTGTTTCAATTAAAATAAATTAACATACCTCTAAGGATGCATTGAGTATGTAACCAATTTGCTCGAGATGGCTGGCGATGTCCATTAGTGTTACATGGAGGAGGAGCTGGAAAGGACTAACCTGTACTGGGGCACCCCAGGGGCCAGCCGTCTGCTGCCATTCCCACAATCATCTTTTCAGGTGAGATGGGGTAATTTGCCAAAGGTCACACCACTTCAGAGCAGGCACTAGAACCGTAACGCAGGAATATTTGGCTTCAAAGCTCCTGTTCTTTTCATGACACCACATCTCTAAAATAATAATACTCCCTTGGGGACATTCAAATTCTCATTATTAAAAAGAAGGACAGTTATTTGATAGGATACAAACTAAAGACCACTCCAATGTTAGAGTCCTGGAGTCGTAGAAAGAATACTGACTCTGTGACCAACAAGCGGCTTCACCTTTCTGAGCTTCGGGTTACTCATTTGTACACACGATTTTACAGAATTGACATTCAACACTAAATTAAATCATATCTATACCTATTTAATATATAGTTAATTTAATATCTAAATCTAACACTTTCTGGCAAGAAGGGTTCAGTAGACCTGCTTCCTTTTACAGAATGTAAAATGGGAGTTGACAAGTCCGACATTCCATTTAGTTGGGCAGGTTTTTTAATTGGGTTAACACATTACATTATTTGGGAGGGGCATTCGTTGACTTACACGTGAGCCGCTTAATCACTAATTCACCATCTCCCAAAAGCAACCACAGTCCTTGGAGATAAGTTGACATTGCCATCAACATCACAGGAAGCCCTCTTCCACAATAACTATGACCGTCTCCTAAACGAAGTGCTTTCAGATTGTTGCTATCAGCCCAGGGAGGAGGTAAGAGGATTTAAGGTGTGAGCATTATAAGATGTCGGGAAGTTCTGGAGGCTGGTTTGGGGAGATGGATCCACTCTTCCCAGTCCCTCAACTACACCAAGTCCTACTGGCTCACGTTTCTAGGAGCACAGTCTTGGTTGTGAATCAGAACGGGGTCTTAGCTCCACCTATTCCTAGTTGTAAGACTTTGAGTTTTAAATCTCAGTTTTCTCATCTGTGAAATGGGGATGATGGTAGTTTCTGTCTTCTAAGGTTGTTGTGAAGATTAAGTTACATAAGCACTTAGTTCAGCGTCTAGCACATTGTAAGCCCTAAAAAAGTTGGTTATTGTTGTATTAGCAAGGATCAGGGCCTTGAAGTCCTAAGATACAGGGCAGTAGAAGAGGAAAGGAAAGGCTTCCTGTTGCTGGAGGATCAAGTTCAATGTCACAATAGGGCATACAAAGTCTGTCATAATCTGGCCCCAAACCTGCGCTTTACCCTTTGGTTACCTGCACACACTCTGCAAAAACCTCCTTAGCTCCCCGAGGCAAGCGGGATCCATCCTTCGGTTTCACAGAGCACTTCGCATGTACTTTTGTACTTTTTCTTATCACACCTTATCCCACTATTCTTTTGCATATCTATCTCCAATCTACCCAACTCCATCCCAGTGAATTTGTGGATGCTAGAACTATGTATCATCTTTGTATTTGCAGCCATTCTGTGAGTCTTGGATGGATGAATGGATAAGGAACATGGGACAACACAGTGACTTACTTGGTCAAAGGATTAAGACCAGGAAACCCGGATACAGGGTAGGATAGTCTTTGTTTGCTTCATAGATTTTCTTAAGCCTGAGCTTAAGGGTATGAGCACAAGTGTAGAGCACATGACATTTGCAGAATCATTTGCCTGATGGGGGTCGTGGGGCAATCTGTGTGTGTCTTTCAGGGAAGCAGGACTGGCTGGTGGCTCCTGGCAGGGCCAATATCAAGCAGAACACCTTAGCAACCAGGGAGCCAAGGCAGGATGATACCTCTGAGTTCTCCTGCTATCCTCAAGGTTAGTATGTTAAGCAGTTAGGAGCGGCAAGCCCTTCCAGGTGTGGTCAGTTGCCAGCAGGGCAAACAGACTCATTGGTAAGGCCCATCGTCCTGTGATTATGTTCACTGTAAACAATGATGCAAAATCTAAAGATAGAAAGTGGGTATGAGATGTGATTCCCACAGAGGATAGACCATCTGAGGATAACACTTCAAAGTACCTGGAATATAAAATATTTAGGACATAAGGCAATATAGAGGGAGATTATGTATCTTGACTATATCCTATTTTCATTTTATTTTTTTCTTGTTGTTACAGGCAACTGAAAATGATATTTATTGACTGATCACTTATTATGTACTTCATGCTTTTTTGAAAAAAGTGATGTGCTGGAGTCAGCTCTGACTGGCACGTGAGAACAGATCGTGTGCATGTCTCCTCAGCTCCACGTTAGATGATTCCACACTGGCGCCTTAAAATCAGTCACTGCAATAGTTACACTATGGAAATTGGCAAACACTACAAATCAGGGTTTCCCACTTCCACATCCTCTGCGAGCTGGTTGTTAAACACTGACCCAGCACACCACTGGCTTTAAAATGAATGAACCCAGTTGATCCTCCTAACACTCCCATTTTACAGAATGGAAAATTAAATTTAGACAGAGTAAATAACAAAATAACTTACTACAAACTTTTTGGTAGCAGAGGAAGGATTAAAATTCACACCATCTACCTCCAAAGTTGATGCATTTAATCACTTAATCATGATGGAGAGAACACTTCCTAATTCATTTTATGAGACCAGCATTACCCTGATACCAAAGGCAGATAAAGACATCACAAAGAAAGAAAATTACAGGTCAATAACTCTTATGGATGCAAAAATCCTCAACAAAATACTTGGAAATCAAGTCCAACAGCATATTGAAAGGATTATACACCATGACCAGGTAGGATTTATCTCGGGAATGCAGGAGTAGTTCAACATAAGAAAATCAGTGTAATAAACCACATTAATAGAACAAAGGTAAAAAAACGAGAACAAAAACAAAAAACTATGATCATCTCAGTTGTTGCAACAAGGGATTTGACAACATCCAACACTCTTTCGTGGTAAAAACACTCAGAAAACTAGGAATAAAAGGGAACTTTTCTAACACGATAAAGGGCATTTATGAAAAGCCCACAGTAATAAAAGACTGCAAGCTTTCCCCCTAAGAATTGATAAAGCAGTGGCAGGGTTTGAGAGGATCGACTCCAATTTTGAAAAAAGCTCTGTGGATAAAATGCTATCAAACAGCATCACATGCTGAAGAGAAACCATTCATCAAATGAAGAGGTGACTGATGCAGCAAACTTCGCTGTTGTCTTATTTAAGAAATTGTCCCCGCCACCCAACCTTCAGCAGCCACCACCTTGCATCAGCAAGCAGCAACACCAAGACATGACCCCCTACCAGCAAAAAGAGTACAACTCGCTAGAAGTTCAGGTGATGCTTAGCAGCTTTTAGCAATAAAGTATTTGTTTAATTTAGGCATATACTTTGGTGTTTTATTTTTGTTTTTGTTCTTAGGTAAGCTTCTTAAGATTTTATTTATTTATTTTTCAGAGAGAGAGACAGAGAGAGAGAGAGAGAGCAGCAACAGGCAGAGGGAGAGGCAGGCTCCCCACTGAGCAAGGAGCCCAACACCGGGCATCATCCCAGGACCCTGGGATCATGATCTGAGCCGAAGGCAGACGCTCAACCAACTGAGCCACCCAGGCACCCCTACGTTGGTGTTTTTTAGACATGTTATTGCACACTTAATAGATTACAGTATAGTGTAACCACAACTCTTATATCCACTGGGAAACCCAAAAATGCACTTAACTTGTTTTATTGTGATATTCGCTTTATTGCAGTGGTCTGTAAACAAACCCACAATATTTCTAAGGTACAGCTATAAATGGAAAGACATCCATGTTCATGGATTGGAAGACTTAATATTGTTAAGATGGCAATACTCCCCAAAGTGGTTTAGAGATTCAACAGAATCTCTATGAAAATTCCAACAGTCTTTTTTGCAGAAATGGAAAAACCTATTCTCAAATTCATATGGGATTGCAAAGGGGCCCAAAATACACAAAACAATCTTAAAAAGATCAAAGTTGGATGGACTCACACCTCCTGAATTCAAAACTTACTACAAAGCTACAGTAATCAAAACAGTGTGATATTGGCATAAGGATAGACCTATAGACCAATGGAAGAGAATTGAGAATACAGATATAAACCCATACATTTTTGGCCAACTGATTTTCCATAGAGGCATCAAGTTCATTCAATGGGGAAAGATTAGTCTTTTCAGCAGAAAATGTTGGCACAACTGGATTTCCACATGCAAAAGAATGAAATTAAACCCCTACTTCACATCATATAGAAAAATTAACTCAAAATGGAATCATAGAACTCTTAGAAGAAAATACAGGGGTAAATCTTGGTGACCTGGATTTGGCTATGGATTCTTAGATATGACACCAAAAGTATGAGCAACAAAAGAAAAAAAATAGATAAGTTGGACTTCATCAAAATCAAAAACTTTTGTGCATCAAAGGATATTATTAAGAAAGTGAAAAGAGGCAGCCCAACTGTCTTGGCCCAGGCAGCAGCCACCACCACCAGGCCCAGCTGAGCATCTGGGGCATGTGGTGCTCTCCCCAGTCTGGTTCCCCTACAGCCTGCCCAGGTATCCAGAACTGGGCTCCAGCCAACACCTTTAAAAGCCTGGACATCAAGTACCCACTGTGGCTCATCAACAAGGAGAACATCAGCCATAATACCCAGTGGTTCTACTTTATCCTGCTGTGGCCCCATCATTCTAGGCCTCCCCATTGGCCAGCATATCTACCTGTTGATTTAAATCCACCAAAACCTGGTCATTTGCCCTATATACTCATCTCTGGCCATGACACCAAGGACTTAGTGGATTTGGTCATCAAGGTTTTCTTCAAAGGCATCCATCCAAGTTTCCTACTAGAGGGAAAGATGTCCCACTACCTAGAAAACAAGAAGGTTAGAGACATCATTGAGTGAGTTCCAGGGCTCAAATGGGCTGCTAGTCTATCTGGGCAAAGGGAAGTTTGCCATCTGTCCAGACAAGAAATCCCAACCCTATCACCAAGATGGTGAAGTCTGTTGGTGTGACCATGGGAGGAATGGGCATCATTCAGATGCTGCAGGTGATCCATGATGAGCATCCCATGTGCCAACTGCTCTTTGCTAATTGGACCAAGAAGGACATCCTGCTGCAGCCAAAGCTAGAGGAACTAAGGAAAGAACATTCCACTTGCTTCAAGCTCTGGTACATGGTGGAAAGAACCCCTGAAGCCTTGGACTACAGCTAGGGCTTTGTGAATAAGAGATGATCTGGGACCACCTACCACCCCCAGGAGTGGAACCACTACTGATCCTGCCCATGAGCCAGTATCCCTGCCTGTCCAACCTGGACCCCATGGGTCACTCAAAAGAGTGCTGCTTCACCTTCTGTTGGCCAGGCCCTGGCAGCATGCAGAGCCCAGATATCACCATGCCCTGTCTGGATCCACTACCCCCCACAATCATTCTTTAACACTGTGGCCCAAGTTCAGCCTGGCCTACTCATGCCCTGGGTGGTTGCCCAGCTGAGCTGACCTGGGGGGTCCCCCTTGGAAGCAGAGTTCTGTTTCAGGGGGGCCACAGCTGGCCACCTTAGGGCAAGTCCCTACCTGGCTCTCACTCAGCCCTGTCCCTATCCTCATGACTCGTCCCTCCTTCTGTCCTTCTCCTTGCCCTCTGCCATATACATACACTATAGGACTGAGGCTGCCAGCAGCTCGCTCTGCCCATCTTCAGTGGACCACAGTCTGGAAATAAACATAAATGTATGGGCAGCCCAGAGCTTCAGGGGCCAGGGGGCCCCCTGTGCTTTTGCTTGCCACCCGTCACTGTCTGCCTCAGAGCTACAGCTAGGCTTCAGGAGCACCTGACCCTACGTGAGGCCCATAACAACAGAAATTCTAGGGCGTGAGGGTGTGATTAGAGGGAGGGATGCTGGGGGTGAAAGGCTGCCTCTTATCCTAGGGCCTAAGCAGGCCCCAGCCAGCCAGGAGGTTGGCTCTCTGAAGTGGGAAGAGGGCGTTGGCTGAGGGCTCTGAGGGCTGGCACATGGGCCATCTTGAAACCACAGCATTTTCCCCTAACACACCCAAACATTCAGGCAGCTTGGGAGTTCCAAAGCTGTCAGCTTGGCAGAGTCCTATTCACCACGAAAAGGGAATTTGGATGGGGGGGGGGGGGAACTGGGCTCCTGGCTGGGGCCACCGACCCTAATGGCAGAGTTCTACCCCCTCCTCTTGCCTTGGCCCCCAGTGTGGGGGAGATTTTGGGCACAGCCTCCTGTCTAAGAGACATTCTCTGTGGCTTCCACATTGCCTTTAGACAATAGCTGTTAGCTTTTTGCATATCAACTTTGTCAGAAGATTTTTTACAAGCAGAAAAAAAAAGTTGAAGTAAAATTTTGCTAATATTTTTTTAAAAAGTGAAAACACAACCCACAACACAAAATGGGAGAAAATATTTGCGAATCATGTATCTGATTAGGATTTAATATCCAAAATACATAAGAACTACTATAGCTCAACCCAAAACAAATGACTCAATTTAAAAATGAGCAAAGTACTTGAATAGACATTTATCCAAAGAAGATATACAAATGACCAGTAAGTGCATTAAAAATGCTCAATGTCATTAGTCATTAGGAAATACAACTCAAAACCACAGTAAGATACCACTTCACACCTATAAGGATAGCTATAAAAAGAAAATGGAAATAACAAGTGTTGGCAAGGATCTGGAGAGATTGAAACCCTCATCCCCTGCGGTGGGAATGTAAAATGGCACCGTCCCTGTGGAAAATAGTTGGGCAGTTCCGCAAAAAGTTAAACGTAGAATTACCCTATGACTAGGCAATTCCACTCCTGGTAGACACTCAAAAGAATTGAAAAGAAGGACTCAAACAGGCACTTGTAAGCCAGTGTTCATTGCAGCTTTGTTCACAATAGCCAGAAGGTAGAAACAATCCAAGTGTCCGTCAGCAGATAAATGCATAAACAAAATGTGGTAGGAACATACAATAGGATACTCAGCCGTTAACAGGAATGAAGTTCGGATACATGCTACAACGGGGATGAACCCCGGAAGAAGTCAGATGCAAAGGGACAGATACTGTATGAAATATAGAATATATGAAATATCAAGAATAGACAAATTCATAGGGACAGAAAGTGCACTAGTGTTTATCAGGGCCTGGAGGAAGGGGGTATAGGAAATCTTGGCGTGAAGGGTTCAGAGTTTCTGTCTGGGGTGATGGAAAAGTTTTGGAAATAGATCATGGTGGTGGTTACACAACATTTTCAATAATTAACACCACTGAGTTGTACCCTTAAAAATGGTTAAAACGGCATCTTTTGTGTTATGTATATTTCACAATAAAAAAAAAATCCTAATTAAACTGTTCTTATCAACCCTCCAGTGAATTTTCCAGAATCTTCTTTTCTCCCTCCGTTGAGCCTAGTGACCTAATGTTGCCTACTTCTCTCCCAATTGCTTGAAGCCTTTTTCCTCCATGTTGTACACTTGGCAACACCTGCGGAGAAGCATGCACCAACCAGCGCTCTATGCTGGCCAACCACCAGCGCCCTGACAGGAACTGCTGATGTAGAGCACAGGGGATTAGGGAAAAAACTTTAAAAGGAGTACAAAAATATGTTGGTATTGTAAGTATGTATGTATCAAAAGTACACTGAATAAAAGTCCTAGAAAGCACAGGTAAACCACATTTGACTGCTCAGGGAACTTATGCAGGGAGATGAGCTTTTTCCTGGATCACCTCCCTCAGTGGTTTGGAGAACAAAACTGTGGCATCTCAAACTCCTGAGGCAGATTGTCCCCCAAGTATTAGGCCACAAAGACTGGATCTCTTTAAAAGATTTAGACCAGCCTTTATTGTGCTGATCCTTTCATGTCCTCCCTACGAATACTCTCTTGTTTTGTTTTGCTGCGTTTGGCACAATGTCTGTTTGACTACTTGGCCTTTTCACAGTTATCTTGAAGCTTCAGGGTGTTTTTCTGTGGGCCAGAACTTTGCTTTATAAAGTGAGAGCTTGGAACATAACAGCTTCCCTGACTCTGTTCTATCCCACAGGTCTGCCAACATGTCAAGGGCAAGGGGAAACTCCAATTGCGTTTTTGCTTTAGAGGCCTAGATGCATTTTTCTACATACATTTGTAAAAAGTCAGATTTTTAAATCTGAGTGTAAAACCATATACAATAATGGTTAAGAGATGAGGCACTGGCTGTCCTCAGATGTTCCACATCGACTCTGCCCCTACTGTGTGCCTCGGACAGGTATGCCTTCTGCCCCTGCGAGCAGCGATTTTCTCATCTGCACAGGGGAGGGTAATAACATCTACCTCAGAGGGTTATCGAGAGGTCTAAATGAGGGAAAGTACAAGAGGTACCTCCCACAGTGGCCGACACAGACTCTGTGCTCAAAGGGTTAACCCCTTAGTTACTTTATTCGTTGCAGAGCATCCACGAAAGCCCACAGACCTCCTGCATGAAATTTTCCCCAACAAACATGAATGAATGTCTTCTCTACATTCCGAAAACACTTCATGAAAATGCAAGTGATGCTGGAGCCATGTACCCAAACTTTGGTCAAATAAACTCTTAAGCTGGACGCCTGGGAGGCTCAGTCGGTGAAGCGTCTCTCCTTCGGCTCAGGTCATGAACTCGGGGTCCTGGGATCAAGCCCTGCATCGGCTTCCCTGCTCAGCGGGGAGTCTGCTTCTCCCTCTCCCCCTCCCCCCCGCACGTGATCTCTCTCTTTCTCTCTCATGCTCGCTTGCTCTCTCTCTCAAATACATAAAATCTTTTTAAAAAAATAAAACAATAAATAACAAAGTAATAAAATTAACTCTAAGTCCTTCGAGAGGAGGCAGCACTGTCGTGCGCTCTTGCCACCCTTAGAACCAGACAAAATGGGCCCTGAAGAAATGCTTGTAAATTGAAAGACTGAGAAGCAGTTTGGGGCCCTGCAAAAAGCACTGGACTTGTTGCCATAAGATTTAGGTGCTAGGCCTGGTTTTCATATGTGCAGGCTTTGTGAGACTGGCTAAGAAACTTGAAGGTAACTGATCTTCGGTCTCTGCGGGGTGTAATAAGCGGCCCAGCTGCCATAAATGGAATGTTTATGTCCCCCCCCCCGCCTAAGTTCATATGCTGAAGTCTTAACCTCCAATATGAAGGTATTAGAAGGGGCGACTTTGGGGAGGTGATCAGGTCACGAGGGAGGAGCCCTATTTCTGCCATGTGAGCACACGACGAGAAGCTGGCCGTTGGCTCCCCAGAAGGGGGTTCTCATTAGAACCTGAGCAGGCTGGCACCTCGATCTCAGATTTTCAGCCTCTAGAACTATGAGAGAGAAATTTCTACTGTTCATAAGCTGCCCAAGGGATAGTACTTTGCTACAGCTACCCAGTCCGAGACACTAACCTATTCTCAGTGCAGAACTGCTGAGAGACTCCGATGTGACACCATACGCATGAACGTGCCTGGTTAACTCCTACAGTGCTGCAAACGTCACCGTATGTGGATTCCTGCATTGTTGTTTGGAATCTACGTAAGTAACCCAGGTCTCCTACTGCCGTCTTCACTCTAGGCTGCTGCTAAATGTCCTTTGGTTCTGGAACTAGAAAGGAGCAGAAGAAGAGGAAAAAGAACTTGTAGGGTTTCAATCACTTACAATGAGGCTGTTGTCAACCAGTTAACAAGTTACAGCTAAAGTTAAAGCCCATTTGGTTCTACTGCAAGGATTAGGAGACTGATAGACTTTTAATGGTAAACTCTTAAGTCCACAAAGGCTTATGCTCCAAACTCCCGTTAGCAATAATGCAAACTACGCCTGTTAGGCCTGTGGAGAGATGAGAGTTGAATGGGATCTATAATCTATCTGACTCAATGTCATCAGTTTCCCAATAGCCCCTTCAAACAATCAGACGCCAGTGAAATGCCCTAAGTGGAACTAAGAGCATTGATTTAGGAGAACACAGACGGTCTAGTTCAATGACGCTTTTCAACATGAGGAGCCTACTGATATTTTAAAATCTTGATGTACCTGTGCACGTTTATTTTTTGTTGATTAAAAAAGAAAGGCGATCCTTTAATGATGAGAAGGTAATAAAAGAGGTAATATACATGAATATATCACCTCAAATATTTCCCCTAATATTTGGATTTCCCCTCTTCTTTTTATTATATAAAAATTGATCACATTTCTTGAGGCTTTTATAAATGAGAAAATCTTTCACATTGCCTTTGGTTTATAAGAAATGAACAAACCAAAAGGAAAGGAACATTGAGCTCTTTTATCTCCTTCAAAACAATCACTGAAGGCCTCCTTTGGATAGTCATGCAACACTGTGCTTGCTTGGAATTTTCCCAATTACAGAAGCACAAATACTATTTCTCCCTTATTCTTACACTACATTTGTTCAGTTATCAACTCCTGTCACAACTTCCCCTAAATATCAGATATCTGCCCGTTTCCTTCTAGTGCCATCACACCCACCCTAGCCGCAGCTCCTTTATTTATTTTGAGAGAGAGAGAGAGAGGGAGAAGGAGAATGAGAGCGAGCAGGGGGAGGGGCAGAAGAAGGAGAGAGAGAATCTCAAGCAGACTCCCTGCCGCGCAGAGCCTGACACGGGGCTCCCTCTCATGACCCTGCGATCATGACCCTGGGATCAAAACCTAAGCCAAAAGCAAGAGCTGGACTCTTAACCGACTGAGCTACCCAGGCACCCTCAAGCTGCAGCTCCTTTAAAGCAGACCCAGACTGAGCTAGTAAATTCATGGGTGTTCTTCTTTCTTTAAATCTCCTGATACTGCAGTCCATCTCACATTCTATTACTGCACAGAGCATAAAAAATCTGTGAGGGCAGGGACTGTGCCCTACATTTCCTTATATTGTAGGTACAGTGACCATATTTCCTGAACAAAAAATCTAGACACGTGTACATTTATAAAGAAAAATAAAAAGAAATCTGAAATTGGACTTTTCTCCCCAAATCTGGGGATATTGCTATCTAACAGATGCATTCTAGCAAAATGTATTCTACATTGTATATGTAAAACACACATGACTGATGGGTTGATTGCTTAGCCTGTTTAGAATAGCCTGTTTGGGGCGCCTGGGTGCCTCAGTCGGTTAATCGGCTGCCTTCAGCTCAGGTCATGATCCCAGGGTCCCAGGATCGAGTCCCGCATCAGTCTCCCTGCTCAGCAGGGAGTCTGCTTCTCCCTCTGCCCCTTACCCCACTTGTGCTTGCTCTCTCTCTCTTTCAAATAAATAAATAAAATCTTAAAAGAAAAAAAAAAGAATAGCCTGTTTATAAACTGATAGACTGAAACCCTTATATGGCCCTCGATCTTTTGTTGTTGTTGTTCTGCACTTGAAAAACAAATAAGTTTCAATTGATTGCCAGCAGTTAAAAATTGCTGATTTCACATAAAAATCAAGCTACTCTTGAAAAATGTGAAGATCTAAGAAGACTGGGTCATTAGAAATCAGCTCGAGCTAAAGTCTACCCAAAATGGGGAAATCTAATAAAACTGGAAACCCAAAGGGGGCCATACTTCCAGTGTCAACAGGAAAGGAAGCTGCTGCACAGAAAAGGACAAGAAGGAAACGTGCATGTCTGGATCTTGGCACTTGGGGGAGGAGACACCTACATCTATACCAATGTCGTCCTCCAAGTGCCAAGGATAGTGTGATTATAAATTACCAAAAAATACTTATATATATATTTTTTAATTTTTAGTTTTATTTTTATACAATGAAAGGATGTACTTGGTAGAACTGTATTATTCTTGGTAGAACACAGTTCAAAATGTGTTTGTCTAAAATAGTTTGAAAAACAGAATATTCCAACTGATTAAACGCTTGGATTAATTCTGAGTTGCCATGCAACACTCTATATACATTATAAATATTGGAAGAATTAGAATATGAGTCAATGAAAACAAAATTTACATTAACCATAACCTTTTAAAAATTATACCATTTTTAAAACTGTCACTTTTCTTTTATGCATCAGGAATACAATTCCTACTGCTTTCCTGTTCATCATAAGCATCAGTTTGTTAGCAAACAGACATTATACCCTCCTGCCAGCTGGACTGCCCCTTCCTCAGGATGCCCCCAGCCCTATGCTGTGCCTTTTTCTATAGCTCCATAAGCGACCTTATATTATATACGGTCATTTGCTAAGTCTACTTCCTTCATCGTATTAAAAGTTCTATATGGCACAAACATTGTGTTTGTAACCTACACAGTGAGCATTCAAAACACATTTTTATATTTCAAACTAATTTCTCCCAACATGAGTGAGGAGTAAAACAAATATTTGTAGCAACTATAATTGTTGCTTCATTTCAAGTAAAGTAAGAGAAAAAAAGAAAATAAAAACTTAATAGATAATTAATCTTTGATGAGAAATTTATGGAATGCTTACTTTGTGGCACATACCATGCTAAATGCTTATAAATTAGTTCTCAAAATTCTCAAAACAATCAATGAGATATATGGTACTCTATTAACAGAGAGAAAACTGACAATTAGGGATTAAATCATGCATGCAAATATTTGCTGAGCAGGTGCTCAGGGCACATTGAACTATCAGTGGGGATATAACAGAGAATCGACTCTCTGCCTTTTGGGGAACTTCTTTTCTTTTTTTTTTTTTTTTAAGATTTTATTTATTTATGTGACAGAGAGTCAGCCAGGGAGAGAAGGAACACAGCAGAGGAGTGGGAGAGGAAGAAGCAGGCTCCCAGCGGAGGAGCCCGATGTGGGACTCGATTCTGGAACGCTGGGATCACGCCCTGAGCCGAAGGCAGACGCTTAATGACTGCGCTACCCAGGCGCCCCGGGGAACTTATTTTCTACTGGAACATGCTAAGATGATGTTAGAATACATAATATATTAGCATTCTAGATTTATATATCACTCTATGCAAATGATAAGCTTGGACAATGTGAGTTCATGTCTGAAATGGGCCCATTCTCAAATAAAAATTTGAGACTGGAGCACCTGGGTGGCTCAGTCGGTTAAGTGTATGCCTTCAGCTCAGGTTATGATCCCAGGCCCACATTGGGCTCCCTGCTCAGCAGGGAGCCTGTTTCTCCCTCTCCCTCCACATGCCCCCCTGCTTGTGCTCTCTCTCTCTGTCAAATAAATAAACAAAATCTTAAAAAAAAAAAATCTGAGACTGAAGAGCTGAGGCTCAGACCCTCATGACCTTGTCAAGGTAAAAGTAACTCTCAAAGGTCACTCTGTCCTTGCTGGCAGCATTCAGCCTGTGCAGATCTGATCTCTAAACTTCTAGTAAACAGAAAATATTCTCAAGAGAAGATTTGTAATAAAAGGAATCAGATAGAAATAAGATACTATGGGATTAAAGAAATAAAAGAATTAAGGCCACACCTTTGAAAGCCAGATATTTTTCTGTCTCGCATATAAACCTCAGTGAAGAGCAGGGGGAAGCCACAGCAGAACAGAAGTCAATGCACAGAAGGGACTTTGGCCTCTTGGCCTCTAAGTGGGATGGGATGTCTAGGAGAAGGATGACACTTCCAGGCACCATCACAATTCATGCTGCAAAGCTGTGGCCCCTAGCTGCTATGCCATTTTGAGTTTTATTTACCTCTCTGGAGCTGGACACAAGAGGAGCCACCCGGTTCAAAAATGCAGAAAGAAAAAAGGAACAGTTTCAGGTCTGAAATTCTCGAATTTGCATCAGACACTTCCTGTCAAACACTGAAGTTGCTGGGATAGACTGTGAGAGTTCGTCTCACTAGGCCAGTGCAATTTAATCATTAATCTTCAAGGTTTTCATACCTAATCCCCAGTGATATGGGGCATCTTTGGGGAAGTTTCATTCAAATAAAACTGAAGTTGAACTCAGAAAGGGAACAGAAAAGTGGTTCTAGAAGCTACCTTCTAATTCTGGGTGGGCAGAAAATTGTCTTCTACTCTAATGTAAAGCAACATAGTGGGGCACGTCGGTGGCTTAATCAGTTAAGCATCGGCCTTCAGCTCAGGTCATGATCTCAGGGTCCTGAGATCCAGCCCCATATGGGCTCCCTGCTCAGCAGGGAGTCTGCTCCTCTCTCTCCCTTTGCCCCTCCCCCTTGCTTGTGTGTGTGTGCGTACTCTCTCTCTCTCTAATGATAAAATCTTTAAAATAAATACATAAATAAATAAAATAAAATAACACAGAACAATTTTCTCATCAACCACAATATGATCTAGGAAATCTGAGGCCAAGTCACCAAACTATTTCTAAATGCAATGACTTGCAAGTAGAGACTGACCACAGTGGCTTTGTATCCCTGAAAATCTACTCAAACATACTTCGGGAAGGGAGACGAACACAGCACTCAACATGAAGAACAGTATCTCTCTGACATTAGAAACCATTGAGACAAGGCGAACGTGAACTACAAATATGAAGGCATGGAGAAAGCCTGAGGAAACCAATCTGATTTCTTCTATGGCAGCCCAGATAACAAACTGAAGACACTCCACGCTTACTATATTTATGCTTAAGGCAATTTAAAAAATGAGGTCTTAGCCAAAAAGCCTCTACCTGGCCTTCAAAAAATACTTAAATTTTTTGGATGGGCTATGAAAACTAAATTGTCTACATAAAATCTGTACAGCAGGGACCCGTTTTCAGCAGGTAAGCCTATTTACAAGTAAGAACGTTTTACTTTCATAGCATTGGCCTGTTTTGTTTGAAGAAAATATTTGTCTTTTGATAATTTATATCCACACACATGGTTCACACCCCAATTCACCCTACTTTTGTAGTTCAAAACAAAATAACAACAACAACAACACAGAAACAAAACAAGGGGGATATTCATTTGGTCCTGAGTAAATAGTTACCCCCAGAAAACTAGTAAAAGTAAATACAAATGATCTCTCAGTGAATGAACTTCAATCTATGCCTCAAAGAATTTCTACAGATAAAACCCAAGGAATATGAGCTTAGAGTAAAAAATCCACAAGACACACAAGCAAAGAAGGCAAAGTAAACGAAAGCTAGCACAACAGCCGACAAAGATCAGACCTGCAGCATCGTTGGATATGGAATGGCAACTGGGTATAAAATAAGAAGGTTTAATATTAGTTCATCCAACAAATATTTTTTTGAGTACCTTCTATTTGCCAGGTAATATTCTAAGCTCTGAGGACAAAGCAGCTAACACAACAAATACCCCAGCTCTTAAGGAGGTTACATTTTAGAAGAGGGAGACTAGTAAAATATGTAGCATGGGAGGTGGTGGGGGAAAGCTGAGTGAGAGATACAAAATACTACAATGGAAGATATCTGCTGTACTTACAGCCACATGAGGATTAGCTTTAGGTATGAAGGAAGATCTGAGAATTCTGGGCTTTTTTTTTTTTTTTTTTTTTGACAGAGAGAGAGAGAGAGAGAGAGCACAAGCAGGCAGAGCAGCAGAGGGAGATGGAGAAGCAGGCTCTCCTCTGTACAGGGAGCCTGATGGAGGCCTTGATCCCAGGACCCCGAGATCATGACCTGAGCTGAAGGCAGATGCTTAACTGATTGAGCCACCCAGGCGCCCCGAGTTCTGGTCTTCTTAACATAAACAGGGATGTAGGCAAAAGGAGATTGCAATGCCAGATAGTGGTGGTAAGACCCTTATTGGGGGGTGGGGTGGAGTCTCTTCTCAACAGCACACAGAGTCCTAGGCTTCCCTCTTCACCCCTGCCAATGCCTATGTGAGGGGTAGGGAAGGAATGATCTATCTGAAGCTCAGGTTACATGAGAGATCCCTCTCTTTTCCTGCTGATGGAGGCCTAGAGGCCAGGGGACAGATTGGCTTACCTTTGAACCTTTGTTTCAAGAAATGGAAGTTGGTAGATATGAGCAAGAAACAAGAGACTATACAGAATTGTCCAACAGAACTTCTAAGAAAGAAAAAAAGGATAGAAATTAAAAACTCAAATGCAAAAGGAGACTGGACACAACTGAAAAAAGAATTAGTGAACTAGAAGTCAGATGCTAAAAAACTAGCCAAATGCAGATTCAAAATATGAGAGATTACAAGACTTGGATGATAGAATTAGGTCTAATATACCTGTGATCAAAATTCTCTGAAGAGTTAGCAAAAAATGAGAGAGAGGAAACATTCAAAGAGATAATAGCTGACAATTTTCCAGAATCTTTGAAAGTTATGATCCTGGCCACAGCAGGCATTTAAGTTTTGGACTCCTTGTCTATAAGTAAAAGTTTTTATTAAACCACCTTCTAGAAATATGTCTTTCACTGAACACTACTTTACAGTTTATAAAGGGCCTTCACATACTAAAGTCTATGCTACATGTCTTTAGATTAGTCTAGGATTTGTTTTCCTGATAGGAAACTGAAATAATCTCCAGGCATGCACTAGTATCAAGGCCTTTCTCCTTAAAGCAGAGAAGAGAAAGTTACTCATGACAAAATTTACTGATGATTACTACAGCACACTCTTCAATGTGGTGGACATGGTAGCTACTACTGCTGAATTTGGTTGATTCTCTGCAGTTTCCACTTCGACATTCGTCCAGGATATTGCCTTTGCAAATTTTCCTATCTTTTGTTTTTTCTCCCTAGGAATGATTTTGGGGGTCTATTGAAGACAGTGCTTTTCAGTAGGTTAAGTGGTAAGATCCAATTTCATCATGACCTCGGAAGCTCCATAAATAGCTTTCTCTATTTACTAAGTGAACAAGGTCAGAACCTTCTTAGCATGACATAATAGGCTATTATTTTTATTATTTTGCATTCTGTCACTATTCTCCTTTCCAAGTCTACTCTCAATACAAGCACACAAGACAACTCACAATTTTCCCAAATATATGAACACGTACTAGGCTCTCAGGCCTCCATGCTTCTGTACAGAAAACTCCCTTGACCCTTTCATTGTTCCTCCCTTCTTTTTTCAATGCTCCTCACTCACCTCCTCCCACCTAAAATCCACTGGTCTCAGAATACTCAACTGGTTTTTCAAGAAATGGGCATAAGACATGAACAGACATTTCTCCAAAGAAGACATAAAAATGGCCAACAGACATGAAAAAATGCTCAACATCACTCGGCATTAGAGAAATACACTCAAAACCACAGTGAGATACCACCTCACACCAGTCAGAATGGCAAAAATTAACAAATCAGGAAACGACAGATGTTGGCGAGGATGCAGAGAAAGGGGAACCCTCCTACACTGTTGGTGGGAATGCAAGCTGGTGCAGCCACTCTGGGGAACAGTGTGGAGGCTCCTTAAAAAGTTAAAAATGAGCTACCCTAAGACCCAGCAATTGCACTACTAGATATTTAGCCAAAGGATACAAACATAGTGATTCAAAGGAGCACATGCACCCCAATGTTTATAGCAGCAATGTTCACAATAGCCAAAGTATGGAAAGAGCCCAGATGTCCACTGACAGATGAATGGATAAAGAAGAGGTAGTATATATACACAACGGAATATTACTCAGCCATCAAAAAGAATGAAATCTTGCCGTTTGCAACAACGTGGATGGAACTAGAGAGTATAATGTAAATAAAATAAGTCTCAGAGAAAGACAAACACCATATGACCTCACTAATATGTAGAATTTAAGAAACAAAACAGAAACATAGGGAAAGGGAAGAAAAATAAGACAAAGACAGGGAGACAAACCATAAGAGACTCTTAACTACAGGAAGCAAACTGAGGGTTGCTGGAGGGGAGGGGCGGGAGGATGGGGTATCTGGGTGATGGGCATTAAGGAGGGCACTTGATGTAATGAGCACTGAGTGTTGTATGCGACTGATGAATCACTAAATTCTACATCCGAAACTAATAATACACTATATGTTAATTAAATTGAATTTTTAAAAAACTCAACTGGTTTTTTATGACCCTTCTCAAACTGGGCATCTGACCACCCAAAGCTTTCTCTGACATTTATGGCACCTTGCGCTACAAAGTATTCATCTCTGTATCCAGGCGTGTCTGGCATGTGATGGGTGTTCAATAAATTCTTGGTAAATAAATGGTACAGAAAGTCTGGGAAAACACTGGGGTGGGGATGGGGTGGAGGGAATCAAGCTTAAAAGGTCACTGTAGAGCAATCTTTATCCCTGGACCCAGAAAAACCACATCAAGGAAATTTACCTACATCAATAATTGAGATGTGCTCAAAGATGTAGCTACAAGGCTCACACTTCATTGCTGTCTCAATAGCAAAATCCTGGACACAATTTTAATCCTTCAGTTGACTTCAGCTAAATAAATGCACAATGGAATACTAAATACCCATTTAAAACACATATGGGAAAAAATAGAAACATATATGGAAAATATTTAGGGGCATGTCATGATATTTTATTCAAGGAAAAAAGGCTGTTCAAGGAAAAAAGCAGTGTGTTCAGTCTGCTTACATTTAATGCTATACATCAAATTGTCGATGGTTTCCTCAGTGTGGGATTTCAATTTTTTTTAATCTTCTGATTCTACAAAAAAAAAAAATCTAACTTGTGTACAATGAGTAGTAATTACTTTTGTGATTAAAAAAAGGAGGACTTCGTTTTTAAAGGAGAGAGCCTTGTCCTTTCGTGGTCTGACTTCCCTTTGGAGCTCCAACTCTTCTGACATGCCATTCATAGTCCCAGCATTCCAGGGTGCCCAAGGGAAAAGGGCTGCCCAGGTATTTTAGCCTCATTTCACAAAATAGTGGCTTGGAAGGGAAAAACAGTTGCTCCAGTGCTCAGTGATTTTAAAACCCAAACAGTTCCCAAGATTTGGCAATGACAGAAAACTTGCATTAGCAGGCTTCACTTTTCAAGATAAACTCCTCTCAAAATTCTGTGCTGACCCTGAAATCATTTGCCATGGAAGGGCTCTGTCCCATCCAGGAGAAAATCTGAAAGCCAGCATATTCCTTCCTACCCTAATCTACATTTACTTGGACATTCCACAGCAAGAAGCCCCCCCCAACCCACTCCACTTCCACACACAGACACAACTTTATCTTTTACTGGGCCGCAGCTCTTCCGAAAGGGGCCCAGTCCTAGCCAGCAAAGAGGCCCAGGCCCGGAGGGCTGGCTCCACGCCTGAGGTGCTGGGTCCCTCTCTGGGGGGTGGCAGACAGGCCAGCTGCGAACCCGGGGACTTGACTTCCTCCTTCTTCCCGGAGGTCCCCGCCCACATCACCGTCATCAGGTCTCCGAGGAAGTCACGTTCTGGCCTCAGAGCTGTTCTTAAGCTTCTGGGAGGAAAAGGGAGGTGAGGTGGCAAGAGCCCTTGCACACTTCCAAGAGACAGGGCCCCCAGCTCGCCGTCTGTCACTAATTAGATGGAGATGGGGGTAAGTGATTTTCCCGTCGACTGCGTTAAATCTTTCATCTGTCAGAGAGGGTACTGACCTAAAATGACTGCGTCCCCTCTCCATTGTTAGAAGGGAGAGTGCCCAGATGTCCCCGGGAGCGCTGCAAGAAGAAAAGAGAATTAATATGTATTGAGGATCCTCGAGGTGCTAGCACCATGTAAACACGGTCTTATTTAATCCTCCAATAGATCCTTTATGTTAGGTGTCCCCGATCCCAATATATGGTTTGAAAGCAGAGGCAGAAGCTCTGCGAAATGCTTTCCAACCTTGTCCACTTCGTGATACGCTTGGACCAAAATATTTTTACGGCACACTTGGGCGAAAGTGAGCACCAACCAGAAGCACACTGCGCCCGCTGCCCCAGAAAGAGGGGCTCCACCTCTCAGTGTACCTGTCCCACCTGTTACCTGTTTGCTGCTCACGGGAATGAAAGCCGGGAAGAGGCTGATCCATGAGAAGTAGGACACACAGCTGTGTCAAGACAGACTTGGATTTGCTTCGCAGCTCTGCCTTCGGTTTGACTTCAAGCACGTAACTTGGTATTTTTTGAGCCTGTTTCCTCACCTCTAAGTGACGCTAATAATAGTACGCACGTCACTAGGGCTGTGACATGAGTGATGAACCGGACCAAAAGTTTATCAGCGAGCCTGCGCCCAGAGAGCGCGTCCCGCCTGGGCTCCCCGGGCCACCCCGGCGCAGGCCCCGCGCAGGGGAGCGGGGAGGCGCGGGCCCGGGGCAGCGCGGGGGCGGCGGGGAGGCGCCGGCGGCCCGGGAGGTTCCGGGCTTCCGCGCAGACTTCTGCGTACCCGGACGGCTGCGTCACCGGCCCAGAGCGCGAGCCGGCCGGCGGGGGCGGGGGCGCGGCGCCGCTGGAAGCCCGGGTGTTCTAACCGAAAGTACCGGCCCGGACTTCCCCGCCGCGGTCGCCGCGGTGAGTCTGCGGCACCCCTCCCCCCCGGGTCGCCGCGGGCCGCAGGGGAGCCGCGGCCGCCGTTCCCGCTCTGGCTCCCGCCCCCTCGGCGCGCGGCCCCCGGCGGAGCCCCGCGAGGCGCGCGGGGGCGGTCTCTGGCGCCGAGAAGGGGCGGCCCCCACGCGCTTCTCCACCCTCGGCCTCTGCTCGAAGCGAGGCTCTCTTGGCCCGGGCTTGGGGCCATCCGGATCCCCGCCGTCCCGGCCGCGCCGTCGCGCCTCACGGTTCCCTAGGGAGGAAAAAAAATTTGGCACTGTGGCAGCCTCCCCCGCTTATTTCCACCCCGGCCGCCCGCCCGACTCGCCCCATTGCACAATTCCTGCCGTGGAATTGCCGCGTGACTCGGACGGAGCCCAAAAATGTTTCCCAGGTTGCCTCCGCCGAGAAAGGAGCGGCTGGGTATCCCGCTCTGACCCCAGGCGCCCTTTAAATTCTATTTCTCCGGGTGACTGGGTAGCCCTTTACCAAGCAGAGCTCGCCCTTTTCAGAGAAAGAACAGCTCACTAGCCCGCCGTACGTCCGCCCTACGTTGATTGCAACCGACACGTTTCTTTTCCCCGTGTATATTTTCAGTGAAACACTCTATTGGGGGAAGAATTCAGGAGCTGGTTTTAAAGGAGGACGAGGAGTGAATGCTTAAAGTCGTGGAGACAAAATTTTGAGCTCTCCGAAAATCAGTGTTAGCACTGATGGTGCACAGTAGGCACTGGATAGATAGGGGCTGAATGAACGATGGAAGGAGGGATTTAGATGGCTCTGTGTAGACCAACGCTTTCATTTTGCAGATGAGGAAATTTAGAGGTTAAGTGACTTGCCCAGGGTCGCCTAGCTGATTAATGTGGAAGGCGGGAATAGAATTTGTCTCTCGTTTCAACGTGAAATACTTACTAATTATGAGACGGGTGTACCTTTCCCTCTACAGGAAAATAAAACACCTTCTGCAGTCATCTCTGCAAATCCTTACTCTATGCCCTCTTCCTTCCCATCTACAACAAACAGAACAAAGCAACAACTCCCAAACACGATACATGCATGTAATAGGCTGAATTTGGCAATGCCAAAGCAAGATGTTCGCAAGGTACTTTTTGTCTTATCCCCGTAAGTTAATCATAAAATAGGCGAAGAAGAAGAAGAAGAAGAAGAAGAAGAAGAAAAGGAAGGAAGGAAGGGAGGGAGGAGGGAGGGAAGAAAGGAGGGAAAGGGAGGGTGGGTGAGAGGGAGGAAGGAAGAAAGAGAGGAAGGAAGAAAGAGAACAGAAAAAGAAAGAGAAAAAGAAAAAGAAACAACAGTGCTTCTCCAAAATGGTATGGAAGATACCATTTGCCACTAGCCTTTCTTTTATAAGTACAGTGTTTGGTGTTTTGCATGGGAACTGCTAGACTTGTGAGTAACTGTCAGGGTTGCTCTGAGACTGGTCAGATATTTTGCTCAGGCTCAGAATAGATGTGTAGCTCATCTTTCAGAAGAGACAAGCTGCAATCTGTGAGAACACAAGGGACTTCAACGACAGTCATGCAGATGGCTGGACAGCTTGTTGTCTTTGAAGTTTCAAGGCTGACCAAGTATACCAAATGTCTAATTTAGGGAACAGAATTGCCAAACAAGTTGATGTTAAGGTCGAAGGAATCAAAACTGTAAGTGGCAATCATGAGTAAAACTTCATTCTTTTGTGGGTTGTCAACAATAGTTTCCACAATGATGATGATGATAGTTACAACAATAACATCCAAATACAAATTCTTCTCCAAGAAGATGGGGGGGTTGCAGTGATAGAATCAAATTATGAAATGTCTCATCTTGTAGGTCAGCCAGATACACTCTGACCCGGAGCAATCTGTTTTTTAACTCTGCTGTCTCTACCCTGTCTCTACCTCTGATATCTTGAAGGTGAGAATGAATACAAAATTGCTTAGAAAAATTTGAAATTCTAGACAGCCAAGGTAGAATATGTCAATTTTGGTTTGATAATCCTACCCAATGTTCATGAAATCAAAGCATCACCTCCCGTGCTTTCCCACTTTGCAGTTCCCGCTTGGCCAGTCATTATACCAGGCTACAGAACCTGAACTTTAGAAACACAAAATGTTGGCCCCTATTACCGCACTGCTTTGCTGCTTGAGAAAAGGCATCTGATCAAACAAAAGCCACCTTTTCCAACTGAGATCTTAAGAATAACAACCTGTTTGGATGCAGGTGAAATTTTTTGTATATTGCATATTTCACTCAACACCGTTGTGTAACTCCTGTCAAATTTTTGCAAGGAAAATACCTCAGGACAATCTCAATTGTTATCAACATTAATTAATTTAGCTCTGAGATACTTATCAGTCATGGTATAGCATTTTGGAATTTTGGGTAGAAAAGGTGTAATTATACTCCTTCATTTTATAGATGAGAAACTGAAGGCGATTGAAATTCAACAGTAGATGGAGTTCCTGACACAGTCAAAACCAGAACTGAACGTTCTGATTTGCCACGTGTCTTACAAAATCATCATCACAGACTTCATTTCAGTGTGTGGTTCTGCGTGAGGCATGGTGCTTGGAACTGGGGATAGGAAAGGTATAAGGTAGAAGGGGTTTGCAAAGATTTTATAGTCTAATTGGTGATGTAGGTCAATGTTTCTCAAACTTTACTGTCCACAGGAATCACCTAGCGAGCTTGGTAAAATGCAGCTGCTGATTTATTGGTTCTGGGGTGGGACGTGCTTTGCCACTAACATGCTCCAAGGAGACACCATTTCTGCTGCTCCGCAGACTAGACTTTGAGTAGCAAAGTGTAGGACATATAAAGCTAATTAACAGTCTAGCAACCTAAGAGAAACAAAAAGAATAATAGAATCTTCTTAGCCTGTTTGAAATGGATGTTACAAAGCTCATGCTCCTTACTTCTAAGAATGTCCCTCAGAGGCTCAGAACACATTTACTGTTAAAACCTATTTTTGTCTCTGGGAGTGCAACATATAGGAATTAAGGAAATAGTGGGGCAAGGAGAAAGAAAGGAGAAAAGTGATGGCAAGAAATACCATCAAAGGAAGACATAGAGACACCATAAAAATTTTTTTGAAAAAATGTAAACTTATGGCAGCCAAGATATCAATACTTCTGGAGAGTATCAATAAAAATTGATGTTGAGCAATGGATTCAGAGCCAAGCAGTCTTAATTCAAGTTCTGGTAGGCCATTTAGTAACTATATGATCTTTAGGCATATATGTAACATGTTTAGCTTCAGTTTCCCTATCAAGAAAAAAAAAAGAGATAATACCTCGAATCTCCCTAGATTGAATAATTCTATAGTAAAGCACTTGACACAGACACTTTGAAGAATGTACAAAGCTTCACAATGTAGCTTAGGTTTAGAAACTCAGCAATTTTATTAAAAGCAATGCAGTAACAAATAATTCCAATCTTACACAAACTACTTCAGAGAATAGAAAAAGTAGGTACCCTCCGTGACTAATTTTATGAGACTGTTGTAACCTAACTACAATAACCTAATTAGGATAATGCATACAAGAAAGGAAAATAAAAGGCCCATAATCACTCGTTAGCATAACTCCTAAAATGCAGAGAGGAAGGTTAGTTTAACATTAGAAAATCAATTAATGTAATTAATGTGATTAACAGATTAGAGGAGAAAAATCATATGATCATCTCAATTTCAGGAGAAAAAAAGCCTACATCAAATACTACGCTTAACGGTGAAATGCTGAAAGTATTCCTTTAGAGATTTGAAACAAAACAGGATTGCCTGACATAATCATTCAAATTTAACGTTATTTTGGAAGTCCTAGTCAGTATTTTTGGTTTTTTACATTTTTTCCCCAGCCATTCTTTTTGTTTTACCTTGACATTAAAGGTAGGAAAAATACACACACACACACACACACACACACACACACTCATTGGAAAGGACAAAACAAAACGCATTATTTGCAAATGATTTGATTGTATATGCAGAAAACCTAAAAGAATTTATAGATAAATGATAAGAATTTATAAGAGAGGTTAGCAAGATCGTAGGATTCAAAATCAGTATTATTATGGTAGGCAGAATGAAGTCCCTCTCCCCTACAAAGATGTCCAAATCCCTGAAACCTGTGGATTTTTGCCTTACATATCAAAAATGACTTTGTAGATGTGATTAAATTAAGATGATTGTATTATCCTAGATTATCTGGGTGAGCCAAATGTAAAACTTAAAACTGAAAAATTGTGTCTCAAAAGTCAGTCAACCTATTGTTGCTGGCTTTGAAGGGGGAGAAGGGGGCTACAAGCCAAGGCATGTGGGCAGCTCTAGAAACTGGAAAGGCCAAGGAAGCAGATTCTCCCCTAGAGCCTCCAGAAAGCAGCAAAGCCTCCAACATCTTGATTTTAAGCCCAGTGGAACCGATTTTGGACATCTGACCTACAGAACTGTGAGATAATAAATTTCTGTCATTTTATACCACTAAGTTTGTGGCACCTTGTTACAGTAGCCTTAGAATAATACAATTACAAAGTAATTCATTTCTAGATACCAGTTCACAAATGAAAGGCAACACCTAGCACGTTTGTGGTAGCATCCACATTTATATGTTAAAAAATTACCCAGGAATAAATCTAACTAAATATATGCAAGAAAATCATAAAACATTATTGAATGTTGTTGAATAGATAAATGGAGATATGCTATGTTCATGGACTTGAAGATTTAATATTTAAAGATGTGAATTCTTCCCCAAACTAACCTATAGATTTAGTTACAACTCCAGTTAAAATCCCAACAGACTTTTTTTGGTGGAACTTGACAACTTGATTCTAAAATAAGTCAAAAGGCCAAAAATAGCCAAGACATTCTTGAAGAAGAAGGAGGGGCTTGCCATTAAGATACTAAAATGCAGGGGCCCCTGGGTGGCTCAGTCGATAAGCCTCTGCCTTTGGCTCAGGGTGTGATCCCAGCATTCTGGGATCGAGCCCCGCATCGGGCTTTTCCGCTGGGAGCCTGCGTCTTCCTCTCCCACTCCCCCTGCTTGTGTTCCCTCTCTCACTGGCTGTCTCTATCTCTGTCAAATAAATAAATAAAATCTTAAAAAAAAAAGATACTAAAATGCATAAAGTCATTATAATGAAGATAATATGGTAATGGTCCAAGCATAGAAGAATAAATCAATGAATCTGAAGAGAGAGGGCAGACCTAGATCCACAAATATATAGGCAAAGGGGGACGCAGAATAAAGGAGAAATGATGGAGCCCACAAGAAACAGTGCTGAGATGTCTGGGTATTTATAGTTACAAAAATAAAATTGGATCCTTACTTCATACCATACATATAAATAATCTCCAAGTGAATTAAAAAATCTAATGTAAAAGGCAAACCATAAAAATTTTTCCCTGGGGTAGGGAAAGTTTTCTTCAGACATAAAATGTATAAACATAAGAGAAAAGATTGGTAAATTAGACTACATTAAAATTGAGAACATTTATTCATCAAAAAACTTCATAAGATACCCACCATCCACTGGAAGAAGATGACTATTTGCAACACATTTAAAGTGATAAAAGAGTAGTAACAAAAATACACAAAGAGGGGCGCCTGGGTGGCTCAGTCAGTGAAGTGTCTGACTCTTGATTTCAGCTCAGGTCATGATCTCAGGGTTGTGGGATGGAGCCCTGAATCAGGCTCTGCGCTTAGTGGGGAGTCTGCTTAAGATTCTGTCTCTCCCTCTGCCCTTCTCTCCTCTCTCTCTCTCTCTCAAATAAATAAATAAATAAATAAATAAATCTTAAAAAAATAGACACAGAGAATACTTAGAAATTAGTAACAAACACAAAAAAGGAAAATGGACAAAAGACTAAATAAAACAGAAACTTCACAAAAGGAGAAACTCAAATAGCCAGTAAACATATGAAAAGATGCTCAACGTTAGCAGTAAGGCCTAAAATGCAAAGTAAAACCACACTGAAATATTTTTATATATCCGTCAGATTGATGAAAGTAAGTTTGGCTGTTCCAAATGTAGAAACTACCATGGAACAATGGGAACTTATACATCACAGATTAGAGCATAAATTTGCGGGGCGCTTGGGTGGCTCAGTTGGCTAAGTGTCCAACTCTTGATTTTAGCTCAGGTCATGATCTCAGTGTTATGGGATCGCACCCTGCCTTGGGCTCCATGCTCAGTGGGGAGTCTTCTTGAGATTGTCTCCCTCTCCCTCTGCCCCTCCCTCCTCAAATAAATAAATAAATAAATAAATCTTTTTTAAAAAAAGCACAAATTTGTATAAGCACTTAAAAAAACAGTTTGGCTTTACCTCGGAAGACTGAACATGTCAGTATCCTACGACTTTACAATTCTGCTCCAAGTTATATACCTTCAATTAGAAACTCTGGCACTAGGAAATATATACATGGATGTTGATAGCAGCATCGTTCATAATAACAGCAAGTTGGAAGCAATCCAAATGTCCACCAAGGGTTGAATATATAATTAATTATTGTACATGCATAAAAGGAACTACTGTACAGCAATGAAAAACACAGGAACACAGATAATACAAGCACAAGGTTGAAAGAAGCAAACCCCTGAAGAAAATACACAATATGATTCTGTTTATACTAAGTTCAAAACAGACAAAACTAAACACTCTTGTTTAGGGATGAGCATAGGTCCTAAAACTAAAGAAACCAAAGGGATAATTATCCTAAAAATCAGAACATTGATTACCTCAGCAGTGTAGGGAGGGGAAAGCAACTGAGGAGGCCCACACAGGAAGTTTCTTTGACAAGGAAAACGTTCTTTTCTTAACCTGGGGGAGCTAGGCAGAATGGTTACTTTATTTTTATTCTGCGGAATGTACATGTATGTCTTATACATTCTCAGGTAAGCATGACTACTTTAAACAAAAACTATTCAATTAAAAACAAAACAAATAAAAAAATTACACTGGAGGTTTTGTAGGTGGCAAAAAGGGGCTTAGTTCTAAACCAAACAACCAAAATAAGATCCTCATAAGTTTAGTAGTAAATATGATTTGCAAACTCTTTGATCGGACACCAGCTACACCCATTTTAGGACATCCCACAACTAAATCTGTTTCACCGACCTTGAGTCGGTACTAACATAGAGGTAAACAATGAGTATGGGCTTTATAGCAAGAGAGATTTTATCTCTGCACACAGGTGAGAGAAGCCACAGAGAAAAATCTGTTTCTTCTCATGGAGAGAATTGAACATGGTAAAATTAAATCTTATTTGGTAACCTAATTGATGAATCATTAAGCCCCATGAGTAGCTCACTAAATCATAAACTTAGCTTTCCCTTCTGCAAAGACTGAAATAGCTTACAGTCTAGCATCTGAATTTGAAAATATCTTTAAGTCTAGGTGGTTTGCTTCACAGTTTTTCTCGAATTAAAATAGTCTCCATTCTTAAAGGGGGAACTCATCTGATGTCTCATTTTCCTCTTGAAAAAGGGGGCTTATTTTATTCTGTTTTAGTGGCAGGTGCTCATTATGTTAGACGAACCTAGAGACTCACTGAATTATGCCTTGGATGTAAAATGACTGATCTTCATAATGTGTAGTTTGAATCATCCAGAGATGATTAAACAGTCATGCACTTGGTTTAATAAGCTAGGTAATGTTTGCCATCTGCCTTAGAAAGGTCCATCCAAGATGGTTCAAATTTTAAAAAAAAGCGTTCATCTTTATCTTCCTCATCTAGAATTCCTGTTTGCACAGTAATGCTGGAGAGTCCTGATTTTGAAACAAAGTGGCCAAAATGAATCGTTTTAAGTTGCAGGTTTAAATTCCAAGTTCCACTAGTGCGTGCAGGTGCAAGCCCTCACACATCAGAGTATCTGGGGCTCAACGTTCCAGGAAGATACAATGGGATCCACTTTTATGAATGTAAATAGTTAAAACCAGCTTTAGTAAACCCAGTTTTGACAGACTCCAAGGCAGGAATGTAACTGGGTCATTGGATGGAAGAAAATCCAAGGTGCTATTTTGGGAAAACACCCAGACTGTGTCTCATCTCTCTATAATTCCATCTCATTCTTCTGTCTCTACCAGCCAGCTTTGGCTGCATTTCTTGCCCTCATGGATCAGATAACCATCTCACAGATCCCATGGTGACCCAAGTCTGGCCACCTAAAGAGATGCTCATTGTTAGTCCCAATTCCAAGTTCCACAGGGAGACTGTGATTTGCACAGCTTGAGTCTAGTGTCAACTCCTGGTCCAAACGATTGTGATCAAGTAGGAAACCAGGGGCCCACTCTATGGGATGGACAGACCACCCCACTGTTACCCACTACAGAAGGGTAGGACAGAAATGCTGAGGGGATTAGGAAGACCTTTACTAGTCAAAGGCCTGAAGGCAAAAATGTGTATGGTGTGTTCTAGTAATATTGCATAAGATAATTTGTCTAGGTATGGAGTTTGTGCAAAAGCACTAAGCAACAAAATTGCAGAAATAGTTTGAGCTCACATTGGAGAAATTCCTGGATGTCAAGCTAAAAGGTTTAAACTTCTGTAGACTCAGAAATTTAAACCCAACATGAAGCCCAATGCAGGCCTCAAACTCACAACCTGAGATCAAGACCTGAGCTGAAATCAAGAGTTGGGCATTTACCCAACTGAGCCACGCAGGCACCCCTCCATAGACTTTTTCATGAGACCTTTATAGGTTCAATGAGTATAACAGGTCTTAATCAAAAACATGTATATTCATGAAGTCTTCGAAGGCTAGAAAGTCCATTTAAATGTTCATGTTTATTACACAATTGTTTATAATAATAAAAAGTTGGAATCACCATGGATGGCCATCAATAGAAGAATGCTTACAGAATTGACAGAGTATCTGTCCTACAAAATTTCCTCTGGTCATTAAAAGGAAATGTAAAGCTGTGATCACTAACATGAAAAGCCCTGTTAACTATTAACAATAAAATCATTAACAGAAAAAGCAAGTAAAGTAGCAGATATGTATAATACGATTCCATTTATAGTGAAGTATTTTAAAAATACATAGCTTTTTAAATAGGTAGAAAATTTTCTGAAAGAACGTTCCTGAAACTGTTAAAGTGGTTTCCTCTGGGGAAGGAAGTGGGATGAATGAGTGGGTGGGGTAGAGATGAAGAGTGACATTCTCTTTACTACATGTGTCATATGCTTAAAGAGATAAAAGTACAAATACATCATTAAACATTTTTTTAAGTTAATTTCATTTTCAGTAAGACAGGCATAAGGCTATGTACTTAGACTCAGAAATTAGAATAATATTACCTTTCATTTCTGAAGCAGCTTGCAGTTGACAGCTGTGATAACTAGCTCTTGCTATGTTCCAGGTATCTTGTAAAGCTTTCCACATGCTAACTCATTTAAACCTCACAAGGACCCTGCGAGTTAGGTGCTGTTCTTCTCCCGTCTTACTGATGAGGAAGCTGAAGCACAGAGATGAGCTCGTGGCTCAGGCTCACACAGCCAGTACGGGGCAGAGCTGAGATTTGAAGGCAGGTATTTTGCCTCTTGAGTCTCAGCTCTTGGTCACTTTGGCTAAACGACACTTACACAAAAGCATTTTCACATATATTGACTTGTGTGCCCCCAAGCATCTATTGTCCCCCCTGTTACATGGGCGAAAACGAGGACCCATACCTCAGTGTACCGTAATTGCCTGTTTTCACGTTCAAGCACCCACTAGACTCTGAGCTCTACCATGCAGGAATCGCGGTTTTGTTGTTGGTTTTTACACACTGGCACATAGGAAGGGGGCGATACATAATTTTGAATACTGTGGTGGCTCAAAATGTCCGCAAATTCTTTGACCCCACCTTTAAGAGGTTGAGCCTAATTCCCCTAACCTTGAGTATGAGCTGGACTTAGTGGCCCATTTCTGATGAACAGAATGAAACAAAAGTGGCAATGTGTGACTTCAGAGACGAGGACATCATAGGCACGATTGCTTCCCACTCCCTCTCTTATCTCTTAGATTAGTTGTTCTGAGAGAAGCCAGTCGCCCTGTCCGGAGATACTGAGGCATCCTGCTAATAGCCATGGGAATAAACTTGGAAGTTCAGCTCAGTCAAGCCTTCAGGAGATTGTGGCCCTCTCTCTCATCTGTCTGTAACGTCCTAGGAGATCCTGAGTCAAAATCACCAAACTAAGCCACTTCCAAATGTTATGACCTATGGAAACTATGAAATAATAAGTATTCATTATCTTAAGCCACTAAATATTGGCATAACTTATTACAACAGCAATAAATAATACAAATGCTTTTGTTTAAAAAATAATATACATATATATCTGAAACTTGGATATTTATGGAACATATTAATATACTTTTTCTTTTTCTAAAGATTTATTAGAGAGAGGGAGAGTGTGTGAGTTGGGGGAGAGGCAGAGGGAGAGTGAGACAGGGAATCCTGAGGTGAGCAGGGAGCCCAACACAGGGCTCAATCCATGACCCATGAGATAATAACCTGAGCTGAAACCATGAGTTGGATGCTCACTCGACTGAGCTACCCAGGTGCCCCAAATATGCTTTTTTAAAATGTTTTCATGGGTATGATCTTTTTTTAGTTGGCCTGAAGCATCTATTGGCCTGAGAGTGGCATGTGGAGGGTGGGATTAGGATTGTTAAAGCAGGAATTAATAAAGGAAGGGTTAAAAATCAGCTTCTGACATCCAAAATAGGATTTTTGATCACAATAGTTATTTAGGAAGCCGGAAAAAAAGGTGAGAGAGAAGAAATTTTCCACCTTTCTTTTCCTACCATTGACATATCAAGGGTTAAGCCTGGTAGACTAGACCATGGACTTTCTTTTTTAGCACAGTGAAACAACTGTGTCCACCTATAATGATGAGACCATTGAGCTTGCTGTCCTTGGACAGAACGCAGATATGATGTTGAGGAAGTGGGCTGCTTCAGCCTTCTTCCTGTGCCAATGAATTGTGGGCAGAAGTTGGAGTTGGAGTTACGAAAGCCAGTTAGTGAGAGGTTTTCTTGATCCCAGGAGTAAGTCCCAGAGAGGAAAGGGGTGTGAGATTGGTTGAGGGGAAGGCTAAGACCAGAGAGCTTCTCCTCTGCTTCCCACTTGGGATTCAAGAAGGAAATCACTGATTAAGGTGAGTCAGCAGCACAGAGAGTTGGCCCAGAGGAGGAAAGAGAGCAGAATAGAGGGCACAAAGAGTGCCCAATTTGAGCCCCATTAGCTCCTGTGTGGTGGGGAATGGACTCAAGTCTTCCTGCATCTTCTGTAAAGGGACAGAGAACATGGCTCAGTTGAGAGATAATAGCTCTGCCATGAAAGTGGTCAAGGTGACGACGCCCAGTAGAAGTGGAGATGAAGACAATGAATAGAGGATGTGGCAGAGAATCAAAGAAGTCTGTGGTGCTGGTGCTGATGAGAACCATGGTGGACCAATGTCAGCTGAGGTATACCACCTGCTCCTGACCAAGTGGGGAAAAATGACGATCCTATGAAATACTCCACTTTGACTTGAGCAACAGATAAGAGCAGAAAACCAGAGATACAACTGTGAGAGCTCAGTGGACACCAGACCAGGAGCTAGTCTCAGGAGCAGCTTACTTCAGACACTTGACTACAGAAACTGAGAACTAAGAATGTTGGATTGAATATAAAGATAATATATAAATATGATATATTAAAATATATATATATAATATAAAATAATATAAAATGTTAGTCAAGTATTAAAGTTATATAAAAACACAACTAGGGGCACCTGGGTGGTACAGTTGGTTGAGGGTCCCACTCTTGGTTTCAGCTCAGGTTGTGATCTCAGGGTCGTGAGATTGAGCCCCATGGAGGGCTCTGTGCTCAGTGTGGAGTCTGCTTGAGATTGTCTCTCCCTCCTGCTCATGCTCACTTGCTCTCACTCTCTCTCTCAAATAAACAGATAAATCTTTTTTTAAAAAAAGATTTTATTTATTTGTCAGAGACAGAGAGCACAAGCAGGGGAAGCAGCAGAACAGGGAGAAGCAGGCTCCCTGCTGAGCGAGGAGCCTGATGCAGGATTCGATCCCAGGACCCTGGTATCATGACCTGAGCCGAAGGCAGATGCCTAACCTACTGAGCCACCCAGGCATCCCTAAATAAATAAATCTTTAAAAAAATACAACTATATTAAAAGTATCAAGATGCTCACATGACCAATAAAATCTTTTTTTTTTTTTAATGTTGGCTCATGTGCAGCATGGAGCCCAACATGAAGCTTGAACTCATGACCCCAAGATCAAGACCTGAGCTGAGATTGAGTCAGACACTTAACAGACAGCCACCCAGGTGCCCCAAAATATGTTTTTTTTAATGTTTCAAGTTTTTATTTATATTCTACTTAGTTAACATATAATGTACTATGAGTTTCAGGAGTAGAATTTAGTAATTCATCACTTACGTATAACACCCAGTGCTCATCACGACTAGTGCCCTCCTTAATATGCATTACCCATTTTGCCCCACCTCCCCTTCAGCAACCCTCAATTTGTTCAAATCTAAAATATACTGAGTACCAAAACTACTTTTGCCCTGAGGGCATTTGCTAATTCAGTCAATTTGAGATTCCATCTTCCTAAAGAGTAAAGTACAAAAGGAAATCCACCAGCAAAACTAGGAATTCACAAGCTGTTTTCCCCAAATCTCCACCCATAGGAGACTGCTAAACAATACAATGGTGAAACAGTTTCACCCTTGAAAATATGTGATCACTTCCTGGAATTACTGTAATTACAACCTCTTGAAGGTCCAAAAAAATTCAAGCCATAAAGTTAAATTGGTACAGAATACTGGTAAAACCCTTAGGGATTGAATGTGACAAATACGAACCCATTCTGAGAAGTCATCTTCCTCCTAGGCCTCAATGTATTTACATAAACAATTTTTCAAGGTCAATGAGCAGCACACAATGAAAAACAACTAAGCACACATAAAGAAATAAGCGGCATGTATAAGAGCTAGAAGAAACAATAGTAGAAACAGGGCCAAAAAAAGACGTCAGATACTGGAATTATCAGACATAGATTAAAAAATAATTGTATCTAATATTATTAAAGATATAAAAGGCACACTTGAAAATATCTTCAGGATACTGGAACTATAAAAGGGTGACCAGGAAACTTTTAGAAAGAACCAAATAAAACTTCTAGAAATGAAAATCACAGTTACCGAAATTAAAAACAAAACAAAAACCAGTGGTTTAACAGCGTGTTCAACATAAATGAAAAGAGAATTAAAGAACAGGAAGTTTAGGTCATAAGATTTTACAGAAGGCAGCACAGAGATTCAAAGTAATGGAATATATGAAAAAGAGATTAAGATTGCTGGAAAACAGAGTGAGGAAGACTAGTGTACATTTAATTAGTTCTAGAAGGAGAAGAAAGAGATGACATGGCAGAGATAATATTGAAGAAATAATGACCTATACTTTTTCAGAGCCAATAAACGGTAACAATTCACACACTCAAAAAGCCAAACAAATCCTATACAGGGAAAAAGGAAAGGGAAGGGAAGTGGGAAAGGAAGAGGGAAGAGAAGAGAAGGGGGAAGGGAAGGTAAAAGGGAAGGAAAGGAAAGAAAGAAGAAAGGGAAGGGAAGGGAAGGGAAGGGAAGGGAAGGGAAGGGAAGGGAAGGGAAGGAAGAAGGAGGGAGGGAGGAAGGGAAGAAGGGAGGAAAGGAAAGGAAGCAGGGAGGAAAGAATGAACTAGCTAATGAGCAAACTTCAAACCTAGATTCCTCATCATAACACTAATGGACAGCCAGAGGTGGGGGGAGAGACTGGGGTGGGGTATGGGTGGAGATTACTGTCAAAGGAACAACTAGACTGGCAACTGATTTCTCAATAGAATCAATGGAAAGCAGATGACAGTATAATGATATCCTCCATGGGGTGAAGGAAAATACTTGTTAATCTATTATTTTATTCCTAGTGAAAACACCTTTCAAGAATGAGAGCACAATATAAATATTTAAAAAACAATTAGAACATAAAGAGTTAGTTTGCTACTGTTCAGATCCTTGTAAAAGGGAATTCCGAAGGATGTCATTTTGGAAGAAAGAATGTGATCTCAGATGGAAGCTCTGAGGTGCTACAAAGAATGAAGAAAAAAGAAAGCGGTAAATATGTGGATAAATCTACACAATGCAATGTTGGGCATAATACATTAATGATGTCTTATGAGATTGAAAAATAAGTTAAATTCACCAAAGTAAAAGCGTGCAAACCAGGAAGAGAGTAAATGGAGTTAGTGTTCAAAGTCTTTGTAGTATTTAGTACAAAAACAGCATTATTTACTAACTTTTGAGTTGATAGGTTATGTGTTCATATAGCAAAAATTTTAAAAGAATAGATATAGAGAATGTTAGCTTATGAATGGGTGGGGGGAATGGAATGATAAAAAAATCAATTCAAAAGAAGAAAAGAAAGAAGAAAAAACAATAGAACAAATGAGACAAAGAGCAAAACTGTGGTAATTTAAAATATATTAGTTATTAATACTAATTAATGAAATAAAACATAAATGGAATAAATGCATCAGTAAAAGACAAAGATATTCAGACTGAATAAAACAACTATAAAAATATTCAAACATGAAATGGAAATATATATACTCTGTAATTATAAACAGAAAGGAGCCAGCATTCCTATATTACTAGCACTCTAAACAAATTTTAAGGCAATACACATTATTGAAAATAGTTTGGTTGTTACTCAAAAAGCTAAACACAGAATTACTATATGACCCAGCAATTCCACTCCTAGGTATGTAGCTAAAAAAATTGAAAGCAAGGACTCAAAAGATACTTTTCTACCATGTTACTGCTGCATTGTTCACATCAGCCAGAAGATGGAAACAACCCAAGTATTCAACAAATCAATGGCAAAACAAAATGCAGTATATACATACAATGAAATATTATTCAGCCATAAAAATGAATGAAGTTCTAATATATATGCCATATATATGGATGAACCTTGAAAACATATGCTAAGTGAAATAAACCAAACACAAAATGATGCATTGTATGATTTCACTTATATGAAATATCTAGAATAGGCAAATTCATAAAGACAGAAAGTAGATTTGTCAGGGGCTGGGAGGAGGGGAGCACAGGGAATTTTTGCTTAATGATTACAGAGTTTCTATTTGGGGTGATGGAAACATTTTGTAACTATATAGTGGTTATGGTTGCACAACATGGTGAAAAGAAATGCCACTGAATTGTACGCTTAGAAAATGGATAAAATAGCAGACTTGATGTTATATATATTTTGCCACAATAGAAATTGACTAAGATAATCACTCTTAACAATACAATTTCAATTTGCACTTATACTTAAAATTTATATATATATATACATACTAACAGCCTCAAACTATGTAAGAGAAAATTAGAAGAGCTAAAAGAAGAAATAGACAAATCCACAATCATACAGGAAATTTAAACATACATCTGTTAATAATAGATAAAATCAGAAGAAAAACTACTTAATAGATGATTCAAACAATGATGATTAAGAAAGTTGACCTAATTGAGATATATATATTACATTCAACAACTACAGAACAAATACTCTAAAGTCCACATGCAATATTTCAATAGTGGATTCACATGAGATCATCTTTTTTAAAGATTTTATTTATTTATTTGACAGAGACAGCCAGCGAGAGAGGGAACACAAGCAGGGGGAGTGGGAGAGGGAGAAGCAGGCTCCCAGCGGAGGAGCCTGATGTGGGGCTCGATCCCAGAACGCCGGGATCACGCCCTGAGCCGAAGGCAGACGCTTAACCGCTGTGCCACTCAGGCGCCCCTCATATGAGATCATTAAAACAAGCCCCAATAAATTTTAAAGGACTGAGGTAACAGAGAGTGTTTTCTGATCACAGTGTGATCAAACTATAAATAAATAATAAGAAGATAAACAGAATATCCCCATGGAATTATACAATTACTCATAATGCAAATTTTAAAAATTGTTTTCAATTGAGTAATAAACTCATACCTATCAAAAACATGTAGGATACAGCTAAAAAGAATTTAGAGGGCTGATTTATAGCCTTAAATGTTATATATTAAAAAAGAAAAAAGGCTAAAACTCAATGAGATAAACAATCACCTCAGGATATTAGAAACAAACAGCAAAATAAACAGAAAGAAAATAGAAAATATTTTGTTGAACATTTTTGCATTTATGTTCATCAGAGATATTGGCCTATTGTTTGCCCTTTCTGTAGTGTTTTTATCTGGTTTGAGTGTCAGAGTAATTCCGGCCTTGTAGTATGAATTTGGAAGCCATCTGATCCTAGACTTTTGTTTTCTGAGAGTTTTTTGATTATCGATTTAATTTCATTATTAGTAATGAAATTACTAGTAATTAGTGCCATATGTTCAAATTTTCTATATCTTCCTGATTTAGTTTAGAAGGTAATATGTTTCCGGGAATTTATCCATTTCTTCTAGGTTATCTAATTTATTGGCATATACTTTTTCATAATATTCTCTTATAATTCTTCATATTTCTGTGGTGTTGGTTGTTATTTCTCCTTCATTTCTGAATTTATTTATTTGAATCCTCTCTGTTTTTTTTCTTAGTGAGTCTGGCTAATGGTTCTTCAATTTTGTTTATCTTTTCAAAGAACCAGTTTCTGGTTTCATTGATTTATTCTATTGTTTCGAAGTCTCTATTTTTGTTGATTTCTGCTCTGATCTTTATTGTTTCTTTCCTTCTACCGGCTTTGGGCCTTGTTTGTTCTTTTTCTAGTTCCCTTAGGTATAAATTTAGGTTCTTAATTTGAGATTTTTCTTGTTTCTTGAGGTAGGCTTGTATTTCTACAATCTTCCCTCTTAGACAGCTTTTACTGAATCCTAAAGATTTTGGACCATTTTGTTTTCATTTTCATTTTTCTCCATGTATTTTTTGACTGTATTGTCTGACTGCCAACTCTACCCACCAATGAAAGCCTCTCAGGGGATAAGGCAGGAAGAGTACCCTATAGGTCATTGCAACTGCAGCCCCAATGGATAGACTGGGGGCAGGCATCTGGTCTGACTGTAGGCCCTGCGCATCAATGAGACCCTCTGAGAAGACAATGTAGGGAGGGTGGCTTGCAGTTTGGTGTGACTGCAGCCCTGGCAGACAGGCTGGGGGCAGGCATCTGGTCTGACTACTGACACCACCTCACTACAAGCCCACAGCAGCCTCAGATTGGCCCCTTAACAGCACAGGAATTAAAGCCTGCCCAGTGAGCTTACAACAGGCAAAATGAGCCATTGCAGTGAACTGGACCAAAGGTAAATGTGGCTCAGCAGGGCATATGTCACCCACGTAGAAGATACCCCTGAAGGACCTGGTTCTGGTGAACATGGGGCATTGTATTATAGGGCAGCACAGGACCTCTTCTTCATTAAGCCACTACTTTCGGGACCAGGAAATGTAGCCGACTTTCCTAATACTTGGAAACACACAGAGAGTTAGGCAAAACAAGGAGACAAAAGAATATGCCCCAAATGAAAGAACAGAACAAAGCCACAGCAAAAGAGCCGAATGAAATGGAGATAAGCAATATGCCTGATGAAAAGTCAAAGTAATGATCATAAAGATACTGACTGAACTTGAAAACAGAAGTGGAGGCTCTCAGTGAAACCTTCAACAAAGAGATTAAAATATAAAAAAAGAACCAATCAGAGATGAAAAACTCAATAACCAAAATAAAAACTACATTAGAGGGAATCAACAGCCAATTAGAGGATTCAGAAGAATGGATCAGTGATCCAGAAGACAGGCTAATGGAAAGGAATCAAGCTGAACAGCCACATGAACAGTAATGTCAAGTGTGATAACATTTGCATTATAGGGATCCCAGATGGACAAGAAAGAGAGAATGTGAAGAAAATGTATTTGAAGAAATAATAGCTGAAAACTTCCCAAATTTGGTAAAGGAAAGAGACATCCAGATCCAGGAAGCACAGAGAACCCCCAACAAAATTAACCTTCAGAGGTCCAAACCATGACACATAATAATTAAAATGGCAAAAAGTAGTAATAGAGAATTTTAAAAACAGCCAGAGAAAAGAGAACAGTTATACAAAAGGGAAACCCTGTAATGGTATCAGCTGATTGTTCAGCAGAAATTTGGCAGGCCAGAAGAGAGCAGCATGATATATTCAAAGTGCTGAAAGGAAAAAAACTCGCAACCAACAATACTCTACCTGGCAAGGTTATCATTCAGAATAGAAGGAGAATTAAAAAGTTTCCCAGATAAATAAAAGTTAAAGGAGTTCATCGCCATTAAACCAGCCTTACAAAAAAGATGAAAGGAAATTCTTCCAGTGAAAAGGAAAGGCCATAATCAGGAGTAAGAAAATTTGAAAGGAAAAAATTTCATAGATAAATGCAAACATTAATAAACGTCATAGATTAATCACTATAAAACCAGTATGGAGATTAAAGCACAAAAGCAGTTACATCACTTTTATCTATAAAAATTAGTCAAGGGGGGACGCCTGGGTGGCTCAGTCAGTTAAGTTTCAGCCTTCAGCTCAGGTGATGATCCCAGGGTCCTGGGATTGAGTCCTGCATCGGGCTCCCTGCTCCGTGGAGAGCCTGCTTCTCCCTCTCCCTCTGCCTTCCACTCCCCCTGCTTGTGCTTGCCTTCTCTCTCTGTCTGTCAAATAAATAAATAAAATCTTCAAAAAAAATTAGTCAAGGGATTCAGAAAATAAAAGGATGTTAAAGTATGACATCACATACATAAAATGTTGTGGGGGGGTTAAAATTTAATGATTTTAGAATGGGTTCAAATTTCAGTGACCATCAACTTAACAGAGACTGCTATATTCATAAGGTGTTATATATGAGCCTAAAGGTAACCACAAATCAAAAACCGGCAAGAGATACACAAAAAACAGGGAGAAAGGAATTCAAGCATATCAGTAAAGAAAGCCATCAAACCACAAGGGAAGAGAGCAAGAGAAGGAGAAAGAAACAGAGAAGGACTGCAAGAACAACCATAAAGCAAGTAACAAAATGGCAATAAGTACATACCTAGCAATAGTCATTAAATGTAAATGAACTAAATGCTCGAATCAAGAGACATAGGGTGACTAAGTGGATAAAAAAGCAAGACCCATCTATATGCTGCCTACAAGAGACTCACTTCAGACCTAAAGACACCTGCAGACTGAAAGTGAAGAGTTGGAGGAGCATCTGGGTGGCTCAGTTGGTTAAGTGTCTGACTCTCGGTTTTGGCTCAGGTCATGATCTCAGGACAGTGAGATCAAGCCCGGTGTTGTGCTCTGCACTCAGCAGGGAATATGCTTAAGATTCTTTTCCCCATCTCCCCCTCTGCTCCTCCCTCCACTTGCTCTCTCGCTCTCTCTCTAAAATAAATAAATAAATAAATAAATAAAATCTTAAAAAAAAAGAAAGTGAAGAGATGGAAAAACATTTACAATGCAAATGGAAGTGAAAATAAAGATAGGCTAGCACTAATTATATCAGACAAAATAGACTTTAAAACAAAGATCATAACAAGAGACAAAGAAGGACACCACATAATGATAAAGGGAACAATCCAACAAGAAGATTTAACAATTGTAAATACTTATGCACCCAACATGGAAGCACCTAAATACATAAAGCAATATTAACATACATAAAGGAAGCAATTGACAGTAATATAATAATAGTAGGGGACTTTAATACCTCACTTACATCAGCGGATAGATCACCCAGACAGAAAACCAATAAGGAAACAGTGGGTTTAAATGACACATGGGACCAGATGGACATAACAGATATATTCAGAACATTCCACCCCAAAATAGCAAAATACACATCCTTTTCAAGTACACACGGAACATTCTCCCGAACAGATCACATTAGGCCACCAAACAAGTCTCAGTGCATTTAAAAAGACGGAAGTTGTATCACACATCTTTTCTTTTCTTTTTTTTTTTTAGATTTATTTATTTATTTTGGAGAGAGAGAGTGCACCGGAGGAGGGGCAGAGGGAGAGTGAGGGCATCCCAAGCAAACTCCCCACTGAGCACAGAGCCTGATGCAGGACTCAATCTCACAACCCCAAGATCATGACCTGAGCTGAAATCAAGAGTCGGACGCTTAACCGACTGAGCCACCCAAGCACCCATATCATGCATCTTTTCTAAGCACAATGGTATAAAACTAGAAATTAATCACAAGAGAAAAATCTAGAAAGAACATAAATATGGGGAGGCTAAATAACATGCTACTAAACAATGAATGAGTCAGCTAAGAAATCGGAGAGGACTTATATCAGTTTTTATGTTTTAGATGCAAGTCCTTTGTTGGTTATGTCTGGAGCTAATATCTTCTCTTGTGCTGCGGCTTGGGTTTTCACTCTCTTAGGAATCATTTCATGAATAGAAGTTCTTTAATGTAGTCTAATTTATCAATTTTCTATGTTTTTGCTTTTTGTACTATTTAAGAATTCTTTATCCCAAAGTCATAAAAAATTCTTCTGTATTATCTTCCTAAACCTTATAGTTTTTTAATTAAAAACACATTATTTATGTTAACATGTAATGGGTGTATTATTAAAAATAAATTAATATTTTTAAATTTCCTGTTTTAATTTCTAATGTAGTAATTATTGATAAATATCACCCATAAAAACACAAGCTCTATGGGGTCCTCAATATATTAAGAGTGTAAAGGGATTTTGAGACCAAAATATTCAAGAACCACTGTCCTAGAGAAACTCCTGCCTTGGGCACTAGAGGTAAGCATAAGCATTTTCTTAGTAGCATTGTTCTAAATAGCTTAGAACTGGAAACAATTCAAATAGCCATCAACACTACAATATATAAATTAAGTGTTGAATATTATTACAGTGGAACAGCATACAGTGGCAAAAGTGAGCTAAGCATCCTACATAGCAGGGATACTTATACTCAACAACATGGATAAAACTAACATAATATTGAGCAAAAGAAACAAGATAAAAAAATATCTATAGGATGATCCCATTTATATAAGCTCTATAAAAGGCAAAACAAAACTTAAGGTTTAAGGGATACTTACATAACTGACAAAATACACATTCATTGGCAAAATGCAGAAAAGCAATGAATAATTGTTATGAAAATCAGGATAAAAATGTCTTTAAGCTGGCAGGGTAGGTAGGCTGGGAAGGTGGTGCTTCTGGGGAGCCTGCAACGCTCTGTGTCTGGATCATAGTACTGGTTCTATAGGTGTCCATTTAGAATTATTCTTTAAACTCAACATACATGTTTTAATGCATTTTTCCTATATGTATTGTATATACTTCATTTGAACTTCTACAAAGTTATCACGTTCTTCAAAGAAATTTCACACACATTTTAAATGTCATTTCATCTTGCAATCACCCCTGTGGTTCCTATTGAAAACAACAATAACAACACCACCTGCGTATATCAGTCAGACCCTCCCACCCATAAAAGAAAGAGTTCGTGCAAACTTGGTAATTTGAGGAGAGTTTAATAAAGGGACTATTTACAAAAGTGTGCGCTGGGTGTAAGGAACACAAAAGTGACAATAAAATGCCCAAGTATCAGTAACTTAGGAGTACCATTACCACTCACGGGCTTGAAAGGGCAAGGAAAGAAGCCATTACGAGCACCAGGAGACAGGGCTTGGTGAAGACAGCTGCTTAACCGGAGCTCCCACCTCTAGTGGAAGGATGCAGCCAGCTCACAGTGCGGTGACTTTTTGGAAGGGCACCAATACTCTGACCTTACCCTTCTCCTTTCTTTCCTCTGTCTTTGCTCCCTCTTGTCAAGCCCATCGGGAAACCACAGGGCAAGAGAACCCATTGGTGTCGTGCCTTTATGTCAACCTCAGAACACAGCAGAAAGAAGGGTAGAAGGTAGACCTGGAGTGATGAGAAGCTGGTCATGTGTCCACCTGAACCTAAAATGTCAGCCACCTCCATTGCTTTCCTTGTAAAGTCGGGAGCATGAGGGATGGAAAAATGACTAAGTACATAACACAGCTCGCACAGTCCCTGCTTCTGTGGCAGCCACAAGGTTTAAGCCGGCACTCAAGGCTACCTTCAATCTGCAATGTGTTTTTCTCTTCTATCAGCACACTGGCTAAATGTTTTTTTTAACCTCTCTCCTTGTGTCAGGCTGTAAGAAGAAAGATGCTTTTGACTGCTTTCCTGAAGTAGTTTCGAAGAGACCTGAACATCATGCATGTGGGATGTGAGGCACTGATAGTCTTGTCTATCTAGGCAAATGCACTCTTCCAGTGAGCAGACTTGACCACTGGGCTGAAGAGTGCTAAGAGGTTGTGCCCTGAATCCCTGAGTTCGACAGAGCCCTCCCTACCCCATCCCCATCATGCAGCAGCAAGGCAATTACTGCTGAGAAGGATATATCATCACCCCTTCTCTATATATTGGTTCTATGGCCTGAGGAACCCCTAATGAACAGGAGAAAGTCAGCTTACATTTCATTGGAACAATGTCTATTAGGCTTCCAATTTTTCATATGGGGACACCAAAGCCAAGAGAATTTGAGATATTTACCTAAGACTGCATAGTTAGTACAAGAACAGAGAGTAAAAGTTCAGTTTCCTGACTTTAAGGCTAATTTGGTTCCCACACACTGAAGGGCTACATCTGTGTCTTATCACTATGCCAGGCGGACACGTAAAGTAGCAGAAACATAATGCTAGACTCCGATAAAGGTGACTCAGGGGAGGGAGAAACACATAGTAGCAGATGTCCTCTAAATATTAAGGCACCATGGGGAATAATAAGACATTTGTCATCCTGTTGTCTCATTGTGCCAAGCTACAGAATTGAAGATGTTTTTGCCCTGTGTTTTTCCAAAGTACGGCCTTTTCCAAAACAATTCAGTGTGATGACTACTCGAGTGCATTTTAATGTGTTTGCTAATGAATTTCCTTGGTATTGGAAAAAATACCATTTTTCTTTTGTAATGTCTCCTCTCCATTCCCCCAACCGGGGGGTTCACATTAGTTTTTGTTAGTTTGTTTGTTTTTGTTGTTTTGTTTTTTAGTCACAGAGAAGTCTACTTAGTGAAGTAATAAAGCTATTGCAAATCTATAAAACACCATCAAAACAGATATTCCAGTGAACCCATAGAGATCTCACAAATCATGCTAGGGAAGTTTGTAAGTGACTCTGCATTTTAGGATTTCCATAGCCTTTTTGGGACTAATTAAATTGGTCTGTAAGTGGTAAGTGATGAGGCATAAGTCTGGGAGATGCAATGAGATAACGAAAGAAATGAAGAAATGAGAATGCATTACCCAAAGCGGAAACTTGGTTTGTAAGAGTTGGTGTCTCTTCAAATTAGTGACTTGAAAATGGCAATCACTGTTTTATTGCTTTCATGATCTTTTTAATTTCTGGGTTTTAAGATAGAATTCATGTTGTCTCTCAAGCTAAGTTAGATGGAATGAAGAACTTTGTTACAAAACTTTGTTTAAAACAAGAGTAAAGGTTGGAAATAAATGGTTTATAAACACACTCTATTATAAGATGAGTGATGGGGCTTTAAATAACTTGGTCACATAGTCAATGGTGGGTTGGGATGCCTTGTTAAGAAGCTTCCTGCAATCATGGGGCGCCTGGGTGGCTCAGTCGTTAAGCGTCTGCCTTCAGCTCAGGGCATGATCCCGGCGTTCTGGGATCGAGCCCCACATCAGGCTCCTCTGCTGGGAGCCTGCGTCTTCCTCTCCCACTCCCCCTGCTTGTGTTCACTCTCTCGCTGGCTGTCTCTCTGTCAAATAAATAAATAAAATCTTAAAAAAAAAAAAAAAGAAGCTTCCTGCAATCAATCAATCAATCAATGTTGTGAATCAGTGCAGGACTAAAATAGTCATCAGGAATATGTAATTCAGCATTTTATTTAGGGCTTTTAATGCTTTATATTAAAGGAGAAACTGGGCCCCTGGGTGGCTCAGTCTGTTAAGTGGCTGCCTTCAGCTCAGGTCATGATCTCAAGGTCCTGGGATCCAGGCCTGCATCGGGCTCCCTGCTCAGTGGGGAGTCTGCTTCTCCTTCTCCCTCTGCTGCTTCCTGCTGCTTGTGCTCTCTCTCTCTCTCTCTCTCTCAAATAAATAAATAAGTCTTAAATAAAAAAAAAAGAGTAACTGCGGGAGGAATTAAGTCCATTCTTAAGTTGGAAAGATGTTTGTGAATAGGACAATTTTTCACACATATCAGATCATATAAGTTCAGTGGATGCCTTTTTTCCTCAATAGGAGTGAAAAAGAAGTCAACATTGAAAAAATAGTATTCATCATTTTTTAAGTGAAGTGCACTAATCTTACGGTTCAATTTCATAAGTTTTGACAGTTGTACACACCCATGTAACTAGCACCTAAAGTTCCAGAAAGTTCCCTCACCCTCTTGTCCCTTTCTAATTAAACACCCTTCCTTCTTACCAAGGAGACCACTTTCTGATTTCTGTTACCATAGATCAGTTTCCTGTTCTTGGACTTCACATAAATGGCATCATACCATATATATTATTTTGTGTCTGGTTTCTTTCAGTCAACATGTGTCTAGATTCATTCATGATTTTGCATGTATCAGTAGCTCATGCCTTCTATGACTGAGTAGTATTTCTCTGTATGAATATATCACAATTTGTTTATCCATTTCTTGTTGATGGACATTTGTATTATTTTTCATTTTTAGCTATTATGAATACAACAGTTATGAGCATCTTATATAAGCCTTTTGGGGGACATATCTTTTCATTTCTCTTGAGTATATACTTAGGAACAGAATTGATGGTCACATGGCAACTCGACATTTAATCATTTGAGAAACTGCCAGACTGTGTTCCAAAGCAGCTGCATCATTTTACATTCCCACCAGCAATGTGCACAGGTTCCAGTTTCTCCATGTCCTTGCCAACACTGGTTATTGTTCATACTTTTTATGAAAGCCATCCTGGGGGTGTGAAGTTCAATCTCACTGTGGTTTTGGTTTGCATCTCCCTAATGACTAATGATGTTGATAGTCTTTTCAAGAGCTTATTGGCCATTTTATATGTACTTTGGAGATATGGCTATTGTCTTAGTCTATTTGGGCTGCTATAACAGAATACCATAGGCTGGGTTGTTCATAAACAACAGAAATTTATTTCTCATAGTTCTAGAAATTGGGAAGTTCATGATCAAGGCACTGGGAGATTCAGCATCTGGAGAAACCATGCTTCCTGGTTCATAGACTGCAGCCTTTTCACTGCATCCTCACATGGCAGAAGGATGAGGGAGCTCTCTCCAGTCTCTTTATAGACCCTAATCCCATTCATGAAGGCTCTGTTCTCATGACTTAATCATTTCTCAAAGTCCCCACCTCCTCATACCATCACATTGGAGGAATAGGTTTCCACACATGAATTTTAGGGGGACACAGATATTCAGTCTTTGGCATCTATTAGGATCTTGGGCCCATTTTTATCTGGGTTGTCTTTTTATTGTTGAGTCCTAATTGATTTTTTAACACTGGTTGAATTGAAATGAGGAAGTCTGTTGAATCAGGTAAACCTCCTTCACTTGAAAGTAACAGAAAATACAACTTATACTAACTTAAGTATAAATGGAATTTGTTGTATCACAGAACTGAAAGTTCTTGGGGATAGTTTTGGCCTCAAGAGTGGCCTGATACAAGCCAAAAAAAAAATAGCAACAGGACCTGGTTTCTTCCTATTCATCTCCTGGCTCTGCTTTTGCTGTGTAAGCACCATTCTTGGACACATTCTCCAATCAAAGCAGCAAGATAGCTATAGCAGCTCCAGCCTACATTCTCACAGGTTCAGGTGAACTAGGAAGAACATTGCTTTTCTCCCAGCAGCTTTGGCCAAAGGTTAATGGTGATAATAGACCATTCCAAATTGCAGTGCCCAGGGAAATACATACACTGATTGATTTAGGAAGAGTCAAAGGCCCCATTCCTGAGGCCAGGGTTAGAGCCCATCCAAAACTCTGGACTGCCAGTGGGGGAGGAGGGCGTTCTCCAGGGTGGTTTTAGAAATATAAACACGTGAAAGTGCCCAACACATAAAGGGTACTTGCTCTGAAGTCCTGGGTCATAACCTGTTGTCTTCCGTGTGTACCCACCCCAGAGCAACTTCCTTCCCAGCCAGTGTTTGCCTTCCTGATGGGATTTGAGAAATTCCTCCAGAAAACCTTTGGATCCACTGCCTTATTGAACCCCAAACTGCACCCTCAGCTACGTGATTAGAGCATGATTCTCTCAACCCTAAGAAAGGTTTCTGGTTGGAATGCCATTGTGGTATGGTGAGCCAGATACAGACTAGAACAAATATGCCTAAAATTGGTATGGAACCACAAAAGACCCCAAAGAGCCAAAGCAATCTTGAAAAAAGAAAAGCAAAGCTGGAGGCATCATAATTCTGAACTTCAAGTTATATTACAAAGCTGTAGTATCAAAACAGTATGGTACTAGCACAAAAAATAGACACATAGATCAGTGGAAGAGAATAGAAAATCCAGGGGCCCCTGGGTGGCTCAGTCAATCAAGCAGGGTGACTCTTGATTTAGGCTCAGGTCATGATCTCAGGGTCTTGGGACTGAGCCCCACATCAGGCCCTGTGCTCAGCAGGGAGTCTGCTTGAGGATTCTCTCTCCCTCTCTCCTCTGCCTCTCCCCCCACTTATGCTCTCTCTCTCTCTTAAATAAATAAATGAATAAATACATCTTAATTTAAAAAAAAAGAATAGGAAATCCAGAAATAAACCTGCAATTAATATGGTCAATTAATACTTGACAAAGCAGGAAAGAATATTCAATGGGAAAAAGACAGTCTCTTCAACAAATGGTATTGGGAAAACTGGACAGCAATATGCAAAAGAATGAACCTGGACCACTTTCATATACCATACACAAAAATAAATTCAAAATGGACTAAAGACCTAAACGTGAGACCTGAAACCATAAAAAGCCTAGAAAAGAGCTCAGGCAGTAATTTCTCTGACATCAGCCACAGCAACTTTTTTCTAGGTAAGTCCCCACTATCCCTTGTCAAGGGAAACAAAAATAAAAATAAACTATGGGGACTACATCAAAATATAAAGCTTCCATACAGCAAAGGAAACAATCAACAAAACTAAAAGGCAAACTACAGAATGGGAGAAGATATTTGCAAATGACATATCCAATAAAGAGTTAGGATCCAAAATACATAAAGAAATTATTAAACTCAACACCCAAAAAACAAATAATCCAATTAAAAATGGGCAGAAGGCATGAACAGACATCTCCAAAGAAGACATGCCAAAGGCCAATAGATACATGAAAAGGTGCTCATCATCACTCATCCTCGGGGAAATGCAAATCAAAACTGCAATGAGATATCCCTTCACACCTGTCAGAATGGCTTAAATAAAAAACACAAGAAACAACAGGTGTTGGTGAGAATGTGGAGACAGAGGAGCCCTCTTGCACTGTTGGTGGGAATACAAACTGGTGCAGCCACTCTGGAAAACAGAATGGAGGTTTCTCGAAAAGTTAAAAATAGAACTATCATATGATCCAGCAATCACACCATTGGGTATTTACCCAAATAATACAAAAACACTAATTCAAAGGGATACATGAACTCCAATGTTTATAGCAGCATAGTTTAAAATGGCCAAACTATGGAAGCAGCACAAGTATTCACTGATTGATGAATGGATAAAGAAGCTATGGTATACATATGCAATGGAATATTAATCAGCCATAAAGAGAATGAAATCTTGCCATTTGTAACAATGAGGATGGACCTAGAGGGCATAATGTTAAGTGAAATAAGTCAATCAGAGAAAGACAAATACCATATGATTTCACTCAAAGGTGGAATTTAAGTAACAAAACAAATGAACAAGGAGGGGAAAAAAGAGAAAGAGCCAAACTGAGAAACAGACTCTTACTATAGAGAACAATTTGATGGTTACCAGAGGGGAGGTGGGTGGGGAGATGGGGGAAATAGGTGATGGGGATGAAGGAATGCACTTGTTGTAATGAACACTGGGTGATTAAAAGAAAAACTTAAAGAACAAAAAAAAAAAGGAGTCCCACATTGTGTAACAGTGGCCATACTCTAGTATCTCTGTCATACTCAGTCTTTGGCTGAGGACTGCCTGGGAGAAAATGCTTATATCTCAGCTTCTGGGGTGGATCCAGAAGGTGGTCCAGCTGGAGACTCTCAGCTCTCTGCACTCCTTGAAGCAGGTTCTTTCTTGAAAAGAGGTGTGAGTGGCATAACCTATGAGGTCACAAGCCCTGACATCCATGTGGCATCCATTCTCCTCATGCCTAGAATCATACTCACAAAAGGGTCAAGTGTTGTGCTCCACAGAAATGCCTTGGCTTCCTTTATGACTCCCTTGGGTGAACTCTTAGTCACTCTATCCTTTAGATTTCTTCTCTTTCACAGATTTCCTCTGCCTGGAATGTTTTTCCTTCAGACACTCTGACGACTTGCTCCCTTGTCTCCTTCAGGTCTCTCTGCTCACAGGTCACCCTAGTGACACCTCAGTTCTTCTCTAACAAATTACTAGAGCAACTCCCTTGTAAGCCTTATTCCTCCTCCTGGCTTGATTTTTCTCCCTAGCACTTATCCCATAGGACTAAAAAAGTTTGTTTCTGTATCATCTGTCTTCTTTGATTAGGATATAATTGATGTCAAGTCAGGAAATTTTGTCTGCTGCTCTATCCCTAGTGCCTACAATAGTGACTGGCACCTAGCAAATGCCATGAAGTATATATCAAAGGAAAATAGAGAAAGGAAGAAGGAATAAAACTGATGTAACCACACAAATCATCTAGAATTTGGGAGATACCACTAAACCTTTCTCTATGTGATGCAGACTTCATATCTAAGATCACTTAACATTTCAGTGAAGGTCAAGCATCTAACTTCTTGCAAGTCAAGAAACTTGCAAAACTGTATCATTAAAACTTGGAACTATAAATGAAGAAGAGAAAGCACATGAACTACTTTCTTGCATCGGATACCATTACATGCTTTCACATACATTATTTCATTGACTTCTCCCAACACTATTTTTTGAAATATGAGTTATCATCCCTACTTTATGGGCAAGGAAACTAAAGTCCAGAGAAAGTGCCCAACATCACAGACACAACTGGAAGTATGGAATTTAAATCCAGATTTGTCTGATACCAACAAACAAAAAAGAGATTTTAATGCTAAATGAGGAACAGTGGCCTGGTGCCTGGGTGGCTCAATTGGTTAAGCATCTGACTCTTGATTTCTGCTCAGGTCATAATGTCAGGGTTGTGGTCATGATCCCAGGGTTGTGAGATCGAGCCCTGCATCAGGTGCTGCGCTCAGTGCGAGGCTGGCCTGAGATCCTCTCCCTCTGCCCCCTCCCCCTCCCCCTCAACTCCCCTCCCCCTGGCTCACGTGCCCTCTCTCAAATAAACAAATCTTTAAAAAAAATAAATGAGGGGAAAGTGGCCAAATTCCCTCACAGTTGCTAGTAAAAATAAGAATAAAATTAAAGAGTGCTATTAAAGAGGACAGAGTAAGGAATTACTTTTGCTATGCATGGGCTTCAATGCTCATTATCACAGTTAGTCCAAGGGAGATACCATCTTCTTTCTCTGGGTTGGTTTTTCCTTTATAAAGACTGTTATAGACTGAATGTTTGTATGTCCACAAAATGTGTATGTTGGAGTCCTAACCCCCAATGTGATGGTATTAGGAAGTAGAGTCTTTGGGATGTCATTAGGTTTGGATGAGGCCGTGAAGGCAGAGCCCCATGATGGATTAATATTCTTACAAAAAGTGTAAGAGGGATCAGTACACCAACTCCCTGAACTATGTGAGGACACAGCGAGAAGGTGGCCATGTGCAAGCCCCCTCTCACCAGGAGCTGAACCAGCTTGCTATTTGATCATGGACTTTCAGCCTTCAGAACTGTGAGAAATAAATCTCTGTTGTTGAAGCCCCTCCAATCCATGGATGGTATGTTGTTCTAGCAGCCCTGGCAGAATAAGATCAAGTCTCAGAAACACATAGCCACATAGCATCGGAAACTCTCCCTTAGAAGGAACAGCTGTTCTTACAGCAGAATGCTAATTAGCAAAAATAGAAGGAATGATGGAATTTGAAAATCTTTAGTGGATGTTAAATCTAGTAGATTAATGTTGGATGAGGAAGAGAATATTTATATAGCTAAAAAAAAAAAACCCTTTCTACAAATCATTTATTGATTATAAAGAAAACAGTATTTTGACAGTGGAGAAATCTGGCAGATACCACCTCAACCAGTGAGTCAAATCAGCATCACCAGCATTAAGACAAACCAATACTTTATAAGATTTTTTTTAAAAGATTTTATTTATTTATTTGAGAGAGAGCACACACAAAAGAGCACAAGAGGAGCAGGCAGAGGGAGAAGCAGGCTCCCCACTGAGGAAGGAGCCTGATGTGGGGCTCAATCCCAGGACCCTGGGATCATGACCTGAGCCCCCCAGCACCCCAAGACGAACCAATACTGTGTGTCTCCTCATATGACACACTGAAAGGACACAATACCACTTCTGTGAAATTCTTGCCAAAAAATGTATAACCTGAATGTAATCATGAGGCAAGCCAGACAAACCCAAGTTGAAGGACATTCTACCTAATAACTGTCTTGTGTTTTTTTTTTTTTTAGTGTCAAATTACAGAAAAATGAAGAAAGGCTGAGAAACTGTTTCAGATTCAAGAGACATGACAACTACATAGATGTATGATCTGAAACTGGATTCTGGCTTGGGAAAATAAGAAATCTATAAAGGACATCATTGGGACAATTAATGGAATTTGCACATGAGCCATGAATTGGATAATAATACCATATCAATGGCAAATTTCTTGATTTGATCATTTTGCTGTGGTTATATAAGAGAATATCCTTTTCTCAGCCAGTATTCTGAAGTGTTTAGGGGTCTCCTATCACATGACATCTCCAATTTACTCTCAACAATTTCAGAAAAAAAGGTCATACAAACATACCATAGAGACAGAATGATAAAGCAAATGGGCCTAACTGTAAACATTTGGTGATGCTGTGTAAAGGGCATACAGGATTCCTTATATTATTCTCACAAATTTCTTCTAAATATGAAATCACTTCAAAATTAAAAGTTACAAAAGTGTGCTTTTAATCTCAGACAAAGACCCTCTCTCCATGTTAATCTGAGGGCTGGGGAATACTTCAGGTAATTACCATAGATCTTTCTTTCGAGCATTTGAATTATTTTGCAAATCAAAATAAGAAACTCAGGAGAGTTCCAGAAAAGCATAACACTAATTTCTATTGGAAATGTAATCTACTCTTTTCTCTAAGTGCTCATCAGGCATTGCCTGAGTACTGGTCATTTTGTCAGAAGTGGTTGTTTGCAATGAGTCCTTTTGAAGACAGAACATCTTATGATTCCAATTTCTTAAATGGAAATAAAATGTATGCAGAGAATAAAGGCTGAAAGAAACATGAATCTTAATCTTGATGTGCATTTTATAAGCATTCTGTACAGGAAGCTGAGCGACAGCAGGATTGCTTAGGGAAAAGAAAGTGCGTATTTATTTTTGCATAAAGTATTTATAAATTAGATACTACATGCGACTACTGTTTCTTCAGTTTCTTCATTATCAGTTTTCTAAATTACCTTTTCCACTCTATTTCTCCACATTAGACTGCCCACCAGTGTTTACTGGGCACCTTCTAGGTGCTGTAAAAATACAAAAGAAGGCTGGGACTTGGGTCTTGGTGGCAGAGACTGCTAGTTGCCTGTTCAACATCCATTTCTTTCTCAAACAGAACCCCTTTATTGTCAGGTGAATCAGTAAACTCAGCTATAAAATATTTCCCAGCCCTCCTTGCAGATGTGGTGGCCAACGAGACATAAAGAGAAGTTGTAAGGTGAAGCTTCTGGAAAAGATTTGAAGAATTTGACTGGGAGGCCATCGCTTTCCCCTTCCCCCTTTCCTCCATCTTGCCTGGAACACAAATATGATGATTGGACTTCCAGAAGTCATCTTGTGAATACAACAGTAAGGCCCACACTGTGGGGGTGGCGAAGGGAAGAGCTCAACAAGGCTAGGACCATGATACTCTCAGGGTCCACATTATCACCTGGCCTGCTTTCTTGGGACTCCTATTAAGTGACAGAAAAATCAGCTTCTACCTTATTGAAGTCATCATGGCGCTGGATCTCTGTAGCAGCTGAATGCAATTCTTAAATGATATAATCCCTGATTTCAAGAACTAAATGAGAAGACTAGTGCCCCCAGAGCACATAGAGAACACCTGTAGGTAGTATAGGTAGGAGCCAGCATAGGCAGAAAAAGGAAGAACTTTGGAATCATTTACTCCCATAGTTCAGTCCCCACCCTGGTGATTTAGGGCGTGTGACCTGGGGCAAATTATCTAACCTTTCTGACCCTTGGTTTCCTCTTTTATAAAATGAGGATGACAGTAATTACTTTGTATAGTTGTCATGAAGAGTAGAGATAATGGGTCTGGCACTTAATAGGTCCTCAAGAAATGATGGTTGTAATTTCTAAGGTAGACAACCTCACAGAAGGATGAAATCTATATGCATTGAAATTGTCAGGAAAGCCTTAGAGAATCAGTGGGATTTTACTGTCAGTGAAGGGTGGAAATGTTCAGGGTGGGAACAGGGAAAGGGAAAGGGCTTCCACATGGATAAAGGGAAAGGCAAGTACAGCATAGATGGCGATAAGGGGATTGGCTGAAGACAGCATAGCTGAGATTTACAAGGAGATCAATACAACTGATACTGCAGAGTGGAGGGAAACAGAGCAGCATAGACGGGGTGGGATCAGAGTACGGAGAAGGGCTGAGATCAGGTCGAAAGCCAAAGAGAAGATGTGTGTGTTGATATGAAAGAGCACAGGAGAATCCATAAATTTTATACAAAGGGAGTGATCAGAGCAGACATAATAAAAGCTCACTGCACTAAGGTGTTCAGTTATCCTAAGTGATTTTCTTTCGGAACAAGCAACAAGGAAATGAGTCAGAGTGACAAATGGAAGGTGAATGTCTAATCCAAAAAGTAGCCATTAATTTAATGGAAAGATTGCCTAATAGCAAACATTAATCTAGTTGTTAGAAAGGTGCTGTGGGGTAGCTTGAGTCCACACAGCTTTCTTCCTGTGGTTTTTATATAAAATGAACTTTTGGCATTTGACAAAGGTGTTTTTCACTTAAAAAAAATTAATCAAGCCAAGCAGACAAAATATGTTTCTTTGTACAAACCATAAAGCACCAACAGAAACTTGCCCATTTTGATTCTAATGGTATCTTTTTCTCTATCCCATTTGAAAAATCTGCTTAGTAATGCCATTTGCTTCTGGCAAGTATTTCAGAACTTTCTCAAGGTAAAAGTTAAGAGGTCCATTAGCCAATCCCTCCACTCTTTGGTTTTCACAGAATCACCAAATGAATCACCAAATGATGGTTGCTTTTCCTAGATGTTAAGGATGCAAACTGGTAAATTACACCAACTGTCAGATTCTTACAGGCCTGTACTTCCCAGAGAGAGACCACCCCCAAGTCCTAATTTGAGAAGTCTTCTCTTCCTTCTCATAGTCTGAACTAGAGTAGGTAATAGGAACTGTAAACAAATGGGTAGAAAGCTTAGCTTGAGTAATCTGAGCTGTCATGCAAAAAAAACATGAACTTAGAGTGAGAAGACTTGACTTTGAGTCCTGACTCTGCAGGCAAGATGGGAGATATTGGGCAAGTCAGATTTCCTGACCCTCAGGGTCCTCTCCTATAACATAAGGTTACAGCCCTTTCCTACTTCAAGAATTCCTTCCTTAGGAGAACTACCTAAAATAATGTCTGAACATGCTCTGTAATTCTTAAAGAATTTCAAATGTGTGATGGTTTCAGTAGGAACTTAGAATGCCTATCCACCATGTTCCTTTCTTTGGGAAGAGTCCCCATCATGCCCTTTCACAGGTGGACCCAGGAAGCCATATTTGAAATAATCATGATGATGATAATTTAAAAAATAAGAGCTACAGTTTGGGATGATGAAAACGCTCTAAGGATGGATAGTGGTGATGGTCGCACAACAGTGTGAATATACTTAATGCCATTGAATTGTACCCTTAAAAATGGTTAAAATGGTAAATTTTACATTATGCATATTTTTCCATAATACAAAACTTAAAAAAAAAACTAAGAGCCAACACATATTGAGGACTTCTTGTATTCCATGACAAGGGATATTTTATTTCATCTTCTCAAAAACCTCATGCAGTAGGTGCCACTGTTATAATCATATACAGACGGGCAAACAGAGACACAGGGAAGCCAAGGGATGGACCCAAGGCTACATGGCTAGTACGTGGTAGGGTTTGATTTGAATCTAGGCAGATCTCAGAGCCTTTCCTCCACTCTCTCCACCAATCAGAGAAAAGCACAAGTCACAAAGTCAGGGGAGCTTAACTAATCAGATTCTTGCTCAGGAATTTGATGTAAGAGATACAAAAATTTTGATCAGATGATAGTTGGCTCTAGACTCTTCCAACAGAGACCTGGGATCTCTGGCTCCAAGGCAAGTCAAGTCCTGTGTAAGTCAAAGCTATAGGAAACCAGGAGTAGGCAGAAAAAGGCAATCTAAAGAAAACAAGAAACCAGAGAGGGAAAATGAGGAGTTCTGGATAACCTTCCAATTCTTATGTGTGCCTTGCATTTTGTAGCTATATGCTTATCAGGAAAACTTCTTTTACTTAGACTACTCCAATGAGCTATATAATTTGCAGCCAAACAAGTTCTAATTATTCTAATAAAGTATTTCAAGAGTGGAAAGAAGCTGTGTATGCAGAAATATCTAGAGCATTGCTTTTGTAATAATTAAACATTGGTAAGAACTGAGCCACCCAACAGCTAGGAAATAATAAATCAAACAATGGCCATTGAATGGAATATTATGTAATCATGAAAACGCACAAACAGAAAAACTGTATGTAAGTGGAATGATTACAACAGGGAAAACATAGGGGCACCTGGGTGGTTCAGTCAGTTAAGCTTCAGCTCAGGTCATGATCCCAGGGTTCTGGGATCCAGCCCTGCATCAGGCTCCCTGCTCGGTGTGGAGCCTGCTTCTCCTTTTCCTCCTTGCTCATGCTCTCTGTCATTATCTCTGTCTCTCTCTCTCAAATAAATAAAATCTTTTTTAAAAATTGGGAAAATATACTGAAAACTGTGATGTAGGAAAGAAGTGCATTGTGTGTGTGTGTCTAAGTGTGTCTGTGTTCTATACTGTTAAAAAACTGCATTAAAAATTTCCCCCTCTTCAGCCAGCTTCATTGCAGTATTCCTCTAAATCAAATTTAATTTACATTGAGATCTCACTCCCATAAATGATGGGACATTTAATTTTCATAATCATTGGGGTTTCCTCCCTCTTCAGGCATTCAGAAAGCCAGGGGATGTGCTAGTTAGTCACAGTGGTCACCAGTGCTGACACTGTTCCTTCTGCTCCCTAATGATGCTTTCAAGCACTATCTTCCAATATCCATCAAGCATTCGGCTCTGGGTAGACTTAAGGATGAACTCCTCAGCCATTCACTCCACCAATCCCAAATACTGCATTCTGCTCACCAGGCCACAACCCATAATGTCCAGCTTCTTTGTCTCATACCTGCTCTCTTTCCCACTCTTTCCTGGTTCCTCTTATTGCCTGTCCTAAAACTTCACTTTCCATTTTCTTGCTATTTTTTTTTACAATAAAAACATTATTGCTATGATTTATATACCATACTATTCACCCATTTAAAGCATACAACTCAAAGGTTTTCGGTATATACACAGAATTGTTCAGCTACCACCACAGCCAATTTTAGAACGTTTTTATCATCCCCCAAAGAAATCCCCTACCCATTATCAGTCATTCACCATTTTTCTCCAGCTCTCCCACTCCCTGAAGCCCTAGGCACAAAAATCACATTAAATTGTTGAGAAAAGTTGGAGGGCTCTTAAAAATCCCCTCTCTTAAAATAGTTGATAGGATAATCTATTTTCAGAACTGGAAGTAATGTTAGAAGTCATTTAGTATAATTTTTCCTTTCTCACCTTCTAAACACTTTCAGTGGCGAGGAGCTCTCTGTCCTCCAGGAGAGAGTAACTGCGAAGTGGCTGCCCGCCCTCTGCTGGAACACCTCTGGGAACAGAAGAGCCAAAGTGTCTTGGGTTGACTTATTACAAAGTTCTCCCTCATGATTGTTTGTTTGCTTAAGTTGCCGCACAACTGTACCCTAGTTTCAGGTGTACAACACAGTGATGTGACAAGTGTATACATCATGCTATGTTCACAAGTGTAGCTACCACCTGTCACCTTATCATGTTATAACAATATCATTGACATATTCCTCATGCTGTGCCTTTTATTGCCATGACTTAATTCATTCCATATCTGGAAGCCTGTGTCTCCCAATGCACTTCACCCATTTTGCCCCTCCTCCAACCCCCTCCCCTCTGGCAACCATTAGTTTGTTCCCACACATTTTTATCTATAGTTTTTCCCCTTTCTTTCTAGTCCTCTTGGGGTCAAGTCTATCCCTTCTTCCCCCCTGATATTTCCATTTATCACTGCAACAGACAAGTGCTCCGAAAAGGCAATCACTCATCACAGCCCCCTCTCCACTGGAAAAATACTTGAAAATTCATTCTTGGAGTATCCTGGACCACAAGCTTCTCTGTGGGCAGAAAATGATGACCAGTGTCACAGGGAAAAAGCAGATACACATGCACACACACGTACACATGCGCCCTTATACATGAACAGAAGGATGAAACAAGAAGAGCACCAGAAGACAGCAGGGGCCAACTGCAAATGGAAAACCCAGCAAAGGGGTCATGGGGAAACAGGCTTGACTATGCAAAATGGAAACTGACTCCCCTCCCTCCAGCAGATCTTTTTCCTTCTGTCTCTAGAACAGGTGATACCATAACCATAGCTGTGTTATGTCTTAGCATATGAGAGGTCCATGGAGTCAAAACAAATGAAAAGACCTCTTAAGCTAGTTTGTAAAAAATAGGTGATTTGGATAGACTGACTAGTCAATCTCCCATGTAAAGCTGTTAATAGGATATCTGGGAGAACACTGCGGTAAGATGCTGCCCCACAGGGATAACCCCTTGTTCTAACCAGCATCATCAGCATATTTTGGATGGAAAAAGATAACTTTCAAATACTGCAATGACAAAGAGGAAAGGGACACAGGAGCACTCTAGAAAACATAAGACATTCAAAAATCTTGAACAAATGAGACAAAAAACAAAAAAGCAAAAATACGGACAATATGCCTAACCACCCAGCCTAAGGAGATCCTCACTCATGAACACATTATACACATATGTACCCATGCCCACACACAGTATAAGGGGATAAATCCAAATGTTTGCTCTCTTTGGAATTTTTGTGGCAAATCTGAGTTTAGGCAAAAGTGAAGACCTCCCTGGATCTATACAAATCTTAGGAGGCAGCCACTTCTCCCCATTTTAGCCAATGCTGCTCCTATATTTGTCTGAACCCTTCACAGTTGGGCACCAGAATTCATTCTCCTTATTCCTGAAATTTAAATCATCGCTAGACCTTCCTGTCTGATCTAAGTTTCCCTGTCATGTAAGTACCTCTTTTGGGTTCCTGTGCTTTTAAGGAAAAAGCATCCCCAAACAGTGGTAATTAAAAGATGTTCAGAAGTTGGAAAGTAGGAAGAGCATAATATAAACACAATAGAGAAATGCCTGTTCTGACACCAGGTGGCTAAGGAACCTTCTAGCTTTCAAGGGTATGTATTAAAGAAAGACTGTCATTCAAGGTACTGCCATCTTGGCTCACAAGAGTGAAAAAAGACAGTGCTACTCGGGGATGGCTGTAGAACTCTTAATCATTACGTACTGATGAGTAACTGGTCATTTTTTAAGCATTTGAAAGCATCAACCTTCAAGAGGTTTCTGCCTGGGCATCATGGATCAGCACACATTTGCTAATATACATACCAAGCGATGAGGACTGAAAGCAGGTTTTTCCAACCACTGCAGACAAGCAGAGCCATGCAAATGACTCTCATTCATGACACTGACATTCATCAACGTCACTTTTTCTTCAGATGCCCCAGTTTCAGGCTCACAGAATTTACCAATTTTAGCGCCTGACAACACCCAGCGTTCCACTTTCCTTCCTCAATGAAAGTGCAAGAACCCACCGAACTAGGCTTGACGAGTGCTCATGTGGGAAAATTATTACAGTCGTTGCCCTCTGCTCCAAATCCTGCACTTAGAACATGTATTATAATCCAGCTCTTAATCAGACTGGATTGTGCTACAGCTCAATTTACCAGGCGGACCTTCTAAGCCACCCCAGCGAAACCTGTGTGACCCACTCAATTAAAATTCATTCTATGTGTGGCAGTGCCCAAAAAGGAGAGTGCCGTAAGAGGGAAGTGGAGGGCACGAGGCAGGAGACTACACAAAAGCAGTAACACATTTTCAGAAAGTGGGGGGCTTGGGGGAAGAAAAGAGGAAGAAAAGAGGAAGAAAATAATGTCCCAATAATTTAATGGCAGGGCTAGAAGACAGCATTTACAGTTATTCCAGGACTCTCCAACAAAAAGCTTTTCCTGGATGCACTGTCGTTTCCAATACTGACATAGCTCTCAGGCGACAGCTCTGGCTTGTACACATGGTCATGGTGCCTTTCACACAGCATGAGGACAGCATACCAGAATGCTCAAGAGGCATCTGGAAGTCACACAGCAAAACGAAGAGCTGACATCCCCCGCCCCAAAAAAAACTCCATTAAAACACAACATTGGTCTATTACTCAGTCACATTTCCCATTTTTCTGCTTTATAAAGTCAGAGATGCTGGAGGGCATCTAGCAAAATCAGTCCCCCAGTGGGGAGCGCAAAGGGGATCACGCAGCCGAAGGACATACGTCTCTGCAGTGAGCAGATGGAAGGACAGGCTGGAGACCTCCGTCCACTTCAGACAAACACACGTCCGTCCGTCGTCGGGCTGTGGTTGCTAGGTCTCTACCAGTCTTATTCTATAGTGAAATTATATCCTCCTGACACCACACAGATCCGCAGATTTCCTCCCCACCGTGAACCGCTGCCTCGATGTGACCAGGATGAGATTCTCCAGCAACAGCATGCCAAGCCCTTCCACAGCCAGATAACGCACTTGCCACCTTTTTTGTTTGCATCATCTTCCCACATGGGCTTCATTCCCTCTTTGCAGAGAAGGAAGCCACCATGGCCTGTCATATTCCAGGGAGGTACCACGCGGAGGCTGTAAAACCTTCTGGACTGTTCCACAGAGCTAAAGGTGCCCATCCGTTTGATGTTCTGCTCGCGGCACCGGGAGCCGGTGCGATGGTGTTGGTTCTCCTGGGCACCGCACAGTGTGCTGCGGGGACGCTCTGCTGGTCCAAGGACAACGCCTTCCTCCTGCGGCTGCACTGGCTCCTGTCTCATTCCGTTTCTCCCTCTCACCATCTTGCTACGTGCTCTTCGCTCTACTAGGGTCCCCACCTTTATCATCTTTTAAGGCCTCGAGCTTCCTCGCTGCCATGGCCACCACTGCTTTCCAAAGTGAGTCTGTCACTTCTTACAGAGAGTATTCGGGGCCAGCTTTGTGGCTGTGCGCACTATGCAATGTGCTCAGAAGGTTCCCGCGCTTGGTTTAATGCTCTGCTGTCATCATTTTTAAATTCTTTTTTTTTTTTAAGATTTTTATTTATTTGAGAGAGAGAGAGAGAGAAGAGAGAGAGCAAGTGTGGGCGGGGAGGGGCAGAGGGAAGGGAGAGAGAATCTGAAGCCAACTCTGCATTGAGCACAGAGCCTGACACAGGGCTCGATCCCACGACTGCAAGATCATGACCTGAGCCAAAATCAAGAGTTGTCCACTTAGCTGACTGAGCCACCCAGGCACCCCAACTGAAATTCTTAATCCTTTTTGGAACCAGGGGGCCCATTCTTTCATTTTGCATCAGACCCCAGAAATTATGTAGCCTCTCCTAACAATATTTCAAATAGCTTCATGTCAGAACTCACCATTCATCTGGACTTTCTTTATATATGACCTGATTTGGGGTCTTTTAACCATCCTGGCTTTTATTCTCTGACTTTAGTTCCCAGAACTCCCCACAGACTCTACATATGATCTAGTGAGTGTGGATTACAGAGATACCTCAAACACTGCTCTTACAGAGACTCCTGAGATTGGGGTACATTTTCAGTAATAGAAAGCAATTACTGTTTACTGTGTGATAGCCTAATATTATGTCAAGCACCCTACATGTGTTATTGACCTCAACACAACCCTCCTAGTTTTGTTTTAAGATTTTTTATTTATTTATTTGACAGAAAGAGAAAGAGAGCACAAGCAGGGGGAGCAGCAGAGGGAGAAGGAGAAGCAGACTCCCACTGAGCAGGGAGCCTGACACAGGACTTGATCTCAGGGCCCTGGAATCATGACCTGAGCCGAAGGCAGCCGCTTAACCGACTGAGCCACCCAGGCGCCCCGGCACAACCCTCCTAGTTAAGAAACAGATTTATTCCCAGTTTTCAGATAAGAAAACTGTGGCTTAGAGAGGTTACGCAACTTGCTTCAGATTGTACAGTCATAGGTGGCAGAGAACTCCAGCTCAGGCCTGACTGACGGACCCTTCCACACTAAGCCCTACCATGGTTTAGTATGTTGTTAGAGTTATAGAGAGACCTACTACTCGGGAGGCTAGATGATGCCCATATGGAGCTGTTACCAGTTCTAATCTCACTGTCAACTAATTTTCACCTAGGGTGAAAGAGAAGGTCTCTTTGGGGGCTGACTGAGCTACTCCCACACGGCCATTTCCTATTCCAGGCTCTTGCTCTCTGTTAAGCTCTTTTCTGAGGTGCTCTTCCAAGCTTAGCCTCTATATTGGTTTCTAATTGCTGTTGTAACAAATTACCACAAATTCAGTGGCTTAAAATGACAAATTTATTATCTTCCAGTTTTGGAGGTCAGAAGGCTGGAATGGGCCTCACACGGCTCAAATGAAGGTGTCGGCAGAGGCCCCATCCTTCTGGAGGCTCTGGAGGGGGGGGGAGTCCATTGTTTGCCTTTTCCAACTTCTGGAGGCTACCTGCATCCCTCAGCTTGTGGCCGTGGCATTCCAACCTCTGCTTCTGTGGTCATGTCTGCTTCTCAGACTCTGACCCTTCTGCCTCTCTGCATTGACTAACTGAAAAATCCACAACTGTCTCCCCATTTTAAGGTCAGCAGATTAGAAACCCTAATCCCACCTGCAACTAGGATTTCCTCTTGGCACCTAACATACCATATTCACAGGTTCCAGGAATTAGGACGTGGACATTTTTGTCCATGTCTACACACCACCTAACACTCGCACACGCACACACCCCTAGTTCCTCATGGGACCTGGATTCCAGGACCTTCCCCTTCCTATAGATGCTGCTCACCTTCCTATGGATGCATTCTGGTTCTTCAGTGTTCAGTCAATAAACATTTATGGGGGCGCCTGGGTGGCACAGCGGTTAAGCGTCTGCCTTCGGCTCAGGGCGTGATCCGGCGTTATGGGATCGAGCCCCACATCAGGCTCCTCCGCTGGGAGCCTGCTTCTTCCTCTCCCACTCCCCCTGCTTGTGTTCCCTCTCTTGCTGGCTGTCTCTATCTCTGTCAAATAAATAAATAAAATCTTAAAAAAAAAATAAACATTTATAAACCAGCTATTATGTGTTAGGCATTCTGCTAAAGGCAGCGGATACCAAGAAAAAAGACATAGTCCCTGTCCTGAAGGAGCTTGCGTTTAAGTGATGCTGACAGAAAAATCATGAGAGACAAGAAAATATGGCAAATACTGAGATGAAAGGGAGCACAGGAGATGAAGGGGCACCCAGGACCTGGGGCTTGGGGATATGCAAAGATGTACATTACGGCACCTATTCCTGTCCTGGATCCACAAATCAAGACAGTAGAATTTACCAGAGAAAATAAGGATCTGTGATCTGGTCTCTGGGGTCCCTGAAGTATCAGTGCCCAGGGATGCCAGGCAGAGCTGGGCTGCTCACAGACTGACAAGCAGAGGAACACATAAATCTCCCTCTGTGCTCCTGAAAGCCTCACTTCAGCTCAGGGTCAGTGGCAGCCAGAAGTTACTCATTACCGAGGTGAGGAGGACCACTGCCAAGTACAACAAGCTTGTACAGTGTTCACGAGGGACGAGCTCATCCCCGGTGGCCGGTCCTCCCATTTCCCCAGTCTGAACCTGACCTAAAAGAAGGTCTTATTTTGAAAGTTGAAAAGGGAAGAAATTGTTAGATTAAATACACAAAGATGTAGTTTAGTTCCTCTCTGAGTCTGAAATGTGGAGTCTGAGGAACGCGCTGGGACTTGTAAGCTTTCAATGAATTTGTTTGTTTTAGTTATCTATCATAGCTCCGTTCCCTGGATGTGCCTGATGACTGACCTTTGTTCCTACTCTTATCATAAGAAACCGAGAAGCTATCATCTGAGTCTGTAGGTCCTGCCCGCAGATGTTTCACAGGAACCGAGGGAGGGCCTGATTTCCAGCTCAGCACTGAACTCTACTGTCTCCTTTCAGAAACACAAGTACATGTATATCTATATATATATATATTTTTTTTTTTTATTTTCCTATTTAACCTTCCTAGCTATGACAAACCAGGCTCCCTTATATAAAACATGTGCGTGTACACTCACACACACACACACACACACACACACACACACACACACACACAATTTCCTTTCCAAACCAAAACGCTACTTTGATGAGACTGGATTCCTGTTATGTCAGGTGACTGTGAAATCCCTGGTGTTTGTATAGGGCTTTATAGTTGGCCAGAGGTGTTCTCGGCTATTGAATTTTGCTCCTCAAAACCACCTTGTGAAACAGTGTCCTCTATGGGGGGTCCATTAAGCCCTAAGAACCTTTCAAAGCCAGAGTCCCCTCTGAGAATGCTGACTAAATGGGGACTTTCCATTTTTCACTAAGTTGAAGAAAATAAATTCGTCCCTTCATCTCCAAAGGACTAAACCAGAGATCAGTTTTATTCTCTGCTCCTAGTTCCATATCTGCTCTATGGCCATGAGCCTCAATCTGAATACCTCTAGCGACATGGCCATCACCTCCTAAGGCAATCTCTGTCTTGATTGTTTCTGACTGATGGGCAGGCAGAGAAGTTTACAGATGCTCCTAGTGCATCTGCAAGAGGGCCACGAGAAAGGACACCACCTTCATGGGGTTTGGTGTGAGCCCATTACAGTTTCTCTCTATTGGAAACGGCCAAGCAACCCAACCAGATCTTTTCTCTTGGACAATATGAATGACAGGGAGTCACAGAAAAGGTAGGCCACTGAATCTAATGTCTTTTCCTTCCAAATAATGCATGAGGTCTTCTGTTTATCCCAATCCTTGAAGTACCAGGACTTGGAGTTACTGTGGCTAAAGAGGACATTGCCTCACATCGGTGAAAATACAACTCCATTAATGAAGGAAATTTGGATGCTTCTCCTCCTTGAAACTTTCAAAAGTCAAATATAAAAGTCTAATTATTATGCTCATTGTAAAGGTAAAGACGTGAAGTCTCAGGAAGATTAAGCAATCCAGAAGTCTCCTGGCTAGGAAGTGGGACAGCTAGCCTCTGTAACCCTGGCTACAGATTTTAGTTAACTAAAAACAAACCCAAAAAACCTAACTGAAAGTCTTTAAAAATTAAAACTAAATAAAAAATTTTAATATATGTTTTTAGATAATAAACAAAAACAAAAACTTATACAGCACAACTTGGATAGATCTCTGGGGAGTTATGCTGAGCAGAAAAAAAGCCAATTCCAAAAGTTTACAAACTGTATGATGCTATCATATAACATTTTTGAAATGATGACATTTTAGACAGGGAGGCTAGATTAGTGGTTGCCGGGGAGAGATGGGGACAGGTGTGGGGGTGGTGGTCAGCAGACTTTGACTCTGAGCTGGGTGGTGTGGACATTGTTCCTTCTGCCCAGGGCCAAAGCAGAGTGAGTTTTAGGTCAGCTGTTCTTCAATGAGCCAACCCACAGGAAATGCTTGGCTTCCAGGGCAATTTCTCAACTCACTGTCCACCCTAGAGAAATTAAGTGAAGTTATGAGTTTTTCAAATGTTTAGTGTGACATTAAGATTGATACACAGGTATTTCCCTGGGGGAAAAGTATGTTTATAGCAGCTTAGTGCTGCAGGGTCAACTGGACGTGCAGGTGACAATGAAGATTGATGACAACCTACAAACCATCACATCTGGTTTGTGGAAAGGCAGGGTGACCAGATGGCCTGGGAAGTGAAGCCTGAGAAAAGAGCAGTTCCAGCTTGAAAGAAACTCCAGCTCAGAAAGAACTGAGCTGTTGACTGCTCACAGCCAACAGACCAATGGCAAGGGCAAAGATGTACAAGAAGTCTGGCAGACAGTGTAAGAGAGGACTGAAGAGAAAAGAGAGAGCAGAGGGTATGTATAGAATTTGGAGCTTGAAGAGACTGTGTTTGGGCTCTGCCTCTTTGAGACTGTGAGGCTCTGAGCAAGTCTCAGTCTCTCTGAGTTTCTGATTCCTCATTTGCAAAACAGAGCAATGAACCCTTGTTGGCCTACATTACCAGTTGGCTGGGATAAATAAGTAATGTAAGTAATAAATATTCTGTGAACACTTACATTCTTTGCAAATGCAAAGAAAAATAATGTGATTTGGCAAGATTCCTACTAGTGGCCTCTAAGTTTCTGGGCCTATGATTTGGCAAGTAAATCAATTCCACCTGATGGCCGATGGGTCCATGTCCCTCAGGTGAGCTTCACTAAATGATCAGGTCTTGACAGCTATCGCACTTACCATCAATTCATGTTGGGGTCATACCATGGGAGAGGAAGGGGGCATGATGGGCTCCATCTAAGCTGAGCTCTAATAACTTCAGTTGGCTTCCTACTATGCTTCCATAGCTGATCCTTGGTCCAAAGCTATGCATATAGAAAGCCTTCAATAATGAACGAATGCTCATCTAATTTGGTTAGATGGGTTCTTTTCTCTTCCACTCAAGTAATTTGGAAAATCACTACTTTGGGAAATGCTGCACAGGAGAGGGGAGACTATCACAGTGGGTAACAGTCTAGCCAGAGACCCTGTAGGAGGGAGGCACTTAGGGTGAAGTTGAAAACCCTCTTTGAGAAGTGTCATGGTGTGGCAGAAAGCACGTTGGCTCTTAATGCAAGTAGCTGTGTGACAAAGACCTAGATTGGTCTTCGCCGAGCCACGGTTTTCTCACCTATCAAATGGTCATAACAATAGTGCTCTCCTCACGGAATTGTCCTGAAGACTAAATGAGATAAATAGATATGGCACAGCTGGCACAGAGTAGAAACACGATAATTCAGATCCTTTCTTTCTTTGAAGGATAGGAAGAAGCTAGCAAAACTCCTTTAAAATATCTTCTTGTCCATGTTTTTCAGAGATAATGAAAACAGGAGCCTTGGCTAGCTAAGCTTATCCTCTTTGTAGCTCCTGGGAACGCACCTTATCAAACATGGGATTTGGAGGCAAACATAGACTCATATTCATGCTCCACCAATTACAAGCTATGTGATCTTAAGCATGTTAGCTAATCTCTCCTAATCTCTGTCTCCTCAGTGTAACACAGAGTTTAATAATAGCTATGAATATGGTTGTTCAGAAAGTTAAACAGGTAGTAAATGTAAAATGTCTTAGGACATCGTCTTACACATACTCTGAGTGCAATAAATGCTTGTTCTCATAACTATCTTGGGTGTGGCAGCAGGTGTGCACAGAGAAATGAAGGACAGAATGTCCACAGACATCGCTATTATTTTTCATAATCATCACTAATCTTTGGTTCCATCTGTGCAGTATGTTCTTCCCACTTGAGTTCCACAATAGTTCACACGGGAGTGTGGATGAGCCAACAGGGTAGCATGACTGCCAAAAAATGACAGATGTAACCCTAACACCACACCTGGACTACTGCATGACACACTTACGTCGGATATGAATGAACCAGCGAGCACGCCAAAGAGAGCAAGTAGGATGGGAAAATGGCTGGAAAGATGCCACATGAGAAATGTCTGAGGGCCTGGGACAAGAAAAACCGAAGAATGAGTACAACTAAACCAACATTTGAAGGGCTGATAGGTGAAAGGACGATGTCATTTATTCTGTCATTTCCTGGAGAGCAGAACTCAGACCAATGGGTCGAAGTTACTTGGGGATACAATTCGAAGAATTTTCTGACACGGCAGCTGTCTAGCAGTGGAGCAGGCTGTCCAGTGAAGGAGGGCCGGAGTCCCAGAGCCTGGCACTTTGGGGCAGAGGTGGGTAGGCTGGCACGGACATCCCCCAGGTCCTTCACAACTCTGCAAGTCTATCTCAGGAGAGGCCCATGATGGCTCCAACAAAGCAGTCTTGAATTAGCAACTCATTTTATAAACCGGTTCCTTCAGTGTGTTATAAAGCTTGGCATCGCAGGAGAATACAGGGGAAAGACATCTTACTTACCTCAATACTAGCTATAGTTCCTACACTACATGAAAGGCCCCGTCTACGTATTTCACAACTACGTAACGCTTATCACCTCTAAGGTTACCCGAAGTGCCAAACCCACCTCTTTCTCATGTTAAATTTCTCATTCCAACAAGATAGTGGAGAAAGGAAGCTATCACCAATGACGTTTAAAAATGGACTTTGAAGAAACAACTGCTTTGTATTTGAGCATATTAGTTAATACCATGAACCTCAGTTTGCTTATATGTAAAATGGGGATGACAGTGATATTTACCTCTAAGGGCCATTCACTCAACAGATACGTGAGCGCGAATTATGGACCAGGCCTTGTTCCACTTCCTGGGAACTTGAGCGAACAAGACATACAGCCCTTGTGGAGCTTCTCTTCTGGTTGGGGGGAGATGGCAGTACACACAGCAAGCGAACTGGAGTATGTTAGTGTGAACATACTATGTAAAAGTGCTATGACACAATTAAGCAGGGATAGGGACAGGGAAGCGGCGATGGCAGTTCCTAAGAAAGGATTCAGTAAGCTAATGCAATAAAAATGACTGCATGGACAGGTTCAGTAGAACGTCTTCAGTAAGTATTAGCTATTAGACCACGGAGACTTCTGAGCTCCCAGGACCTACAGCTAAATGCATCATCCAGTCCTAAATGACTGAAGAGGTGGTATGTATTCAAAATCAAAACCGAAAGGAGCGGATCCTGATTATTTTCTTCAAGTGGACGAATCAATGAAAATATCATGACTCTGGGGTTCTGGCATTGCCTCACTTATGCAAGGATGCTGATAAGATCTGTAGGAAATATAGATATGCAGGAACTGGGGCTTGAAAGCAATTACATCAGGTGAGTGACCTAACTTTTCTAAGCTTTGGCTTTTCCCCGAAATTTGACCAGGACTATTAGAACGTTTAATAATCACATACATAAAATGCTGGGCACACAGCAGGTACAGTTAGCTTACATTATCATCATCATGGTCCAAACTCATCTGAATTTTCAGATTTTCACTGTTCAGAATGAAAAAACAAGGCCGTATTCCTCAGGAGGGAACATTCCACAATCACGTGTTGCTAGGAGTTGGCCTAAGGTCACTTGTTATGAGAACAAACCAGGAAAACATAAGGAAGCGTTCAACTGATTAAATGCTCAGTCCAGTTCTCAGCCTTGCTAACTCCTTGGATGCGGTCTTCAGAATTCCAGAAGATGCAAACAAAAGACACACTGATTCACTCAAAACAGTTCTTCGTACAAATCTGAGGATTTAGCCAAAAAGCAGTCCAAAAGGATTTATGAAGTGTGCTTCCCTCCGCAGAGCCTGCAAGGAGACACACAGGCTCCCTTTAGTCAGCCCTATTTTCCCAGAGACCTCTGTAGCATCGTCTCTCCGCTTCTCACCATTCTGAGTCTCGGGAAATGAGAATTTAATTTGTTCTGCGCTGAACTTTTTCTCTTGGGGACTTTACAAGGAAGGAGCTCTTTCTGTTTTCCCCTGTCAGTCCCACTTCCACAAAATCTTAAGTAAAGGAAAGCTTTCAAATGTTCATTGGTGTTAGTGCCTTTTCTACTAGCCATCCCCAAGACAAGAGGGCTATTTCTAGAACTGGAAGTCCTCCATTCACTCCTATAGCACAGTAACCCCTTCTCTGCTGATGGGAGCCATGCATCCCGCAATCTGCCCCTTCCAGGGGTCACTGTGATCCCCTGGTACTTCAAAAGGAATTAAGAGGGACAAAGGTGTGGGCTTTGCTGGGTCTAAGCCAGTGCTTCTCAATCTGTGGTGAAAGACCAGTTTGTTCTTATTTCCAATCCACCATGGACTGGTAATTTTCATAAAATACAGTAAAAATTAATTGCTAGGAAAAAATTTAAAGACAGAAAGTGCAAGCCAATGTTTTATTACTAGATTCGACAGTCATAAAATTACTTTGCCACACTGCAAAAACTTTAAATGTTTATTCACAACTTCTGTATTTTATCTAGCTGTGGATTGCAGCACTGATCTGTTACTGGTGAGCCACGCACACTTTATTTGAAATGAAACATAAAGCCAACTTTCCCTATGAAATATTTAAGTGCAGTTGTTGGCACATAGTAATCACTAAATATGAGCTACTGCTGTTCTCCCCAGGCTGGTGCGATGAGGGGACACATTAAGGGGACTGAGATGATGTCTGAGTTCCTACTCTGTTGCTACTGACCTTGGACAAGTGTCTTCACCGTCCTGAGCGTTAGTTCAAACTGTAAAATCCATAATGAGATGATCTACAGTCTACCACCTTAACCGGTGACTTGTGAATTTAACTGAAACCCAGTGAAAAAAATTGCAATGCATTATGCCCCAGCGCACAAACCCACACACACAACTGCCAAGTTTCATGAAGCAGTATTATCCTTACCACATGCTATGCATTCTGATTATTCTCTATTTTTTTAAAACGCTGCTCAAGACATACTTGGTTTCAAACCTACAGCTTGAAAATGATCTCTAGGGTTCCTGTCCTCGATGGTAGAGCTGACAAGTAAGTCGGGTCCCTGTCGGTCACCTGCAACTTGACTTCCAGACAGCACTGACATTACTAAAGGCAGGTGCGTCAGTCTGCTGCTTTTGTTGAAGCCAGCTGATTCTACACTGGGATACTCTTTTTAAAACATTTTAAATTCAAGTACAATTAGAGTTATATTAGTTTCAGGTTTACAACATGATGATTCAACCATTCATGTCTTAGTGTTCATCAAGATATGTGTACTTATCCCCTTTAACTGTTTCACCCAACACCCACCCCCCCAACCTTACAATGGGATATTCTTAGTCAATCTATTGTCTGGGACTCACACCCCTGGATAGTAACCTAGAGGCATCACTGGAAAACTCCTACCTGCCCTCCTGCAAGTTTCCTTCAGGCAAATTGACAGACGATTGTGAGCAAATTTCCTTATTGGATCTTGCTGTCTGGCTAACTTGCCTCCTTGCTTCTGGAGAAGGGGCAGGCATGGGCATCCACAGGCCACCAGAAGTGTTAGGACTGCACTGGTATTTCCACTCCTTCACGTGTTAGAAGCAGCAGGTGAGAGACTGCGTAGGAAAGGAATACTGACATGCAGCCTCCTCTGTGAGAGGGGATTTTATAGCCCTTTTATTCTTTTAATGAATCACTTTAACTTGAGAATTGCAACTCTGTTAAAGAATAAAGCATGAAATTATTTCCAATGACTTCTGTTGTGCTCTGTATCACCTCCCCTTTCCTCTTTGTAAGAACATCTCCAATTGGCCTCCAGCTCCGAGTAGCCAAGTGCTTCGTTTGGTAACCTTACCCTGGTGTTGTTACGAGGCTCTGTCGCTCTCTCCAGGTGACACAGGTCTTGATGCTCTAGGGGCGTGGGATGGAGGAGTGAGGTGTTCTCTCTCATCTGCACCCCCACCTTCTCCCTGGGCTGACTCTTGGGTTGCTTCATTACTTTCCACAATGAATTTGAGAGCTGCTTCTGAGGAAATGACAGCTTTCAAAAGGCCCCACCTGAATGCTGGCTTGCCTCTTCATGAAGTTCAAAGGGGAATCCGGAAATGACTTCCCCACACACACACCCTTGGTGGGGGGTGAATTTTCTGCCTGGCTAGAGGCCTGCACTTTGGGATACTGTCCACATCCTGGCTCGCTCCTGGGGGGAACACATCTGTGAACTCTTTGTTGAGCGGCACCGCCAGGGTTCCCCTCAGAGGTTGTGAGGAGTGCTCTCCTGTTAGGCACTAGCTAGAAAGCTTAAGTTCCCAGCCATTTTCTGTGGATTCACTTGAGACCATAGTGTCCAAGAAACCTCACATCCATGTCCCATCCAATATGTCCTCCCTCTTTCCTCTCTCCACCCCTCTTAGTTTTGCAGAGTCTGGGCATGAAGGCTTCCTTCTGGGATAACATTCACCAATTTTCAGACAAATGATGATCTCCAAGTTGAATGCACCCTTCTCTGAGGGAGGTTCCCCCAAAAGTTGACATCTCTCCCTCTTCTAGCCCTTTTACATGGGTGCGAGGGATGAATGCAATTCAAGAATCGGTTCTGCTGAAATGACCTTTTGAAAAAGCTCTGCAGGAAAATGCTGGCCACAGAGCTGCAGTCCTCTGACCATAGAAAAGTGGGTTGTCGTTGTTTTGTTAAGCCTGAATTTTTTGTTGTTTCAGTGTAGTTACACAATGTTATTACATTAGTTGGAACACTGGATAGCTACAAGAAAAAGAATGAAACTGGACCACTTTCTAACACCATGCACACAAATAAAATCAAAATGGATTAAGAATCTAAATGTCAAAAGTGGGGATTTTCAACACTTTGTTTTTAGCTGTGAGCTCTTTTCACAAAAAACTCTTCTTAGAGAACAGGGAAGACTCCACTCATCACATTACCTTAGATTTCTACTGCAAGCCACACTGCAGGCTGTCACAGCAACAGACAGAGACGTGGTCCTTGTCCTCAAGGAACTCCCAGTCTAAGGAGACGTCAAATACACCTAACCCCACACATAGCCCTGTAATTGTGACAAGTGCTCTGAAGAAAAAGCACAGAGTGACACAAGACTGGACATACTTGGTGTCAGGGAAGGGGTCTCTGAGGAATCACTATTTAACCAGAGGCTAACAACCAGGTGGAGTGAATAGCAAGGGTATCCAGGCAGAAGAAAATGCACCTAAGGCAGGAGGAGACCTCGTTCCCCAAGGAATGAGCCAGTCAACTGGGTGCGAAAGATGAAATCAGAGAGGTTGGTGAAAGCCAGCCTGCCCAGGACCTCCAGGCACATTAAGGACAGTAGTCTTGGTCCCCAGAGTAAAGAAAGCCATCAGAGGGCTTTTGGTGCCATGATCAAATTTTCATTTTAAAAAGGTAATGACACTGCACAGCTTGAGAGAACATCAGAAGGCAAGAATGGAATGGGGAAGGTAATGTGCATGGCCGTATGTAAGTTTTAAAGTGTTTCTATGTATGCTGGGTTTAATCCCTTTTCAAAGCCTCACCTACTAAACAACATTCAAGAGCAAATTGGATTAACTTAACATTAACTTAATTTCCGATACTTTCCTGTTCTGGACTCAGACCCTCCCTCTTACAGCTTGCTAGCTGTGTGGCTTAGGGACCGCCACGAGCCTCCTCAGGTTCCTCAATTATAAACTGAGGCACACTCTTCTACTCTGATTTGCATTAGCATGAAATGAGCGCCTGGGTGCTCAACAAACGTGGACTCGTCTCCAGCAAAAAAGGTAAAAAGGCCTCTTCTATTTGATCCAGTTGCTTAAACAAAATTCTCTATATATAAATTACACAAGAGATGGTCCAAGATGAATTTACTGGAGAGTGGCACATTTTATGGTATTAGGATATTAGAATAATTTAAGACTTGCTAGGTGAGTCAGGATTTTTTTTTTTTACAGATATCAGTGGGTGATAATGAAACGAAGATTTATGTCTAGACATTTTACTGGCAGACATCTTAATTAAAACTCCTTGATATCCTCCCCATAAAAAAAAAAGGTGTCTATATTCCCAATGACATAGCTTCCCAGAAATCTAGTCTTTATCAATGTAACTTTGAGAATTTCCACCTTCCTAGAGGATCTAACCTCTACAGTAGAAATAGTGTGTTATCTACAAAGGGGTGAGCAAAGGTACCACTGCTTCTCAGTCTGATGCCCAGGGCAGACACTGGGAGATGTGGATGGGTGGGTACAGCACTCCTTTCTGTGGACCAGATGGAGCCTCAGGAGTTGCAACAAAGTGCTCTAGGCAGCTACCCCCACTCGCCCGAAGATACTCCCAGTGTGACGGCACTCATTTTCAAAGCGGGGGGCGGGGGGAATGAAGCAATGGGAGTCTAAGTAATATAGGTAATACACCTGGAATTTGATTTACAAACAGCAGAATATGAAAATGAATTTCCCACTAAACTGGAATTGTTCACATCTTCCCATTTTCTTAACAGCACTACCCATCTCCTCATCTCATGGAAAACACAAGTACAGTAATAGTACAAATGCGTAAAAACATAATCAGCTTAACTCGATTCCATTTCTATTACGTGAATTGTTTTAACATATATTACATCAGAGGCATGTATTACAACCCCAAACCCTTTCGAACAATTTAAAGAACTACAGTTGAGAACGTTCCAGGAACATTGTCATACTTGGCATTCTTTGTCAATGGGAATCTTCACAATGATGTTCTAGGTACAGAAGGAAAGTGTGTTGGTGCCTCCCTTAGTCTTGCTCATGCTTAATGAGAATTTGTGTGGTAAACGATTAACTGAACAGGTAATGGTGAGAATGAACTGCGTGACAGGGGTATTTTTGTAAATATGAATACAAAGTTTTAAGGAAGCAATTTTTAGGGAGAAAAATCCTCTACAAGCAGCACAGAAACACAAAGAGGCTTGCTGTCTCAAAAAGCAATTGATCTGGAAAAAACAAGTCCATTTAATGACACATTTCTAATTGCCTGGTTATTCAGAAAAGCTAACAATGTATTAGGTGTACCTAAGTATCTGATTGGTGTGGCGGGGTCAAGAGCTCACACCCCTGCTCCAACTTTGCATGGTCTGACCAAGGCAAAAATACCGCATGGGATTTGGTGGGGGCAGCGGCTACAACTACCATCCGATTTCCAAAGCATGGCCCCAAGTAGGAGCTTCGTGATGTAGTAGAAATGGTCCACAAATGCTTTTTACTCACGGCTAATAAAACATGATCCCTAAGACAAGATCACTGCTGCCTTCTTGTCTCCATGCTTTTACTTCTCTTACTTTCAAATGTAGACATGTAGTAACAAATAGAACTCTTTCATAATCAACAGCAAGCTTAGAACACTCCTTTTAATGAGGCTGGTCGTATTTGAGTTACAAGTCTAATTAGGATATGTACAAGTCTGATTTATTTAGAGACACGAGATACTGGAGCGATTCTTTTCATTGTTATTTCTACATTTTGAGAATATGCCACACTTGAATGTTCCTTTAGTCATCAAAATGGTCACGTATGTACACAGAGCTAGCTGTGTGTATATAATTCATGGTACACAGTACATGCACATATATATACAATTTCATCTTTACCACCATTCCAAAGAAATGGGCTGAGACAATTGGAGCATGGAGAGACCCAGCGAGCTACCCTGATTTCACCAGAAAAAGTGTAAAGCCAACAAGAGGTACCCCAGCACCTCACTGACTGTTTAGGCCGTTTTTTCCATTTTTTTAGTACTGTTAGGCTTCAGTTTCTTTATATTTTACAAATTTTTTTTTAACCATGCTAAGTTATCTCAGAAACCCTGGAAATATGCTAACAATCTACAGACTAGAGAAGTTTAAACACAAAAAGACATGAAAATAACACGTTAACATTTTGAATTCTTATTTGAAACTGTTATCCTCACACTGAAGAATAAGGAAGAGAGCCATCAACTCACTCCTGTTGTGGGCTGCAACAGTGCTTTTACCCTGAAGTGCCTTTTTTTTTAAATTGTGGTAAAATATACATAAAATGCACATTTTAACTATTCTTAAGTATACAGTTCTGCGGCATGAAGTACATTCACACTGTTGTGCAACCACCACCATCCATCTCCATTTTTTTATCTTCCCCAATAACTCTGTACCCATCAAACATCAATTCCCCCTACCCCCCACCAGTCCTGGGCAACAACCATTCTACTTTCTGGCATTAGACTGGAATTTGACTACTCTAAGAATCTCATACCAGAGGGGCCACACCATAGTTACCCTTTTGTGTCTAGCTCATTTCACTTAGCTATCATCAAGGTATGATATAGCACAGGTATGTTGCAGCACATGTCTGAATTTTCTTTCTTAAGGCTGAGTAATATTCCATTGTACCCATACGCCTCCTGTTTACCCACAGTTGCTTCTACCTTTGGACTACTGTGAATAATGCTGCTATGAACCTGGGTGTACAAATACCTGTTTGAATCCCTTCGTTTGGGTATATAACTGGAAGTGGAACGGAATGCTGGATCATACAGTATTTCTATGCTTAATTCCATTCTTACATACCTAAATGAAGAACGCAATGAACACACCAACCAAACATTGTATGTTTTAATCAAAGCAGTGGAAAAACCCCGTCAGATTTTCATTGCATCACATTTCACTTAACCTGTTGGAACACCTTCCATCTATGAACTGCCTTGAAGATGCCAAAGACCTCCAGGCCTAGGCAAGCCTTCCAGAGCTCTTGCCACAGACCAAGCCTCAGGCTTTCCTTGACAGGAAACAGGACCCAGTACAGCTCCATCTGTAGAAGTGCCGGGGTGATTCCAAACTACACCCAACACTCAGCTCTGCAGCATCCCACAGGCTGGGCGTGGATCCTGGCATCAGACTCCAGTAAGTATAAAACCGGAGTTTTTATAAAACTAGTAACGGGAAAACAGGAAGATGAAAGAAGGTGGTGAAATCCTCACCAAGGCCAATGATTGCACAACACATCGCTCCCGGAGGCACTTTTTTTCCACCTGCTAGAACACTAAAAATTAGGAATGTTTCAAGTTACTTGAGAATTCACCAATCCCAGAACTTTCCTTTCTTAGAAGTTCTTCCAGGGTTTCTGTCAGAAATTCCCTTTCTGTTTAAGGAAGCAGAAAACTCCCAAGGAATTTCAGGACCAATGGTATAATATACAGCTCCCTATAATTAATCAAAAACATCATCTAGCCTGCAGCTTAGAGAACCTGTGAATGTATGAGGACATGTGAAGGTACTGGCCGTAACGGGGTCGATGCCATGTGGAAAAAAATTCAAGGCCAAGCAGGCACTCTTTGGGAGAGAAGAGGGGTTAAAGAGAATTGTGTGAACCAGCAAAGGAATGCAATGACCAGAACCATCTGAGGATTACACAAAGGGTGAAACTGACCCTCTCTGGATGGGAAGGCAAAACGTTGCCTCTCTGCTCACACCTCTGGTCCCTTTTTCCTCCTGCCTCAGGGAAGGACTTGATAGTACACTTGGCCCAAGTCCAACACATTCACTGGGCTGCACTGATTAGCGGGTAAGGTCTCTGTATACTGAAGGGTCACACATGTGGCTTTTCCTTCCCTGGCTCCTCTCACCCTGAGTAGGCACACCCTGACCTCAGCGGGCTCTGCCATCTCTTATCGCAAGCATATGGGTCACTGCTTCGGGTTCCTACAGCAGTCATCTATCCAGAGGATGGTTAGATTCCCAATACAGACATGAACCTGGGAAGACCTAAGAGGTCTCTGTTTAATGCACTGAGCCTAAGCTATATAAAATTATGTGAGCTTTGCAGCAGACTGTGAGCTAACACGTAGTAAGTTCGTGTACTTTGATTCTCGTCTGCTGCTGACGCACGTACACAGCTTCCTTAGGGGTTCCAGAACCTGCATCTAGTGTGGGATGCAGGCTAAAGATGCAGCATGCTCTGTTAAATTTCCTAGTCTTTTATGCAAACCTGATGCTGGGTTGGTATTCACAGATTTATCTCCCTAAAATCAATTTGTTTTAGATGTCACTTCAGAGTGGTCCTCAATTCTTGACAGAAATAAATTTACATTTTCTTTTCATGTAGAGGTGACAGCAACAATAACATGGACTTTCAGCAACTATTTTTTTGAATAACACTAGATTCTAAATTATTTTTTATGTTTCTGAAACATGATGTGTCCCTATCCATTCCTTAAGCACAAAGATATAATTTTATTCATGCAATATCACCAATGTTGTTCAACATGCAGGGCTTTTTTCCCCTCCCTGTTTAAGCTGAATTTCATTTTGAACATCTAATGTTGGCAAGTATCTAGCTTATCAGGTTACCTCTCACATTTATAAAAATGGCAAATCAATTACTCCTCACAATCCCAGTGCAGCTCTTCCTGTCCCTGTACTTTAATAAAAATACCTTTGTACACTGAAAGGAAAAAAAACCCAAAAAAACAAAAAATGGAGGGGGGGGGGCGCCTGGCTGGCTCAGTGGGTGAGGCATGTGACTCTTGATCTCAGGGTTGTGAGTTCAAGCTCCATGTTAGGTGCAGAGATTACTTAAAAATAAAATATATATAAAAAAAAAAGGCACAAATTTCTCTGAATACCTCTTCGGAAATACTAATTCACACTTAGCACTTATCTAGCACCAGCACCTGAAAAGTTTGAAAGATCTTAATACATGTCCACTCAGTGCAAGCATGTTCACCCTGCCACGCAAGCAACTACCCAACCCCTCCTTATCCCCGCCATGTCACAAAACAAGGCAAAGACACAGGGAATAACATACCCTACGTTACAGGAGATACACAACACAAGAACAGGGTAAGCGGGTTTCTGGGTTCCCGCCACTGTTTCACATGCCCACTTCATCTTCGGTCTTCCTTCCTGGGCATGACAGGACTCCTTGGATGGAAGGCAAGATGGCTGCCATCCTTCAGTTATCACAGTACTGTACCTTTAGAATGGACAGCATCAGCACTGTGATAACTGAGCCAGGGCAGCCTGTCAGTCACGCTGTCGGCCAGCACCATCCTTTCTGGGAGGCTGCACGACTCCCTCCGAAGGCTCCTTGCAGAGTGAAGAGCTAAAAGACCCCCTTCTGGTTCAAGATGTGGGGAAGCGAAGAAATAGTAGGGTCATGGCGCAGCAAGTGTTGAGACTGAAACAGTAAAAGGCCCAGTTGAATCATATGAGGATGAAAGATGAAAAGAAGATGAATGCATGGTAATGATGAGCAACCATGTGATTACGCTTTCACTCTGATAATACATCAAATATGCAGTAAGCTTCCCAGCTGTTTCAGCGTTATCTCTCTCACGCATGGATTCACTGACTTTATCTCCCTGACCTCAATCACCCATGCAATGAATACTTATTGAGGAACTACTCTGTTCCAAGTTCTCTTCTAGATGTTCAGCCAACGAAGATGAATAAGACATGGCCCTTCACCCTCAAAGTGCTCACAAACATAGCCACACAGCCACAATACTTCACATGTGCGCCTAACATTAAACAATTTCCTATGTGCATTCTCATTTGGTTTTCACAAGAACCCATATGGGTCTGTCCATGAATTACTCATTACTTTATCACCAAAGAATTCCAGAAATAGATTAGATATCATTAGCCCATTTTACAGACAGAAAATAAAAACCTGAGAGGTTAGGTGATATACCTGAGATCGTGCCCTAAGTTATGGTAAACCTGGGCTCAAATCCACATTCAATGATCAAGCCCAGTGCTTTTTTTCTCTATCCCAACCTGGCCATTTGACTCATCAACTGGATACACAATTTATGCAAACAAAATGATTTCTGAAAATATTTAATTTTGGCTTAAGATTTTTAGTTTCCTTAGTATGTCAGATCATGAAGCAGAAACCAGTGGGGATTTTATGCTTTAAGGAAATATGCACATTAGAAAAACAAACAAACAAACAAACAAAACTCCCTTTTATTGTTCTTGCTCTGAATGCTAAGGATATACTCAAATTGATGACACTGATGACAATTATGTAGTTAAGCCCACCCGCACGGTGTTTTCCACTACAGCTAATGTCAATTCTACAGTTAGGTGGTGCAAGAACCACGGACAACCTTTGGAATGCCTTTAAAAAAAAACAAACAAACCCCACAACATACACACATCACTTGCTTTGAAATTATCTGTACCTTTGAGATGCACCCTGAAGTCATTTCAGGAATGATTCTTACTTTTAATAAGAAGTACAAAAAGATTCTGAAATTGGAATTCAGGCTTCAGAATCTCAGCTTATTAAAACCATGATTCACTCGGTTTTTTTCCACGTCAGTCATAAGATCTCAAGTTATTTCAATATGAGTGGAACTTGACAGATATTTGAAAAATAATTATGTTTTCAATTAAGCATTTTCTCAGTTTCAATGATTCATTATATGTAAATTAGATATTAGCACTGTACTTCAAATAAGACCGATAGATAAGTCAATTCTTTAGATTAGAAGTCAGACCATAGGAGGACAGTGACTTTCTGCACTATGAAACTGACCTAATCTTCAGAAAAGTAATCTCCAGTGAAATAATCCACCTCCACACAAATTAAAACAACATTCTCTAATGTGCAAAAATATCTAATACTTGAGGAGGTCACAAAGGCTAGGTCTTAGCCAACTGATGTAATACAGAGTTGAAACACGAGAGGGCAACGAAGATTAAAAAAAAAAAAAAAGTTGGATCCTACAACCTGAGGTTCCTGGAAATAGCTGCACATTTTCACTCAAATTATAAACATCTGCTACAGGAAAAAAAAATGATATTGTGATTACTTGAGAATAAAATTTTAGATAGCTAATCTGTCAAAAAGAAGAAAAAGATTACTACCTAACGTTTCCTGGCCACAGGTTGCATCAGCTTTGGAAAAGATGAATATTACTCCGAGACACTAAAGGGTGGACAAGTATGGGAACAATTAAGTAACCCCGATGTACTTAGTAGTTATTAGACTGTTGCTCACGAAACCTGAGCATTAACGTAACTGAATGTCTAAATACAAGGTATACAAAGGTGAGCTTCATGTCCGTCATGCGTCGCAAAGCTGAAATTCCCCTTCGTTAGCCATGACCAGAACCCACAGAACTAAACATTCCTGGTACAGTAAACAAAGGATCTTTCCTTATGTCGCTCTCGCTTCACTTTTTTTTTCTATCTGAACTGGGACTTAAAAAAAAAAAAAAAAAAATCAACCCAGAGACCAAGTGATAAAAAGCAAACTGTTATTAGTCTGTGAATAAGAAACATTTTTTCTCAAAAGACTTTTCATATAAAAATCGAATTTTTAATACTAAAACAAGGGACTGCAGGTACTCGTGCTGCACTACCAAAGCATACTGCACAGAGGAGAAGAAAAAAGAATAGTGACGTAAAATGCTCTCCTCCCGAGATCAAACTGATTTTAAAGTTCTTCTATGATAAAAATGATACAAACCGAGAACAATTTCTTCGTGACGCAAGCACCAAATATTATCAATAAATCAAGTACCTGTGGTAAACTGGTATACTAAAGAACCTGCTTTTAAATCTTGTGGAGTACAAATGCACACACAAAGAACATGGCACGTCCCTCTTATCTCTGGACTAAAAATGAAAATACAATGACTTCAAACCTTTAAATAACTGAGTCAGTCACCGGAGCACCGTAAAATAAGCAACACGAAGTATTTAAAAAGTACTTTTAAATTAAAATAGCTTCACTAGGTCTAATTTCAATCCACCAGGCTTGTACTAAAATGTGGTTTTTCCCCAACTTGAAAACTGTAATCCAACTTCACTGATATTATAAAATGTGCACATCTGACCGAACCGGGAGGCTATAAAAATGTGCTGTCGACAAAAGAAGCTCAAGTATCAATTACTGCTTTGCATCTTATTGCAAAGCTTTGCTTCGTTAAGAGTTTTTAAAAACTAACCTGGAGTGAGGGGGTTACAGGTTTGTTTTTTTTTTTTAAGAAGAAACGAACTGGCTCAAAAGGCCAGGAGAAGCCAAGGACCGTTGCCCTGTGCAGGGCACTGTCCACCCCAATCCTCGCAGAGAAGCATTAACTGGGAGTAATTAGAAAGCAGTGTCCCACTCCCAGCACTGGCCCCTAAGTCATCTCCTGCGGCATATCCCTGACAGATCCATCACAAGGAAAAGCCCTACCAAAACAAGTATGGACACAGTAACGTAGAGGGAGAAAGAACAAGCGTTCTCACTTATGCTAACAGGGATTTTAGTCCAAAAAGGCTACAGAAGACTAAAAATTTACAAATAAATGGATCAGCCCCTAAATTCTGTTATTTACCTTCCCTCTTCTACGCACACACAGCATACATACTTGTAGTCCAACTTTCTATTCCACAGTTATCTTGCTTTCTGCTTTTGTTCTAAGCTCCATTCTCCGCCCATTTTGGATTTTATAGTCTGCTCACGAGTCAATTTTATTCTGATTTCACCTCTGTATTAAACCTTTTGAGATAACTAGTCAAAATGATCTATCCCTGGCTAGCCATCTCTAAACACCCTATCTCTAATTAATCTATGATTTCCTCATTGCTGCAGCACTGTCATTTAAAAATGCTGGGTCTTAGATTCTCAGATGCCCTGCACGGACAGCTAAAGGGGGCAACACCAAAGATTTTCATCGACCTCAAGTTCTAGACCCGTGAGCTGCTCCAGAAACAATTAAACTCCTCTTTTCCGCAGAGTCCACCATTCTCAGAGCTTTTATTCCTACATCTGTAAAATACACACATTTCTACTTGTACCATATGCTACGGTGGTAGTGTACTCACTATTAGGTGCTATTTCTTACACAGGCGTACGTCAGAGATACTGTGGGTCTAGTTCTAGACCACTGCAATAAAGTATCACAATAAAACCAGTCAAAAGAATTTTTTGGTTTCCCAGTGCATATGCTACACCATAGCCTCTGAAGAGTGCAATGGTATTACGTCTAAAGAAACAACGTACAGAGGCACCTGGGTGGCTCAGTCAGTTAAGCTTCCCACTCTTGTTTTTGGTTCAGGTCATAATATAAGATAGCCCCCCACATCAGGCTCGCCGTTGGGGGTGGAGCCTGCTTAAGAGTCTCTCTCTCTCCCTCTGCCCCTGCTCGTGTGTACCTTGGCTCTCTCTCTCTCAAAAAAAAAAAAAAAAAAAGTACACACTTTAATTAAAAAGTACCTTACCCAAAAAATGCTTATCATCTGAGCTTTTAGCAAGTCATATTCACTGATTACAGATCACCAAAACAAGTATAATAATGAAAAAGTTTAAAATATTGTGAGAATTACCAAAAAGTGACACAAAGACACAATGTGAGCAAATGCTGTTGGAAAAATGGTTGTCAATGGACTTGCCCAACACAAGGCTGCCACAAACCTTTAATGTGTAAAACAACAACAACAACAAAAGAACAAACACACACACAAAAAAAACAAAAAGGAAAAACCACAGTATCTGTGAAGCCCCAAAAAACAAGGTATGCCTGTACTGTAATTTGACACTGCTAATAATTACTTCTTCAATCAGCAGTATTGTTCCTGAAGTCAGACTGTTCTCTTCATGGCACTTCACGACCCTAATCACAGTCTTTCCCACAACGTGCAAGCTCAACAGGTATTCGATTAACTGATGAACCTTGTCATTTCCTATGGATTCTCTAAACAGGTTATCAACCAAAGTATACGTTTAATTCCAGCCTGTCTGTACAGTCTTAAGCAAGGCACATGACAGTCTGGATCTATAAGATGAGCGTATTGCATTTAAATCACCCCTAAGTCCCTTCCAGTGCCATTAGTGGATCTCATTAGAAAAACCAAACCCCGAAGACAGCACTATCTCCATTCAGGTCGGCATTACACTTTTTTTTTTGGAGGCAAGGGGTCAGCAGCCTCATGGGCCCAATTACCACCAGTGGAGCTATGATGTGGGGATGGGGGTGTGGGGGGGTGGAGGAGAGAAAGTAAATGAAGGAGTAAGAAAAAACAGAGTGGTATCACTAAGATGCCACCAGGTGTCACAACAGTTACTGTGTCACACACTGTTCTCTGATAAGAGTTTGTTATGCCCAGGAGCCTTTTACAAAAGTAGCTACAGCCAAATGTGTGGGTATCTAAGTTTTCCCATGACACCTCTACTAGCCTTTCTAGTTCCCTGCACACTTTCATTGACCTTCCTGAGTAGGGCATGCCTCCCACATAGAAATATGCAAAGCATTCACTATTAGGTCTCATGTTCTAAAATAATGACTCTTGGGGTCCCCAAACTTCCACATGGAACACAGCAAAGGAGAGACTTCACGCAGTCACCTCTTCTGAAATTAATCCATCGACCAAAAGGAGCAATGTTATAGGCCGGTGCTGTATAAGATATGTGAATGCATGCCATGCATGTATTTTTAAATATTTTAGTAGCCGTATTTTTTTAAAAAATTTAAACAGATTAAATTAACCTTAACAATATATTTCATTTAGCTACATATACCTAAAATAGTATCATTTGAACATGTAATCAATATAAAAATAACTTGAGATATTTTACTTTCTTTGTACTAAGTCTTTGAAAACTGGAGTGTAATTTACACTTACAACACATCTCAATTCAAACTCTAGATTATCATCAGAAATACTAACCTATACTTAGATTTCACACATTTTACAGTTTAAAAAGTAGATGCATATGTCCAAACTGTTTCCAAACATATTTAAGTTTTCTAATAACTGGATCAAATATCAATTTTAAGAATTTACTAAAATTTGAAATTCAGCTCATTATTGTAGCCAGATTTCAGGTGCTTGACAGCAACACGTGGCTACCATATGAATGTAGTTACAACCTGTCACCTGCATTCTTTTAAACCTGAACCAGACTGAAAGATGTTACCTCTTCAACCAGCAAGTCCTTCTACAACACCCACCAGGTGCACAATGATGCCAAGTATTTTCTGCCCCACTACTGATCCTTAAGCTGTCAATACTTTGGTGATGATCACTTATTAAGCAGCCCCTCCCAGAGACTGAACAACACTTTTCACTCAGAGAGAAAGGTACGTCTCAATTCAAGAAAAGAATGGAGACGCTGAAATTCAAAGATACACAGTTCAGTTCCAAAGTAAAGGTGGAAAATCCTGACGTTACTTCTTTGTCCAGGATCTTAGTCACCCCGCAAAAGTTACAGTCATTGTTTATAATGAGCCTCTGAACTTCGTACTTACAGCAGCTGTCACTGCATCCTGATTCTTCACCCTCCTCAAGTGCTCCCCCTCAGCCTCCCTCCACAACCTCCTTTATACTCTTCAGAGCACATTCCAGGAGCCCCTCTTCAATTCATTCTGAAAACTGCTTGTTATTGTTGACATACCAAAACATATGAATAATTCAATAAATGAATCCCGAACCACCCTATTAATCATTCATTGGTCTAGGTACCCAAGTTACCTTGAGAGAAGCTTCTCTGAATATGCATGGGAAGTACCCCCTCTACTCTTCCCCAAAGGAGCCAATTACAAACACTTTGGTTTTCCCTCCCTATGTCAAAGTTCAGTGTTCCTCCTGCAGCTGATTTAAAAGTTGATCTTCTAAAGGAGCTGGATTCCTAAGATAGTTCTATTTTGAGCGTTCTTCCTGTTCTGAAGCTAAAGTTGGAAGGGCTTAGGTGGTGATGTCATGAAAGAGAGGCTGTTGACTTTTACAGAAGGGTCTTCGGCTACTCTGGGGATGCTCATACAGTGGAACCGAGGGGGGTGATGTTCATTTCTTATCTTTCCTTTCCCTTCCCTTCCTTGTGAGTCCCAGCTATTATTTAGCCAGCAAGAAAACAAGTTCAAATAAGCATGCAAACGTATTTACATATTTACTCAAAAATGAAAAGACTGGGGAGATGGAAAATGCCTCACACTCTTGGGAAGAAGGGTGACAACCGCCTTCTCCACTCTTCATCCCCACCTTCCCAAATATCTATCATAGGACTACGGACAAAAAGGATAGGAAGAACAGCTGGTGAGAAGAATCAAGGGTTTAGAAATCTAGGAGGCTTGAAGAGGAAAATGCTGTTGGGGATATTTGGGACAGAAAAGGGACCCTTGGGTCCCTTCTCTTCCACTGTTTTCTCCTCCCTTTTGGAATGGTTGGATTTGGGGCTGGGTGTGTCTTCTGCTTGGGAGGCGTGTTTGGCTCTGGAGAACCAAGAGGGGCCAGGGTGGGGCCCAGGGAAAGAGAGCCAGAGACAGGCTGCTTTAGGCCAGATTCTGGGCTAAGCTCTTAGGGAAAGAAAAAAAGGGGGTTGTGAGGAGAGAGCAGACAATTCCATTAAAAAACCTGGTAAGGAACAAATAAGGGCACTGACCTAAGGAGGTCACCTCTCTCAATCTAAACCCAGCACATAGTTGCTGGTTGGTGGGGAGCAGGTCCAGAGGGAAGACAAAATCCCAGCACATCTGTAGACCACAACTTGCCTGGGTCCTGGGATGGACGTGCCCCGTGCAATCAGCAGGTGAAAGCAGCACTTTCTCGTCAATTCTGGGATGGGGTATTAGCTAAGAACTCTGGGGAACACAAGATTCTCTGGTTTTTCAGCTCACCTCTCCTCCAAAGCGAGAATAAGCACAGGTGTGGTCCTTCTCCAAGAAGCTGGCAGCTGGCGTGCGGGTAGCTGAGTGAGGGAAAAGATTCCTTGGCCCGGGAAGGCAGGGAGAAGCCGTGGGTTCAGCTGCGACCAGGAGCAGGCGATCTCCGCCAAGTCCCTTCCCCCTTCTTGAAAACCGAACAGGACCGGCAGAAATTACAACAACGCACCCCCCTCCCCAATAATGTTTCTAATAAAAGAAACGGCCTCTCATGCCTACATAACAAAACTGCACACTCTGGTTGATGGAAATAAACAGGTGAGCCCGTTGTGACGCGGGAAATGGGATGGGAGAAAGAACGCACAGAGAAATCGAGGCTTCCTCGCCCTCCCTGCACACCCTCCAGCCCGAGAGAATGTGCGTGGCAGGTTGCAAGCTAAAAATGCCACACTGAGAGACCCCCCCCACCCCCCGCCCCGCGCCCATTCTCCCTCCTACCCCAGGGTACAGCGTCCCGGCCTCGTGGTAGCGCCCGGTCCCCGGACGCCGCGCGGGGCTCCCCCTCACCCCGGACCGCCGCCGCCGCGGGGACTCCGCTCTTCCTCTCTCCTCCCTCCCTCCTCCTCCGCCTCCTCCTCGCAGACTCCTCCCGCCGGATCCTTCATGTAAACAACATCCAGGCTCTATTTACAGTCGCCGCCGGACGGCGAGGGACCCACGCCAGCACCCTGGAAGAAGGCGGGGGTGGGGGAAAAGAGAGTGCGCAACATTTACACACGCACCCCGCCCCGCCCCTCCGCGCCGCTCCCCCTCCAAGGGGCCGGAGCGGGGTGCCGGGGACCACCCCGCGCCCTCGTCCAACCTGCGCCGCTCCTCACACCCCGGCGAGGGCCCGAGGACAACCGCGGAAATGCCCAGGGGTGAGGCCGCCCCCCCACCCCGCCGGAAAAACACACACACCTCCACAACAACAAACCCAGCCCGGCAACACACGCTCGAAGTCCGTGAGGGAGTGCGGAGCCCCAGGCCCGCCCCGTGCCACCGCCCCAGCGCCTGCTGCCTACCCCGCGGCGGCGAACTGCTTGCGGTCCCCGGAGGCGGCTGAAGGCAGGCGCCCAGCGCCGGGCAGCGACGCGCCCTCGGCCCCCGCCGCCACCCGGCCCGCCCCCCGCGCGGGCGCCCAGCCGGCCGAGCCCCGCGGCTGCGTGTGCGTGTGCGCGCGCGCCGCGGCCAGCCTCGCCGGAACGGCTCTAGTCGCCCCCGCCGCTTCCCGCGCCCCCGGCCGGCTCCGGCGCGCCGCCACACCGCGCCGGGAGCGCCGCGGCCAGTGCTCCGCGGCGGCGCACGGGCGCGCACACGGACGTAGACACTAGGCGGCACAGAGCCCCGCGCGGCCCCTCGCCGCCCGCAGGCGCCCGGTCCCGCGCGCGCCCGGCCGCCCCCGCGCCCGCCCCGCCGCCCCCACGCCCACCTGCGCCCCCGGGGGGTCCTGGGCCCCCCCTTCCTTTGTTCTTCCCGTTATATGCATGAGGATTATCTAATGACGCAGCAAGGCTCGCCACAACGTGACCGTCGCCATTTTTCTGTTTTTATTCTATCTCTGCCATGTGATAGATGGGGCGGGGGGGTTGGAAAAGGGAGAGAGACAGGTTTAAAAAAAAAAAAAAACTTCCGGGTCTCATGACCGGGAAGGGAGAAAAACAAAAGGGAGACGAGACACAACTCCAGGGGAGGGATGTGTGCGTGTGTGTGTGCACGCGCGCGCGCAGGCGCGCGTCCTCCTCCCGCCTCGGCTCCAAGAAGGGAGGCTCCCGCAGCGGACACGGAGCATCCTCCCATCTAGGGAGCCCAGTGACACCCCCCTGCAGCCGTGGCGTCGCCCGTCCTGGTCCCACGCTCGCTGCAAATGCTCCGCGAAGCTGTCAGCTTGGTCACTTCTGGCCGCCTCCACTTGCTTTTCACCCCGGAGCTCGCGCCCTGGCTCCCAAGCGGGTGTAAGGTCTTGGGTTACGTTCGGGGAAGTCTCACCATAAACGGAGGAAATAATAAAGTTTAAAGGCTACCGAATTTCCTGTGTTTTAAGATAGTTTGCTTGCATGCTGTTGTATATGACAACCGCGTGGCAACGCTGGGCAGAATCTTGTATTGGTTCGAATCCTTCCTCTTTCTCTATACCCTTTTCTCTCTCTTCCCAAAGCAAGACACACCCTTGTGTGGTGTTCCTTGGGGGGGGGGGGTTGTTATGTGGAGACGGACCATTCATCATAGCTTGATTTACTTTGTAAGAAATTTTATAAGTGGTTGTTCAGGGTCAGGGAGCATTGTTTAAGAAGACAGTTGCGTGCAGCAAGGTGGATTCGCGTTACACTGATCGTGTTCACATTTGGACGGCGTGATAGACATTTCATTCTTGCCCAAATCTCGTGTTCACGGTTGCTGAAAAAAACAAAGTATTTGGGAACTCTGCCACGTTTTTCAGTGAGATATAAAATTTTGTACTTTTGTTTACTACTGTATTTCCTTTGGGCACTTTCACTTTTGTTTCTCTTGAGTTTCCTTTCTGGTTTCTTGTCTCAATTTCACAATTCACTGCAGAAAGGGACTGTAGCATCAACTAGGTAGGGTTCCTCGCTTTACGGACGCAGAAACGAGGTCGTGAGTAGTGATGCAAGTTGCTCCAGGTCACATATTTAATTAGGGCGGAGCTTGGATTAAGCTCACCTGATAGCTCTGCTGGAGGGGTGGAGATGGAGGGTGGGGGATGGTAACGTCTGGCGGCACCTCCGCTTTGTAAAATTGATATCCTAGACATTAAAGATGGAGAACACTTACCAGATCATTACCTTCTTGGGACTGGTGTGAATTGATTGCTTCTTCAAAACCCCCTCTTTTATGTTTTGACGCGACTATATCTGTTAGTTCAAGTTCCACTTCACTCTTCCCTGGGAGAGTTGGTCATCTCATTGAACAACCCTACATGACTGTAATGAATTGTTTTTATTAGACTCACAGAGTGGATCACTGCCCCTTTGTCCACCTACTGTTTCCTATTTCGTGGTGCCTTTCACACTTCAGCATATGTAACAGTTGATGTATCTCCCTGAACTGGAGCGTAAGCTTGGAGGCAGGGCCGTGCCATATTCATTTTATATTCCCCATGGTTAACACCCTGCCTGGCAATGAATAAGCAAATTAAGGCCTGATGAGCATTTTTTTTTTCCCCTCCTAATTCCTTCCTAACCGTCTCTAGGAAATTCCTTCCATGTTTCTGGCAAAGGCAGAGCACTGAAGATGCTTTTTGATTCTTATACCTTTGCAGACCATTTTTGGCAGGCATCTACTTTACAGAGCCAAGCAAAACATAATTTGTTTATTCCGTGTTTTGTTTTGTTTTAACCAAATGCTTTCTCCCCTTCTTTTTATCTTGTTTGGTTCCTCTTCTTCAAATTCCTTCTAATTTGTGTAATTATTTATGCCATCGCTTGCCTTCTCATTTTGCTTTCTCAGACTCCGAAAGGTTGGTAAAGTTTAACCTTCGATTTAACTAACCCTCCTCAGCCTGGAGTCAAACGACCAGAGGCAGCACTCTTACTGAGACTCTCATTCTTCTTGGAACACAGTGAAGAGGCTGGCAGTTGAGCAGTATGAAGAGGGCTGCTGAAAAGATCTCAGCAGTCCGACAGAGTGCGCATTTGCAGCTTTAAAAGACAGGACAATAACTGATGCATGCAATTATATTGACAGCTCAGAGGAGGGTCTGGAGTGTCCCACAGATGAGTTCATACACATCTGGATCAGTGAGGTTCCATCACATGTCTGAACATGAACGAGTATTCCTTTGGATGGGGCAAATGAAGTTGGTATTACTGATCGTAACATCTGAAGTCCATATGTTTCATCCTGGGTAGTAACAGCGTGATAATAGTTTTAAATGTAACAATATTACCTTCCAGGAAGGTGGAGATGGCACCCAATTATATTTAAAAGCATGTGCTCCCTTAAGTACAAAGGTGAACAGAAAAAAGGAACATAAATCAAAAATACAAAAAAATACCTCCATATTTCTTCCACGCATGTACCCTCACACATCATTACAAAGAAAATCAAACTTTAGTCCTCTGGAGTACTGCATGGTTGCTGATTAAAGTAGAGCTCTTATAGGCATTCTAACAATATTCTTCATCTCTCCAGTACACACTTAAAACAATGACAATTCCTGATGTGTGAGAGCCTGGACTTTGGAATCAGGTTCTGATCTCAGCTCTGCTCGTCTATTAGCTGGGCAAGTTTCTCATCAGTTCTGATTCTGTTTAAAGAAATAGAAAATGAGCATAATGTCACCTACCTCAAAGAGAAGCTTTTAGGATTGAAATTTCATCAGAATTTAATAAAATATATGTAAAGCCCCCACCCTGGTATGATGCTTAGAATATAATCTTCAATAATGGGTGGCTGTAATAATTTTTAACTGTATTTTTATTTATCCCATGTGCTTCCTAGAATTATTCTTTTCCTTTTGGCTTCCTGCTCTTGAAAATTCAACAAACCTAGTATTAGTGAAAGTTCTGTGACTAGGAAGTCCTGCCTTCAAGAAGTTCACACTTCAGCTTTGCAAAAATACATACGGAAATAACTGTACTGATACTGGTAGATGGAAGACAAACACTTGATTCATATCACTTTATGATGATCTAACCAAAAAGCATTCACTTAAGATCTAGCTTCACTAGTACCCAAGCAAAGAAAAAGCTTCTGGAAGCAGGACAATGCCACACACACACACACACACACACACACACACAATCCCAAACCCTCACATTTTCACATACAGGAGGAAGATTACCTTTAAAACTCCACCCAATCAGTATGATTCTACAGCTTTTGAAAACAGTTTTCTGGCCCAGTGTAAGAGGCAGGCTTCTTTTGCATTCGAGTGAAAACTATGCCAGATTGTACCTTTGAAATAATGTGTAGTTAATAGGAAGCACTTCTGGTTGTTAATTAATTAGACCACTTTAATCAAGAACTATTTTCTGAGAAACTTATTCCCAGCCCTGGGTCAGGCACTAAAGAAACAAAGATGATGAAGATACAGACTTTGTCTTTAAGGAACTCATTCAACAAATGTTTATTGATTACCTCCTGGGGGTGCAGTGGTGAAAAAGACGTTGAGCTTCCTAGCAGGGGATTGATATATACATACCTTATCTTTGCAGCACCCTCAAGAAGTGTTTGATTGACACTGGGTTTGGGCAAGGCAAAAAATATACCCCACCCCCAGAACATTCTTCGTTCCTCAAAACAAAGAACAGCTCCTGAAAAAGAAAAGATTGGTCTCTACAGCTCGAGTGAACCTTGGAATCTCACTAGCACCAGGCAGAATTGTGAAGTGAATGAAATTAAATTCAATGCTCCTGGAGTCTAGGCTATTTAAAACAGCTCTCTAGTCTCTCAGTTCCTGACTTTCTCAACTCTTGTTTCGTTCTCCAAAGGTTGATTCTAAAATGCAAACCTGATTATATTATGCCCCTGCTTAAAAACTTTCATGGCTCCCCATTATCTGCTAAGCGTGGCTCAAAGATCCTTTATGATCTTGCTCTGCCAAAGCCTTCCCACCCTATCCTTCATAACACCCACAGGTGAGGGGTGCCAGATTTTGTAAATAAAAATACAGGATGCCCAGTTAAATTTAAATTTCAGATAAGCAACAATTTTTTTTGGTATAGATGTGCCCCCAATATTGCATGGGACATTCTTACACTAAAAGACTTTCATTATTTATCTGAAATCCAAATCTAAATAAGCATCCTCTATTTTATCTGGCAACTCTACTCCTGCTAGTCTGATTGGTTAACTTGCCATTCCCCACTAGTCTCTTTATGCCTTTATAAGTACTTGATAACGTCTCCATTCTGCCCCTTATGCACATGGTATGTTTCTGTTTCTTCTTCAAAAGCCAGTCATGGGCTTCTGGAACGCTGCAGGTATGAGCATGGAATCCACTGTGCCGGGGGTGGGCCTGGCTATCTGTGTGCTTTGTTTAATATCTGGGCTTCGGCCCCAGTTCCTGTTCATCCTTCCCTTTCTCCCTCCTGGAACTGGAGTTCTGCCCTGAACCCGAGTTAATTTGGCTGGGACCCACGCTCAGTTCTTTATCTTTGCCAACTTTCTCCCTGAGGCTTGTGGGGCTAGATCCTTTCTCCCAGCTGCTGGCTGGGCTCCTGACCTAAACTGGATGGATCATTGAACCCTGCCTCAGATGCCGCCACCTTCCTGTCTTACCTACTGTAAAAAATGGACAAGGTACTCGAATGAGATTAAATTTGTGAGTGTGGTTTGTAAAGTATAAAGCCTCCATGATGGCAACTTAGTTTTTAGAGACTAATTTCAAGCTCTTCACCTGGTTGTGTGTATGAAAGTCCCTCTTTAAGGTGCTCTGGATTTCCCTTGTTTCTGCTCATGCCTAGTGATGTATGATGCTGAAAAGGGATATTTTCCAAATGTCCTCTAATTTTGATTAGTGCATTCAAACACACTGGCTATTTTATTATGAATGGATTTGGACCGGTGGCTTTAATTCTTAAAATTTTAATTTTATGATCCAGGACACACCTCTTCAGAACTCTAACCAGAGTCTCAAGAACTATGTCATACCCTGAGTATGTGTAATGAACTCTGATATTTTCTATTCAATTTCACCTTTTAAAAGTTGGTCAACCCACCCAGTTAATGTCGTAATCCGATAATGGATTGTGACTTGCATTTTGCTAAACACTGATCTGCACCATCCATTGGGATTTCTGTATGAACCAACTGATCAGGACAGTTGTCAAAAGTCTACCTCATTTGGTGCTGTCTCCAGTAGGAACTGCCTTGTCCACAAAAGGAGTCAAGGCCACCTCACCAAAGTAAGTCACAGTTGTTCCTGCCGATAACATCAGCAAGCAGAGTACTGCAGCCAGCCTTTCTAAGCTGCCTGAGGTTAGTGTATATAACTTCTGGTGAGACCATTATAGAGAGAGAGAGCTGCAAAATCATTGCACGTGGCAACTGCATTTATCTTAGCCTCGAGGGATATTGTTTGGGGGCAATTCTTTCTCAAACTTTTTTTTAAGATTTTATTTATTGGGGCACCTGGGTGGCTTGGTCTTTAAGCGTCTGCCTTTGGCTCAGGGCGTGATCCCAGCATTCTGGGATCGAGCCCCACATCAGGCTCCTCCACTGGGAGCCTGCTTCTTCCTCTCCCACTCCCTTGCTTGTGTTCCCTCTCTTGCTGGCTGTCTCTCTCTCTGTCAAATAAATAAACAAAATCTTAAAAAAAAAAAGATTTTGTTTATTTATTTTAGAGAGAGAGAGAGAGAGAGGAGGAGCAGAGGGGAAGGGAACAAGAATCTCCAGCAGACTCTGCTGTGAGCACGGAGCCCGATGGAGGGCTCGAGCCCACAACTGCAAGATCATGACCTGAGCCGAAACCAAGAGTCAGATGTTTCACCGACTGCACCACCCAGGCACCCTTGTCTTTCTCAGACTTCTAAAATTATTCCTGGTTGGGTTAAAGAGACTGCTAGGTTTCTGAGGTTTCACATTAATTTCAGATACAAAACATAAATGATGGGGCGCCTGGGTAGCGCAGTCGTTAAGTGTCTGCCTTCGGCTCAGGGCGTGATCCCGGCGTTCCGGGATCGAGTCCCACATCGGGCTCCTCCGCTGTGAGCCTGCTTCTTCCTCTGCCACTCCCCCTGCTTGTGTTCCCTCTCTCGCTGGCTGTCTCTCTGTCAAATAAATAAATAAAATCTTAAAAAAAAAAAAAAACATAAATGATGACTCTCTCATTCACTGTTGTGATTTTGTTTTACTCTCTTCTCCCTGAATGGTGAGCAGGTTAATTGGTTATTCAGACAGCTTTAAGAAGCTGGGCAACAGTAGATGCCAAAGACAGTCAGGGAAATATATGGAAAGGAAGTATGGTTCAAATGGAGTGGAAAGAAGACTAATTACCTAAATAATTCTTATGATACAGGTGGTCAACCCAGCTGCTATAATTCAGGATCTCCCCCACCACACACACACACGCACACACACTCCCTACCTTCTTCTCCCACTCCGAGCTGCTTCGTTGTTTTTTCTTTATGGTAGGGTTTTAATTGTGTTTATTTTGTTGGCCTTGAAAAGACCAGTTTCAGATCAATGGTAGCACAAATGCTGGACTGGAGAAAATTTAAACGAAAATAGGAGAAGGGGAATTAGAGGCAGCTAATACAGTATAGACAACTGGCTACAAAAGATCACAGAGAAATAAGATGGTAACCAAATGAGGGAAATACAGTCAAGGGGAGATTTTTATTTGCCTTTAATGTGCTTGAAATGATTTATTTTTGTATCAATGGAGATGATTCAGTAGAGGAAAAATTCATGATGTGGAATAGAGTGGGAGGGTTTGCTGGCTTGGTGTTCTTGAGTCTACGGGACAGTGGCATCTCATACACCAGTGGAAGGTTTTATATGGGAGCCCTGTGAGTGCGTCCTGATTTCAGGAGGTAAGGCAGGGCCTGAGAGGGTACACCCATATGGGCATATGGATGTGGTAAGAATCAGTGGAAGTTGTCTTCTGACTGTTAGTTTTCTCAGTGAGAAGCACAGTCATCAACTGGGAGTGAGAATGGGGGAGAGAAGAGAAAACAACAGTCCCTTAGCAGAAAGTGAATGTAGTAATGTAGAAGGCAGGAAAGTGACTGGATGACGCAGATGTGGGATGCTAGCTGGGAAGCAGCAAGGGCCTTCGGAAGTTCCTAGTGACAAGTTTAAGGTGAGACCAGTCTAGGTGGACAGTTGGATTTTGAAGTGTTGTGATTTTGCCAACCTGTGTGAGAGATTAATGTGATTAAGGAAGTTGAGGGAGTGATTATATTTCCTGACACTGAAACTTAAGCTGAGCAAAGAGGGAATAGACAGCCTCAAGGGACAAAGTACAGTTTAAAAAAAAAAAAAAAAAGGTGCCTAAGATGCTCCTCCTTCTGGTCTTTGCAAGACTGGCTCCCTCTTGTGGTCCAGTCATTTTCTAATATCATGGTTTTAACTCTCTACCGAGTACTTAAGGTGCTTTTCTTTTACTTTCGTCTGTCTATCTACCCACCCATCCTTGATTTCACACTACTAGAATATATGCTCTGGGAGGACAAAGACCTCGTCCATATTGTTCACTATTTTATAGACACAGCACTTATTTGAACAGGAAAATTCCAAAAGGTGTTAGATAGAAGAATGATAGAGACTGTGATGTGATTTGTAAGGTCTTTTCCATCCTGATCATGCTCTTCTCTACGTGCTCCTGGGAAATACAGTCAAGGTTTGTTTTATTTCTGTTTTTTGTTTTTTTTTTAAGATTTTATTTGTTTATTTGACAGAGAGAGAGCCAGTGAGAGAGGGAACACAGGCAGGGGAAGCAGGAGAGGAAGAAGCAGGCTCCCAGTGGAGGAGCCTGATGTGGGGCTCGATCCCACACACCCTGAGCCGAAGGCGGACACTTAACGACTGAGCCACCCAGATGCCCCTAAAGTCAAGGTTTTGTTGGTTTTCTCCTTCTAACCCCCTCCAAGAGAAAGAAAATCCGTCCAGTAGGGTTAGAGCTGCTTGCTAAACCATCTATGTAAGGTCTTAAGGGGTACGGAAAGGAAAGTTCAAGCACAATTTTACCAGAGTTATACAGGCACCAGATATTTCTAAGGTGAGCCAGAAAGGGTGCTATGAAGTCACAACAGCTTTCTGTTTTGTTTAAAACATCCTTATTGAGGTTAATTTAGATGCCATAAAAACCACCCATTTTAAGTCTACACAGCACTGAATTTCAGTGAATTTATACACTTTTTCAGCCATCACCACAACTCAGTGTTAGAGCACTTTCATGACCACAAACGTTCCCTCGTGCCTGTTTGCAATCCATCTCTGCTCCCGCCTCAGCCCTGGGCAACCACTGATTTGTCTCTACAATTTTGCCTTTTCTAAAATTTTCATATAAATGGGATCATGTAATATGTAGCCTTTTGTGCCTGTCTCCTTCCATTTAGTATAATGCTTTTGTTGTGAATAATATTCCCCTCTATAGACATACATTTTGTCTAACAACTTACCAGTTGAAAGACGCTATTTCCATTTTGGGGGCTATCGTGAATAATACTGCAATGAATATTTGTATACAGGTTTTTGTGTGGACATACTTATTCATTTCTTTTGGCTAGATCCCTAGGAGCTGAGTTGCTAAGTCAATCGATAAGTGTATGTTTGGCTTTTTAAAAAGTGACAAAGTTTCCCAAAGTGGCCGTCTCATTTTACATTCCCACTAGCAATGAACGTGTTTCTCCATATCTTCACAAGCACTGGGTCAGTCTTCTTCGTTTTAGCCATTCTAGTAGGTGTGCCGGGGAACCTTTTGGTTTGAACTTGAATTTCTCTGATGACTAATGATATTAAACATCTTTTCACGTACTCACCTGCCATTTATATATTTTCTTTGGTGAGGTGATTTTCCAAATATTTTGCTCGTTTCTTACTGGGTTGGTTGTCTTCTTGCTGCTGAATTATAAGGGTTCTTTATATATTCTGCATTCAAGTCCTTTATCAGATGTATGTTTTGCAAATATTTCCATTCTCTTGTGTCTTTTGAAGAGCAAAAGTTTTCATTTTGATAAAGTCCAATTTGTAGATTTTGTTGTTGATTGTTTTACTTTTTAAGTTATATATAAAGAACTCTTTGTCTTATTCAAGCCTGTGAAGATTTCATCCTGTGTTTTCTTTTAAATCGTTATGTATGGTGTAAGATAAGGGCTGAGTTTCATTTTTTTGTAGATGTTTATCCAATTGTTCCAGCATCTATTGCTGAAAGAACTATCCTTTCCCCATTTAATTACTTGGCATCTTTCTCAAAACTCAATTGACCATATATGTGAAGGTCTGTTCCTGGATTCTCCATTCTCTTCCACCTACCTAAATGTCTATTGTTTCTTCATTATCATAACTTTGTAGTAAGTTTCAAAACCAAATAAATCCTCTGACTTTGTACTTCTTTTTCAAAATTGTCTTACTATAGGTTCTTTGCACTTCCATATAAATTTTAGAAACAGCTTTTCAGCATCCATGACCAAAAAAAAAAAAAAAAAAAGCCTACTGGGATTTTGATAGGTATTCCATTGAATCTATACATCAATTGGGGAAAACTGCCATCTTACCAATACTGAATCTTCCAACTCATGGATATTATATATCTCCCCATTTTTATTAAATCCTCTTTAATTTCACTCAGCGATGGTGTGTAGTTTTCAATACACAGATATGCACTTCTCTTGTTGAATTTATTTCTAGGTATTGTATTCCTGTAATGCTATTATAAATGGAATTAATTCATTTTAAAATTGTTTACTGGTAGTTTATAGAAATATAATTGGTTTCTGTATGTTGATCTTGTGTCCTACAACCTTGTTAAACACACTTTTTAGTTCGAATTTTTTTGTAGATTCTTTGCAGTTAAAAAGCTTTTAGCCATGTTGGAGTATAATAGACAAAGAAAATTGTAATACATTTTATTACTTAATATTAATTAAATAATATTTAATTAGTAAATTAATAAATCAGTTAATTAAAATTAACTTTAATATTTAAAATGTACAATGTGATGATTTGATATACATTATGAAAGAATTCCCGCCAAGGAGTTAACTAACATACCCATCACCTTGCATAAATATACCTTTGTTTTCCTTTTTTTGGTAAGAACACTTAAGTTTTATTGTCTTAGCAAATTTCAATTATACATTACAGTATTTTCAATAATAGTCACCATGCTATAAATTAAATCCTCACCCACTGTTCCTCTTATAACTGAAAATTTGTATCCCTTTACCAGCATCTCCCTAATTTCCCCTATCCTTTAGCCCCTGGAACCATCATTCTGTCCTCTGTTTCAAATTTTTTTTTAAAGTTCCAGATATAAATGATACCATGCAGTATTTGTCTTTCTCTGCCAGATTTATTTCACTTAGCCTAATACCCTCCAGTTTCATCCATGTTATCACAAAGCAGGACTTCTTCCCTTTCTAAGGGGGAGTAATATTCCATTGTGCGTGTGTGTGTATATGTGTGTGGTGTGTGTGTATCTCACATTTTCTTTATCCAGTCATCATTGACAAACACTCAGGTTGTTTCCATGCCTTGGCTATTGTGAATAATGCTGCAATGAACATGGAGTAGAAATATCTCTTTGAAATAGTGATTTTGTTGTCTCTGGATATGGTGGTTCTATGTTTAATTTCTTGAGGCAAGAAATTAAATTATACTGTTGTATAATTTACTGTTTTCCATAGTGGCTATACCAGTTTACATTCCCACCAACAGTGTATAAAGGGTCCCTTTGTAATTTTTTACATACGTGATCATGTTGCCTGAGGATCACAATAGCTTTTAAATTCTTTGCTCACTGCATCTCAGTCAATCCTCTCACTTCCTCTAACACCCAACACCATGATCCTAAAATACCCTTACCCTCGATAATGTCAAACATTCCTCCTATGAGGGTAGGGTAGAGTGTCCTTAAATTCCTCCTCAAGACTGGAATGTTCCACTAACAGTTGTGTTGCCCCCCATCTGTGGTAATCTTCCACATTCATCCCCTGTACAGAGATAAACTTGTCATGAGAACTAAGTGCTTATGTTCATGGATCTAGGATTCTTTTCCCCTTTGCTTGTGTGATTTGCCTGTATCTTTGCTTCAGCTGTTGACCAAACCCCCTACTGGTGCCCCCATTCTTCTTTTAAGGTATGATAATACATTTAACCAGATAAAGCCCTTGCCAGGAAGTTTTCTGTCTCTAGTGATGCTGTCGTTGTCTGCCCTGATCTATTACTTATCTTGCAGTAACTCTTAAAGGGTGTTCTTACTTTTAATTTCCAAATGCTGTGTGCGTGTGCTCGCGCAGGGCTGGGAATGGATACGTGGTGGCAGCACTTGGCTATCCTCCATTACTCAAGCCACACTTTCAGTCACCTAAACTCTATACAACTCTTTTACAGGTATCGCTATTAATTCATTTTGCCTCCAATTGATCTATTTCTATCCAGTATAACTTACCCCACAAAATTCATGCTTTCTTATATTTGGGCAGTAGATCACAGTCTTTATCCAAGTAAATTCTGAATGAAAAGGTCAGAGTGGGGACAGTTCCCTGTGGCCTTGGAGACCTTCCCTCTACTTACTTGCAGTCAGCAATTAGCACTCTTTAGGAATGGTTGCTTAGCTAGTTACAGGGTGATTAATCTGTGTTTCCTTTTCCTCTCCTGTAATATGAGGATGATTTTAGTACCCAACTCACGGGACTGTCGTAAGGATTAAATGATTAAACACTTGCAATATGCTCAGAACAACCGCGACCACAGTATGCGAGCTCGAGAAGGTGAGCCGTTCTTGCAGAGGCCAGGGTTTTATAGTCAACAGCTTGGCCTCTATCTTCCTCTTGTCATTTCCTAGCTGTGCATCCTTAGACAAGTTATTTAACTTCTCTGAACCTCAATTTCTACATCGTAAAATTGTTGTGAGAACAGTGCTTTTTTCATAAAGTTGAAGGATTAAATGAAGTCACACAGAGTGTTTAATGCAGTACACGGTGCTCAATAAATATTTGTTGCAATGATTCTTAATGACATTCATCTTGGACAATCTCCCTCTATCCTCCTATCAAGATGTCTCTAAAAGCTTGAAGATATTCAGATACATTACGTCTATAGCATTCCCCTGATCAAACTATTTGGAAATTAAGTAACTGGTTTACAGAGTATGTCTCCTTTAAATCATCTTTTAAAACCTCTCTAAAATTCTTTATTTCTTTATTTTAAATTTAAATTCCATTAATTAATGTATAGTGTATTATTAGACTCAAAGGTAGAGTTCAGTGACTCATCAGTCTTATATAACACCCAGTGCTCATTATATCACGTGCTCTCCTTAATGCCTATCATCCAGTTACCCCATCCCTGACCAGCAACCCTCAGTTTGTTTCCTATGATTAAGAATCTCTTATGGTTTCTCTCCCTCTCTGATTTCGTCTTGTTTTATTTTCCCTTACTTCCCCTATGATCCTCTGTTTTGTTTCTTAAATTCCACATATTAGTGAGATCATATGATAATTGCCTTTCTCTGATTGAGTTATTTCGCTTAGCATAACACCTTCCAGTTTCATCCATGTTGTTGCAAATGGCAAGATTTCATCTTTTTGATGGCTGAGTAATATTCCATTGTGTATACACACCACATCTTCTTTAGCCATTCATCTGTCGATGGACATCTGGGCTCTTTCCATAGTTTGGCTCTTGTGGACATTGCTGCTATAAACACTGACAACCCCTGTAAAATTCTAAAAATATAAGCAAAGTAGTAATTTAAATGTTTAATTAATATATTATGGCTAGATTATTAATCTTGGATTCATTTCATGATACCCTAGACTTGTATGTTATGTATGCTGTATGTAGAGTTTCTAAGAGAACCCTAGGGACCCTTGGAAAGACTATGATCATTTTATAGCCTGGGAAGCATACTGTGAATATTCAAAATGATTATGAAGGTATATATTTGGTTTTTTTACTGCTTTGTTCTTTTATTTATTTGGTGCCAAGAATGTAGCTCGGGAATGCAGCCACCAATTATAATGCTGTTTCTATGAGAAGATAATTGGCCCCACAATGGTCAGCTGAGATGAGGAATCTAGGACTCACTGTGGTGAAAGCCAGATACCGCTTGCCAAATCACAACACTCCCTATGTGTGGTAGGAAAAGAAATCCCAAATCTTACAGGCATGATTTCCACAAACAATTCAAAAGGTAATGCCTTAAAATAACTAAGGATCAGGCTTGATTTTTTGATGTAGTTTTTATAAATTATGTGTCAGACTTTCTAAAAAGTGTCTGTGTTAGCATAATATAAAACCTTGAAAGTCTGGGGCATCTGGCTGACTCAGTCAGAAGAGCATGGGCTCTCAAGTGGGGGTGTTGTGAATTTGAGCCGCACCTTGGGTGTAGAGATTACTAAAAATATAAATAAAACTTGAAAAAAACCCAAATCTTTCAAGTCAAACACATTTGGATTTTATTCTCCATCGTGCTTTTTAAAAGAAGATTTACTTATTTATTTGAGAAAGAGGCAGAGGGAGAGAGAGAATCTCAACCAGACTCCCCACTGAGTGCACAGCCTGACACAGGGCTCAATTCCATGACCCTGAGATCATGACCCGAGCCGAAATCAAAAGCAGATACTTAACTGACCAAGCCACCCAGGCACCTTCCCCGCTTTGCGCACATTACCTATCTTTTTGGACTCTCAGGATTTCTTTTCCAAAATGAAGATAATAATTACCAAAAGGATTGTTCCAAAGATTAGATGATGAATATAAAGTGCAGAGTATAGTGTTTGGCACATGTAGATGCTTAATAAGTGTTAGTTCCTTTCTTTTTCATTCTCGGTAGTGAGCCATTAACAAATATGAATGGAGTAGGAAAAAAAAGTATTTTTTTTAACTTGGCTCTGGTTTGACTTGGCTCCTTTAAAAAATACAAAGAGAGTGTTTTGTTTTGTTTAGTTTTGTTTTTTAATGGAAATGCCATTGTAGAATTTTCAGTTGTGGAAGGTGAGGCCCTTGTTGGGGAGCTTTTAACAAATACTGGTGCCTACATTCTATCCCCAGAGACTCTGATTAATTGCACTGGGATGTAGCCTAGGCATTAGGATTTTTTAAAGTATAAACTAATGCAATAAATTGCACAGATCTTAAGTGTACAGTTCAATCAGTTTTGACAATTTTTTATCCTCTTTTAACCATCACCCTAATTAAGATAGAGAACTTTCCTATTACCCAGAACGTGTCCCTTTCTTGTCAGCTTGTCCCACCTCCACCCTAGGTAACAGATGTTCTGATTTCTATCAGCATAGATTAGTTCTGACTGTTTTTGAATTTCATATGAAATTTACAAAGGGAATCAAACAGTATGTACTCATCTGTGTCTTGCTCAATGTAGTATTCTTGAGATTCATTAATGTTGATATGTATATCAGTAGTTTTTCTTATTATTATCATTATGTTTCGATGTACAAAAATACCATCATTTGCTTCGCCATTCTCCTCTTGACTGACATTTGGTTTGTTCACAGGTTTCTCTGTTACAAATAAAGATGCTATGAATGTTCTTGCACAAGTCTTTTGTGGACATACATTTTCTTTCTCTTGGGTGTGCTTAGAACTGGAATTCCTGGGTTTTAAGGTGGTTATACTCTTTACCATAAACTGCCGAACAGTTTGTCCAAGTGACTGGACCATCGTACACTCCCACTAGCAACGCACCCCATTCTGGGCGCTCTGCATCATCGCTAACGCTTGCGATTTTGTCAACCCTTTAAGGTTTAGCCATTCTGGTTGGTTTAAAATGGCATCCCACGATTGTTGTTGTTGCTGTTAATTTTATTTATTTTAAGTAATCTCTACGCCCAGCATGGAGCTCAAACTCACAACCCTGAGATCAAGAGTCACATGCCCTACTCACTGAGCCAGCCATGGTTTTATTTATTTTTTATTTTTTTAAATTTAAATTCAATTAGCCAACATATAGAACATCATTAGTTTCAGATGTAGAGCTCAGTATTTCATGAGTTGCAAGTAATACACAGTGCTCATTACATCAGGTGTCCTCCTTAATGCCGGTCACCCAGTTACCCCATCCCCCCACCCACCTCCCCTCCAGCAGCCCTCAGTTTCTTTCCCACAGCCCGGAGTCTCTCATGGTTTGTCTCCCTCTCTGATTCCCTCCCATTCCGTTTTTCCGTCCCTTCCCCTGTGGTCTTCTGCACCGTTTCTTGTATTCCTCATGTGGGTGAATCCATATGATTATTGTATTTTTCTGATTGACTTATTTCACCCACCATAATACGCTCCAGTTCTACCCGCATCAATGTAAATGGTAAGATTTCATCCTTTCTGATGGCTGAGTAATATTCCGTTGTATATATATCTCACACCTTCTTTGGTTTTAATTTGTTTCCCTGACGAATGATGAGGTAGCCGTAAAAATTTACAAGGTATTTATGTGAACACCTATGGATACTGTTTCATGTGTTTACTAGTGATCGGTATGTCTTCTTTTTTGAAATGTCTACTTTGAAGTCAAGTCTTCTCCATTTTTATTTTTACTTATCCCCCCCCCCAAATCATCAGCATTTATTTCCTGAGTCCTAGGTGTCACTTATCTTGGTAAAAAGGACTGAGAGTTGATCAGACAGTTTTGAGCACAAAACCCCTTCCCTAGAAGTGGATGTGTGGAGCTCCATGAGGGAAATGCAGAGCTGCACAGATGGTCAGGTTAGCTTACAATGCCTTCCAAAGGAAAAAAAAAAAAAGTCAGTTCCCTCCCCCTCTGCTGATAAAAGGTTTAAGTTCTTAAGAAGGTTAGAAGTGGTGTTGTTGTTGTTTTTAAAGGGAGACAAAATCTTGATCCAGAAGGTTGGGCTTGGAGAAGCCAAGGCAGAGCTGGGATGTGGTTGCTGCCCAGACCACTGATGGAGGTACATTCTTGGCGGGGGGTGGGGGGGTGGGGGGGGATGCTGCCATCCTGAACCTACAGGGTCTTGAAAGTGCACCGGTGTGAGGAGGTGGTGGGCAAGCGGAGCCTGAAGGTGCAGGCGGAGAGCTTTCTCAGAGTAGGGGCCACACTGGCCTCTGGGGGTGCCTTTTTACTCTGGCCTGGCCTGCCTGGGACAGGGGCTCAGAGAAGAGGCTGCTGGGCCAGTGCCAGGGCTCTCTGACCAGGTGGGGACAGCAGGTCTCTTTTCCACCCTCAGTGGGCATGGTCAGACTCAAGACAAGGGGGTGCCATCGTTGCTCTCAGGCTGCTTGCTAGCTTCCCTGTCTGGGGTGCCTGCCTCTGCCTGTCCTTCTGCCCTCTCGAGTGCCAGCTCGTCCATGTCTTTAGCCAGCTTCCTCATGCTCACAGCCTCAGAGTCTGCCTGGGTGTCAGGGACTGTGTTCTGACAGCCTGTCCTGTCACCAGAAATGGAGATGGAGTAGGAGGACTTGACCCCCATCATGCCTGTTGCATTGCTCTTCTGGCCGGGTTTAGTTTATTTTTCCTACTTGCATCTTTTCAGATTTTCCACTGTTGACTAATCAGTGTGGAAATTCTGGAAGGCTCAGTGGTCCTGAAGCAATCTGACTTGAGCAGGTAGTTGGTGGTAGGGGTGGGGGTTAGTGCGAAGGGCTCAAGCAGGAATTAGGAAAGCTTGAGTAATTCTCCTTCCTCTGCCATCAACCCTGTCCGTGGCCTTGGGTAAATCATTTCACTTTGAGCCTTTTTCCATCTTTTAGAGAGATTTGGTAAATGAAGCCTTCACTCTCAGCTCTTGGCTGTTCTTTTCTCCCTTTTAAAAAACTGGTTGTCTTTTATTATTAATTCGGAGGAATTCTTTAGTTGACTCATGCTGCCCTGTACCTGCTTTTGCTATTCTTACACAGTCAGGAAGGGTTTGCAACTTACATAGCCTAGTGTTGGTACTGCTATGAAGCGTGAAGGGGAAAAATAATATGGGGGTGCGGGGTGCAAAGGGTCAGAATGGAGAGCAACCTCCGAGGCTCGAAGGTGTGCAGGATGGACAAGAGGAATCCAGCTAGTGTCAGGGAGGCCAAGTGAGACACAGAAGGAGACTTCCAGCCGCCTTCTTAGGAAGAGCAAGCCCCCAGAACTTCCCACACAGCCCTGAGAACAGGCACCCAGATTTTTTAAAAAATGGAGATATATAGATGAGATATATTCACAGTATGTGAATATAACAGATAATATATAAAACTACAATGTATAACATAGCATGCAAATGTATATAAAACGCCAGGAGCTCCAGCATACTTAGATGTTTCTGTGTCAAAGATACAATTCAGGCCCTTTTACAAGTGATTCAGAAACCTAATATGTGGCTCAACTTCTACCTTGCTGTGAACTCCCCAAGAGGGCAACGAAGCCTTTTAGAGTTTCTTAGAATAGAAAAAATCCAGCTGTGGTGGTAGAGAATATCGTCTCCTCAGTTGTGCTCTTGGTTCTCCTCTCAGCAGTCTCTTGCTATAGTTTCTTACGTTACAGGTACAATTAGTAAGCTAAGGCTTTAATATATGGGTAGATGCTTATTATTGTTATTGGCATTAACGTGACTATGGCTTAAGTCTTATTATTTCTGGACTTCAGTCATTACTGTCATCATTAGATCTGCTGCTTATCAGTCATTCCAGGGCCAAAACTAACAAAACACCAGCAACTGGAATACTGAGGACAATATAATCAACTCTGTTATTCAGGAACTCATTAATTCAAATCCCCAACTTAGAATTTATTAGAACTTCCCAATTGGATGTGCATTCAAGTTTAACTCTGTTGTGTCAGAAGTAAAAGACTTTGCAAAGCAAAATAATAAACAAGGACAAGCTTGCAGGAGGATGTTCACCCAACTAAAGAAAACAGTAGGATGAAAACATTGGGAACTCATTAGAAGTTTCCATTTACTTAAACAATGAGAAGCATGCATGTATACACAAAGATATCACACTGTATTTTGCTGGCTTATTTTCCTCTCTGTCTTCATTAGACAGGGCTTTGTGGAGGGATAGGAACAATGTTCCTGCACAGAGTAGGCACTTAGCCTCCGTTAGTTAGCTAACTGAGTAGGTCTTTCCATGTTGCACAAAGGGCTTAGGTGTTAGTCATACCCATGGGTTCTTTACGAGTGTGTGTAAAACGCTGTCAGTAGGGTCCACTGAACCAGAGTTACTAGTGCAAGAGGTTTGCTGGGGATAATGCCTATAGAAGATCCAAGGACAGAAGAGCAGGATTGTGCTAGAAGTGGCTCGGGCTGTGATTTAGATCTGAGAAAGTCTTGGACAAACTACAGGGAATCTCTGGAACAAAGATTGCCCATTAGAAGAGTCCCCCATTGGGCAAAAACAACGAGGCCCTAGTATCCCCACCATGCTTGGTTATTGGCTGGGGCTGCTGAAAAAGAGAGCATGTGCACATATTGTTATGGGCCGTGTTATATCCTCCCAAATTCATTGAAGCCCTAGCCCCCAGCATCTCAGAATGTGACTGTAATTGGAAATAACGCCTTGAAAGAGGTGATTAAGTTAAAATAGCCAATAGAGTGGACCGAGATCCAATCTGACTTGTGTCCTCATAAGAAGAGGAAATTTAAATCCACCAAGAGACAGCAAGAGCCCACACAAGGGAGGCACCATGTGAGGACCCAGCCAGAAGGCGGCATCTGTAAGCCAAGGAGAGAGGCCTCAGGAGAAACCAGCCTTGCTGACAACTTTGATCTTGGGCTTCCAGCCTTCAGAACTATGAGAAAATACATTTCTGTTGTGTAAGCCCCCAGTCTGCGGTATTTTGTTATGGCAGTCCTAGCAGACTAATAGGGTCCTGTTGCTTTGCAGGAGTTTCCATTTTGGTGGAGGAGACAAAGAAGGCAACAAACAACAAAGGGGAGTCCAGGGAACCTTGGGCATGCAGAGGTGGGACATCCTACTCAAACCGAAGAGGATGGCGTCAGGAAAGAATGCCCAGGGTGCCTGGGTGGCTCAGTTGGTTAAGCATCAGACTCTCGATCTCATCTCAGGTCTTGATCTCAGGGGCATGAGTTCAAGTCCTGGTCCCCTCACACTGAATGTGGATCCTACTTAAAAACGAATGCTGCCTGGAAGAAGTATCACGGGAGGAGTCCTGAGAGTTGAGTAGGGAGGAACTAGGAGGAAAGGAGCAGAGGCAGAGGGACTGGCTCCCACACAGGCACTGAGACAGGAAAGAACATGGTGCCCGCCAGTGAGCGAGTCATCTGAAATTCAGTGGAAATTCAGTGATGGAGAAAGCGGAAGTGCTATTGTGAGGTTCTGACACACGCATACCAGGAGCTACAGGAAGGAGATGTTATTCATGACAAGACTGATAATATTTTGTATAGCACTTTACAGTCTGACAAAACACCTTGTGCCTTCTCTGTCCGTGTCAAAAGGAGGGTTGAACCATTTCATACACGAGGCAAACGAGGGTCAAGAGACTATATGGTTTGTCTGCAGCCTTACAGGAAGTTAGTGTCTAACACTCAGGCCCTTTCCTGTCCAATTCTGTGTGGGACGGAGTGTGGGGGGCTGTGTTTCTTTGCCTCTGACCTTGCTCAGAGCTGCACACAGGGCAATGTGGGGACAAGAGTGGCTTAGGTTTGGTGGGTCCTACTGGACAAGAAGGACCTGGAGGAGTAGAAGCCCCGTGCATAACAAGACCACAACATCCTAAACACAGCATCTCTGGGAGAAGAGTTTGGGCCTCTGTGGAAGTACTTATCTCCTTATTCTGTCCCTAATTACAGGGTGCTTAAGGTCTCTTTATCTGTCAAACAGAGACAGAGTAATACACCCCCACAATCAGCACTGGGGCCTCCCTGCCTGTCATGCAGGACACCTCCTAACTCCACGACCCCATCCAGGGATAGACATTGCGACCCCCTATGGAGCTGTGCAACATTGCAGGGGTATCCCCTTTGGGCTGATGCCACAGAAAGGTGAAAGAAGAATTTAAAAATACAAGGTGTCTTACGTAAATAAGAGTCTTTCTATCAGTTTGGGATGGCTTGTGCTTAAGACCTGGAGAAGGGGAGAAAGGAAAGGTTTCAAGCAGAGCCTCTCCCTCCCTCCTTACTGTACCCCTATAGCAGATGCTGGAGGGTCCCCCATATCCAGAGGCCTTAACTGCGTCCATGGTCTCTGGCCTGAAGAGAACTCTCAGTGCCCAGGTCTCTCTGCTAGAGGGCATTCTCTAGATGCCGGTGACCATATGCCCTCAACTGCTGTAGGTGGGAACTACTGGAGAGTTAGTGCCCCTTGGGGACAGCTCTCAACCATTGTCTAATGGAACTTGGTGAATAAGTATCCCAGCTCCTTCCTCTCTTGTGAGCGTAACTACACTGCTTCCTAGGATTCTCCAGTTGAATTAAACTCTGGTTGTCCATAGTGGTGACTTGCTTAATATCATAACTTCTTTTGGTATCTGTTCCTTCCTGATCTCACTTCTCCACTCCTCTACCGGTGTTTCCCGGGGTCACCTCCCAAATACACGACTCACACCCCTGATGTTGTCTCATGGTTTAGCCTCTGGACAAACCCAAACTACAGCAACCTTTCCTGTCCAGTTTTGGGGTTTTGGGGTTTGTTGCTGTTGTTGTTGTCGTGCGTGTTTTTTGTTTTGTTCTGGTTCGCTTTTTTGCAGCTTTGAACATTATGCATAGAGATGGGGGAGGAAAAAAGAGAAAGATACAGAAATATAATTCATTCGCTCATGCATTCACACATTTTTCACTCAGTAAATACTTAAGTGTCTATTTGATGCCAAGCACCGCGCTGGGGGGAAGTCAGTTTCCTAGGGCTCTCAGAAGCCATCCACCACTTAAATCCCAGCTCACAGAGCCCAGCCGGCACCGCTGGGGGTGGCCCTATTTGAGAGGAGGCAGCATGTGGAAGAGGCGGAGACTCAAAAGGAGAGAAGACAGTTCGGTGAGTGTGCGGGAGGGGAATGACAAGAGTAAATAAAGGCCAGTGGGCAGGAAGAAAATTCACCTGGGAAGGGGCAAAGGCTCTGGGTGAGTATGTATGTCACCTTGTGAGCACCCGATTCTTGGGAGCATCTACTGTCAGGGCTGAAAAGGGCCCCAGAGGTCATGAGTAGGTCTCCTTCATTTTATTCCTTAGGAAACCCAGAACCAAAGAAAAGACAAAATGATTTCCTCAACTCTTTATGCTGTGAGTGTTCTTTCTTTTGAGGGGAACAGGCTAGGTCAGCGTTTCTTAAAGTTTTATTCATTATTGCTCGGAAACCTTTTTAGAAATTTTTCCTAATTACTTCTCTCCAGTGAAATCCGGATACATTTTCCCTAATTACTTCTTTCCAGTGAAATCTTAATACCACAGATACATTGTGTATCAGTTATGTACTGTGGGTCTGTTTGTGCACTATAGACATAAAAAGAGTAAGATTTTTTTTTTCTCAATCCCCAAGAACCAATATTTGCTCCCTTGGGGGCGACATTGCCCTTGTTGAGAATGCATGGGACGGAGAAGCCAAATGTGGACAGGTTACAGAGGCCTTGAAGTTCCTGGATTTGGTGCAGTAAGCAATAGAGAGCCATAATGGCTTCTTGAGCAGAAAGATGCAGTGAGGAAAGAGGTGGAGAGCCCACCCCACGTGATAGTGTGTATCAAACACTGGCCTAGCCGTTCTCCCTGCACTCTCAATGTCATTAAGAAAAAGGCCAACATGGCTGTCCTATGTCATTATAGACAATTTTAAGTATGTGTAAAAATAATTATTTATTACTGTGGTAATATGCTACAATCAGTTTTATTTTTTGTTTTATTTAAACAAACATTTATATAGTGCTTGTTATGTTCCAGATGCTACGCTAAGCACTATATAAATATTAGCTCATTTAATCTTATGAGATATATAATTATTATACCCATTTTACAGATGGGAAAACTGAGGCACCAAAAGTGTCTTGCCTGAAGGCACATGGCTTGTAATCGTAGAGCTGAGATGCCAACCCAGGCAGTCTGGCTCCAGAGTCAGTGTTCTGAACCACTGTACTATGATTTGTAAAATGGAACCTATTTGGGCAAGGTGTAACCATAATTCAGTCTACACCCAGTGCGGGGTGCCAGTATAGATTCATGGACCTCTTGCAATAATGCTAATGAAACCAAGGACTGCAAGTTGGAAACTGGTGAGCTAGAAGATTTTTAATGTCTGTTTGACTCTAAAGTTCATAATCCTGGTAGAATTTTTAAAAGGGGGTAAGTCCTCTCAACTTTAGCTCACGTCACCAGAACAAACCAGCCAACCTCAGGCTCCCTTCTCAGCAACGAGCAGAAGAGGCACCCTACTCTGGGCTATCTACAGAAGAAAGGTCACACAGGGGCTGTAACTAAGTCATGGATATGAGTCTCTGCTGAAGGACATATGTGCCCTTGGACTTGAAACTGGAGAGGCAATTAAACCAAAAACATATGCTCATGTTTTATTATTTGGCCACACTTGAACTTTCTTCTCTCTACCCCTTTGATTGTTACCAATGAATGAGATAGATTTTTTAAATGATAATTTTAGCTCACAGAGACTCATATACCTGCTATAATCCGTAATTTTTTCCTTTAATTAAAAAAAATCTGTTTTTTTTAAAACCAAAACCTGTTTTCTCTGTGTGATCTTATCGTACTATCTAGAAGGGAGTCCAAAATGATGAACGATGAACTAACTCAAGAAAAAATTCCTCTGCAAATCTATCTTCTGTTGCTGTCCTGTCCGTATATTTATTGAACACCTACTCTATGCCAGGCACTACGGTAGGTGCTGGAAATATAGAGGTCAACAAGTCATAGCTCCTGTCCTTATGGAACTCACAGATGAGTAGGGGAGTGGGTATGTACAAAAATCATGGCAATGTGGGGGATATATTAATATACACACCACATGCTCCTTGATCTTATCAGCCTGCAGACTTTTGCACATGCTGTTCCAAGACTGGGGATGTATTTCCTTGGCATTTTGGCAGGCTGATTCCTGTAACATAGAGCATAGAGCACCTGGTAGAGGGTTATCAGAGAAAGCTTCCTGGAGGAAAAATGCATAGGCTGAGACTTAAAGGATTAGAGCAGCTTGGATGTCAATGCTAATCTCATTGGCTGAGTGAGGTGTCCCCTGCCCCGCTTTAGCTCCATAGCCTCCCGTCCAAACTCTTATCCCAGCAAAAAGTAAATATTTGTGACTGCTGACCAAATAGCACGCATCATTATCTTGTAATTGTCTATAAACTAGCTACCTTCGCCACAAGACCGGAGCTCTCTGAGGGAAAGGAGTGTGTAGAGTTGGTTTATCTTTTTATCTTCATCAGTAAGGAGAGTGTCTTGCCATATTAAGCCTTCACTGTGCTTGCAGATTCAAGGATGGATGGAGGCATGGGTGGGTGGAGGCATGGACGGATGGATGCGTGAGTGGTTGGGTAGAGGGAAGCACAGGAGAAAGTAAATAACAGTGCCCAGATGGAGGTAAGTGGAGAGGTCGGATAGAAGGATCAGTGGCAGTTTCATAGATGCGATGACTTTGAGTTGAACCCCAGTGAATAATCTAGTGAAGTGCTTTTCAAACTGCAGTGCACTCACTGTCTGTGAAGGGATGGGAAACCCAGGCTTTCATGGAGACTCAAGGATGCTTGAAGCAATGCACATGGCACCCAAACCTGAGATGAGTGAAAGGTAGGCAGAGAAGAGAACTTATGTTTCTTGAATATTTAGGCATCTCTGTTTGTATCCTAACCTATAGCCACACCTGTATCTACCCATCACACTCATTATATCCTCTCAACAGCCCTGATGAGGTGCAGAAAATGGAGATCCTCCCTTCTGTCCCTCCCTCCTTCCTTTCTTCCTTTCTTCCTTCTTTCTTTTTTTTTTTAAGTTGGTTAGTTCATTATGGTAGCATTTTTCAATGGGGCATAGGCTGCAGGTTCGATCCCTGTTGAAAGTCACACAGCAAAACATAGTTTTGGCATCTCAACTTATGTCGTTGATTACTGAGAAAGAGAAGCATAAATCGTAAATACTCGAAAATGAATAAAATATATTGAACTAAAAGAAGAAGAAGAAGAGGAGGAGGAAGAAGAAGAAGAAGAAGAAGAATCAGAAAGCTAAGGTTACTTGTCCCAGGTCTCACAACTAGTGACAGCTGGGACTCCAGCAAGGGTAAGCAGGATGTGAAGACCCAAATAAGTAGACAGAGGTTCAGAGGAGAGCTCTCAGTCCCAGTGAAGAATTCAAGTATAAGTGAGAAATTTGGAGTCCTCATGCAGTTGCAGAGGCTGGGTCAGTGGATCCGGACTCTGGAAGGCTGGAATCTGAGGGTGGGCTGCAGCAGGGTCCCAAGGCTCCTAGCTGATTGAGGGCTGAAGATAGAGGAGCCCCTTCTGTGCATGTGGCCAGAGGAAAGGAAGCCCACAATGAAGAGGAAGGAGGGCTGGTGAAGACAGGAAGAGGGAGTAGAGGAATATTTTATTTAGAAAAAATTAGAATAGAATTTATTTAGAATATTTTAGAAGTGAAGACAGGGTCTTACTTAAATTTTAACAGATTTTCCGTCTCTTGCCGTAATAAAATCTTGACATATAGATTCTTTTTGAACGACTCAATGCAAAGGCTCTCCCAGCTCCATCCATTTATTTAATGTTAGAGACTATCTGTTTCATCTCTTAGGACTACAACTTTCAACTAAGAAATGTCTAAAATAAAAATCCGTCTGCTTTAGGAATGGGATTGATTTACTGAATTTTCCATTAGCAGTATTATTCCAGCCCTTTACCTTATGACTCATTTAGTCCCTTTATCAGAAAAACTAGAGACCTGTTTAACACTCTATGTTTTATTCAGAGCTCTGCACAAACGGGATGAGTGGGAACTCTCTACGTAAATATAAAAATAAACCGTATTCTGTCAAAAGTCAAAATGACAGTGTTGAGAGTGTGACCCATGGGCAGGAGCTCCCCAGGTAGGATAGAGAACGTGACAAGTGAGTGGATGAAGAGATAGCAGGAGTCTGGAAGACTCGTGGGTGAAGTGATCACGGGGATTGCTTTTGCTGTTGTTTTTAAAGAATAGTACTTAGATTTAATTTACTTTTTTTTCTTCTTTAAGATTTTATTAATTTATTTGTCAGAGAGAGAGAGAGACCACAAGCAGGGAGAGTGGCAGGCAGCGGCAGAGGGAGAAACAGGCTCTGGGCTGACGCCGGGCTTGATCCTATGACCCTGGGATCATGACCTGAGCTGAAGGCAGATGCTTAACCAACTGAGCCACCGAGGTGGCCCGAGGTGACAGGGATTGTGATGGGTGTAGTCCCATATGAGCAGAAGCTACTGCAGAGGCCCCAGGATTGGTAGATGGTGGCAACAAGGAGGCTGGTGGGCAGCATGGTCCGATGATATAAGACCCACCACTGGGGCTTATAGGGTCCTGGAAGTGTATCCTAAGAGAAGAGACTTTCACTAAGAAGTTTACAATACGGACCTGGTGACCCACCATTAGGACAGTTCTATTTGTTTTATTTAAGTTTATGTGAATCAGGCATTGTTCTGAGTACTTTCCGAATATGAAGCCATTTCATCCTCGGAGGGAAGTATTGTTACTATCCCCATTTTACAGACAAGGAAACTTAGATGTACAGAAAGCTTAGGTCACTGCCTGAACCTTAAGAAACATGTGGTTCAGTTGAGACACAAAGGCCCGGAGAGTTGAAAATATTTGTGCAAAGCCGAAGAGAAGCAGGAAGGATTTAGAAGTGCTGTCTCGTGAGTCTCAGCCCAGGGCTTTTTATACAGAACATCTTGCCCCTTGCTCAAGTGGAAGATTTGAGAAATTAGAGGGTCATTTCTTTTTTTTTTTTTTTTTTAAGATTTCATTTATTTATTTTGACAGAGAGACAGCCAGTGAGAGAGGGAACACAAGCAGGGGGAGTGGGAGAGGAAGAAGCAGGCTCCCAGCGGAGGAGCCTGACGTGGGACTTGATCCCGGAACGCCGGGATCATGCCCTCAGCCGAAGGCAGACGCTTAACGACTGAGCCACCCAGGCGCCCCAGGGTCATTTCTTGACATCCTCTCTGGTCCTTTGTGCCTCCACTGAACTTGGACTGCACCAGCCGTGCACCTACCCCACTGTCCTGCAAAGACTTGTTCTTGTCTTCCCCGCAGACGGCGAGCGGCCACTGGCAGGGACCATGCCTTCCTCTTTTCTTTATGGGTAGCAGCTGAACGCCGCATCTGTCACATACTAAGTGTTCTATAATGTTTACCGAATAAAGGAATGGATGAAATGCTCAAAAACCCACCCTCGGTCTTTCCTGACTGCTGGTGCTCTGGATTTATCTTTCTGATGCTGTGGAATCCTGGTCGGGAGGCATCACCTGCCCTCCCGGATGGCTGGCTGTCTCATCAAAGTTTCAGGACCCCAGGCTGTGTATCGCTTGTTCCGGGCCTGGCTCTGTGCCAGGGAGATAGCTGGCTCAGTGGTCTTCTGCAGAGCAGCCTTGATCTTCTCCTTCTCCAGTTATTTTCGTTCCTGGGTCTTGTTTTCTTCATAGAAGCACGAGGAGTTTCATAGGTTCTTCTTTGTCACTGCTTTTCAGAGCGAATGCAATGTCCTTGCCTGATTAAGCTGCATATATCGTGTAAGGACCTAACGTAGAAATGTATTTTGAGTAAATTAATTTATCAAGCATTGTTGTGTGCTATATACTTTGCATCCATTATCTCATTTAATCCTCAAAAACCTGTGAGCTCCGCGGAGAGCCTGCTTCTCCCTCTCCCTCTGCTGCTTCCCCTGCTTGTGTTCTCTCTCTCTCACTCTCCCTCTGTCAAATAATAAATAAAATCTTTAAAAAAAATCAAAACCTTCTGTGAAAGAGGTGTTGTTATCCCCATTTTACAGAAGCTGAAAATGGAGGCTCAGAGGGGCTAAGTGATTGATCCAAGGTAACGCGGCCAATAAATCTTTCCTAGAGGTGTTAGGAGGACTATATGAAATGACAGAACATATTTTGCACTTAGTGTAATAATTGCCACACGTGGACTTTTCTAGAACCTTTGCATTTTAGGGAGCAATACCTGCAAACTTAAGACCAGGGGGGAAAAAAAAGCAAAGAAAGAAAGAAAGGAAAGGAGGAAAGAAAGAAAAGATTTCTCATGGTATAACTAAATCAAGGCAGGACCCAGTGAGCATGCTCCTGTTATGAACAGCAAGGGCCCCAAGATCTTCCTGAATAAATAGGGCTCTGCCTGTTAGGAAATGTGATCTGATTTTTCCTCTTCCTCTGCCATGGAAAAATTCCACTCCCACCACGAGCAACTCCTTTGGCTAAGAGCCAAGAGGCAATCAGGCAGCCTTTTTCTACTTTTCTCCTTCCCTTAGAACACAGAGTTCTGATGGACCATTCCAGAGCTTGGGCTTCCACGGCCCTCCATGCTGTTCCTCAGCAGGCTGGTCAATTCAAGGACAGATTTCTGCAGTCTGGCCAGAGGGTGTTGCTGGGTTTCCCTTCTTTCTCCAGGTATATTGCTGTAACAAGCTAGCTAGGGGAGCCTTTCAGATGAGCCAAAGGATTCCTACTTGTTAGAATGGTTTTTAGACTAAAAGCATTGGTTGAAGACTTTTATCTTTCAGGTGTGTGTGTGTGTGTGTGTGTGTGTGTGTGTGTGTGTGTGTGTATTTTTAAAATTGGGAACTTCACTTTGAAGTACAAACATAATGCCAGCCTGAGGCAACAAACCAAACAATACCATTGTGTAAGACAGTCAACAATGTCCTCTTCTGCTTAGTCTGCTGCCCCCACCCTAACAACTGTGAACATTTCGGTTTATATCTTTTCACAACCTTATCTATGTGTGTGTGTTTAAATGTAACTATGTACACATACACCAGATATATGTACACATATATATATATTTGCACATCTTCAGAGATTTTTGTCATACTCTTTTGAAACGAAACTATATAAACTCATACACTCACTTGCTGTTTTTCACCTATTTTTCATTGACATTTCTCTGGGTAAATACATCAAGATTTAACTTTATTTTTATGCATAATATCCATAGTTTAGAGTATACCATATTTTATTTACACATTCCCCTGTAACACATATCCAAGTGGTTTCTTGTATTTTTGTCTTTTGTCAAATAATATAGCATAGAAGTGTCACGTACCGATGTTCTCATTTATTCATACTTTTTGTTCAATAGAAGATATTTCTAAAAGTTGCATTTCTGGGTTCACCTGAGGATTTTAGATATTGCCAAAGAGAAAGATTCAGTGCCTAGCAAAACACATAGCCCTTTAGTGATAGCTTTTTCCTCTTTGTTGGAAAAGAGGCCTGGAAAAATAATGTCCTTTTCTCTTCCTTCCCCACACCATTATTCTCCTGCAGTAGAATGGGCAGGGATAATATATCCTTTGTAATACAGCAAGGAATAAGAATTACCAGTTTGCCGGGTTATTAGAGGATACAAGAGAGGCCCAAATTAAACAACCACATATTCCTTCAGTGAGTCTTTTATTTCTTTTCCCCCTTCATGAAAAGGCAGGTAATAGGGAAGACGATGCCCAGAAGGATGGATCACGCATTGCTGGGCTTTAATAGGCAAATGATTACATGATGGCATCTCTAAAACCATTGGCTTACAGAGTCTGAATATATCTTCCTTCTCTTTGTAGGACAGAAAAGAGGGAGCAAGATGAATGAGATGAATCACAACATAAGTAAGTCTTCTTTCATTATTAATTTTCAGTCTTCTCATCCTAGAGATTCATCAGAGTTCAAGGATCGAAGGGGCCCTAGGACGTCTGGTCTATTTTCCCCATTGTGTCTGGCCTCATCCTCCTCCTAGTTTCTGCATTCTTCCTTAACACGCTTGTATCTGAGGGGTGCCTGGGTGGCTCAGTCGTTAAGCGTCTGTCTTCAGCTCAGGTCATGATCCCAGGGTCCTGGGATCGAGCCCCCCCCCCCCGCCCCCTCCACCCCCTTCGGGCTCCCTGCTCCGCTGGGAACCCTGCTACTCCCTCTTCCACTCGCCCTGCTTGTGCACCTTCTCTCGCTGTGTCTCTCTCTGTCAAATAAATAAAATCTTAAAAAAAAAAAAAAAAAGAAACACGCTTGTATCTGGTTATTTCTTTCTTCCCTTCATGCCTTCAAAAGAACATTTATTGTGAAATCCCAAGCTGCACTCTGGGGGCAAAGAGGAAAGACACAGATCCTGGCCTCAAAGAGCTTACAAATAAGGGGAAGAAAAGTCAGTAGACTTAAAATCACAAAGGAGGGGTGCCTGCGTGGCTCAGTCAGTTAAGCATCCGACTCTTGATTTCGGCTCCATGATCTCAAGGTTGTGAGATCGAGCCCCCACTCGGGCTCCACGCTGGGCATGAAGCCTGTTCAAGATTCTGTCTCTCAGGGTACCTGGGTGGCTCAGTCAGTTCGGGCTCCCTGCTCTCTCCCTGCTTCTCCCTCTGCCCTTCACCCCGCTCCTGGTCTCTCTCTCGATCTCTCTCAAATAAATAAAAAAAATCTTTAAAAAAAAAGATTCTCTCTCTCTCCTTCTGCTCCTTCCCTCTCCTTCTCTCTCTCTCTCCCTCTCTAAAATAAATAAAATAATATAAAATAAAATAAATTAAGTTACAAGGGAATGACCAAGATGTATGCAAGTATTAAGGCAACACAAAACCCAGAGAACAAGCACCTAACATAGCCGCAGCTGGGAGTAAGGGCAGTGAGAAGAGGCTGGTAAGATTCAACTGTGACTGTAGGATCAAATGGAATTTTGCTAGCATTGACTGTATAGAACGTGAAGCATATACAAAGGCATGGAGATCGGTGAGAACACAACAGATTAAAGTTGTGATTGTAATTGATTTAGAGAAGCAGACATATATGCAGGGAATAATGGCATATTGAGGTTGGAGAGGTAGGTAGGGCCTAATCTTGAAGGACCATATGTTCCTTGCTAAGAAATATGGGTTTTATTCTAATGGAAATGAGGAGAATTTTAAGTTGTGGAAGTAACAAGATTGGATATACATTTCATAGAGAGCACTCTAGGGTCAGTGCAGAAAATAAGTTCAGGGGTTAAGAGACTGGAAGCAAGGAGACTAGTGGAGAAGCTGGCAAGTTCAGCTGGCAAGCTGCCACTTATTACCATAAATGGCAAGAAACCGGGGAGGCTCTGCGTGGGGCAGTGGCACTGGGCATGGAGAGCTCGATAGTAGACAGAGTTGACTGGTCCTATGACTCTTCAAAAATGGAGGGAAAGGAAGTGGGACAAATTTTGGAGACATTTAGGTTTCTGGCTTAGGCAACTAGGTAGATGGTGCTTCCCAGCAATTTAGATAGGGAATACTATACGAGAAGCTTCTTTATGTGGAAAGGTGATGAGCTCATCTACAGACGTATTGAGTTTGAAGTTTCTAGGATATATCCCAGTAGAGGTGTGCATAGCGATTGGATACATGAATCCGGAGCTCAGAAAAGAAGTATGGGTTAGAAATATGAACCTTGTCTTCATCAACATATGGGTGGTTGCGAAAGCCAAAATCACGGCTGATATCACTGAATGAAAGAATAGAGAGTGATTTGGAAAGCAGTTCAGAGATAATGCTGTAGGAAAATAATACCCCTGTTTAAGAATCAGGTGCCATTTGCTATAGCAGAATGAAACCAGAGGGCATTATGCTAAGTGAAATAAGCCAGACAGAGAAAGATAAATAATGTATGGTATCACTTATATGTGGAATCTTAAAAAAAAAAAAAAGGGAGATTTCATAGAAACAAAGAATAGAAGGGTGGTTGCCTGAGGCTGGGGGAGGGGAAATGGGATGATGTGGGTCAAAAGGTAGAGATTTTCAGTTATAAGAAGAGTAAGTTCTGACTGTTTAATGTACAGCATGGTAACTATAGTTAATAACACTTGACAGTTGTCAAGAGTAGATTTTAAGCATTTTTACCACAAAAATAGTTAACTACGTGAGGTGATGGTTGTGTTAATTATCTTGAACTTGGTAATCACTTTATACACTTTAACTATATATAATTATATTTGTCAATTATTCCTCAATAAAGTTAAAAAAAATTAAGTACAGGATGAGGAGCTGCAGAGCGAAAGTGAGATGGGATGAGCAGGAAAAAAGCAGGAAAAACTAGAGTAGAATGACATGGTAAAAGACAATAGAGAGAATTTTCAAGATGGAGGAAGTGATCAGCAGCTGGTAAATGTTTTAAGTTAATACAGATAAGGGCCCTTTGGTTGGATTTAAGGAGTCCATTCTCCCTTCTCATTTGGCTACTTGCCTTAAGAGCTTTGTACTTGCTGTTCCCTCTTCTCAAATTCTTTTTACCCCCCCCCCCAGATAGTTGCATGTCTTACACCCTAATTTTGGTCAAATCTCTACTCAAATGCCATCTCCTCAAAGAGGACTTCCTTGACCACTTTATGTGAAATAGCTCCCCATCTCTTTCTAGCCCCTTATCCAGGAGAATTTCTCACCATGGTGCCTATCTCTACATGATACTGTATTTTTTAGTTAATTGTCTGTCATCCCTACTATAATGGGAAGTCTATTAGTACAGGGATTTTGTTTTGTTTATGGCTGCATTCCCAGTGTTTACTGGGCCCAGTAAACTGGGATCTTCCAGTGTTTACTGGGCCCAGTAAACTGGCAGATCTTCCCAATGGCACAGAGCAGGCCTTCAACAGGTATGGTTGGGAGAGTTAAGGGACTGAATGGTCATCTTGATAAGAAGAATTTCAGTGGGATTGAATAGGTGAAGGCATGAATGACAGATAAGGAAAAGGAACCATGGAGTGAACACAATTTTTTCTAAAAGGGAAGGAAAGAGAGTTCAAGATATGAAAGACTTGAGCTGGCATAGATAATGAGAATGGGAAACCGGTAATGAGAGAGAAGTGGAAAATGCAAAAGAGGAGATAATTGAGAGGATGAGGTTCAGAGCAGGGGAGGACCAATTCATTTTGTGTGGATGGAGGGACTTCTCTTCCAGGAAGAAGAGGAAGAACGATACAAAGGTGAGCGTGGGAGACATGGGTAGTTCTGGAAGTTCGTGGGTGGTTCCTATTCAAATGGCAACCATTTATTGATCACTTATTATATACCAGGCGCTATGTTGCCTGGTATATTTAATCCAAACTACAGCTATGTAAGAGTACCATTTTACCTTCCAGAAAACTGGGGGTGAGGAGTTAGTTTATGCAGTCAGTAAGTAGATTGCTGAAATGTGATTCAAATTGCAGTCTTCTTCTTCTTCTTCTTTTTTTTTTTTTTTTGAGATTTTATTTATTTGAGAGAAAAAGAGAGCATGATTGGGGGGAGGGGCAAAGGAAGAGGGAGAAGCAGACATTCCACTGAGCAGGGAGCCATACATGGGTCTTGATCCCAGAACCCCAGGTTCATGACCTGAGCTGAAGGCATACACTTAACTGACTGAGTCACCCAGGCATCCCTCAATTTGCTGTCTCCTGATTAAGATTTTATTTCATGTTCACCGTGCCTTTGGTAAACCTTTCCAAAGCTGACTACCATCACTCCAGAGTCTCCTTCTTTATTCCCTTCTCACCCATTGGGACAGCTGCCTTTTTGTCCTAAGATTTTTTTTTTTTAAGATTTTATTTATTTATTCGACAGAGATAGAGACAGCCAGCGAGAGAGGGAACACAGCAGGGGGAGTGGGAGAGGAAGAAGCAGGCTCCCAGCGGAGGAGCCCGATGTGGGGCTCGATCCCAGAACGCCGGGACCACACCCTGAGCTGAAGGCAGACACTTAACCGCTGTGCCACCCAGGTGCCCCAGAGATTTTTTTCTTTTTAATCTAGTTTTGACTGTGTCCCTACTTTTGTTTATTCTTGTGGACACCGTCTTTATGGCCGGACCTCATTTCTTCCATCTGAATCTGCATTTGCACTCATTCCCCCAAGGTCTGGTCCTCCCCACTGGATGGGTCTACTTCCAGCTTCCAACTCCTCACTGCTCTGAGTAAATTAGATTATTTTAAGAAATAGAACTCAATTTTATAGTGTGTCTACTTTATGCACTAAACCTCTGTTATTTCTAACCCAGACAACTCCAGGTAGAGTATAGAGAGAGACAGTGATCTTCCGACTGGGGTACGTGTATCTTACAAATCAGAAGGACTTCCAAGGGGGACATAGGCATGTACAATCTTAAAGAAATAAATTTTCAGATCCTGAGCTTCCACGTGCTGGTCCCAAATTAATCTGCCTAAGAAAGTGACCTGGGAAAAGTGCACGTCCTCTTTTCCCATACTGCTTTTCTCAATCAGTCCTCTTCCCACTTCAAGAAAATAAAGGTGTGCATCCAATTCATCTCAAATTTTTTGGTCCATTACTCTCAGGATATTTGTAAAAATATCCAAACAAAGAGGCAATTCAAAATATCGGTGAAGGTATTGAGAACTGAATGACTCTAATGACTGGATATCAATTCCTTTTTCCGGTCAAATGGTTTCTGATTTTTTGTTTTTAACAAAGCTGAGGGAAAACCTAACCAAGTTAATAGCTGATAGATCATTAAAATTATTTTTGATGACACATAACTGTGTTTCTTGATGTACCACTCAGAAGTAGTTCAAAGTGCTGAGTGACATTGCCCTAACAGAATGTCCTTTCCCATCTACTTAATCATATAAACAAGTTTCTCAGTTCTTACTTCCATAAAAACAAAAAACAGGAATAGAATTGAAATCCAATCTTCTCCATTCTAACAATAGTTTATATTGATCCATGGATTCATGAACTAATTAAAAAACAAACAAAACAAAACAAAACAAAACAAAACAAAATGAAAGCACAACCGGCTCATTGAAAATGAATTTCCAATAAAATTTGCTTTTAATATGTAATAATTATTTATCAAAATCTCAGTATATGTATTTTTAAAAGAGGTTTGTGCAAGGATGATCAACAAATGACTTTCATGCATAAAACAAATCAGAGTTGAAAACAATTTTGAGGAAGAAGTGAAAGAAAGAGAAATAGGAGTCCAAAAAGAAAAGGCAAACTTTCCATCCATTATAGGCCTGTTCATGTGCTTTTAAAATAGGTAATGTGGATATACACTCACTTGTAATCTTAATTTCCACTGGATACATCTTAGAAAGGGATGTAGCTCTTTTTTTCAGTCGCAGATTGAACCCAGGTTGAAGTAGTAAGATGCTAGTCTTGTCCCAAAATGGAGGTAAAAGCTCTCCCTGCTGGCCCCCAGCCAGACTCCAGCTGCCACCAGAGCACAAGGAACCAGGGCAGCTGTGAAAACTCTCTGTTGGTGGTATGAGGTTTGAAACTACAGATGATAGTTTGAGGGAATATTTTGATCGAGGAGGCACACACATACATTGTGTGAGGAGACCTCCAACCAAAATGTTCCAGAGGCTCTATTTTGTGACTCACTCTTCTGTTAAAGAGGTGAATGCTGCAGAGTCTAGACTAGGTGGATGGGCATGTAGTGGAACCAAAGAGATTTTTCTAGAGAAGATTCCCTAAAGGCTGGTGCCCATCTAACAGTGACGAAAAATTTGTGTTGCTGGTATAAAAGAAGATACAGAAGACCATAATTTGAGAGACGACTTCGAAAAGTTTGGTAAGATTAAAACCACAGAAGTTGTGGAAGACAAGCAGAGTGGAAGGAAAAGAGGATTTGCTTTTGCAATTTTTGAGTATATAGTTGATAAAATTGTTGTTCGGAAATATTACACTACTCATGGGCCTAATTGTGAAGTGAAGACTCACATGCCCTCCATGAAGACTCAAGCTGTTCCCGTGACTTTTCTAGTCACTGGAAAAGTCTCTTTCGAAACAACAAGTGCAGTCTGCTGCATCACAAAGAGGTCATGGCGGAGATCTGGCAACTTTATGTGTTGTGGGGAACTTCTGCCATGGTGGAGGGCACTTGGCCCAGGGCGGTAACTTCCGTGGAAGAGGGGGCTATGGTGCTGGAGGTGATGGTAGCACAGATAATTATGGACGACATAAAGGTGGATATAGTGGATTTGGAGGTGATGGTGGCAACGATGGCAGATGTGGTCCTGGTTATAGTAGTTGAGGGGGTGATGAACCAGGTTGTGCAAACCAAGGTGAAGGATACAGTGGCAGTAGTGAAGGATACAATGGTCATGATGAAGGAGAAAATCTTGGCAGTGGTAACTATGGTGGTGGTGGGAACCATCATGGTTTTGGAAATTATAGTGGACAACAGCAATTAAAGTATGGGCTGGCAAAGTGGAGGCAGTTGGTGAAGAAGCTCAAGCTGTTCCTAGGGTGGTGGTTATGGATATGGTGGTGGGAGTGGTGGATATGGTAGTAGAAGGTTCTAAAACCTCAGCAGAGAAGGGCTACAGTGCTTCGCAAGAGAGAGAATGAGGAGTTGACGGGAAAGTTACAGGTAACTTTGAGTCAGTTGTCCCAAATGCATTAGGGGAACTACAAAAATCTGCCACAAAAGGCAGGATGACCACCCACAGCCAGAAAACTTACTTAGATAGGAAGCTTAAACTTAATAGCAGCTTAAATAAGAAACTTTTTATCAGGTCTGTCATAATCACAGTTTGCAAAGAGTGCAATTAATGATTAACACGCTATGGGTCAATTAGATGTACCTTCTGGAGGTTTTTAATATGTTGTAGATTTTCCTATTTTTTAAATTGCATCATGCATATTGCCCTTATTTGTAAATTGTGCTAGTCATAGAGGAATAAAAAATTAAGGAATTTTTAAGTAACGTCCCCCGAAAGATGATGCCATCTTTTTAAGATGTCAATATTTATAATACTTGGGAAATTATGGCCTTTGCAATTACTAAATTACTAATAAAAAAAATGCTAGTTGTGGGGGCACCTGGGTGGCTCAGTTGGTTAAGTGCCTGCCTTCAACTCGGGTTGTGGTCTCTGAGTCCTGGGGTCGAGCCAGTGTCGTGGGCTCCCTGTTCAGTGGGGAGTCTACTTCTCCCTCTCCCTCTGCTGCTCCCCCTGCTTGTGCTCTCTCACTCTCTCTCTATCAGATAAACAAAATCTTTAAAAAAATACTAGCTGTCAACATAAAAGTTACAAGGTGAGCAAAAACACTGAAAGACCACAGGTGGAGAGGAAAGAGTGTGGGCTTTGTGAATGTCAATTGTGTGTCAGTTCAGTTTCCTCCTCTGTGCATGCTGCCATTAAAATGGATTTAATAATTAATAATTTATTGATATTCATTAATAATAATTAATAATCCTGGGGAGCATTAAGCCAGATAAGACACATAAAAAAGCCTGAAACATGGTAGATAGGTACTCAATAAATATTACTTCTCTGCTCCTTACATCAGTGCTGCAAGAAGGTATTGATCAATTCATTCAAAAGTTATTTTTAGGGGCGCCTGGGTGGCACAGCGGTTAAGCGTCTGCCTTCGGCTCAGGGCGTGATCCCGGCGTTCTGGGATCGAGCCCCACATCAGGCTCTTCCGCTATGAGCCTGCTTCTTCCTCTCCCACCCCCCTGCTTGTGTTCCCTCTCTCGCTGGCTGTCTCTATCTCTGTCAAATAAATAAATAAAATCTTTAAAAAAAAAAAGTTATTTTTAGCACTCATGTATCAGTTGCTATTCTAGGACCTTGAGATCCAGGGTGAATAAGGCAAACAAGGGCTCTAGGGCATGGGTAGGAGTGAGCTCTCGGAGCCAGATGGTCTGGATTTGAATCTGCCCTTTGCTAGCTGTCTAATGATTGACAACTCACTTAATGTGTCTCTGTTTCATGATCTGTAAAACAGGGATAATAGTACCTTGAAGGGCCCACGTACTGAATTGTAAAGGAATTAGGAATGTGCCTGGCACATGGTAAGCCCTCAGTAAATGTTAGCTAGTAATGTTATCCTTCATGAAGCTTGGGGTCTGATGTGGAGAAGGGGGAGAGAATATTTGTCTTTATTTTACAGGTAAAGACACTGAGGTTCAGAAAGGTTAAGTAAACCATCTAAGTCAAATAGACAGGGTGGAGATGAGACTTCGTCCTCTGTTCCATTTGACTTCAAAGCCTACATGATTTCTGTCAACCCGGGCGGACTCTTTCATGATGTGTCTTCCCTAGGTCATTCCCCGCTACAGAATTCTATGGGTGGGGGAAGGAATTTTAGAGTTTCCAACTGGAGGACTCAGAAAAATCCAAGAACATATTTATAAGCCTCCCAAGCCCTTCATTATTTGGGGTCCATTGGCTGCAAAGCCTAGCTTCAGTCCCTTTGGGTAAAAAACAGCATCCCTCAATCCTTCAAACAAGTCATCTGGAAGGAACTCAGAAGGAGACCCAGGAAACACATTGTGTAGAGGTGGTGATGGCCTTACGTTCAATATAATATCAACTGGCCATTTGTTTGGTTTACATTTTGAAATGCTGCCATGTTTTCAGGCACTTTCCTGCATAATGAGGATACCAGCCAGGTCAAATACAACAGTTTCTGACCCTTCAAGTTAGTGGACTCCCACACAGAAAACTAGACCCCCTAGCACAACGTGCTACAGCCTACAATAATGATAAGGAGAAAAACCAGCAGTCGGACTCCTCAGGAGGAAGCGATTAACTGACTAGAAGGGCCAGGTGAGAAGAATACTCTGACACCTGAGCCAGGTTCTGGAAGTCTGAGAGGGAAGGACACTGAGAGGGAAAGGGCTGTAACACACTGTGCAAGAAGGAGTTCTGTGGTGAGGCGAGAGGGCAGGGTCTTCCTTTATCCACTCTGATGCCTAAAAGGGTGCCCGACACTTAGCAGTACTCATTAATTACTTGTTGGCTAGTTGAATGCTAAAATCCTGTATCTACTCCGAGAGATTCTGACTCAGTCGATCTGGGAAAGGGCCAGTGCACTGGTATGTTTTAAAAACTCCTCAGCTGGGGTTCCTGAGTGGCTCAGTTGGTTTAGTGTCTGACTCTTGCTTTTTGGCTCAGGTCATGATCTTAGGGTCACGGGATCGAGCCCGAGTGGGACTACGCACTCAGCCTGAAGACGGCTTGTCCTTCTCCCTCTGCTCCTCCTCCTTTCTCTCTCTTAAAAAAAAACCCATAAACCCCAGGGCTCCTGGGTCACTCAATCAGTTTAGCATCTGCCTTCGGCTCTGGCCCTGATCTCAGGGTCCTGGGATCCCGTCCCGTGTCAGGCTCCCTGCTTGGAGGGGAGTCTGCTTCTCCCTCTGCCCCTCCCTTAGGTTGTGGGCGAGCTCTCTCTCTCAAATGAATAGGTAAATAAAATCTTTAAAATAAAATTAAGAAAAACCCAAAACAAAAACTCTTTGCGTGATCTAACGTGTTCCCAGGTTTGGTACCACTGTACTAAGTGAATGGCCTGAACGAAAGGAGATGAGGAAATTCAGAGTTTTCTGTGGGTCAGAAGCCATAGTCTTTGAAAGCAGCTTGGACGAAGGTGCTGTGGTACTTTCCTGTTTTCTAGAAGGGGGAAATGTACGCTGCCAAAGATAAAAAAGAAAAGGCCTTGGCAGGTATGGTAAAATTAATAGCAGGGTTAGGTGATGAGTATGGAGGTGACTATAAAACTTTTGTTTTCGATTTAGATACATTTCAATTTTTTTTCTTCATAAAATGTGGAAAAAATTCACTTGAGCCAGATATAAAACCTACTAATTGAGTCTTAATGAGAAATTGGTAGAAACCTGAGTGTCATTTAGTCCAGCATTCTGGGAGGAGGCAGAGAGGAGAAGCCGAGGCCTTCCAGGTAGAAAGGGAAATGGTGCTGGGTTGGTGAATTAATCTCGGCTGGAGCAGAAGCAGAGGGCTCTGCTGAAAGAGCCCAGGTCGTCAATTCAACTGGGTTCAAGTGACCTTGGGTAATTGGTGTGATGTCTCTACACCTTAGATTCCTCATTGTTAAAGAAGTCACATGAATCGTGGTTTTAAGTACCAAACTCACAGCACTGTTGTAAGGATCAAATGGTATAAATCAAATGGTTTTCAAAGGCAGATACAGAGACTTTCCAAGAGATACGGTGGCTGAGATAAGTTTTAGGGAACCAGTTTCTGGATCTTGATTTCCTTATGTGATTCTGCTAGAAGGGATTTCTCTGAGGAAATGCGGGGTATTGAGGTGTTACGCTAGTTTTCCTTTCTCAACTCCCTTTCATAATCCCCCTTATCTCCTTCGATGAAATAAAAAGTACACTTGCCCCCATCTTATCATATACCTCGCATTGGGTGTAAAACCCCCCAGGGCTCCGTGGAGACCTTTCAAAGTGCTGGGGAAGGCTAGACTCTTCTAAGCCAGGCAGCGTGCCCCCAAAGCAGGCCTGTGTTTTTCCTTGACTTACCCACATCCTGTGAAGAATGACAGGTGGTATCTAGAGTGGACTCTTTTGGCCCCTGTTGGGATGTTTTGAATCTAGGGTCCCTCTGCCATTGAATAAGTAGGGCATGATGACAATTTTCACTGTAACAACCTCAGCCTTTCCAACCTCTGACTACTGTCAAAGAATCTACCACTTCTGACTGAGAGTCTTGTGACACCAAACAAACAAAAGAGGGGGGCATGTTGATAAAAACAATATCAAACAGAATGGCACTTGATACACTTTATTTCCTTCAGGAACAAGTTCTCAGCAAGGTTCTTCTCCCTCTCTCTCTTTGAATTCAGAAGTGAGCTGGTTGTCATGGGGATGTGTCTTAACATGTTTATTTGAATAGAAAACATGTAGTCAGATCTTTTGTGAGAGAGAAAACATCTGATTTGGCCAGTTGGTTTGACCGAAGGGTGACTTTACTAGTTACGTGGTAGATGGGCATTTCCCATAAATCGAATGAGCTAAAAATATTGCACCAAGGTTTTTGAATAAAATATATTTAAATCACATGATTTAAGAGAGCAGAATTCCTTGTCAAAATTTTTATTACTCAAGGTATTTTGAAATTAATAGTATCTTCATTTTCTAATCCTTTCTGTACATGTCAGGTTAATTAAAATGCCTCCGGATGGAAAAGTAACAGGTATTATTTTAATAATCATTTGATAATTCTTGAGAAAGCCTTTCTGATAAACTTTTGAGAACTCCAGAAAGTAGGGGCACCTGGGTGGCTCATTTAGGTAAGCATCTGCCTTCTGCTCAGGGTCCTGGGATTGCCCCGCATCTGGCTCCCTGAGAGCCTGCTTCTCACTCTGCCTGCTGCTCCCCCTGCTTGTGCTCTCTCTCTCTGTCTCTCTGTCACATGAATAAATAAAATCTTAAAAAAAAAAGATTTTATTTATTCATGTGACAGAGAGACAGCCAGCGAGAGAGGGAACACAGCAGGGAGAGTGGGAGAGGAAGGAGCAGGCTCCCAGCCGAGGAGCCCGATGTGGGGCTTGATCCCGGAACGCCGGGATCACGCCCTGAGCCGAAGGCAGACGCTTAACGACTGCGCTACCCAGGCGCCCCTAAATAAAATCTTTAAAAAAAAAATCCAGAAAATGAATGGGTGTCATGTCCGAGGTTACAAACACTTCTGCGGGTCAGGTGCTTTCTAATTCTTTGCTTGCAACAAAATTGAGGGGAAAATCAAGTTTCAGCTAACGGATGACTAAAAAATGCATTTTAATGATAAATCACTCTGTGGTTTTTGGAATATAACTTGGAAGGAGTTCAAATAAATGAATGATGTTGCTGCAGCAAAACTTCAATTCTCATCCTCTGATTTTTGTGAACAAGTTTTCTCAACACTTAACATGTATAAAAATGGAAAACAGAGCAAAATTAATGCTGAATATGATTTCAGTCTAGCAATAATACTTATATGAACTAGTTTTTAAAATTATAATTCATCATAGTAAAAGAGACATTTACAATATATATTTTATTTCATAGCTTTGATCAAAATTAGTAATGCATTGGTCATGTTGACTAGCGGTGTATGACTAATAACTACAACGATAACTTAATTCCTATAATCGAGTTCTTTAAAAGAGTTTAAAATCACAGGAAATTATCAAAATTAATTTCCATCTCTATATTTTTGCTGCCAAATATATTAAGGTAACTGAGAAAAGACTTCCAAAAATGAAAATATATCACATTGCAATAAAACGGAGGGAAAGTGGGATGGGCAGGTTGGTTCAAGGTACAAAAGAAATTGATGTAAAAATTTAGTAGAAGAGTTTGTTCATATAATTTTCTTTTTTTTTGTTGTTTTTTTTTTGTTGTTGTTCATGTAATTTTCAAGAATGATGGTGGTTATTGATTTGCTATAGTATTTAAATTCCAGTGTGTTTCAAAGAGTGATATGTTTTATTTTAAAATTTCAGTCTTATAATATGGCTGGATATAACACCCCTCACCACTTTTGCATTTATGATGTACAATTTTAACTGTCGATGTAAAAATGTGTTAGGATTACACATTTCAAATTTATTTTAGGAGATACTGGGGCACAAAGGTTCAAAGGCCCTTGCTGTGATGTATGTGAAAAGAATCCCTCACCCCTCACCCCTTCCTCCTCCTCCTCCTCCTGTGTTTCCTGGCCTGGTGAGGGGGTGCCACTTTCCCTTTAGTCATAAAGCCAGGAACCTGAGTAACATCCTTACTTTTCTCCCCTCCCCTATTCTGAACAATTTATGCTATTTCTTGGATAATTCTCAGAGTCCTCTCTTCTCTCTCCCTTGCCACTGTCTCCCCTAGAATATTGTTAACATCTTCTTAATTAGTTTGCCTGACATTAGACTCAATCCATTCTACTGGGGTGTCTGCAAGCAGGACAAATTTATCTTACTAAAATTCAAAATCAGTTATGTCACTCTTGTATAACTCAGTGGTTTTCCATTCCCTTAAAATAAAATCTAACTCCTTAGGACTGTATAGAAATCTTCTGTGACCTGACTCCTGCCACCTCTCTTGCCTTTTCTATCCTTCCTCTTTTTTCCCCTAACCTCTAGCAATTCTGGGTCTTCTTCTCCCTCTGTATCTCATATCCTTGATGTCATTCCCGTTGCCTGGGATACACTTTTGTGCTTTTGTCCCCTTAGCTGATGCATCTTCCAAACCTAACCTCAAAAATTATTAGCCTCAGGGCACCTGGGTGGCTCAGTTGGCTAAGCATCTGACTTCGCTCAGGTCATGATCTCAGGGTCCTGGGGTCAAGCCCCACCTCAGTCTCCTTGCTCAGTCAGTGGGGAGTCTGCTTGTCCCTCTGCCCCCCCCATGCTCTCTCTCTCTCAAATACATAAATAAAAATCTTTAATAAAAAAAAAGGAATGATTAATCTTTCTGGATAGCTTCCCTTGTCTCTCTTAGACAGACTTAATGATTTCCCCTTTTCTTTTCTTTTATGAATTTGGCCCGTGTTTACCACACGCCTGGCAGAGCTGTTGGTTCCTCCCCCATAGCCCCGTAACCCTTCCATGAGTTCACTTGCAGACAATTTCTATGTGTGCAGGTGGCTTCCTGGGTCTTTCTGCTTGAGGGATGCCTCCAGAGCAACCTTCTACCAATGAAAAACAAGTTGGGGGACTCATGTTCCAGGACAATTCTGAGGTGTGTTCCACGTAGTCATTCAGAATGAGCTCCATTTGCCCACAGAGGTGACCCGCTCATCCATATATACTCTGTTGGCTTTCCATCCTTTCCTTTTTCACTTTTCCTCTCCCTCACCATGCTCTCGAGGATCACCTCTCAAAGAAATGACTTGCATCCAATTCCTTTTCTCAGGATCAGGGAGAATCCCAAGCTTAGAAAGCCAGATTCCAGGAATACAATGGTGAGCTTTCATGCACTCCTTCATTCACTATTTTGCATGAAAATTATGTAAGCTGTACAAGGACAGAGATTTTTATCCCTGATGTATCACAGATTTTATTCACTGATGTATCACAAACATCGAGAATAGTGCTTAAATTATAGTGTTGAATGAATAGTAGTGATAACTAGTATTTATTGAGTGCTTACTATGTGCTCGATAAATGATTTTTTTCAGAAACCAGTCACCAACGAACCTTATGAAATAGGTAGGCATTATTATTATTATTATTATTATTATTATTATTATTATTATATTATTCCCTCTTGTAGCTATGAGAGAATTAAAGTTAACCAATGGATGCAAATCAATCAGCTTGTAAATGGTGGACCCCAGTTCCTAATTAAGGTCCCTTTGACACTAGAGCTCATTGTTTCAAATTTTTTTGTTTTGTTTTGTTTTGTTTTTGTTGTTATGTGTCCAACTTCTTCATTAAGCTTAAAGTTTTTTAAAAGCAGGGACCCTATTCAGTTCTGTATCCCTAACATATAGCTTAGAACGTGGAATATAGTAGGAACTCAGTAATGTTTGTTGAATGAATAAAACGAAATCTGGCTTATTTATAAATACTTATGTTAAGGATGAAAAGACAATGATGTTTTCTGGAGGCAGTTAAAGACAAGCCTTGACTATAGCATGAGACAAGTCGTTCTTAGGATGCTTCCAATTAAAATTCCTTTGAGATTTTGGCTCTACAACCAACTCAACTTGGACTCCATTGGACTAGTTTTTGGAGATGCCAAAACTTTAATAAAAAAAATTCTCCTGTTGAATTCTTCATCCGAGAATAAAACCCATGTCTCTTTCTTTCATTTAAATGGTTCCTGACAGGGCACCCAGGTGGCTCAGTCTGTTAAGCGTCTACCTTTGGCTCAGGTCATGATCCCGGGGTTCTGGGATTGAGTCCCGCATGGGGCTCCTTGCTCAGCGGGGAGCCTGCTTCTCCCTCTGCCTGCCGCTCCCCCTGCTTGTGCTCTTTCTCTGACAAATAAATAAATAAAATCTTAAAAAAAAATAATGAATTCTCCTCTGACTCTCCCCTCTCTCCAGCCTAGGAGACTTTTCTTTTTTAAGATTTTATTTATTTATTTATTAGAGAGAGAGAGAGAGAGAGAGCATGACAGCGTGAGCACAGGAGTGGGGCTGGGGAGGAGGGGAAAATAGGGAGGGAGAGAAAGAGGGAACGAATTCCAAGCAGACTCTGCTCTGAGCATGGGGCTCAATCCCATGACCCTGAGATCGTGACCGGAGCTGAAACCAAGAGTCAGACCCTTAACTGACTGAGCCACCCAGGTGCACCCCTGGGAGATTTTTCCTAGTCCAGGGTAGAGGGAGTAGGAAATCTTCAACCATTTGCAGACTCCCAAATCAATTGTATTATACAAGCATAAGCATTTTTTCCACTTCTGGGGGCTCAGCCCGAAACTCAAAGCCAAGAAAAGACTCTTGGTTTCTCTCTTCTGCTGCATTATTTCTTTCTAAGTTGATGGGCATAAAATTCCTCACCTATTATGTGAAGAGGGAGAGGGATCATGGGTTGAAATGCAGGAAAATATTATCTTGCTCTATTAACTAACACTGCCGTGTATTATATTTGAAAGTTGTCAAGCCAATAGATTCTAAAAGTTCTTGTCACAAGGAAAAATACTTTTTTTGCACCTATATGAAATGATAGATGTTAATTAAACTTATTGTGGTAATCATTTTACAATATATGCAAGTCAATTCACTATGCTCTATACCTTACACTTACATAGTGCTGTATGTCTGTTATGTCTCAATAAAGCTGAAAGAAAAAAAAATAAAAGTATACTATCCTGTTACAGAAGAAATAGTGTCCAGAACAAGAGACTACTTATCAGACTACATCCAGAATGCTTTATGCGTTGTTGTGTATGTCCCCTTAGAAGAAACACATTCATCCAAAGTATACCCAGTGTGTGAAGGGATTCTGAATCATATTATATGAACATAATCAGTAAGACTTCGTACAACATTCAGCATCCAAGGCTGAGGACGTAAGAATCAAGGTAGGCCAACTTATGCTGGGATAATAACTGACCTCAAAAATCTTGGTGGCTTACAACAATGAAAATTTATTTTTTGCTTATGTTACATGTCCATCATGATTTAGTCTTTTGTAGAGAGGTGAGGTCATCTTTACCGTGGGACCTAAGCCATTTGCTGGCCATTGTGCAAAGGAAAAAGGGACAATGGGAACCCTAGCTCTTAAAGTTTCTGCTTTCATTTGCCAAAGTAAGTCATGGGACCACTCCTGAGATAACGGGATGGAGGGGGGGGCTGTTTCATGAAGGGAAATCACAATATTTCACAGACAGAAATATAATCTACTATGTGGAAAGTCCCATGTCATCCTGTTTGGGGATCCTCTGTGGATGGTCTGAACTCCCAGAAATTTGCATAGTGCAAAATGAGATCTAATGGATGGCATAGTAATATTCAATACATATTAGCTATTATTATTATTATATTCCATTAAGAAGGGAAAATTCTTTCCATATGTTACCTATCTGTAAATCTTTTGAGGCTGAACAGGAGAACTTTCCAGTATTTCTTACTTAAGCAGCAAAAGACACACTAGTGTGCTAGTTTCTAGCAGGATACCATATTAGTTAAGGAATGGCCAAGTAATTCAGAATATTTAGCATAAAGAAGAAAAGCTTTATGGTACCTGGCTGGCTCAGCCGGTAGAGCGTGTGGTTCTTGAACTCAGGATCATGAGTTTGAGTCCCACGTTGAGTGTAGAGATTGCTTAAATGAATAAACTTTAAAAAATTCTTTAAAAAAAGAGAGAAGCTTCAGATGGGACAAGACAGCTGTTTTTTATTTTTATTTTTAAAAAATATTTTATTTACTCATTTGAGAGAGAAAAAGAGAGAGAGTGTGCGAGCAGGGGGGAGGGGCAGAGGGAGAAGCAGACTCCCTGCCGAGCTGGGAGCCCAAAATGGGGCTGGATCCCAGGACCCGAAGATCATGACCTGAGCTGAAGGCAGATGCTTAACCATCTGGGCCACCCAGGTGCCCCAAGACAGCTGTTTTTTAATATATAAAAGTCTATGTGAAAACAAGCAACATGAGGGTAGCCCTGGTAGTAGAATAAATTTGTCTGGCAAGGCTTAATTCTTCCAAGAACCTGTCTCTAATGCCATGAAGCACATTGCACTTCGTGGGCGTTGAAGAACCAGTAAGAACGAAACTTACACTTACATAATGTTTACCACATGCCAAGCGCTGTTCCGAGCCTTTGCATATACTAACTCATGTAGACACAACAACCCTATGAGACTGCAACTGCTCCTATTCCTGTTTTTCAGGTGGAAAAAACGAAACACAGATCAAGGAACTGCTACAGTCGTGTATCGGATAAGCGGTTGAGCAAAAGACTGAACTTGTCAATCTGCCTCTAGAGGCCACCCTCTTGACCTTTGTGCTAAGTTGCCTTTCCATGCTTAGAATTCACTGGGAAACCCTTATTGAATCAGTCTATCTTACAATTGGTAAGTGCACTTCTGACCTTTGTTTCTCCTCTGGGTCTTCTGTGCAGCTCTCCAACAAGACACACCTTTTTTAAAAAAAAAATTTTTTTAAAGATTTTATTTATTTATTCGACAGAGATAGAGACAGCCAGCGAGAGAGGGAACACAGGCAGGGGGAGTGGGAGAGGAAGAAGCAGGCTCATAGCAGAGGAGCCTGATGTGGGGCTCGATACCATAACGCCGGGATCACGCCCTGAGCCGAAGGCAGACACTTAACCGCTGTGCCACCTAGGCACCCCAAGACACACCTTTTAAATGATAGTTTCTTTCTACCTTTTTGGTTTGTCTCTCAGAATGACTTGCCCCTAGTGACCTCTCAGACAAGTGGGGTCTATGATCTGGGTTGGGGATCTGGGAGCCACGTTTGGGACTGGTATGGTAGAGAGGTGGTAGTGGTGGCAGGCGAGGACAGTTGGAACTTGACCCTAGAGTTGGCAGGCTGGCCTGTGGCCATGGTGAAGAACAGAGTGGAATGCCATTTGAGAGCCAGATCAACAGTGAGCCAAGTGTCAGATCAAACAGGTGTGGCAGCAAGACCCAAACCTGGGACATAGCAATGATTTGGCAATAGGATGGCAGCAGGATGCTGACAGATGAACTGGCAGGTTCAGGAGGGGAAGCTGTAAGTTAAAACCGGTGGAGATTCCTGAGAGGGAAGTCCTAGTGGGAAGAGCCTTTCATAGGTTATCTGGCTGTTGAGGGAACCAACCTGTCTGGACACGAGTGACTCTCTCTTTGTTAGTATTTCTCTATAGACCAGCAATCCGGTGCAGAACCCTCCTGACACTCTTTGGATCCTCTTCACTCAAGTGCTAGGGAGACTGAGTAGGGTCTAGTGGCTATGTGGTTTGACCCAGAGACCTGGGTTCAAATCCCAGCTCTGCCACTTATTGGCTTATGACACTGAGGGATAAATTACCCAACCTTATAGTGTCTTAATTTCTTTATCTATAAAATAAAAAGATAACAATATTACTCCAAAGTAATACTATCTGACTCCAAAGGTCTCTGAATCAGCAAAGCACAGCGATTAATGAGCACTGGCTCTGGAGTCAGGATGCTTGACGTATGCCCTCATCTTCCACTTACGGCTGTAGGACTTCAGGCAAGTTACCAGATGCCTTGCCTCAGTTTTAAGGTCTCTGAAATGGACACACAATTAACAGGCCTCCTATGACATAGGACTGTTGTAAGAATTAGTATTATATATAATGTATAATATATATATTCTTTACTGCCCTTATCAGAAAATCAAACTTAAAAGGCTCCCACAAGTGGCATCCCCTTTGCCCACCCTGCCTTGGCAGAATAAACTCAGTACTCAATTCTAGTCCCCTCATCCAGTTGGAACAGGGAGAACACGCATTCCCTCTGGCAGTTAATTTAGCACAGAGGAAAGACACACCCAAAGGCATTTCATCTCCAGACACACCTACTAACCCCAAGGCAACTTCTAGAAGGAACTCTTCCTATTGATTGTGGTTAGGAAGGTGGAGGGAAGAGAGGAATGACAAAGGCTTATCCATTCATGCCCGTTACCAAATGTATCAGAGAGCAAAGTTCTGAACAAGGCATCATGGCTTTATCATTATATATGGAGAGTAGAGCATAGCTGATTGTTACTTTGATTTCCAGGATTTCACAGTGAAAAGACCAAAGGTGGTAGTTTGACATCTTTATCTCTTGAGAGAGGCCCTCTATGATAGACTGTTATTCCAGCAGCGATTTGTAAATAGTTTGTTGCTCATGAAGAATACGGGGTCCTGCCAGTCAGATAGGAAGGATGTTGATTCCATTCATCCCGGCTCCTTTTGTAACTCCTTGGCCTGGGAACGCGTGCGTCCGAGAGAGCAGGCTTGTCAAACACATGCCGCCTGTTCTCAGCAGCTGGTCAAACACTACAGGTTAATAACCCCATGAGCTCGTAAAATGGGGGTGATTCTCTCACTTGTAAGAATGCACTGTTGTCACAAACAATGCCGTGTTAGTATTTTGTTCACCATTTCTTCTCTCAGTGCAACCTCTGGCTTCTTCAGTCTTGAATGTGTTCCTGCAAGGAGAAGGCAGCAGGCACACGGGGCTGGATATCTTCTCCCTTCTTCCCATCATTCTCCAGCTTTCTTTTCTGAATCTTGATGTGTCCAAGTAACCAGCCTTCCTTCTGTCCGTTCAGAGAAGCTTCACAGAAGGCAAAGAGAAGTCACTTTGTCCATTCATTCATTCATTCAGCGGTGAGTGAGCTGAGCAGTAATATTTGCTCTTCATGTCTGGTCTCTATACCTAGCTGTGGCGAGGCCACAAGGAAAGGACGAAGCCGCTATGTTCAAGGAGCCTAGAGTCTCCAACAAATATAATGGAAGCCAGCCTGAAATGATTTTAGAAAGATAGTGATGAAGAATTGATAACTGGAAGAACAGCAGGGGAGTGGGGTGCTTAATTTTTGAAGTGGGATCAGTATCCTATCTGTGAACTGTGGTTGGGGTGATGGCATCCTTTAAAAAATCCTGGTGAGTTATATTTCAAAGGTACACTTATAAGTACATTAGAGTATGTGACATGCATCCTTGATGATGCAAAAGATAATTTCATGTGGGACTAGAGATGATTCTGGGTGGCACATGGATCTGGCTTTAGATACTATTAAATTGAATATTAAGAAAGTATTCCCTTTCTATTTTGAGCTATGTGATTACAGATAAACAGCACAGTTCATTTAGAGTCTGTATGTCTTAAATACCTCTCTATGACTTGGTAAACACCCAGTCCTCCCCCCCCCCCCGCTTTTTTAAAATAAAGATTAAGTTCAGAAACTCAACAGGCAGATACTTAGTAGATTCCAGCTAGAATTTGGTAGCTTTATTTTATTTTTCTCATATTTATTTTAGTGTATCCTTTTATTTATGGTTAGTGAGTTACATTCAGTTTTTTAAAATAAATTATTTAAACAAATTGAGTCGATATTTAAAGAAACATGATAAGTGGTAAGAATCAAGGTGGTACAAGGTTATGGCAAAATTGTGAAAGTAATATGGAAATGAAAATATTTACCAAACAGGAACACTGCAGTCCAGATAAGAGAACCTGATGAAGGGATGTGTAAAGTGAGAGCAAACGTGGACTTCGTATTATCATCCAGTGAAGCCGCAGAGAGGTGCCAGGGCTTGATGTCCAGTGTGTTAGGAGGGGGAGGGAGATTTGCCGACATTAACAGAGCACTTATTACCAGCAAAGTGCTGTGTATTTTTTTTTTAAAGATTTTATTTATTTGGCAGAGCGAGACAGCCAGCGAGAGAGGGAACACAAGCAGGGGGAGTGGGAGAGGAAGAAGCAGGCTCCCAGTGGAGGAGCCTGATGTGGGGCTCGATCCCAGAACACCGGGATCACGCCCTGAGCCCAAGGCAGACGCTTAACGACTGCGCCACCCAGGCGCCCCAAAGTGCTGTGTATTTTTGAGAATAGAAAGATGAATGAAATTTGGCCCCTCTTCTCGGAGTGAGTGTACAGTTTGTCTCTAGGGGAGACAAGCATGTAGATGTATACTACTTTGTACACTGTGATAAATATTATAAACAGATTTAAAACCCCAGGCAAAGGAAATAGGAAGAAGTTGACAGTGTATGTGTGATAAAATTAGCTACCATTTATGGAGTAGCTTCCAAGGGCCAGGGAGTCTGCTAAATACTTTGTCACATTCACTCATTTATTCCTCATAATTAGGGAACTGAGATCCGAGAAGCTAACTAATGGTCCCATGGTTGATGATAGTGGTGATGTTCACCACTAAGCACTTATTATATGCCCAGCACTGTGTTACGTCCTGTAGGTACCTTAGCTCACTGAAGCCTCCCTACTAGCCTACAAAATAAGTATTCTCTCTTTTACAGATCAGCAAACCGAGGCTCCCAGAGATCGAAAGACTTGCAGAGTTAGTGAATGGTGCTGTTGCAATTTCATCCCAGGGGTGTTTGACTCCAAAATCCATTTCTTCCAGTTCTACCACTTCCAATCAGCCGCTGGACTGTAGGAGCCTGGTTTGGCCGTGCGTGGGGAAGGTTCATGGAGGGCTCTAGTTTCCAATCTTGGCTGGGTTTCTTCATTGAGTTTACCTATGTCACAACTGTTTGTTTCATAATATAAGCTCCTAAACTCCTAAAGCACTAAGTCCTAGGACGGCGTGAGTGGCTAATGCTGCTCCATGAAATTATAAGGTGATATTGGCAAACACATTTCAAAAGTAGGCAAAAGAACTGGGTGATAGGGAAGGTGGGATATCGTTCATCTGGTTTGCGAGGGCTAGAAACTACCCTCCGCGGGAGCTCACAGAACCAATGCTTGATAGATACAGAGGGACCTTTGGGAGTACTAAATCCAATGTTCTCATTTTAGAGAAAGAAGAGGTTAAGGGCCAGAGTTCCCACAGCAGGTGGAGGAAGCACAGGCCACACATCTCCATGTCTCAACGCTCGTGCAGAACAGTTTCAAGTGCTGATTTCCAGATTGGCATCCTCAGCGTTACCTGGAAACGTCTTAGAAATGCCCACCTCAGACTCAAAGATTGAGAAACTGTTCCGGAGGGGCTCAGCAGATCTGTTTTAACAAGCCCTCTGAGTGATTCTGACGCATGCTCAGGTCTGAGGAGGACTGCGAAGTATCTACTATACATTATACAGCACATGGAGGGAAAGGGAGGGGAGATTTAAGTCATCCCCACATCCCCGGAAGGTCTTCTCTTTGTTCCCAGGCGAAGAGCTGAAGGGGCTCAGTGTAACAACCTCCTGATGTCTACAGCAAACTCGGAGATATTTTAGACAAGGGGATGAGCCTATTGAACAAATGCTGGGCTGAGGCTGGTGGCCTGGGTGTGCTCTCAGGTAGATGGAGACTAGGTGTACTCTGGCCGGCTGTCTATGGAGGAGGTACTGGAGGAGAGGGGCTGGGGGTGCCAAGGGACAGAGAGAAAGAAACACTCTGCCAGGCTCTTACTTACTCAGCTGCCCCCCCCCCCCACAGTGCAGCCAGGACTCTGGGGGAGGCTCTTCTCCATGCTATCCTCCCCATTTGTGGTTGCACTAGAAATCCGGCAATGCATTTCCCCAAAGGTAGGAGCCCTGCAGGAGGGGATGGGGGAGGTCGCAAAGATGTATGGGAAGCTGAAGATTTTTTATCCTGAAGGGACTATTATCTGAGGTGGGGAAATAATAGAAATTGATTTGCACTTCAGCAATGTCTCTGGCTGCTGCGCCGAGGATGGCCCAGTGAAAGCTAGAGACTTATGGGCTGGCAGTTATTACACTAGCGAGGGGGAAATGAAGGCTGTGGGGAGTGGCTGGGGTAGGAACAGATTTAAGAGAATATGGAGTGGGATACGCAAGGTAGGGGAGGGCGGAGATAGCACCCTTTGGACTTGGTGAGTTTTAACTGCAGTGCCAACATCCCAGACCCGGAAGTCCTGGAATTAAGAACCTGAGCAGAGGTGAGCGATCATCCCATCCTTCCTTCTTCTCTAAGGATCCTGGGCCTTGGAGTCAGGCAGGTGAGGGTTCAAATCTCCCTCCGCACTTTATGTTCCACAAGGGCAAGACTCCACCTCTTTGGTTCACAGCTATATACCAAGCGCCTAAAACAGTGTCTGGGACGTGGTGGGAGCTCAATAAACATTTGTTGAATGAATGGCGATACGCCAAGCCTCCTTTCCTCATCTGTGAATACTCTATCTGGAACGGCTGCCGCATAAGGAAATCACCTAGCCCTGAACTTGACGCACAGGAGGCGATCAACAAGTTGTATTTTTCCTTCCCCTCAACAGCAGACGGGGTCCCCAGGCTACTGCAACATAAGGGTCTGGGTCCCTGCGCCCACGCAGCCCCGCTGGGTGGTGGGGAGCACGTGGGCCGGGAGGGCGGGGTGGGAGCGGAGCAGCGCGAGGGGAGGGGGCGCCGGCCGGCGACTCGCGCGGAGCCGGTCTCCCCGGCTTACGTAAGGCGCGAGTCCCGCGCGGCCGGCTGGGGCTCGGAGTGGGGGCGGGCGGAGGCGGCGCCGCCCAGCGGGATCCGGGCTGGAAGCCTCGCGGAGCGCCGCGTCCCAGCCGAGGTGTGTGTTTATCTCCTTGGGGTGGAGAGGCTCAGGACTCGGGCTCCTCGCGGCGGGGAACGCAACGGTCCACTCTCGGCGGAGGTGGGCGCTGGGCGGTCCGCGCGGGCAGCGGCCGCGGCGGCTACTCCGGGGGATTGACAGCCGCTGGGGAGGGGCCGCGGCGCAGACGCAGCGCTGCCCACGTGCGAGGGCCGGGGCCGGGGCTGAGCCCCCAGGCCGCCCGGTGCGTGGGGCGACGGGGCGCGCGCGTGGAGTCACCGCCCCTCCCGGCTTCCCCCTCGGTGGAGCCGGCGCGGGGATGCCAGGCCGCCTGGCCCCTTCCTCGGACGCCGCGTGGGGAGCGAAAGAGGAAGGGATCGAGGTGGGCCTGGCCGGGCGGCCCTCTGAGCCCCCGAGGTCGACCCCGCTGGGGGCGGGGACTCGGGACTTGTACTGAATCGCGGCGTGGGGGCGAGGAGGGCGGGGATGGGTAGCGTGGCGCCTTTCTCCGCCTTCGAGCCGGCCCCGGAGCGGCGCTGAAGGGAGGGGTTGTCTCAAAAGTCACTCCTTTCCCTGCAGGGGCGCCCGGAGAGTCCCCGCGCGAGCGGAGAGTGTCAGAGGCTGAAGCAGCAGCAACAAAGTTCCCGGGGCTTCTCCGAGGCTGCTGTCCGGGTTGCCTGTTTGGCCGCCCCCTCCCTGCCTGGCGAAGGCAATGGCTTCCAAACTCCTGCGCGCGGTCATCCTTGGGCCGCCGGGCTCGGGCAAGGGCACCGTGTGCCAGAGGATCGCTCAGAGCTTTGGCCTCCAGCATCTCTCCAGCGGCCACTTCTTGCGGGAGAACATCAAAGCCAACACCGGTGAGGGGTGCAGGGGTGCGGGGGCGAGGGGCGGGGGTGAGCCGTAGCGGGATCGGGTTGGGTCGGGTCTCCTCGGTCCCCGACCGCCCTTCCCCCGCCCGCGTGCGGTCGTGCAGGCTCCTACGTGCCTGGGAGCATGCAAACGGTGGCCCGCGGCCGTGCGGCTTAACCGCGCCCCTGGAGGAGGCCGAGGCTTGCAGGGAGGAGGGTGGGAGGTGCACGGGGCTCCTCACTCCTACCGGGCTCCTCCTGTCTTGGGGGAGAGCTGGTAACTACCCAGATGAGGGTAACCACCCAGACAGCCCCGAAAGCCCCGAGCGTCCCTCTCGCCCTATTTCTTTAAGGCAAAGCCCTCTCTGCCCACACCTCCCCCGCGGCCCGGAACTGAGGCGCCCTCTGCTCTCGCCGCCCACCTGTGGGAGTCGGGTCCGGCTGCGCGCTGGGGAACCTGTGGCGCCGCGGGGCTCGCAGCCGCGCGCTGTTACTGCCCCTCCGCGCCGCCCGGGGCCTCCGAGCAGATCTCTGGTGGCTTTGAAAGGCCTGTCTGTCGGTGTCCGCCTTCTAAGGTAAACTCTCACCACGAACTCCCCGTTCTTCCCAAGCCCTCCTTCCCGAGCCGGGGCCTGGGCGTTAGGAGACTACGTAGTAGGAGACTCGATCTGATAAATTATATTTTAAATCCAGCTTCCCTGGAAATGGCTCCTTGAGAAAGCCTCCCTTGGCTGGCGTCGTGGATTTGGGGATGTAGATCGCCTGATCGCTTAGGGTTTCAGTAGGGCCCTTCACCCCTCTCCGTCCACCTCACGTCCAGCCCAGTTCTGATGAATTGGCGTTGAAAGGTGCGAGGTGGCTGTTGCGCTGCTGGTACGTAACCCTTCTGGGATGCATATGCTCATAATTAGCAACTGCTTTATGCAAACTTGTTACTGCAAACGGCGTGCTGTACCTTCGCTGCTGTCCTCAGCGGTGCCCCGGGTGGTTATTGCCCATCGGTGGGCTGATTGATCCAGAGATCTTCATTACAGAAGCACAGATTAGTTTGAAGAGGTGGGCGGAGGACTGTGCTGGAAAACAGCGTAAAAGCTAGGAATTAAGAAATATCTACAAGGCAGAGTTTTATTCATTATCTCTTAAGCTGTTGCAAAAGCAAGCTTTTACTTGGATTCTCAGAAAGACTCGACCTCCCCCCTCCCCCCCAGTCTCTCAGAAGGAAAAGTTCTGTGTACCAGGCTGCACCTAGAATCTTCTGTTAGCTCACTTGGGTCTGTTTTAATTTTAATACCACATTTAGCTGCGTTTTATTCTTTTTGTTTTGGAATGCAGTTTGGGGGAAGAGTAGTGTGAGAGGGAAGGCTGGCTCTCAGCCGGAGGGTTTTGTGATTGGCTCCGGTTTCTCGGTGGTAGGGAGCCAGAGGCACGGCGAGGGGAGGAAACGGTGCAATGGCCTTGAGCCCATTTCTTCGCATTCTCCATACCTGACTTGGGTCTGGTTTTCTTCTGGCACGAGGGACGGCACCCTGTCCATCCCACACTGGATTAGTGCCCTTTCCATTTTTAAAGAGAATGTAATGGGAAGTGACTTACTTCTGAACTTTTCGTAGAGGTTTTGAAAACTTTCCGGTTGCTGTTTTCCTTTATTCTCACTTTTTTTTTTTAATTTTAAACTTTTCTTGATTTTTGGATTTTAGTTTCTGTTGTTTCACATGCCTTCATTTTCTCCCCCTGCTGTACGACTGTGACTATGAAATGTTTGTTTTTTTTTTTTCTCTTGGGAATCAAGTAGTTTTTACATAAGCCATTTTAAAAACCGTTTGTCAGCGAAAGAGAAGAAAAACGGAGGGCCGAAATTTGTTCTCAAAGTGGCTTGTTTCTGGTGGACTTGTTCTCATTATTTTTCTCACAGAAGGCTTTAAGAGTCTTACAGACTCAGGGCCTGGTAAATAAGAAAACATTCCACAGTATTTATTTTTCTGTTACCTGCTGTTGGCTTTTAGCTAATTTTCTGGTAGAGAAACACAACAGCCCCTCTGTATATGTACCCCTTTATTAAAGTTGAAGGTTTGAAGGAGTTGATGAAGCACGACAGAACCCCAGGAGATAAAACGTTGGTGGGAATTTGAGTTGGAAAGTATCTCAGGCCATCTGCTCCAGCCTCGTTTCCAGCATACTCCTGTCCATACGGCTTTCCTGCAGCCTCTGCCTGCTGAAAAGCTGCTCGTCCAGGGAAGGGCTACTCACTGCTTCTAGGAAGCCTTCCCTCATCTGCCCTAGCAGAATTCATTTTGTACTCTGCACGTAGCTTGTTGATGCTGTCACATGCAGTGCAGCAAATGTCTGTCCGATTCATCCAGTAGGTATTTACCGAGTACCTGTTATGTGTCGGACAGTGTTCAAGGTATTGGGGGCTGTAGCCCCATGTGCCCCTTGTCCCTTCTACCTTCACCGTGTTCCAGTTCCCACTGAAGAGATTTCAAGGTCAGGGATATGGATGGCTATGTACCTCGTGCTTAAAAAGGATTCAAGCCTATGTTGAAGGCGTGGGTCCCAAATTCTGTCTGCTACTCAAAAGTCAGATAACCTCCAGTAACTGAGTCCATTCTGTTTAATTAGCCTCGATTTATGGTAAAAGTCTGTGTTTACTATGGATCTAAGATAACCTCAAGATAGCTGTCACCCATTGGCTCTGCCTCATCTGGCTGGAGCAGTGCAGGCTGAGACTTGATCAGAGACTTTATACGCCTGGGTGGTTTAGTGGGTTAATTAAGCCTCTGCCTTTGGCTCAGGGCATGATCCTGGGATGGAGCCCCACATCGGGCTCCCTGCTCAGCGGGGAGTCTGCTTCTCCCTCTCACACTCCATCCGTGCGGTGGTCTCCCAAATAAATAAATAAAATCCCCCGCCCCCCCCAAAATGAAGACCCACACCCAGATCTTTGGTTCTCTTTGGTTTTCTTCAGTATTTTGCATGCGTAAGTGGAAGGGAGAGTTCTCATAGATTGCCAGGAGGGGGTCCTGCACTCTGCCATAAGGAATATTAGCTTTTCTGTGTGTGTGTGCGCGCGCGTGCGCACGGCTGGCACTTAGTAGTGAGTCCTATTAAAACTCCTGTCTCTTCTGATAAGTGATGGTGACTGAAACCTCGCTCTGAAAGGATGTGAGAATCCTGCTTTAAGGGTTGGACAAACAGTGGCATTTAAAAAATATCACATTATTCTGTACTGGATCTCCTATCTCAAGTGCAGGAAGATTGGCAGATTTCCATTTGGAAGCATCCTGGACTTGATTGGGAGAAACGATGTTCGAGAACAAACCTGTTTCTCCTCTTAATTAATATTAACTGCAGCTCTTGCTGGGGTTTGCTGATGGGACCAGCATTTCAAATTAAGACTACGGCCTGAGCCTCTTTTCTCTGAAAAGATGACCTAGTTCAGAGGGCTCAGGTTTTTGTTTTTGGGTTTTTTGTGGTTTTTTTTTGTATTCATTAAGTATAAATGTGTCTTTTCTTACATAAGGGTGAAAACTTCTGAATGTTGGAGGATAGAACGGTTGTATTCAGGAGACTTGACGGAGTTGAACAAGGTATCTAAAACAACTTTAAATAGTTAACCTTTGCGTAGATCATAGAGTGTCTTGGCTTATTATAAGATTTCTAGAATATTCTGTGTTCCATTTTTTTCCCCCTAGCTTGGTATAGCCCAGGTCAAGGCATTGAGGGAGCAGAAGACTAGCTGAAGACAAAGCATAAGCTGACACCCTGCAACCTCCTCCCCCCACTCCTGGGTGGGACATGTGTGATATTCTTTCAGGAAGCTCCCAGCTGTCATAATGTTAATACCTTGCTAGAGGGGAAAACAACCTTAACTTGACAATGGCAAGGCCTGTGGTATCTTGTAGGTGGGTCCTCTTTAGCATGCGAGAGTTCTTTTGAAACCTCCCATTTCCTTACTCCCCCGACTCCCAGTATATAATCACCACTCTTCAAAATCCTGGTGCAGGCGCACCTTCTGCCTGTACGTGCTGTCCCTGTGCTTTAATAAAACCACCATTTGGCACCAAAGACGTCTCAAGAATTCTTTCTTGGTCGTTGTCTCTGGACCTCACCCCACTGAACCTCACCTATATTCCAAAACCACATCAAAGGGTCTGACCAGTTTGGGGTGTCTCTCGATTCCACAGGCCACTCTACAACATCTTATTTTTTTCTGATCTCTTTGAGGGTTTTCATGGGTGTTGGAAGAGAACTATTTGTGACTTTTTTTTTTAAAAGATTTTATGTGTTTGAGAGAGGGCGTGAACAGGTGGTAAGGGCAGAGGAAGAAGCAGACTCCCCACTGAGCGGGGAGCCGTACTGGCCTGGGGGGGGGGCTCCATCCCAGGACCCTGGGATCAGGACCTGAGCTGAAGGCAGCCGCTTAACTTGACTGAGCCATCCAGGCGCCCTAAGAATTATTTGTGACTTGAATAAGGTGGCCCCTGGCAGTACGTCTGTGTTGGCCATGTGCACAGCTGCATCTGAGCATCTTCCAGTGTGGTCATTTTTTTTTTTTTTAAGATTATTTATTTATTAGAGACAAGGTGAGCACAAGCAGGGGAGGGGGCAGAGGGAGAGGGAGAAGCAGACTCCCTGTTGAGCAGGGAGCCGGGGCTTGATCCCAGGACCCTGAGATCATGACCTCAGCTGAAGGCAGACCGGCTTAACCAGCTGAGCCACCCAGGTTCCCCCGCCCCCGTGTGGTCATTTTTTAAAAGGAGCTTTTTCTAGCCTAGATTGAAGTCCTGCCTTGTAGAAAATGTGAATTGGATTGGATTTTATCCTAAGGGTACACTGGAAAGCTATTGAAGATTTTAAATAGGATACTAACATGAATGGATTACTTTCCAGAAGTTGACCTTTGGGATGTCCTGTGCAGTGCTTTTGTTAAGCAAGCGTGGTAGCACTAAGACGGTATAGGTGAGAGAGGACCATGGCTTGGGTTGGGCAGTAGTGGCGACGGCGGAGAGAAACGAAGGGCTTTAGGATGCGTGTGAAGGCTGAGCCGACTGGACAGAATGAGTTGGTTGTGAGGGGTGATGGAGAGAAAGCAGTCCACAGTCAGTCCTAGGATTTTGGCCTGAGCCAAAATGTGCCTTAGGGTTGGAGTTACTTGCTGTTTACTAATGCTCTTGTGAACGTCACTGTATGTGAATCATTGGGCAAATATACTTTCCATGGCATAGGTTACTAGAAGGAAAATGACGGGAGCAGAGTCGTTGTTAAACTGTAGAAGAAGGGAATTTTAAACTTAGCTTACGAATATCCAGTCAAGGTCTTGGTATAAAAGTTGATAATAGATTCTAATTTGTTTATGTACTTTTTTGCTTAATATTTTATGTAAGTATAGGCTTAGATAGGCATACAGAGTATTTAAAACTCTTCCTTGTTTTTCTGATTATAAAAATAGTATATGTAAGTTATCAAAGAATTAGAAAACCAAGAAAGGTAAGACAAACACTTGTAATCCCACTAACTGAAAGGAAAGAATACTGTTAATGCTTGTAAATACAGTATGTCCTCCCAGGCTGATTTTCAGGTCATGATCTCAGGGTCATGAGATTGAGCCCCACATTGGGTGTGCAGCCATCTTAAGATTTTCTCTCTTCCTCTCCCCCTCTATACCCTCCCCCTCTCTACCCTCTCCCTCTCTATCCTCTCCCTCTCTCTCAAAGAAAAAGAATACACTATGCATTAATGTTTTGAAAATTGCTTGCTTTACTTTACAACATACCATTTAATATTTTCCAGTGCTGTTACAGTCTGTTCTTTAATGTGAGTTTAATGCCCGTGTGCTATTTCAGTATAATTTTTAGCCCATTTTTGATTTTTCAAGAAGGTAATACGTGCAGATGGTAAAATTTTCTTTTTTTTAAAGATTCATGTATTTATTTATTTGAGAGTGCGTGAACACAGGCTGGGTGGGGGAAGGAGTAGAGGGGGAGGGAGAGAATCCTCAAGCAGACACCCTGCTGAGCCTCGAGCCCCGCTTGGGGCTGAATGCTAGGACCCTGAGAACATAACCTGAGCTGAGATCAAAAGTAGGATGCTTAAGGAACTGAGCCATCCAGGCGCCCTGAGGGTAAAATTCTCAAATTAATACACTAGGAATGGTGTGGAAAATCTCTTTCCCGTCCTTGACCCTTCCTTCCCCAGTTACTCTCTGCAGGGTTACCTACTAGTTGCTTTCCTTGGATGTTCGTCCGGAGAATTTGCATACATATGTAGAGCATATATTGTATAGCAGTAGCGTCTTTTTTTAAAAGGTACAAATTTAGGGGCGCCTGGGTGGCACAGCGGTTAAGCGTCTGTCTTCGGCTCAGGGCGTGATCCCGGCGTTCTGGGATCGAGCCCCACATCAGGCTCCTCCGCTGTGAGCCTGCTGCTTCCTCTCCCACTCCCCCTGCTTGTGTTCCTTCTCTTGCTGGCTGTCTCTTTCTATCAAATAAAGAAATAAAATCTTTAAAAAAATAAAAATAAAAGGTACAAATTTATGCTTTGTTTTTCATGTCTTTGTTTAAACTTCGCAGTATAGCTTAGATGTTGGTTTCTGCTAGCAGGTATCAGTTTTACCTCATTCGTTTTGAAAAATGGCCACATAGTCTTACTGTACGCTGTACATAGTTTTTCTAACGAGCTATTCTCAGACATTTTCATCTCACATTTAAAATTTACTGAGAACTCCATAGAGCCTTTGATATGGGTTATACTTATAGATACTAACTGTATGAGAAGTTAAAACAGAAATTTAAAAAATATTTATAGATTCATTAACAAGAATACACCCATCACATATTAACATATTTCTGTGAAAAGTAGCTATTTTCTAAAACAAAATCTGAGAGGAGTAGTGTTTTCCCGTATTCACAAATCTTTTTAATGTCTTGCTTTGTAAAAGAAAGCTGGATTCTTTTTTTTTTCTTTAAGCTTTGAGAACAAGAGAGCATGAGGGAGAAGGAGAGAATGTCAAGCAGACTCCCCGTTGAGCATGAGCCCCACATGGGGCTCGATCTCACAACCCTGAGATCATGACCCGAGCTGAAACCAGAGTTAGACGCTCAAGTAACTGAGCCACCCAGGTGTTCCAAAAGCTGGATTCTTAATCTGCTTCTTAATTCAGTTCGTATGCTGTGTTCTTTTGGTTAAAGTACTGAAAGAATACTTGGCTTCACACAGATGTGTAGTTAGAGAAAGAGGGAGCTCACCCCTGAAAGGGTGTTCGTGGACCCTTGGGGTCCTTGGACCACACTTGGAGAACTGCTGATTTAACTAGTCTTCTGTTGATAGAATTTACATTATGTACAGCTTTTGGTATACAAAGCATGCTTCCCTGAATGTCCTAGTAGATAGGTCTTTTCAACAAATGTGTAAGTTCCAAGCAGCGTTGGCTTGTGGGATACAAAGAAGTGAGACAAGGTCTGTTTCCTGAAGGAGCTTTTGAGTTGATAGGTAGAAGCAGGCAAACCAGGAGAAAGTAACAGAAGCTGAAAGATGTACATGTGTAGGTCCCGGAGTGCATTGGGCAGTGTGGCTGACCCAGCACTGAAGAGGTGGTGGGATAAGGGAAGGCTTCCTAGAGCTGACTCCTGAACTGAGTTTTGACAGATGAGTCTCGCTACCAGGCCAAGAGATGGGATGGTCTTTGCTGCCGTATAACTGAACTCCTTCTAGAGTGAGTTTATGGTCCACGAGAGATCATTGCTTTTGTGGCTTGATCACATCTTGTATGTTACCATTTTAGTCCGTACTCACCTCTGCTTATGCTATCAGAGGAAAGGGTTGTTACACCTGCTCCGTATCACCTTTTCCAGCTTTTATTACTTGGGCTTACCTTTAAGATAGACATGCGTATAGCCACGTCATGGCTTATGACGCTTTTAAACTTCTGGTTCAAACTTCCTAGAGCTCAAGTGATGGCACCTGATCATGAAACTAGTAAATTGGGTACCCCACTATTAGCTACAAATCTGCCCATTATTAGGACATACCGAATTGCCTAGTTCCCTTAAAATCTACCAAGTAAATTATTGGACAGTGTTACATTAGGCTAGTGTGTGCTTTAACACTCTGTGTAATCCATGTATAAGAAGATTTAAGGACTTGGAAATTGTTTTTCTTAGCATTCTTTTACAATGGGTCAGGTGGCTCGAGCATGTATTGTCTTTCAGCAAACTAGATTGTTTTTTAAAGCCTGAGCAGGTAGTAGAGGCTTTGAATTACTCTCTGCCCCCCCCCCCCCAACTTTAGTGTTTAGTTCTCAAGTTGGCCTTTAAGACCTGGTACAAAAGGTCTCATCTTACAGTTTCACGAAGTGCAGTTAGGTGGCTGATGTTATATTTTAACAGTCTTATGTCCAAGTTCCAGGAGTTCTTGTACTAGTTAAACGACAGGCCTGGCAGCAAGCATCCCCTATTTAGCCAGAGAGGCTGATAGTATTGAAATAATGCAAAGTCACACCTGCTCATCAAATTCCCAAAGTGCAAGGAATCAGTTATTTTCTGTTCCTCAGCACTTTCTTATTGACCAGCAACCTGTGACTTTGGCACTTTGTAATTCTTGTGACTTGGTCATCGTAGCTAACGTTTGCAGAGGGTCAGGCATGCGCTAGGCCCCGCACTGGCTAATGTGTGTATATTGTCCTCTAGTTCATGCACAGATCAACAGAGAGGTTGTTACTCCATCATTTAACAAATGAAGATGGCTTCAGAGAGGTGGTGATACTTGCCATAGGTCGAATAGCTAGTTAAATAGAGAAGTAGTATTCAAACTTGGGACTCCATAGGTAGGGTTAAACTTCCCATTAGGTTCTGCGGGTACTCCAGTACCTAGTGAAACAACCCCTTCCTGCCTTATAAACAGCACACTGGGACAGCGGATTGCGGCTCAGCTGCCCGCAACACACTGAGATTCAGAAGGTTCTTTAAGGGTAGGCTAGAGGTATGTGGTTTGTTGTTCCGTTCCTAAAACATTTTTATTTAAAATCTAAATAAGGAAACACTGACTTCCTCCCTCCCCCAAAAAGAACTCCAAAAGGTCTAAAATAGCAACTTGACGCAGTTGTGAGGAGGTAGAAATTGCCTTTCCTTGTAATTGTTAAGACTTCTGGAATAATACCTGAACCTGCTATTTCCTTAGTCATTTGGCCAATGTTTCTATGCCTGCATTAGCTATGAGGAGGCAGGCAGAAGTACCCCTGAGGCTCTTACTGACTCGGGTTCAAGTTCTAGGTTTCACATGATGTTGCCATGAGTCATGGTGGGATGTGTGTGTGGGTGAAGTGTTGAGGTCATGGACAAGGTGGGGAGGGCATCATTGTTCAGGTGTGCCTTTCTCCTGGAATTCCCTTCACACTCTGTTAATCTTTCAGTTTTCAATCTCATCGTTTCCATGAAGATTTTCCACAGCTCTTGCTGCTACACACCGTTTTCTTCCCTGGAATTTCTCTTATACCCACCTGTATCTCTAACACGGCATTCATTATCACCTCCCTGTCAGGTGATCTGTTTTGTAACATCAGTTATAGTCGCTCAGCACCTAAAGAGTAAACTCTTCATGTCAGTTCAGCTCAACCAATGTTTTGATAGCCCATTAAGGCGGGAGGGGGGATGTGCTATAAACAAGGGGAAAATAATCAAGATAACCTTGTGTATGTTATGCATTACATCCTGTCTAAGTACTACCAAAAAAATATGATAGTACAGTGATGGAGAGTGACTGGGAAGACCACGTTAGCCTGTGAGGTTGGAGAAGGCCCCTCTGAGGAGATGGTGTTTAAGCCGAGCCCTGAGAACGGGTAGGAGCCAGGTGTGTGAAGATTCGGGGGCATGTGGAGAGACCTCATGGAGGAGAGGAGACAGGTGTTTCTGGAGCACCGTGAGGGAGGAGATGGTGGAAGGGAGGCTGAGAGGGTTGGCATAGGGCCTTGAGGCACGATCAGGAGCTTGGGCTTCCGGGGCAACTGGATGAGAAGTGACTGGGGTTTGGTTATTGTTACTAGTGTTGATGTGTAACGGCTCTACTGAGATAACTTGTGTACGGGAATATTCGTCCCTATAAAGCGTATAAACCATTGGTTTTTAGCAACCATCACATCACCACTGTCTAGTTGGAGAACATTTTCATTACCCCAGGAAGAAACCCCACACCCATTAGTAGTCGTTCCCCATTTCCCTCTCCCTCCAGCCCCTGGTAATCACTAACGTGCTTTCTCTTTGTATGAATTCGCCTACTCTGGGTATTTCATGTAAATGGACTCATACAAGCGGTGACTTTGTGTCTGGCTTCTTTCACTAAACGTGTTTTCAGGGTTCAGCTGTGTTCAGTGGTGTAGTTACGTATCAGTACTTCATTCCTTTCTATCACCAGGTAGTATCCTGTTACATGGATATGCCGCGTTTTGTTTCTTCATTCGTTAGTTGATGGACACTTGGGTTGTTAACTGCTCCGAACATTAGTAAACAGGGTTTTGTGTGCATACGTGTTGTCATCTCTCTCGAGTATATATACCTAGGAGTGGAGTTGCTGAATCGTATGGTAACACCGTGTTTAACATCTTGAGGAACTGCCCCTGTTTTCCAAAGCCGCTCAACCATGTTGTATTCCCACCAACAATGAATGAGGGTTCCTACAGTCTTGCCAACACTTGTTAATGTATGTCTTTTTGACTTTCACCACCCCAGTGGGTGTGAAGTGGTATCTTATTGTGATTTTGATTTACATTTCCCTAAGGACTAATGATACTGAACTTCGTCTCATGTGCTGTTGGCCATTTGTATTTCTTCTTTGGAGACGGCCTCTTCAGATCTTTTGCCCATTTGCAGATAGGCTCATTTGTTCCTTCAGTGTTGAGTTCTTTATATATTCTGGATACAGGTCCTTTAATTAGATATATGATTTGCAGATATTTTCTTCCATTCTCTGGGTTGTCTTTTTACCTTTCTTGATGTTGTCCTTAGAAACACACAAGTTTTTAAATCTGATGAAGTTGAGTTTATCCGTTTTTGTTTTTGTTTTCCTTTGTTGCTTGGGGTTTTGGTGTCATTGCCTAATCCCAGATAAAGCCCTTGTTTGTAAAATATGGGACTGATAATCTGATTCACATTTAAATAGATCACTCAGGCTAGCTGGAAACTGGATTGGAAGGTTCTAGAGAGAAAGTAGGGAGAACAGTTAGACTTTTAACATCAGTTAACTACTTGTTAAATCAGTGTATTCCAGTAGCATCCTGTTTGTTAATAGGAATGAAAAGTGGTCTCAAACCTTTAAGGAATTGATAAGGTAAAACATACACCCAATTAATTGTTGTATAAGGCAGATTATACTGAGTGCTATTTAAAAAAAGAATGAAGGGATACCTGGTTAAGCGTCTGCCTTTGGCTCAGGCCATGATGCCAGGATCCTGGGATGGAGTCCCCCATCGGGCTCCTTGCTCAGTTGGGAGCCTGCTTCTCCCTCTGCCTGCTGTTCCCCCTGCTTATGCTCTCTCTCTGTGACAAATAAATAAATAATATCTTTTAAAAAAAGTGAATTTTTAAAAAATAGGAACACTGAGGTTACTTGCATAAACTTACTGAGTTCTTTTTGTATCTCCAATGTCTAACATACAGTTAGTGCTTAATAGTTGTTTGATATACTTCTGGACAAGCAAGTTCGTGAAAACTGAGGGAGAGATGGCATTAGAACTGAGCCTTGAAGGATGGGGAAGGTACTGGCAAGTAGAAAAGTGGGAGCAGGGTGTTATTCTTGGAGGGATCCTATCTGAGAGGACGTGATTAAAATTAAGGGTATTTCAACTGAAACCTAGAGGTGGAAGAATTATATAGGCGTGGGAATTAGGATTGTCCTTTGGGGTTACATATTATTCCAGATTGAGTTTATAAACAAATAGGAAGGTGGTGGGGAGTCATTGCCTTCCTCAAACTCCTTTAGTGGCACAATTGTTTTTCTTAGTGAAGTATGGTGTGAACTGTAGTGGAGAGAAAGTGGAGCATACCTAAGATGGTGTCACAGCAGTTTAGATCAGGTATAGGGTAAAAGTAATGGAAACAAGGGGATTTGGGAGAAGCTGAGGTAGTGACAGTAGCACCCAATAGGATTGACTGTACGTGGGAATGGTGGGAAGGGCAAAGCCAAATGCAGCCCTTGGAAGGGTTGAGTTTCAGTGATGGTGGGGAAAAGTGGTCCCATTTAATGAAGGGGGGCAGTCCAGGGTTGGGGATGATGGCAAGTGGAGCATACCTGCAGGAAATTCCAGGTGGAAGTTCTCTAGTGGCTTTTGGCATAGCAAGTAATGGGCACAGGCAGTTGGCTGTGAGGCGTAGAGGAAATAAGGTTGGGCTTTGGTCAGTCATACCTCTGGCTCAGCCTCTTACTGGCTTGGTAAACTTTGGGGGAAGTTAATTAACTTGATTTCCTCCTTTGTAAGAACCCCCACTTCACAGGGCTCTTGGGAGGATCAGATGGGTTCATCTGTATAATTTTATACATATGCATACATATACATATACATACATACATATAATTTTATACTTCCTGGCAAGTAGGAAGGTTCTCTCTGTGGTTTGTTTCCTTCTTCATTGGAGTCCTAATACTTTAATTTCGTTGAAAATCTTCCTCAGTAAATATGGTGCTTTGAATGGAATCCTTGGCATAATCCAGTGGGATTTAGGCAACATGCAGGGTGTGTGTGTGTGTGTGTGTGTGTGTGTGTGTGTGTGTGTACTATGTGTGCCTGCACGTACCCACCACTTAACCACACAGCAGAAGCTACAAGCACTCACTGTTTTTAAACTATTACTTGTGTCGTCTTATTTATTTATTTATTTATTTATTTATTTATTTATTTATTTATTTTTAATTTGTCATGTTTCCATTCTTGTCCAGACAGAAATACTTATCCTAAAGTTATGTGTGTACCTCTTTTGGGAGACTTTGTGGACCCAAAGTTGCTTTTTAAAAATTATGTCATCATTAAGATGAGCATTTCTCTACCTTTACCTGTTTGTCTGATTGGATAGATTTTTCTCAAGGTCTTTTAATGTTCTGGGTTGCTGATATATCTTATTCAACTTTTGGTTTGCCTTGTTTTCCTAAATTCTTAACGGCTTCTGTATTGTTTCTTCTGCAGGACTTTTGTAGGTCTTGGTAAGAATAGCCAATGTAGTTTGTGGGAGAACTATAAAAACTGATTGCATGTGTGAGTACAGCTTCCTAATTTTCTTAAATGGTAACTATAGATACTGTCTCAGGGCACAATTTAGTTTTTCCATGAGGGAGACTGATTTTTTAACTTGCATTATTTCGGTGGCTTAGTTTAAAAAAAAAAATCAATCTAGCTTGGAATACAATGAAAGTGCAAGACCTCCTTCCTCTTGAGCTCAGAGTTTTGTTTTAGTTTTCTAGGGTTTTAGGAACTAAACACGATGCATAACAATGTGTTAAGTTTAATTATTTGTTCCATTTCTTAATGTTTTAGAATTGGAAGGGATTTGAGTCCTTCTGTCCAAGTGGCCATTCTGTGCTGGGTCCCTTCGGTAGCAGCTGACAGCCAACTCTCCCCCTCTGGAGGCAGGCTTTTTCACTGCTGGACAGGTCTAATTGTTGGAAGATTGTTGTCTTTATACTGAGATGAAAGCCAGTCCTTGAAACTGTCATCCATAAACTGTTGTCCACTTGTCCAACTTCAGCCCTTTGATGTCACACATTCAGTCCACCAACTCTGCAGATAATTGAAAATAGTTGCTAGGCGCCACTTCCCTGATTTAAGTTGTCTTTTTCACCACCCCCAGAAGAGTAGCCCTCGTTCCCTCAATCATTCCAATAACTTTTCTGGATTCTTTTCAGCCTGGTTTCACTGTGACCCTCTTAAACTGTGATGGCCACCATCACTAACAACTAGCCAGATATGGTAGGACCATTGTAGCTGTCATGGCTTTACTTCTAAATTCTACTCTCTTACTAAATGAACACATTATTTGGGGGTATTACTGAACATCGTCCTACGATGTGCGCTGAGCCTCAGTTAGCCTCGTAGAGCCCACAGTATGTGAGGCTATCTCCAAACCTAAGCACAGACACCAGCTCCTCTAAGCTCCTCAAATCTGTAGTCCTGTCCTTTGAAGGGTCCTTTCTTCCGTCTCCCCCTTGGTTCATTCAGAGGATTAGGATGGCTTCAAGTATGAGGGACAAATTAGAAACATTCTGGGAGCTTGGTGGAATGACCAGTTAGCCTAAATATTGTAGGACATTGAGCAATGTGATGAACAAATCATGACTAAGTTTGCCCAGGTTGTCATTAATTACAGTTTATTTGAATAATTTTCACATATTATTTATTTCCTAAAATCCAGGACTGTATGATTTTATGCCAGATGCCTTTGTTGATGCAAAACCCTGAGAGGTGGCGTTTGTCTTTAAGAGTGTGGGCTCTGAGCTGCCGAGCTGCCTGGGTTGGAATCTGGCTCGGCGACCCTTGCTCCACAGTCTTGGGCAAAGTAGCTAACTTTTTGTGTTTACTCATTTATAAATGAGAGTAATGGTGGGGCTGCCTCACAGGATTTCCTCGTGAATATTGAGTTAATACGTGTTGGCAGGGCTGAGGCTATGGGGAGGTGAGTGAAGCACTGTGCTTGAGTGAAAAATTTAAGGGGCTGCCCAAAATCTCAGTAAGTAAGAGAAGTGGTAGTTTAATTCAGTAAAAGGAACAAAATACAAAATTTTTAAATAAAGACCAGACCTGATTGAGGCAGGATCGAAATGGGTGAGTGTGAGTTGTATAAATGAGTTGGATTGATTTTCATTGTGGATTTTTTTGCACTAATTTTGATACTTTAAAATATGGCACTAAAAATTAGTTATATTCATTACTGGAGTTTGGTTTTTTTTGCCCTCCTCAGTGGTTTTCCCGAAGGTTAGTGCCTCACCCGTCTGATCCTAGTTGCAGGCCAGTGTGTGGTGTTTGTTGTTAGTGTTGATTGCAGTGGCGGTAGTTTTGTAGAGGAAATGCATTTAAGAGCCTTATGGAAGGACCCCCCCCCCCCCAGATATTCTGTGAGGTTGTTTCAGAATGCCAGTCCAAATCTCCTAGTCAAGGTCAGTTTTAGGTTTTGAATGTCATGTTACAAACACTGCTGGAGCTCAAAACCTGGAGAATAAAAAATGCGTGCACTTAGCTTATGTCTAGAGGAATCTAGCCAAGCCAAACAGCACTGAAACATTGCATTTCCTTAATGGCCAGGATTGTGAAAGACAGCCACAGATGGTTGGCTGAGCCGTAGCTGGAACTACTGTTAGGTGGCGTGAGATGTTCTAAGTGGCAGAAGCCAGGAACCCATTGTGGGGTGGGAAGTGGTGTTTCTAGAAGTTAGATTAAGGTGATAGAATCTTTCTGTAATTCTGGTTCTGCTCTAATTTGCCTTTGGTTAGAGAGACCTGATTATAAACATGTTTTGGAAATCTGTTTCATAGTTACTGGCCAGTGAAAGGCAAAAAAAAAAAAAAAAAAAAAAAAAAAAAGTTGCAGGATCAATTTTTAAAGCTTTGTTCTTGACAGTTGAAGTGTTACACAAGGCAAGGCAGCTGTTAGGACATGATCCCTATTAAAGTGCCTGCCTGCTTGCTTGCTTTTCTGCTTCCTGCCTTCCTTCCTTCCTTCCTTCCTTCCTTCCATCCTTTTGCCTTTTTTCTTTTTGATACAGATTCATCCAGTGTTGCTTTCTACACAAAGAATTAGTTGCTCTTAACAGGTCACATAAACTGGATCTTGTTGATATTTTGCATAAAATATGTGGAGCTAGATAAGCTAATAATCACTGTAGCTTTGATTAGGTTTAAATTGGCTTTGCTCAGGTTTAAATTTGCCTGAAGATTTTATCACTTTGTTTTGAGATTGCAAAGAAGTAGAAACCAATGATATACTTGAGAAGTGGAATGAGTTTAAAACATCACTATTTTGTTGGCTGCTGCCGGACCTTGCTGCGGCGAAGACACTCTGCCGCGTGAGTTAAAAAAAAAAAAAAAAAAAAAAAAGACTAGGAAAATCCTTGTCTCAAAAGAATGTATGTCACCTTTGTACCAATTTTCAGAGAACAGCTGTGGCAGCTGCTTTGTTGTCCTCCTTTCATTTGGCAGGTGGAGAAAGTGGGAAAGTTTTAAAGTGAGTTCTAAAATTAGTGTGTCTGGTGGAGCATTCAGTTTCCTGCATATGCTGCTCTGAATGCCGTTGTGTAGCAGAAGAAGCTGTAGAGACTTGACAGTAAACTTAGGGGTTGAAACTGAGCGGCCAGTACATTGGTGGCCGTTTGATTTATGAGGCGAACGTCCTCCGATGTCTAGGAACTTAAACTTGGAATAGAGGCAACCGTGGGAGTCAGTCATCCTATGCTGACAGTGATCCTTGGTTGAACGGGCAGAGTTTAATGTTTCCTGTTGGGTAATTGACTGATGCAGGCTGGCAGGGTCTGAGGGTCCTTGGCTTTGCGCAGGATGGAAATCTAAAAGAGCCAAGAGGAAGTGAGAACAGAGTTTATCGAAGATAGAGAGGGCAGATACAGACAGAGCGTCTGGGAGACTCGGAAAGGAGAGTCGGTCTTATCTTTGGTAGGCTGGGGGTTTTATTGAGGACAGAGATCTGGGGTAGGTGCCCTCTCAGGCATGCAGGAACTGGTCTCCATAAGTCACTTATGCCCTGGAGCTAGGGGTCTTGGTGTCAAAGTGTCTGGAGTCAGTGGTCTTAGAGAACCTTCATGACAGCCCCTTCGATGTTATCTGTTGTGCTGGAAGATTCCAAAGAAATCATTAACTTCTTGACCTTTACAAAGAGGACATACATTATCAGTACCATAAGCCATGTGTGGGGAGCGGGTGCAGGGCCTAGCAAGAAGAGAAGCAGGAAAATGAGCAGATTTTTTCATGAGGTCCCTTCAGGTTCTGTGTCTCATTAGCAGCTCATATTGGGATTAGTTAGGGCCAGATGAAATGCAATGCTTTCTTCTCTTCCTCCTCACTGTTTCTTTTCTGCTTCTGGGCCAGCTTGCCCTGAGTTTTAAAGTGATTTGTCAACCACAAATCTTGGTTGTTGGTGTTGAGTCATGATGTGCGGCTTGAGAGTGACTGTGCACATGGGCCAGGCGTTCTCTCACTGTGGGGGTGATCAGTAACATCGGGGAGTAGTCTGTGGCGCTTGGCTGGTCCTCCAGCATTATCCATTGAATGGGAAAGACCTGGGCCCTCACCACCTACTTGGTGGGCACACAGCTGTACTCCACCATTTACAGTGCCCTGCATTCCCTAATTATCTCTTAGGTTTCATGCTTCTCTAGGGGCCTACATGTCTGCTTTTCAGTCTTGGAAGGGCCGCCCTTTTCTGCATTCCTTCGTCCCCTGTTGGGCACTACCTGTATTTTCCTCTCCCAAAGGACCCCTAATATGAGGTGGTTGTGTTGAAGTTTTGGGCATGATGATTGGAGTTGGGCACAAGCAACATGTTGACAGGCAAGGCGTGTTAGACGCCACCGTCCTGAAACCCGTCAGCCATGCTTCGCACACCCTCTGCTCTGCCTGCCCATCCCCTAGTTTACAGTTAATTTGTTACTTTCTTGCTCTTTTCCTTTCGGGAGAATTTGCTCTGTCTCTATCTATCTATCTATCTACCTATCTACCTATCTATCTACCTATCTATCTATCTCCCAGCTTTCAGTCCTCCAGTACCTGTTTCTTTCTTACCCAGAACAGTGTACCTCTTCATCAACTCCCAAAATCAATCCTAGTCCCACCTTTGTTGAGCTAAAAACTCATTAAATTGTTTTCCCTGAACAGAGAACCTGGAACAAAGCATGCTTTAAAACTTTAGTGTTATGTTTTTAAAAATCTGATTTAAGTTTTAGATAACGTTTCTTACTCCTCCTGTAGTAGCTCTAAGAAGGCGAGTAGTGTTACCAGGACTTTAGTTTCCCTTTGCCTGGGTCAGGCCCCCAAGAGTCAGGGTTTATTATTTTTTCTTGCTACATTTTATTTTGCTTTTTTTTTCCTCCTTTTTAAAAAAAAAATCCCATCTTTATGTATTTATTCAACTTAAAACTGTTGAAGGAATCCTTTGCTCCCTGAGGCTTAGTTGAAGTCATTCAGCTGAATAAGACCTGTTCTTGAGGTGTTCTCCTTCAGAAGGGGAGGGTAGATGGTTGAACAGAGGATTCTAGGGTGGGAGGGATTGGAATAGACCAGTTGCTTGAGGAAGTGGAAGTAGGCTTTGGAGGCGGGCATGGGAAGCTGTGCATTTATTGGACCTGGGTTGAGTGTGGGCTCTGATCCCACTTCCTGGGAAGCCAGCCCGCAAGTGGCTCAGTTACTTTGTAGCTCCATTTCTTCAGCTGCAAAGCAAGAATAATACTTGTACCGCCTCCGCGTATTTTAAGAATTAAACGAGATAATGCATATATGGGATTAGAATAAGGGTTGGTCCAATATTTAATTTTTTAAAAATGTGCCACTTAGGGGCCTGGGTGGCTCAGTCAGTTAAGCATCTGCCTTTGGCTCAGGTCATGATTGGGATGGAATCCTGTTCGGGCTCTCTGCTCAGCGGGGTGCCTGCTTCTCCCTCTCCCTCTCCCTGCCTCTCCCCCCTGCTTGTGCACTCTCTCTGTCAAATAAAATCTTAAAAAAAAAAAAATGTGCCCCATAATAGTGTTGACGTAAGTTTTGAGGCCCAAGATGGAACCGTTCTTGCCCAGTGTGCTATGTCAGCAAACTGAAACTTAGACAACTTTTGTGCCCCTTTGATGCTCCATGTGACCGGAAAAGCAGTGTATCCAGTAAGCCAGTCCCCAGAAAGGCCAGGCCAGCAGCTCTGGGCCTTCTCACCGGAAAGAAGGTTGACTCTGTGGCCCCACCCACTCAGATATTTTCCATGTTTTCTTGTCCTTTGTCCTTTATTCTATAAAACCTTCCTACCTTCTGCCTCATTTTGTGGATCTCTGAAAGGAGACTGTCCACTTCGCGTAGTGTTAAATAAAGTTTGTTTGTATAACCTAACTTGTCTTGATTATTTTTTTTAACAGTAGGAATTCATTTAAGCTTGCATTTGAGTATATACATACAAATACATAAAATGACACCCATCCGAAAATTTACAATATTCTCCTTTTTTGTGTACAGAACACTTTTGTGCACAAAGTACTTTTTTAGTTTCAAGAAAACAAAACAGTGATCCTGACAGCAGTTCGGCAGCCACTGTTCCGGCACTTCATAGGTGTTTAACGACTGATGCTTCTGGTATTATTTTCCTGTTACACTGTATTTATTCAGTCAGTCATTGGTTTTATTCAAATTCCAGTTAGCTAACATACAGTGGTTTCAGGTGTACAATATAGTGATTCAGCACTTCCATACACGTGCACTCCTTAATCCCCGTCACCTATTTCTCGCATCCTCTGCCTGCCTCCCCTCTGGCAACCATCAGTTTGTTCTCTGTAGTGAAGAGTCTGTTTCTCGGGTTGTCGCTCTTTTTTCCCTTTTGCTTGTTTGTTTTTTAAATTCCATATATGAGTGAAATCATACGGTGTTTGTTTTTCTCTGACTGACTTATTTCACTTAGCATAATACTAGCTCCATCCAAGTTGTTGTAAATGGCAAGATTTCATTCTTTTTTTATGGCTGAGTAACATTCCATTGTGTGTAGACCATTGTGTGTGTGTGTGTGTGTGTGTATAGACACCATATATTTTTTTTTATTTTAATACGATATGTTCTTTATCCCTTCATCCATTGCTGGACTCTTAGATTGTTTCCATATTTTGACTATCGTAGATAATGCTGCAATGAACGTGGGGGTGCAGATATCTTCTTAAGTGTTTCCATTTTCTTCGGATGAATACCCAGAAGCGACATTGCTGGATTATGTGGTAATTCTACTTTTATTGAGGCCCCTGCATGCTGTCTTCTGTAGCAGCTTCCCTCTGGTATTACCGGTGCTATTCGTCCTGCTGGGTGTCAAAGGATGATTGCCAGTCTGCCTGCTCAGTGGACCTTAGGACCCCTCCGGGAGCCCGGTCATAATAGAGTGTTAGCATCAGTTGTTCCCCCACTCCCCGTTCTCTTGGTAGGGCTGTCTGCTGTCAGCCTTAGGAGGCTGGTGAGCATGGCACATCTTTGGGATTTTGCAGTAGTTCTCCACCAGAGCATTGCCAGAAAGCTATGAGGTTGGGGGGGAGGTGGAGGATGGAGGGTGGGGGAGAGGGAAGGAGGGAAGAACCCTCACGGGCAGCAATAGCCACGCACCCTGTTGGAGCAGATGGCGCTGGAGGAAACGGCAGCTTCCCTTAGCTGATCTGCACAGAGAGGCCCCGACAAGGGGCCTGGCACGGGCAGATCCACACCCCGGGCCTTCTGCAAGATGAAGGAATTCCTTTGTATGTTGCTTTAAAAGTGAAATTCCTCCCTGTCCTCTGAATGCGCTAGTGATGGAGTTGTGGTAAGGTCCTAGGGGAGGCAGGGAAAACCTAGCGGGCTCCTGAGATTTGAAGTGCGGTCCCGCTCCGCGGGGCTGCGGGTGCCTGGTTTGCTGGCGCCCGAGGCCCACCTGCGGAACGTGAGCTTGACGAGGTGCTGAAACGCTGTGGGTCTAAAACTCATTTATGATTTTGGCAAACCTTTCAGATTACTTGCCTTTTCCCATTTGTTCCATTGCCCAGCTTCTGTTGCTTCCAGCCCAGTCTGCTTTGTCTGCTCTGCTGCTTATATCAGGCAGCATGTGGTACTGGGCCAGATGTTCATGGTATGTTTATAATGCATGTGTTCCCATTCGGGGCCAAAAAAATGCTCCTGACGTAGGACATCCAAAATTTTTTGGCTTCTAAGACTCCAATATCTTTTTCTTTCATGATCTATTTAAATTCTTAAAATGAGGTTACTGCACTGTTTCATTCTTTGAATCCGTATGGAGTGTCAAATAATAATTGATCGGCTGGTGTGGGCAGAAAGCTTAAGGATAAAGAATCTGCTGGATTTCCCTTGTACTTAGATATTGGATCACCTTCTCTCTCGGTAATGCGAGCCCCTCTCCTACCCAGAGTCATGGCTTTTGTCCATACGTATTTGTAATCTTGGCCATTATAGAAACACACCCCCTGGACCCAGGGTACAAAATTAGACTAAGGGAGTGTACATATGCAGCCGCCTGGTTAGAGAGAGAAGAGCAGAGAGGCCAAACAGAGCACTGGCCCTCATCTGCAGGAGGGCTTGCAGGCAAGGTGTGCCGGAGCACTGAGACGGTGCAGGCCTGCGGTCTGGTCGGGATCGCGCTCCTCATATCGGGAGTGGGTGTGAGGGCCCATACCGGGGCTGCCCCTCAAAGCAGGGAGATGCTCCTTAGTCTCAGAGGTCCGTCTCCTCAGCTCCCCTGGAATCTTGGTGATTGGAAGCACACTGGTGTGGTTCGACACATACTGGGGAAGCTGGTCCTCCTGCCCGCACACGGGGCCACAAAACCAGGTAAAGGAAATCGCACCTTCGTATCCAAGGTGGTAACTGTGTCTGGTGACAGATGTTCATTAGACATATTGTGGTCATGATTCTGTAATACCTACAGATACCAAGTTATTATGTTGTACTTCTGAAACTAATATGTTATATGTCAATTTTACCTCAGTAAAAAAAATCACATTAGAGATCTTTTCATTTCTAATCTCACAATTAGTGGTAGAGAGGTGCCCATTTGTACTTTACCTAAATTTGAGTTCAAATCTAGGTTAAAAGAAAGATCTTTTTACTAGTAACCTTCTTTTGACTTAGGGAATGATTGTTATATAGATCACAGATTCAAATAATTTTAGCTATAATTCGTTATGGTTAAAACACCAATAATAATTGTCCTTGCAATGAGCTAGACATTGTACCCTAAGATTAAATGACAGAGGGCAGGTTTTGAACATCTGTGCTCCATGTAAAGTCACTCAGAAGAGACATGTCATCTTGGTCCAAAGGAACAAAGTGCAAATAGGATGAAAGTCTTACTTTATAGTTTCAAAGTTTTCTATTATATTATATAAAATGGAGCTATCTTTTGTTACCTTCTTTAGAAATAGTTTACAATCCTTAATGTCTTGTGATTTATCAAGAAGCTTTTTAAATAAAACTTATCTTTGTCACACAGACGCCCAGAAGAAGATTCAGCTCAAAAAGAGGTAGCAGATTTTTGGAAGTGTAGCCTAGTATAACCTCTCACTTTGGGGGGATTTCCATGTACATACCTGTTAGTGTGAAAATAAGTTGTTTTTTTCATGTCAAACTTTCTGCCTCTTCTGTTAGCGAATATTTTGGAGTCTTAATCTCAGAAATCTGTAAGAGTTGACTCATACACATTTTGTGGGTGTTTAAGAATGTCAGATAGCTTTAGGAGGAGCAAACATTCACTTGTAGGGACAGATCCTTTCTTGTTGAGAGGTCAGGCTTGGGATCCAAGTGCAGCCTGTGGTAAGGATCTTTCTTCACCAGCTTGAAGAGACTGAAGCAATAGGTGTGAGAACCACTGACAAAAGGGATGAAATGTCCATTTATGCAGTTAAATCAGATAACAGTGTTTTGCTTAATTTAGTAATTTATTTTATGCAGTTATTCAGTGCCAAAGAATTAAGATAACATTTAAAGGAAACATTGCTGCCTGTAATTCTCACTTTGTGATTGAGAAGGTTTTTCTGAGTCTTAATGCCTTGAAGTCATGACTATGGTTGCTGGGATTGTTGTACAATATAATACATAACAAGATAAGGCAGGGGGTGTAGTGAGATGGAAGTTCATCTAGTAATCTGTAGACCTTGGAGACAGGAGGATGCAGAGTTTAAAGATAGGATAGTTTTTCATCTCAAGTAAAGCGGTACTTACTGATTGTTACAATGAGGTGGTCTCTAGCCTCAAAGGCTTACTGATCGGGTGTGGAGGATTTGTAAACAACCCCACTTAACCAGAAGAGTGAAATGTAGATAGAAGTAGCAACCACATCTGGTCGTGCAGACTGTGAGGTGCGTGGGGCGTGGAGCACGGACACACAATGTGACCGGTCTTAGAGCCTGAAAGTGGCCGTGCCAGGATTTGAACCTAGGCAGTCTGGCTCAGAAGTGTAAGCTCTTGACCATTACACGAGGTTCAGACGTTTCTTCATAGCTACCAATAACAAGTGTCAGAGAGTGATTAAAAACCATGTCTTTTTGTTGTGAAAGAAAAGAAAGCCTGGCTTTGAACAAGGCCAGTTGAAGGGTGGATACCGGACTTCTGAAATGAGTCATTTGAGTGAGGTGCCAAAATGCCTTTCTTCCATAATTTCTGCCTTTAAAGGAATTTGATATCTGTTAACAATGATTTTTTGTAAAGCTTATTGTTTTACCAAAAGATTCATCAAAGTGATATCGACGATAAACAGTTCATAGAATGAAGATTTTCTTCATTTTGTAACAACTTTAGTGCCAAAATGTTCTTATGAGTGGGTGGGTGGGTGGGTGGGGGGATAAAGAACTTGTAGTTTGCAGTCACAGAACTGCAGTTCCTTTCTGACCGTGCCTTTGGGTGTGTTGTGTTGTGTGTGTGTGTGTGTGTGTGTGTGTGGTCATTCTCAGTGACAGAAGGTTTGGAGACGGGATGATACTGGAAGTGGGCAGTGGAAATCAAGCTCTTTTACAGGGGCCTTTCACTCCGCATTTTCTAGCTTGAACAATGAGAAGGCATTTTGGGAATTTGCTGCTTTGTGGACATTTGTCCAGCTCTGTCTTCTGTATCCAGTTTGCCCTCACTTTATAGGCAATCAGAACAGAAAGAGGGTATGTAGGGTCTATGTGTTTCAAAGGATAGCTATCGTGTATCTGCCACTCAGCCTGAGGGATAAGAACACCCCCCATAGGCCCTTTATCCATTATTCCCAACTGCTCTCCTGCATCTTAAGGTTGTTATTCTCTTGCTTTACCATATATATTTTGCCATATATGCGTGTATCCCTCAGCAGTACTTTGAGGAATATACAAGTTTAATTTTGCGAGTCTTAGATTTTTGTAAAAATGGGCAGATTCTTTAGGCAAGAAAACATAAAATTAAACTTTATTTCTGGTTGTGCCGGTAAAAGATAGGACACCGTATATTCCTAGAGCTTGACTTTGTTTTGAAGTAAGCCAGTTTGCCAACTATCTGATGCCTGGCCAAGCCATCGGAAGCATACAAGAGAAACTTCTGATGGTCCATTGTTTCCCTGACATGTAGGGAAACGTGCTATAACATGGCCCAGAGTATAGTTGCCTCGTAAGTATTTTTGAGTGAATGGCGGACTTAGAATAGCAAGATCAGTGAACTTCACTTATGATAACTTCCATGTAGTTGTTTTTGATACCTCTTTGTGCAACTGAACTGAACGTGTAAGTCCTCACTAGAAAAGAGGTATTCCAGTGTAAATTCTTAATCTCGAGTGCGGATAGGTAGTTTAAGTATTTGTATCTAGATCTGATTGTTCGGTCATGAGTAGCTTCCTCTGTTCTAAGAGATTCAGTTAGCCCTGGCCCTCTGGGGGATGAATGGAGTCGGAAGGACGAGTCAGTCTTCAAGTGCATATTGAATGTCTGCTTTGAATCAGTGCGTCAGAGACAGTGGTATACCAGACAGACACGATCCCCTGTTGTATGGTGGGGAAGACTGGCATGAGAAATGAAATGCAAACCTGATGAGTGCTGCGGAGTGGGAGGACAGGAGATATATATATATGTATGATGAGGGGGGGTACCTAACCTTTTTTTGGGAAGTTGAAGAGGGAAGAGAGACCTGGGCTGGAGAGTAGAGATGGAGAGGGGTGGAGCACGTGGGTGAAGGGAGAAAAGCCACCAGGCTACAGAGGTGGGCACGGGCCAGGTCTTGGGAGGACTTAGAAGCCGCTGAATGGGCAGTAGCTAGAACCCCACTGATGCCTGTTGAGAAGGGATGCACCATGATCAGATGTGCAGGTTGGTCCGCTCTGGCTGCAGGGTGGAAAACGCTGGCATGAGGTCTTGGGATACGGGGGGAAAGTGCTCTTAGAAGGAAGCTACTGATTATTAAATCCTATCTTTTGATCAAAGCCTAGCCTTAAAGGGGAGGTAAGATCAGTTTGAGATTTATACCAGAGGCACAGTGACATTTTAGAATTTCAGTGGCCTAATTATGAGCCCTCTCTTTGCAGCTGTTTATTTTCCAAAGTTAAATACGGAGTCCTTTAACTTCTTCCTTCCCTCTCCAGATCCATCAGGAATTGCTAAGAACTGAGCACTCTGGCTGTTGCAGAATGGTTCCTTTCCCCCTCCCGCTGTGGACACTTGAGGGGATTTTTCTCCAGTATTTATTACTGTGGGAACCTGGTCGAGCTCCTGGAAGTAAATCTCACAGTATTGTGGGGCTCCCCCTATGCCTGGGTCCCCTGAAGTAATGACAGTTCAGCTTTTCCCGCCTGGCCCTGGTTCCTGGGGTGGTTTCCACTTGTGCGTCTCTGCTCAGGGAATGTGGGACTCCTGTATTTGCCTGTCTGTCCCTCTCTTCTGGGGGCAGTGCTTTGCCCTGTGTCCTCCCCTTTCCACATCGAGCCAAGAAGAGTGGTTTTTCAGTCTGGTCAACTTTTCTGCCTCTGAGGACAGAGTGGCTGTTTCCCAGTTGCTTACATGCACACCAGAGCTCACACTTTTTAAATAAAAAAGACTTGTCCATGACTCTGTTCCACTTCTCTCCTAATCCTAAGCTTCTTGAGGTTATTCTTAGGTCTGTATCTGTCGTGGCTCACATGGTGCCTGGTGTGTAGTAGATGCACAGATAATTTTGGTTGGTAGGTGGTGTGTTCCCGAGGAAGAGAATCTTGCTTGTGGTTCTGAGTGAGGGGCGTGACTGGGGCGGACGTGGGGTAACATGGGAGGTCTCTCATAGGATGCCGGCAGGCTCATTGCACAACTGATTGGATGTCTTTGCCACCAAACATGTGACATAGTTGTCCTTATGCTGGCACTTTCGAGGTTGGTTATTGGAAAAAGTATATGCTAAAGAGAGAGAAGACATAGTCAAATGAAATAAAAAAACCTTGTTTGTTTTTGCTTAAAGTATTAATAGTAATGGAGGTTTGGTCCCATACAACTTCCATCCAGGCTGGTGGTGGATTTTATTGGACTAAAGTTGATTATCTTGCAATTTTAATCCTTGCCTTTGTTAAAACAAATCTTTTTGTCTCCAGTGTCCAGAACTAGGGGAATCTGGTTGGCTTTCTGCAGTTCTGGACTAGTATTTTCAGGGATAACTTTTCAGTGGTCAGCGGTGAATTAGCTGGCAGATTCAGTGTTTGAACAGATTCATTAGTTTGTGACCAATCACCTATTTCTGTTTCATAATATATTTATATGGAAGTTTACTGGCAACATAAGAGGCTGTATAACTTAATTGTGGTAACTGTTGTTTAATTTTTCTACCCGACAGAGTTCGCACTCAATCCCAGTGTTCAGGCTCAAGGCTCTAAGCTCCTATCAGGTTGGTACGGGGCCTCCCACGTAGTAGACACTTAATCAGCATCAGCTGAATGAATGTATGGTGGATTCAGAGAGTATGTGAACTGCAAAACCAACCAGACCTCATGTTCTCCAGTTAACCCCCTCAGTGGACAGTGGGCCATTTTTCCTCCTCTTTCATGATAGTGATCTGTTTTCCCCATGTTGAATTTGCGTTTGGAGGTCATTCAGTTTCCGGAATGTTTAAGCTGGCTGTACTGAGTATTTAAGGGGTTAATGAATGGATCGCATACAATCTAAATATCCGTGTGTTCTTGTGGATTTTCTGAAGAAATGTCATTTGCCAAACTGGCTCTCTTAGTTATTTAGAAAAAAGATAATTTCTTTTTAACCAGTCTTAATTCATAATATGAGTCTAACATCCTCCCCATTGAGCAGCTGACAGTGTTTTGTCGTGTTTACTGCCCTGAATACAATAATCTGTGTCAGTCAATTAATACGAAAGTGGTAAACTTTAATGTGAAAGAAATGAGGCCAATAAAAATAACTTCTCTGTATCCTGGAAGCATTAATTTTAGAGAGATGGCCAGCTTAACAGGTAGTCTTAAGTTCTGTATTATCATAAACTTTTAAGCTTTGGTATTATCTTAAATACACAACTTACCAGTTGGCCTTAAATTCTGACGATTTGTATATTATCTGATATAGTTAGAAATTGAAAATATAGGGGCACCCGGGAGGCTCAGTCAGTTAAGCATCTGCCTTCTGCTCAGGTCCTGATCTCCAGCTCCTGGGAGTGAGCCCCGCATCAGGCTTCCCACGCAACAGAGAGTCTGCTTGTCCCGCTGCCTCTGGCCCTGCCCGTGCTGTCTCTCTTTCTCAATACAGAAATAAAAATCTTAAAAAAAAAAAAAAAGAAATTGAAAGTATGTATTTCTCAAGGTTACCAAGATTATCTTAATTTATATTTAGTAGTAATTGAATGAAACAGGTTAAGATGCGCAGAATTTGTATTGTTGTAAAATAGATGGAATATTGGTTTTTTTCTAATATATTTAACGTAGAAGATGATAATATATATCTGTACATATATACACATAATTTTGTAATATATATCATTTTGTAATCTAACACTTCGTCTTTTCCTTTTGAGGAAAGTTTTTCCAAATGTGGCCTTAATTATTCGTGTTCTGTTCAGTCTTATAAACACATGATGGATTTTCTTTTTCATTGTTATGAAGCTTAAAAAATGCAAAGCTGTTGGCCTATTTTTGGCACTCCAAATGTATTGTTTATTTTTGAAAACTTTCTGGTGGTTTATGACTTACTCGTGTGTGTGCGCGTGTGCACACGCATGTGTGTGTACACACTAAGGATTCAGAAGCTCTGTATGGCTCTGTGTGTCCACAGCCTTTCTTTGGGGTGTGTTTTCCAAGCATGCTAGCATTAGCATTTAATGGTACTACTTTCTCTTCCAAGCAAACTGACAAGGGCAGATGAAGGTCCTGGTGTTTGGACCGGGAGGGTCTTCTGAGAGTGTTTTATCTCAGTTTGTTGTTATAGCAAGGTCTTCCTTCAGATGCAGATACACCATTAAGTCTGTTTTGCTCTGGCTTTTGACCTTTCCAGGTTTTCATTCAGATGGGGATTAAAAGGTGCAGTAGGTAGCAATTTGATTTTGTATCAGATTAGATGAAGTGTTGTCTGTCCTGCTCCAGAGAAGATGCAAGGTTGCCAAAAATAGTTGGAAAAGTATTTTGCAGTTAGATCTTTCTCTTAGTAAATTGGATAACATGATTAACAGAGTTATTTTAAACTTGTCTGTGTGGGTTAACTCAAGGTAATGTAGGTAGGCTGGGTCTGAGGACCCAGAAGGGTCCTGCAGGAAGAGCCAAGAGGTCTTTGGCTTTGTGCAGGATAGAAATCAAAGGAGAGCTGGTAGGAAGTGAGAGCAGAGTTCATGGAGGATACAGAGAGTGCAGATACAGGCAGAGTGTCTGGGAGACCCAGAAAGGAAAAGGAGAGTGAGTCTCATCGTTGCTTGGGGTCTAGGGTTTTTATTGAGGATTGTGGTCTTATGTACATGTCCTCTCACGCATCCAGGAACTGGATAAAACAAGTGCTTAGCTGTCCTCTAGAAGTCACTTAACACCCTGGAGTCAGTGATCTTGGAAAACCTTCATGACAGTCCTGCCCGGTCACTCCTTGGATGTTACGTTAACTGTTGTGCTGGACGACTCCACAGAAATAATTAACTCCTTGACCTTTACAAGGAGGACATACCTTAAGACATGTGTAAGGCAGGGGTCTCTGGAGGTCCTAGGAAGAATAGAGGTAGCAAAAATGCCCTTTTTTCTGGGGTTCCTTCAGTTTCCCCATCTCAGAGGTGCTCTCTCAAGGGGCAGAATGACTCCGAACACCACTTCTGCTTTAGTGCAGTCCCTTGTCTCCTATTTGGATTATTGTCACAGGCTCCTTTGCTTTCCCCATGCCAACCCAATCCAAACGTCACACCGCCATGGGCATGTGACCTGTGTACTGACATAAGGACTCGCACTTAGTTTAATGCTCTGCTGTTGCCATTTACAGATTTTAAATGCTTTAACAGGGAGGCTCCGTATTTTCGTTTTGCACTGGGCCCTGTAAATGAAGTAGCTGGTATTGGCTGTGGGAATGGCATTCCTAAAACTATGTACTAAAAAGATCTTTCAAAGTCCATACTCCTTATCCTACCTGTCTAGCTCTCTTTCTCATGGTACGTTTCAGTTCCTCTAGGTATGCCAAGCAGCTTCTACATCATTGGCTCATGGTGTTTCCTTCTCCTCATTTCCCCTACTCGACCTGGTTCACCTCTGTACATGGTTTAAAATAACTTGATGAAATAAGACTGAACTGTGAAACCTGACAGGGCCATCTCAAGTAGTACTGAATCATACTGTGTCTCCTAACTCCCTTGAAAAAGTTGATAACCTGGCAAGGCAGAGCCTATTGGATCTTGGGATCATGGTTCCATAATAGATACACAGAAAGATAAGATTGATTGTGTGTGTGTGTGTGTGTGTGTGTGTGTGTGTGTGTGTGTGTAGGGGGGTATCCATCGTCTTCAAAGTGTTCATTTGTTCGTTCGTTCATTCATTCATTCATTCATACAAATTGTTATGAAGTATCTCACATATGCCAGATTACTAAGTATTGAGGATAATGGCATTGAACAAAGTATTTCATTTTTTTTTCTGAATGAGCTAATAATATTCTGGTTGGGGGAGATAGAAAGTGAATTAAAAAATACATCAATATATAATATGTAAGATCTGAAGTTCTAGAAAACGGTGCGAAGTAGGATAAGAGACTAGAGGATGATGTGTTTGTCCTTGTGCTATTTAGATGGGGTCCAGGACTGTTTGAGATGATACTTAATCAGAGATCTGAATGAAGTGAGGGCTTGATTGATGATTCGGGGGGAAAGAGTGCTCTTGGCAGAGGGAGCAAGAAATGAAAAGTCCCCGAAGCGAGCACCTGCTTGTGATCATCTGAAAGCTACAAGGAGGCTGGTGTGGCTGGAGTAGAGTGGGCAATGGAGAGGAAAGTAGGAGGTGGGGTCAGAGAAGGAGGGCCTGATTACACAGGGCCTTGCAGACCAAGGCGAGGACTTTGGCTTGTACTCTGAGAGGGGAGGCCCCTGGAGGATTGCAGCTGGCTTGCATTTTAAAAGGCGCACTCGAGGGGGTACCTGGCTGACTCAGTCGGTGGGGCATCCAGGTCTTGATCTCGGAATTGTGAGTTCCAGCCCCATATTGGGTGTAGCGATTACTATAAAGTAATAATTTTAAAAAATGTTTACAGGATCACTCTAGCTGTCATATTTATGCAGAGGAGCCATTTCAGATGCTACTGAGAAGTGAAGTAAGCTAAGAATTGAGAATTGACTGTTTAAGTAATATAATGATTCTTTTGTTAGACCTACATGCAAAAGACCACAAAAGCAATCTTTTGATTTTGTAGCAGGTGGAGCATTGCTATAAGCAAAGGACCTACTTTGATCTTAGCTGTGAGATCCTTTGTCTATTGATTCTTTGGCCAGTTGTCTGTTCTTCACTATGTAAAGATTTGTAACTGGTTTTGGAGTGTAACTCACTGCTTCATTCTTTGAGCTCTGATTTTTATTTTTATTTTTTAATTTAAAAAATTTATTTATTTATTTATTTTTAGATTTTATGTATTTATTTGACGGAGAGAGAGAGTACAAGTAGAGGGAAGAGGAGAAGCAGACCTTCCCCTGAACAGGGAGCCTGACGTGGGGCTCGATCCCAGGACTCTGGGAACATGACCTGAGCTGAAGGCAGATGCTTAACCAACTGAGCCACCCAGGTGCCCCTTTGTTATTTTATTTTGTTTTGTTTTGTTTTGTTTTATTTTATTTTATTTATTTATTTATTTATCTATCTATCTATTTATTTATTTATTTTTAAGATTTTATTTATTTATTTATTTGAAAGAGAGAGACAGCCAGCGAGAGCGGGAACACAAGCAGGGGGCGTGGGAGAGGAAGAAGCAGGCTCCCAGCGGAGGAGCCTGATGTGGGGCTCTATCCCAGACGCCGGGATCACGCCCTGAGCTGAAGGCAGACGCTTAACGACTGCACCACCCAGGCGCCCCAATTTTATTTTATTTTTTAAAGATTTTATTTATTTACTTGAGAGAGTGAGTAAGAGGGAGAGAGAATCTGAAGCAGATTCTGCACCGAGCACAGAGATCGATGCAGGGCTTGATCCCACAGCCGTGAGATCATGACCTGAGCCGAAACCAAGAGTCAGACACTTAACCAACTGAGCCACCCAGACGCCCCTGAGCTCTGATTTTTAATAAGCTGTGCTCTCCTGTCAACTACCATGGTCATCTGGGGCATTATTGTGCTTTCTCTCCTCACGGGGACCTCACCCTGCAGCCATCCTCAGAGTTTACTCATTTGTTCACGACAGTGACTGTTGCACTTGTGTGTTTTGATCATTTGTCTTGGATCTGACAGATGCTGTAGAACTGTAATGGCGGGAACTTCCCGTTCAGTTAGAAGGGAGAAGTCAAGAAAACCAAGACAACTGGTGCTTGCTCTGAGGTGACATCTGAGGAGAGTAATGTTACTGACTGAGGCAAGAAACACCAGGGCAAGAGCATGGTGGGAAGGCAAAGTATGATTTTGGCCATGATAAGTTTGAGGTGTCCGAGGGAGTACGTATGGAATCATCTAGCAGGTGCTTAGAGGCACCGTTGGGATACTGTTCTGCATTAGACTCCTGAGTCCAAATGTATCCCAGTATCATAAATCTTCATCTGAAGGGATCTTAAACAATGGAGCCTAATCCCCAACCAGTTTTCAGAATCCCTCCACAATATCCCCTCCTAGGCAGTCTCTGAATCTCCATTCAGACATTTCTTAGGCAACTTTTTCTATCCATTTGTAATTCCCATAACTAGGCCTAATCTTAAACCCTGGGGATTGAGTAAAGTAATGCCTTTTCCATGTGTCAAGTGTCAGGATATGGTCAAATTATTACATCCTTCTGAGTCTTCTCTTTTCCAAATAAGATGTTTCCTACTCTTTCATGGTCTGCTCATGGGATGTTTGGAGCCAGTTCACATCTTGGTCTCTCACCTTGGAAGATGTATGTTTTTTGTTTCAATCTATCTTAAAGTTTGGCAGATAGGAGTAAGAGGAGGGCTCTGGGGCTGGCCTGCCCATTGCAGAGTAGGACAGCACCAAACTTGCCAGCTTCTCCAGGCCTACTGTCTGACAGTGGCTTTTTTCAGATGTACAATATACATACCACACAGGTATAACCAAGAGAGCTGAAAGCATACGTTCGCACAAAAACCTGCATGTGAACATTCGTGGTAGCGTTATTCCTATTAGCCAAAAAGTGGGAATAGTGCAAATGCCCATTCAACAAAATATGGTATTATCCACACAACGGAAGAATAATATCCTAGAAAACATTATGTTAAGTGAAGAAAACCAGACACAAAATAACCACATATTATTTGATTCCATTTATGTGAAATGTGCAGAACCGGCAAATCAGTAAAGGCAGAAAGGGGATTAGTAGCTGCCAGGGGCTAGACAGAGGGAGCGGGGTGGGGAGTGACTGCTCATGGGTACAGGGTTTCTTTCTGGGGTGATAAAAATGTTCTGAAATTGGGTAGTGGTGATGGTTGCACACTGAGAATGTATTACAAATCGTTGAGTTGTACACTTTAAGATGGTGAGTGTTATGGTGTGTGACTCGTATCTCAGTAAAGCTGTCGTAAAAAATATGGGTGTTACTTCCTGTCTGAAGGTGAGGATCTTATGAGGATTCAGGGCAATAACACGTATAAAGTGCTTAAAGCACAGTGCCCGTATAGCACATTATATAGTACGCTAACACAGCACGTTACTTTGTTAACGGTTGTTACTGTTACCCTTCATGAAAGTAACCCTGCCTAAATATCGGTAAGCTGCAACTTTTGTTCACTCCTTTTGTGCCTTATTACCTGTTACCTAGTACAGAGTCAGTAAATACTTGCCGAATGGATGTATTTTGTTCATATGCCCGTTTAGCCACATTTGCCCACATGGTGTCTCTTGCTGTGGATTCCTTCAGCATGTTAGTGAATCAGCCTCATCAGATCTGACTTTGAGCTTCTTGTCCAGTAGTCATCGTCAAGTGCTGGAGCTCTTCACAGCCCATGTTTCAGCATCGAGGTCGAGTTAGGAGTGTAGACTCAGCCTGGGGAGGGAAAGATTCTATCGTAAATTCAAGGTGAAGGTGGGGACAAAGTAATTCTGGGCTTTTTTCTGGTAACACAATTCCGTTTAGTGTTTTTATAAGAATGTAATTGGCCTGTCAAGAATGTGGTTCTTAGTGGTTCGTTCTCCTCTTCAGTTCTCTGAAGAGGAGAGGACTTCATCTTGTTTAAAAAAAAAAAAAAAATTAAGTTCCTAGAAATTTCACAGATTTAAACTGATAGTTTGTTCTGCTGAACCAACTCACGATTTCCACATATAAGAAATGGTTATTTTAAAATAAGATAGAAACATTTTTTTCTCTAACTTTAAAAATTCATATCCTTTTATGAACTTGGCATTCCACTAATAACACTGAGTTGCTTTTACAACCATGTCAGCAGGTGCCATTTACTTACATTGAGGTGCATGAAAAGAAGTAAACCTGTTGGTGTTTTCCAGCATTCTTTCTAGAAGACCAGCAGAAATGTTTTCCTTTGGTCCCTAAGGAATGGTTGTGTTTCCCATCTTCCTTTAGTCTTCTGTAAACATGAACCATGACACTGATCGCATTTCCTTCTTGTCAGAAACTGTTGGGAGGCTCAGTGTCCGCTTTGCGGCTCTCCTAGGAAGTTCCAGGACTTCTCTCCCAGCCCTTTCGTGCTCCCCCCCCCTTGCTGGACTCCAACTTTGTTTTTGTTTTTATCTTCTCTGCCTCATTTATACGCTTTTTATTTCTGTGTATCTTCAAAAGCTGCTTTTATAATTCCTTAGGAGACAAATGGGAGACGGGGCCACTATTATTGAAACCAGTGTTTTAAAAATTACCCCCCGAACATCTACCTATAACTTTCCCCGCATTCCAACAGGGAGGAATGAGAGAGAAGACAAAACCATCAGAAAGGAGTTTGTAAGCTTTTTTTTTTTTTTCTTTTTTTTTTTTTTTTTTGAAGATATTTGAGTGTTTCTTTTTCCTGTTTGTTTTTTTACTAGAAGTTGGTGATATGGCAAAGCAGTACATAGAGAAAGGTCTTTTGGTTCCGGATCATGTCATCACACGCGTCATGATGTCGGAGCTGGAGAATAGGCGCGGCCAGCACTGGCTACTAGATGGTGAGTTGAACCCACGGGTAAGCTGAACTTCTCTGAATAGCTGGTTATGCACACTCCCTTAATTTCTTACACGTTGCAAAATACTTTTTCTTCTCAACTTTCAGTCATTGACTTAAGCATATTCCAATTTGGCAACATGATAGAAACCCACCGTGGCGAAGCCATTTCATTTCCCTGTCTCCAAACTGCCATCCCTAGAGCCAATGACTTGAAGCCAACCTTACTGAATTCCCATTACTGTTTCAGTTTCGATGGTGCTGATTGTTTCCATGACTAAGTTGTCATAAATATAACTCATCTTAAATCTGAGGTTCCTTCATTCATAATAAGCCACATAAATTAAAACCACGAGTTACCATTTTCACTCATCAGGTGAACAAAGATAGAAAATTTGAAAGTCTTTTGTTGAGGTGTGTAGGAAATAAATACTGTTGAGAGTATAAAATGGGCAACCTTGGAGGGCAGTTGAGCAATCTTTGTACTTCTTGACTCAGCAGTTCCCCGCCGGCTTTCTTCCTAAAGAGGTATCATCAGGGTTGTCTGTTTTCAGCATTATTTGTAAATAGCAAGACACTGATAACAACCTACATATCTATCATAGTGATGGCTTAAATATTGGTATGTCTGTTAACCAGATAATGTGTTTCTCTGTGTTGGCATGGATAGAGCTCTAAGATACTCTGTCACAGGAAGAAAGCTAGCTGCAGGAGAGTATGTACCATATACTCTTGCTTACATAAACACGGAAGGATGGTATGGTGTTACTGTACACACGTAGAAGGACGTGCATAAGCTACCTATGAAAGGATATAAAAAAACCTGATATACCCTTTGATATGGTTTTATTTTAATTTAATTTTTATTTTTTTAAAAGATTTTACTTATTTATTTGACAGAGACAGCCAGCGAGAGAGGGAACACAAGCAGGGGGAGTGGGAGAGGAAGAAGCAGGCTCCCAGCGGAGGAGCCTGATGTGGGGCTCGATCCCAGAACACCGGGATCACGCCCTGAGCTGAAGGCAGACGCTTAACGACTGTGCCACCCAGGCGCCCCATGATTTTTTAAATACGTATTTAAGTAATACCTGGACCTGATTTAAAGACTCAGTTAGTGGTTCCTAATTGGGTGTGGGCTCCTTGATGGCGCTGTGGTATTTCACCTAGGAAATTCATGCAGGTGCTCACAGATAACATACTGCACAGTGTTATTCTCCATGAAGCCAAAATTAAGAATCTTCTACTGAAGTTTGCCCAGTATTAAAGAGGGAAAAATGGACTGGGTGGATTATTTGTCTTATTCTTAAATAGCAAGATTCCTTAATGTAATGAAAATAGAAACTTGACAAACATGCTACTTTCTAGGAACACAAAATGGCAGCTAATGAGATTTATCTGTAAGAACCTTCTTTCCATTGCAGAGCAGTTGTTTTCAGTTCACACAAGGCACTCAATCCTGTCTTAATTTGGTGAAACTGAAGCTTCAGCAAGTTGTGACAGGTGAAACCTTGATGTGTGCCAGCCACGGAGAAGCTAGAGGCATTGTCCTACATGTAAACTGTCTGATCGCCTCTAGTTCTCTTAAAGTCTGGGGCCATGAATGTCCAAAATGACTGGTATGGTGGGGTCTTTCTTCTGTATCGGTGTTTCTCAAAGTATGTAGTGTGCAGTGTTAGTAATTGCTGGACAAGAAAACAGACCTTGTGTTAAGTTAAATATTAAAAACGGCTAGCATTTATTGTGTACTTCAAGTGTACAGGCATTGTTCCAAACACCTGATAGTTACTGTTTCAGTCAGTTCCTGCAATAACCATATGGAGTATATACATTATCCCCATTTCATAGATGGGAAAACAGAGGCTTTAGGTAAGTGCCCGCAGGTAGTAAGTGTCAAAGTTAAACAAGTTTTCTTTACTTAGTTTTAATAGGAGAACGCAGTTTAGCTCTTGACAGTACAGTTTAAGTCTTTACAGAAGGAGATGTCATGAGACGTCTTCTGCATTTACTGGATCTTAGAATCCCCCACCTTATTCCCAACACCCACCGAGACCCTGCAGGATTTGTTCTGTGGAACATTCTTCATGAACTATTCTTTAACATCTGTTCCTGACTTTGTAGGTATTCTGAAAAGTTAACTATAAAGTGGGTCATATCTTTCTAGAATTTGGAGTTAGAAATTTGGAACTTTGTTCTCATGGGACTAGAGGGAACTGGAAGAGAAAGGCTATCATGGCCTGTGGAGGGCATGCTCTTAGTCATTAGGCAATAATGAATAAAGCTCCTGTGATGTGTCGGAAGCTGTTAGGTGTTGTTGATAAAATGCTGGGACGCTGTCTCTATTCCTTAAGGGGTTATATCAGGTGTGTAAAATATTAGATACGGATAGCATAATAGAAGTGTATATATGGACCCTGTAGACACAGAGAAGAAAATTATATTCTGGCAGTGGGGGGAGGGATTGGAACAACTTTATGGAAGAGAATGAATAGAGGTTCTGCAGGCTGATGAATGGGGGTTGGAATGCAGATATTCTCCGCCGAGGGGCAGATGGACTGGGTAAGAGAAGGGTGACATAGCTTAGTATTTTCCTGGGCCTGCAAGCGGAGACCCGCAGGGGAAGTGGTGGAGTGGATGGTGTTTGATTCGGTACAAAGATGGTAGAATTGCAAACTGTTGGCTAAAGGGACCATTGAAAAGTTGTTGAGGGTTGATGAGATTCGTGTTTCAGGTTCTTTTAGCAGCAGAGGAGGGAGTAGGTGCTGGGGCCGGGAGGAGCTGGAGGCTAGAAGCCAAAATAAGAGACTGTTGGAATATTTGGACCACGGGAGGTTGAAAGCCTGAATTTGAGCAATGGCAGGGGGATGGAAAGGAGAGAATGGATTGAAAGAGAACTGACAGGAGTTCTAATGACTGAGGTTAGCTGCTGCAGCCCTGGTGTTTTCTTTACTGCCTTCCCAGCTTTGAGCTTTTTGTGTCTTGGCTGTCATCACCTCCCCTGCACTTTTCTAGGCCACATTAATTTCTCTAGGCGCTACACACCTACTCACACAAGGTAGTCCTGTAGTACTCGTTGTGTTGGCATTTGCCATGATCGGTAAGCTTTGACGTTGCCTCCACTTGACTGGTTTAAATTCTTTCATTGTAAAGCTTGTCACCTTGTAAAGCAAACTTTGTGTAGTTTTAGTAAACTTAAAAATCTGTTTTAAAAAAGGATCATTTAGGTTAAACTCCTTTTGAAAGGCGGTTAGTGTAGTAGCCACGAAGCTCGGTTGGGTGCCAGACTTGAATCCCAGCTTGAATCCCAGCTCTGCTGTTTACTGCCAGTCTGTGACCTTGGGCAAATTATCTTAACCTCTGTGGGCATTTCTTTCCTCATTTTCTAATGGGGGTTAGAAAAGGGTTTGTAAAGATGAAGTAAGTGAATATAATGTAATGTCCTTAGAAGAAGGCTTGCCATGTGGTAAGAGCTATGTGGATAGGATATTTTGTTATTATTATTTGTTTTATATGATATACAGGACCCGAATATTTTTTTTGGTGACTACATGAAGTGTTAAGTTCAGAAATAGTTTTAAAAATATTTAGCCATGTGAAGTTGGAAGTCAGTTTCGGTTATGGAACACTTCCTGTGCTGTGCTTTGGCCATAACTTTCTCTCTCGGGGGGAATGAGCGAAGTTCCTTTACATCACGGTCCTGTTTTTAGTGAAGTGCGTCAGTATCCTTGCTGATTTCGTTTGTATCTTTCTCCTTGAAGACCCATCTGGTCACTTTTTCAGTTGTGATTTTCCTTTAAAGCTCTGGAATAAATCCACTTGGCAAAGTGAGGAGTGTTAGGAATGCCTCGTTCTGTGTTCAGCCTTAAACTCCTTATGTTACAGGCCACATGCTCTGCGGAGGACGTGCCTGTTGAGTGTGCTAAAGGTGATTGAATGTGAAAAGGTCAAGAAAAGAATTCTGGATGACAGATGACTCATCATCTTGGTCCATATGTCGGTAGAGAGGCATCTGCACATGGTGGGTGGGAACAAATAGAGGAGATGCAAGCCAAGTGAAGGCCAAGGGGGGCTGGCGGGTGGGGTGGCTGAGTGCTCTGTGGCCCGGTCAGCTATGTCCTTGCTCAGAACAGTTCCGCACCACCGTACCTTTGCAGTGTACTTTCCAGGTGGGTAAGAAACACTGTTTTATGTGTCCATACGTGTGTGTGTGTATGTACATAATATGATTTTTTTCTCCTTTCTTCCCTCTTTCTGTCCCTGTTTCTTTAATTTCCTTGGAAGTTTAATGTGTGAGAACAGTTTTAAAAAATAGTTTTCTTTAATTTTAAAGACAAATATTCTACCAGAGGAATGGAATGTGCTGTAAGCCTTCTAATTTTATTATACCATGGTTTTTTGGGTTTTTCTTTCTTTTTTTTTAGTTTCATATAAAGGGAGTATTTACTGCTTACTAGGTGATCTTGAGGTGAAATTGTAAGTAGAGAACAGTAACCATCTCTTTAAAACAAATATTCACTTTTTAAAAAAAGGGCTGGCGGCTGTGTGGGGCCAGTGGCGAGAGGTGTTAGTAATAGAGCTTTTCATTTCTAAATTTGACTGCCAACCTGTGTATTTAAATAATAAACCTGCAAGTTCTCAAGCTCAGTCCTAATTTATCTCCAGGTAACAAGATGTAACAGAGTTGTCTACCATATGATTTTAGGTGAGGTATCAAAATATTTCGAATTTGCTGTCCCAGTTTGGTTTCATTAAAAGAAGCATTCAATGTTGGCATTGAGAGCGGACTATAATTTAAACCTTTCATTGGAATAAAGGTCCCTTTGCAACGAGAGTCATCCTTTGATGTGTGGTAGTGTGTTCCATTTGTGGCTCGGCGCAGCGTTGAGCACTGACTGCTGCTTTCTGTAGATAATTCCGGGATTTTTAAATGTTATTTATTTATTTATCTATCTATCTATCTATATATAGAGAGAGGTATATAGCAGAAGTCAGAGCTGCTTGAATACGTGTAGTGCGTGCGTGTGTGTGTGTTGTGTGTTGTGTGTGTGTGTGTGTGTGTGTGTGTGTTTTCCCTGAGAGTTAAATGATCTCAGGCCTGCGCTATTTCCAAGGTCCGTCCTTACTCAGAGCCTGGGGTAAGCCTGTAAAAGGTGGCTGCTAGGAAACCGAACCGCGTGTGGTAGCCACGTAGCTGTAATAATCTCCAAAATGGGCATCCGTATGGTTCCGTTTTAAAACAAACTTGACTTTTTTTTTTTTTATCATCTTCTTGGAAGAAGGAATACCTGAGACCTATGTTTGCTGATACTTTCTAACATGCTTATTAAATATTCAGATATTCTTAAATGAAAGGATTTGTAGTCCTACCATTAATTTCAGGTTGAATCATGTACCAGGGGAGAGCCCAGGACTTCATCAGGGGAAGGTGGGCAAAAAGAAGAAACGGTGTCCGTATCTACTTTAAATAAAATTAAACAGAGTAATAACATTGGTTGAGTTACACAGGAACAGACCATTACCCAGCAGGGTTAGGTGATGAAGAGTCACGTTGGTGGCCCCTGACTTGACACTGAGCGCGCCGTCACCTCGCGGTATGCCTCATCCAGAGTGCAGAGCCGGTTCAGACTAGATGTCTAGCTATTGATTCCATTAAAGCTACTGCAGCCTCTTTGTTAATGGTCCCGGGCGATTGTGCAAATTGCTTTTGGTTCTAAGTATTCGTAATTTTTCTGCAGCTGAGCATTTGTTGAGCACCATCTCTGTGCTGGGCACTCCCAGACACCACAGCAGAGCAGCACAGTGGGCGGGACCTGGCCCTCGTGGCATTGAGGATCTAGTGGTGATTCAGCTTCTCGGCTTCCCTAGGCAGCAAGGATTGTCTTTGATTTCTGTGATTTAAACCCAGACTGTAAGAACTTCGTTTTTAATCCCATGACTGCCCCACATCCCGTGTGCTTTGGTGTCTGTATGAGCTCAGAGGATCTGGCTGAAGAACACGGTGTAAAGCCTTGGGTTTCTTCTCTTGTTCACTTGGTTGGATTCTTTCTGAGACCCTGTCCCCATGTCCATTTCTGGCAGCTTTCTTCTGATTGATCTGACAGCTGCTTTGGGATGAGGAACAATTTTAATATAGTAGGCAACCCTATCTTTGTTTATTCGCTCTGTGATTTTGGAGAATGACTAGATTTTAACAAGCAAAGCATTAAGGGCCATATGGAAAACATATGTATACAGATATTTGAACGTACCCTGGGAAAACTTGGTTCAGAGATCAAAACACAAATTGAGTATACATTTTTTGTGTGTCCCAAGGAGCTTGGCGTTGGTCTGTCTGAGGCAGGAATAACATACTTTCTGAGCTCAGTTCAGGAGAAGCAAATGCTGCATAAACACTTGGAGTCTAGGACCCTGGGAGCCCCAGTAGAGGGGGTGAAAGGTGAGAGGTAGCACCGAGGAGAAAGGAACTGACCCAGTCTTAGGGGTGAGGGAGGCAGCTGTTAGGAAGACTTCCTGGAGAAGGTGACAACCAAGAGCAACATTTTGAAAATGAGAATAAAAGTACCTTCTAGATGGAGGGAACATCATATGCAAAAGATATAGAGGCTTTAAACAATGCGGTGTGTTCTGGAAACCACGGGTAATTGGATAGTTCTAGAGCTTGAAAATGTGAGCATACAAGGTCAGAAAAGTGGGTGAGGGGAAAAGTTAAACACTTCACGAAATTCAAAAGCAGGGAGGGCATTGAATAAACATCAAAGTTAATATTAGAGATGAGTTAGAAGGAAGTTTAAAATTTAAAACTTTGAGTTTGAAAAAATAACTTATTTTTTTAACTTTCTAACCAACTTTTTAAAATTAACTAGATTTTTGTGTGTTTTTTGTTTGTTTTGCTTTGTTTTGAAGTGGACTCTACGCCCAGTGCGGGGCTTGAACTCGTGACCCTGAAATCAGGAGTCAATGCTCTACTGACTGAGCCACCCAGGCATCCATAAAATTAACTCAATTTTTAACATCTTAAATTTAGATCTACTTTAGATATTAAACTAGGATTTCTCTCTACTTGGGCATGTCTCATACACTCTGAGATATACTTAGCCCATTTGCTATTGCCACTTAATTAGAAGTCTATAAAGTAAGGCACAGGGATGAAACAGTCTCCTAATTTTAAATGGTAGGTGGTAGGATGTTTGCTTCCCTAATTTATGAAACAGGTATCTCGAGAATTGGATGAATTGCGAATATTCATTGCAAAGCTTCAACCAAAGCGTCTGAGGCATACTTTGCTAGTTTAATAGTGAAGCAGTTACCGGGCGTTTACTATACACAAAGCACCATACTGAGAAAACAATGTGGTGGAAAAAGCATGGACTGAAACTCCTACCTGAATATCATTATGTAATTTATTTACTGTGCAGTCTTGAGCAAGCAAACTTACCTTTTTTGGATTCTTTCTCCTCATCCATAAAATAGTAGGAGTACGGATGGGTAGGTTTGGGAGGTTTGGCCAACGAATGTAAAACTCTTAGTTGGATCCTGAAACATAGTAGGTAGTCACATGGTAGTCGTGTGTTATTTGCGATGTTGTATACGTACAAACAGATAACTGACACTGACATACATGTTAGAACTTAGAATTTCAGTAATAAATGGCTGAGGAACTTAAAAATGTGATTTTAATAATATCATCCTATTCATCCCTCATTAAGTGCACCTGGGGAAAGTATATCTAAACAAAATTCCTCATCCTCCATTAAACCTTACCTAATAATAGAAAACAAAACCATCTAAAACTCTGTGAATTGTCTTATCACTAATGAGAGAAATCCAGATTTTGGAAAGATGAAAAAGTTGAATAGGGTAAAAAGGAGAATAAGATGTGGAAAAAATGCAGGGAATTTTATCTTTTTACACTGTCTTTGTAAAATGATACATGATTACTGTACAGCATTCAAGCCATATGGAAAAACACAAGGAGCAGCAGCTGGTCACCCAAAGCCCCTCTGGCCGGAAGTAATGAGGGTTAGCAGTCAGAAACTGCCACTCCGGACACCACCTCATGCACATACGCACCTAGACGTGTGTCAGAGTGGCACCAGACTTTACGTACTTTTCAAAAGTATTTAATTTTACTCAAAATTGAACAATAGCAAAGCTGAAGTGAACCTGAAGGAACTATTACTGAATTTCAGATAAATCTTCTTGCATCACCAGGGATATTAATTCTTGCCGGGGCTCTTTAAGATTGTGAAAGCCATTAAAAGATTGACATATTTGTTTTTTTTTTTATTTCACATTTCAGATTGAGACAGAGAGATATTGTCTTTCTGCAGTGAACAGTAAGAGGATTAATGTACTTACCCTTCCTCCCACCTCTTCTCCCCTCCCTCCGTCTCAATTTTCATCGGTTTTTGTTGCGAAAATCTTATTATAAATTTTCTTCTGTACCTTGAATTTCCTAGGTCCTTTTTTTTTTTTTTTTTTGGTCATACATCTTAAAGATATAAATGGACTCTGGGCTCTGATTTTCTTACCCATTGCCACGTCTCTGTTCCTTTTATTTTGATTAGTCTTTTGGTTATATCTCTGAATAGACTAGAGACCCTCAAATTATACACCTTAAATGAGTGAATTGTTCCGCATGCGAATTTTATCTGAATAAAACTGCGCCACTTTTAACCACGGTGTTTCCCTTCATCATTCCCTCGGCTGGATTTTGTTGGATATTTTCCTCCCTCTTTTCTCTCCCTCCTGCCTTCCCTCCCTCATAGCAGAGCGCGCACGAGGTGCTGTGTTCCCTGAGTTGTCACGTTTGAGAAGGTCTCCCCAGCGGTCAGCAGGTCAACGGGCCGTGGTACTCCCGGGCCATCCTCGTGTCCTTCGGAACTTTGTACCATTGTTCCATCTTCTCCCGGCCGGGTACTGCTCTGGAAAGCCCTAGGCCAGTCTGGCTTCTCACCTTTTTTGAAGATGATTTCTTTTCCCCCTGCTTAGACTTCCTGAGAAATTGTTCCTTCATACTTGAAGTAAATAGAGCACCTCCTCCGTGTTGTCCGGCCCCCCTCCTGTCTGTACTGTGTCCTTTTGATCTCCTGTCTCACCTTCGAGGGAGGTGCTCCCCTACTACATCCTTGTTGTCCTTTCGTTCCATTTTTCTATTTCAAGAATGCCGCTTATTATCGGATATTATATTGAATATTCCTTGTCTTTGTCATATGTTGTTTAAAATTTTCGTGCCTTTATGTCTCCTTTTGTCTTCATATACGTTCAGACCTCTTTTCTTGAGGGCAGGGAGAGCAAAACTGGGATTCTGTTCCATAACCACTTCAGAATCTTTACAGGTGCTGTGTGTGCTAATGATGCCGGGCCTTTGCGCTTACCTGTTTCCTCCTCCTGCAGTGCTACGCCTCTGGATTGTCATGGGATTGCTTCATTCAGATCTCTACTGAGATCTGATCCCTTGCTGAGTCCATGCTGGACCGTCCTCTCTACCCATTTCTTTCATTCTTCTTACCTTATAATCATGTGACTTAGGGATTTCTCTGCATATTTGATATTTTGTACCTTCCTGTACCTATAATTGTGTTTGACACATAGAAAAAGCTTATAAATACATGTCTGAGGCTAGAGAGGTCTCACGTGCAGCCAGTAGCTGAGCCATGTAGGGGAGACGGCCTCTGGTGCAATCATTTACAAATTCCTTTTGTCTCGGCTGAGATACAGTGGGACCTGTTTTCCCCTAATTTGTTTATATAGAGACTTCAGTTCAAAGAACAAGTAAACAGAATTCTTAAATAGAAGGGCCTTTAAGGAAAGAATTTACAGTGAACTGCTCCTTCCTCGATGTAGTAGGCATCTTCCTTTACTGGAAAAAGGGCTCCATGGTTCTAGTATAACTTGTTTAAGAACAAAGGTTGTAAGCTGTGAGTTTCATCTGTATCCTTAAACAGGAACAATCATTACACTGACGCAGCACCATTTGGCGATTTCCCCAAGAATCCCTGCCTAATAGGAATTCATCTTTTATTTCACTAAGCCGCTTTGAAGATCCCAGTTTATGGTCTAAAACCCAGACTTTTCTGTAGTATCTATCTTCTATCAGCGGATCCCTGAGTAGTGATTATAGCATATTTAGGTTTTTGAATCATTTACTCCTCCTTGAGAGCAGGAACGACTTCCTACAAATCTAGGATAGACTCTAGGATATATAATAGAAGAGTTCCAAGTGCCCCTGGAAGATTCCGGTGAGCAGGAAGTAGGTCCTGAGCTCTCAGCTCAGTGGGAAATGTGGAACTCACAGAGTGATACGGTGTAGCTGAAGCTCTGTTGGCAACATCTGGAGCACAGCTGTGTCTTATTCTTTTCACCATCTGTTAATAAAAACTGGATGAAGCAGAATATGGAGGTCTTGGATACACGTACAAATAAATATTGTGCAAACAGATAAGGGAATTAGAAGATAGAAGGCAGAAAAGGCCTTCATAAAACAGGTATTGACGGTGATTGATTTTAAGTTGCTGCTGGGGCTTCTGGTTGGTGGTGTGAATAGTTCGAATGCCCCTGGGTTAGGGAAGACTATGGAAGAATAACTGCCTGTTTTCAACTTTAATCATTCAGTGATTAATTGGGATGGACAATAGCTTGCATAGTTGCAGCTTGGTTCTTGCTTTCCCAACAACGAGGAAGAGATGGGTGAGCAGAAGCAACCATGTTGGCCCTCGATCTTAATGGACATAGGAGGGGGGCCTGGTGTTCTGTGGCCTTTTCACAAGCTGCCAGTCCCTGGCGGATGTTGGAAGTTGCCCTTCAAAACTGCTGTTTTATTTTCATCACGCGGAGAGGGCTTGCTTTTCTGCCTGAGAATGTGGTGGTGGACTCTGGCTCTGCGCCCTTCCTTTGGAGTAAAGGCACTCTGAATTAGAAAAACAGAAGTGTCCTAGTTCCCTCTTCCCTTGTTGCTGGGGCACCTCCTGCTTCGGCTGCCCTCCCTCAGGCTCTTGGCATGGCTCAGAGGAGCAGGTGCCAAGGCCCAGTGGCCAGCTCTGCTGGGAACATACCATGTCAGGGATTTAGTGACATCTTGCTGCACATGGTGAATCTTTTTTTGGGGGGAGGGTGTCTAAAAAATAACGTGTAGGCACCAAAATTAGTGATACATAACATGATGAATTTGGGGAGAAATTTACATAGAATTTCAGCTTTCACCATGGATTGGTTCTTTGATTCAATAGGACATAGCAGCTTTTCTAGGCTGGGTTAAGGCTGAGGGAGAGGGGTAGCTTAGTATGGTAGCATGAGGTAGGTTTTCTGTACTCCTGGTGAGAAGCGTGTGATGAGCAGTCTCGTGTAGTTAAAGGGGGGAAGGAAAACTGTGCTTAAGGGGGTTCTTTATTTTACTTTACTGATTGGGTTTTCTGGTTTCCTCAGCAAGTAGTGGGATCTCGTCACTTGGATTGGGTTATCTAAGGGAGCTGGAATTCTGCTTTAGTCATTTAGAAAACATGTCTTTGAGGATTAATTTTAGTAAAAATAAAAGCATACCAAAAATTTATTGCAGCTCTCTCTCAGTTGAAGAATTATTCTTGCTGCCACCTGTTGACAGAATTGGAGTGTGCAGCTGGTCCTCTCGTTCAGTGATCCCTGCCCACCAGGAATACCACATCCACATGGAATCTGACTGTTTCCGGGGCACTTCAGGAATAAACACAGCTCCAGCCCTCAGAAGGCTCGTAATTTTTAATAGGGGCCACAAGCAAGCACATTCAAAGATGAACACGGACCCACAGCTAGAGGGGCAAATTCTCTTGGGCCCACCAATTGTAACCGTAGCTTGCCCAGTCTAACTCACTTAGAAGGAATGTACCCAAATACGTTATATATGCCGTCTAAGTGTATCATGGTGAGAATGGCTAGTCTTACTTACATGCAGATTTTCGGGGCGCCTGGGTGGCTCAGTTGGTTAAGCATCTGACTCTTGATTTCTGCTCAGGTCGTGACCTCAGGGTTGTGAAATTGAGCCCCGCATTCAATCTCTCTCTCCTCTATCTGCTCCCTACCCCCTGCCCACGTGCTTTTTCTCTTAAAAAAAAAAAAAAAAAAGATGCAGATTTTTCCATTACAAGATTTCCATGGATCATGCTTTAAGTTCCATACATCTGCTGGTTGTTTCCTTTCAGATCCCAGTATCCTCGCAATTTGAGGTATCACGGAGTTGAATCTCATATCATGAGTAGATCTTTAGAAGAGAGGGCGAATCAGTGGGTATCAGATGTTAACTAAATGTATTACAGAGCAAAATACCCACATTTTCCCTCACCAAAGTCAAAATGAACATCTCATGCCCTGGTACATTTTTGGTTGATAATCAGTTTCCACTAGTCTTCATATTGTGCTCCTCTGACAATGTGTTCATTTAAAAACTATGTGTGGCTGGATAATGACACTCTGCTGAAAATGGTTTAATGTGCTGGTCAGACTGCACCTTATCTGACAGTCTATTCTTGGCAGCTGATGGATGTGAGAATTACATCTGAATTACTTTGATTTGCTCGGCCTAACTTGAGACACTGATGTAAATCACTTTGAAGGATGCTGCCGTTTAGGACGCCATTTCATACTGTGTGCCCCGAAGCCCTAAGTTAGGATCTGTAGGCGGAAGCGTACTTGTATTTTGAGAGTCTTGTGGACAGATCACCACTGCTCCTCTCTTCCTGGAGCCGTTGCCTTATGCCTGACCAGGGTGACAGAGCCCCTCTCCAAGACCTGTGAACCCCCAGGCCTGTGACTCTGCACCCCAAACTTCAGTGAGGGCCCCAGCCCATGGCCAGGGACTTCGTGTGGCCTTTGTGACACCTTCAGAGACGAAGACAGCACACCTGCCCTGGAAATTACACTATTTGAAGCTTGTCACTTCCAACCGTACCTTTCAGTCTGTGATGCTTGGTTATTAAGGGAAAGGTAAGTCATCCCTCAGTGTCCTTTTTTTCTTCTTTATCCTCTTTTCTTTCTCTCTCACTGAATTTCCCTCTTCCTTCCCCCTAGTTCTTCACTTTTCCACGGCACCCTCCGGGATCCTTTTTGCTTATAATCCTCCCCACCTTCCTCTGTATACTTTCTCTGACTCCTTGCAGAATACTCTCTGTACCTTATGCCTTGAAGAAAACCTGGGTCTCCCCTTGGGATGCGACCTTCTTGTCTCTCCTTTTATGGAGGAGACTTGTTCTCCCATGGGAACGGAGTGTGTTGGGTGATGGTGGTGGTACCAGTCTGTCTCCCCACTGCTACTTCCATCCTTGTATAAAAGCTCAAACTTGTCTTTATCCTTTGTGTCTTTCTTGTTATCAAACTTGCTCTCTGTCCTTTCACCTCCAGTCCCACATCACATTTTCCCCCAGTGTTGGCTTTTGGCCCCCTTTGCCACTCCTCCCCCCAGCTGTTTATACCGCGTGCCAGCCACTGTGCTGGGATTTACATACACTAATTGCTTATTCCTACAACTTTCTGAGTTGGACATTACCATGCTCATTTTATAGGTGCAGAGAGGTGGGTCACCAGGGTGAGTAGGTGGCGTAACTGCAGGGCAGACCCAGGTTGTTTGTCTCTGGAGCTTATATTCCTCTCTGCTAAGCTGTTTTTTCCCTAGTGGGCTTCAAGTCATGTGCAGCTTAGATGCCCAGCAGTGGGCAGTCGCTTACATGATGGTGCATCCAAACCCTGGAGTAGTCTGCAGTCCTCAGGGAGAGTGCGAGAGCGGTATGTACTGTATGGGAAGAAACCTCCCAGATACAGTAAAAGAAAAAAGCCAGGAGCCACACATTTGTTTCGTGTATGTGTGGTGAGAATCCGGTGTGGCCGCGCCCTCGGCACCGGGCCAAGCCGTGCCCCTGACGCCGCGCAGGGTTTTGATTTCTCGAGCCGTCTCGTACACGACCTGCTGCAGTCATCACGAGCAGGCATTTCTCCTAGACTGCGGTGTTCTGCGTGGAAGGAAGACAGCATCGAGGGGCACGTGGAGTGCGATTCTGGGAGTCGGCACATGGCTCCAGTCCAGGTTCCTTGGTTCTTCCAGGTGTGGTTTTGGGCAAGTCACTTCACTTCTCTGAACCTCAGTTTTTATAACTTTAAAATGGGAATGATACCCACCTGGTGGGATTCTTGGGACGTTTCAGGTGATATTTATTTACTCGTTCAACAGGTATTTATTCAGCATCTCTAAGTGGCAGGCACTGTTCAAGGCACTAAGGATATAGCAGGAAACGACTATAAAGGGTCTGCCCTCATTTAGCTAACGTTCTGGTGGGAATAGAAACACAAAGAAAATCATGTACAGGAAATGACGTTGACATCTACGAAGAGGAAAAGAACAGAAGGCAGGGTAAGGAGGGGTGCCCGGGTGGGCTGGAGGGAAGGCGCGTTTGAACAGGACGGTTAGAGAAGCGCTCACCGACGGGGCGCACTGTGAGCCAGACTTGGAGGAGCCGCGGGCACAGACATCCCGGAGGCAAGAGTGGGTCAGGCCGAGGGACCGTGAACTAAGTGTTCAAGGTGGGAACGGACCCGCCGGTACGAGAACAGCGAGGACGTCAGCGTGGCCGGCGCACAGCGATGGACAGGGACGTGCGGCGAGCGAGGTGACAGGAGCAAGAGTGGGTCTTTCAGGTCCCTGCGGAGTTTGGCTTTCCTTCGGAGTAAATGGACCTGGCCCACCGGGCTGTGGTGTTGAGGGTGCTGCCAGGACGCGCCGCTCTTTTGGTTGAAGCGAGGTGGATGGAGTGACGTTGAGGATTCTTGTGTAATGCTCTTTTGTACCCGTGGAAGGCCGCAGGGTGGAGTGAGCCCTTGGAGACCGGACGCCCGAGTCCTGTGCCCGCTCCCCGTCTGTTACGCCGCGCGTGCTTCTCCCTGCGCCGCACACCTCGCGGGGTGGGTGGAAGAGTAAGAGATCCAGAAGTGTCTGTAATGCGTTGTAAACAGTAGACGAACGGTAGCTGTGTTTGGGGAGTGACCGTTGGGACGTGGACTGAGAAGCCGTCGCGTCCAGCTTCTCCCCAGGCACAGTTGCCTCGTCTGGGACCGTTTCCCAGAAGGAGGTGCCCGCCTGATGGGAAAGACTGCACGGCTGTCCCCTCTCTTGCCTTAGGTTCTGTGGTACAGGTAGCAGCCTGTGTGCGGGTAGGTGCTCAGACCTTACCTCTGGCTGCTGCCTCCAGCTGCACCTGCACCGTCAGCGGCCTAAGGCTGAGCCTCCGTGCTGAATTGACCAGTCCGTGTAACTCCGAGTAAAGCTCATCGTGGTAAGCGTTGAACTGGATCAGGAAAGTCGACTTCCGGAGCTTTGCTGTTGAACACGAGGCAGGCGATGACGGGGGCAAACGGGGGCAAAGAGGAGAGTGGGAGGCTTGTGGCAGAAGCTTGCCTGGGTCGAGCTTCCTTTTGAGTGGTGGGGACCAGAATGTGCAGTCTGTGTGGCTAATCCCTGGAAGGGCTGAGCTGCTGCCGTTGTGGCAGAGAGCAGAGCACCAGGGACTCCCCAAACAAGCAAATCTCAGAAAGGAATTAAACGGAGGCAAGTTGGGGGGTGGGGACCTTTCCTTCATGCTGCCTTGTGACTGCGTGGGGAACCAGCTGGGCTCCGAGGAGAGCTCTACGAAGAGCAGCAGCTGCCATTTACAGAGTGCTCACTGCGTGCCTAACGCTTCACATCTTAAACATTTTACAAAGATTGCCTCTTAATCCTCAAAATGGTCCCATGCAGTAGGCATTACCTTTCATTATGGGCTGAGTTGTGTCCCCCTTAAATTCCTCTCTTCCAGTCCTAGCCCCTAGTACACCTCACAGTTTGGCTCTTTTTTGGAGATAAGGTCACTGAAGAGGTAATTAAGTTAAATGAGGTCTTGAGGGTGGGCCCTAATGTAATGTGGGTACTGTAGTGTCTTTACAAGAAGAGAATTTGCATACAGACACCACAGGGGAAGAGCCTGTGGAAGACACAGGGAAGAGGCAGCCATCTGCAAGCCAAGGAGAGAGGCCTCAGAAGAGACCAGCCGTCCTGACACCTCGATCTCAGACTTCCAGCCTCCGGGACTATGAGAAACTCAATTTCTGTTGTTTAAGCCCCCTGTTCTGTGGTACCTTGTTGTGGCAGCCCTAGCAGATCAGTTCACTCTCGTTTTATGTCTGGGAAAGCTAAGGGCCAGAGAGATTACAAAGCTAGTGGAAGTTCTTGCATTTAAGGCTGGGTAGAGCAGGGATTGAAATCCGGTTGTGTCTGGTTCCAGAGCCTGTGCCCATAACTAACATGTTCCCCTGAGCCCTGAGGTTCCCGGCTTGCCGCTGCTTCTCCTCACTTTTGAAAACACCCGATTTTTTGACTGGGCCACTCTTCTCCCTGTCCTCCTGCACCTTCTCACCTGCCACAGCACCTTCTGTAGGTAAGACCCTGGCCAGGATGGCAGAAACAGGTGGCTTGAGACAGGGGCTTAGTGAATCTGGAAAGATGAGCCTCTGTTTGGGAATTCCCTTCCCAGTTCTCTTGCCGTGAAACTGAGGTAAAGAAGACTCTCTTCAAAGTGGTTTGTACCTGCTTGGAAGTGGGTTAAACCTTCCCCCAGTGGAATAGATACATAGTTCATACTGCACTTGCAGGATTGCTGTCGCTGAGAAGTTTGGTGGTTCTTAACCAGCCAGAGTCACCTGGATAGCTTTAAAAACCTAAGCCCTTCTCCTGCTCCTAGATGTTCCCTTCTAGGAAGAATGGTATGGAATCTGGGCAGCAGTGAGCTCTTTTCTCCCTCCCCGCCCCTTTCAAGTCTTCCCTGACAATGTTGATACGTCTCATCAGGTGGAGAACCTTGAAGTTGTGGAATGACTTATTTCTCTTGTTGGTACTTCTTCTAAACCATTAAAATGGTTGCATTCCAACAACATTAATATCTTAAAACATAACTCTTCCATTTTAGTTTTCATTGTAGGCTTCTGTATTTTCCTTGGTTCTTTTAACTTTAACCTGTTTTGAGGATGGGAGGATATGACGAGAGCCACTGTCTTAACAGACGACCTCTAAGCCACCAGAATTAATGATTCTCTGGTCATTAGCCGGTCTGAATGTGAGAGCCCCAAAGGTAGACACTACCCAACACTTGTGAAATCTGTTCCGGAGTTCAGCTGTTTTTGTACACAGTTGCATTTCCACCCATTCCTCCAGAGGGCTCCAGAGTTCAGAAACATTCGTGGGGTTGTCGAGTAGACTGGCTTTTACCCGTTGGACTAGAAAACGAGCCAGTAAGATTTGAGCATTTATTTGTTGGAGGAACTGTTACATTCTCGTTCAGAGCTTCCTGTTCTTTCCTAGTGCTTTATTCACCTTTCAGCCTCTATCCAAAGGATCAAGAATGTGTTTTCTTGTCAGGGCAGTGGCTAGTGATGCTAGAACCCAAGGCCATGGCCTGAGGCTGGGAACTTGGGCCTTTGGAAGAGCGAACCCTTAAATTCTTTGCGCACACTTACTAGTAAAAGTGTTGACTACATCTTCAAAATATGGATATGTGTGAATTATGTGCACATACGATTTTGTTACTATATACCTTATAAAATGTACCCTCCAAAATAGAAGCTAAAAAGAATGAACAAAACAATGCAACAGAGGTTCTGTTTTCTTTCTGTACTCCAGTGAGGGTTTCTTTGGAAGCCACTGCTTTAGAAAATGGTTTCTCTTTAGAATAGCTTTTCTTTAGAAAGGGATTTAGGGGAAGAGCATAGAGATTGATCTTGGGGTTGTTTTGGCTGCAGGCATCTAACTCCAGTTGTCAATTTGAAGCCTTCGAGAAGAGTAGGTTATAGAGGCAAAAGGCAGGAGCTGGCAGTCTGAGAGAGTGCCTTTCTGTGGAAGGCTCACTGCCCTCACTTTGTTGGAATGTCAGCGTAGAATGTGCCAGGCACGGTATCGGAGGATAACAGAGGGAGTAAGGTGTGTTTTACTGTTTCAGGGAGCTCGTCTTCTAAAGCGGACTGTGGTGCACAGTGTAAGGGAAGTTAGGCTGAAGTTGATAATAGACTTAGCATAGGTCCCGGACTTGCCACCAACCTTCTCCACAGCGTCCCCAGTCTGACCTACAGTGAGCTGTTGGTGGGGAGGCGGGGGGAGGTGGAGAAAAGGACCTGGTTGAGGGTGTGTCTAGTATTCAATAAGGAATTTGGTGGAAAAAATAAAGGAGGCATGGTTTTATCTGGACTCTTTGAAAACTCCTTGCCCATCGCCCAGCCTGTGCTGCGGTAGATTGAATTGAGTCTTCACCTGGGGCCAAATCTTGCTCCTTGGTGACCCAGGTAGTCACTTTATTATCTACCTGGTAGTTACCGTGTATTTGAAGCTCCAGGATACACCCAGCAGCTGTGAAGCCCCAATTCTAAAATTAAGTTTGTTTTTGAACTTAATCAAAAAAGAAGTTGCTTAATAAATTAATATGCAGGCAGTCAAGCCATTCCATAGTAGAAAGAAAAGGTGACATACTGAGTTTACAGGGCTTGACAGAGTCCTATAATTTCACAGAATTAGATTTGGAGTTTAAAGTAAGGCAACTGGTCAAATAAGTATGGCCACTGAATGGAAGACGGAAGACGATTACCCTAGTATTACACGTAAATGTTTGCTCACCGTGTGCCAGGCATTGCTGTCTTCCAAAGCTAAGGTCAGGTGTCCATAGTGTACTTGATCTTAGGCAGATAAAGTTTGACCTTTCACTTCCCTAAATGTCAAATAGTCGGAACTTGATCTAACAAATTATGTTGAGATTTGAAAAACATCTAGTTAGTCAGAGTTCTTTGTTGAAGGGCAGTATTTTTTTTTCTTCATTCTGAAAGTACTATATGCTCAGTTTAAAAAAAAAAATGAGGAATTAGAAGAGTATAAAGGAATCACGCATCTTCCCACCACAAAGAAAACCACCATGAATATACTTCCTGCGTAATTTCCCAGCATGTGGGGGCCTTTTTTGTGAAGAGGGTGCTTAGCCAGAGAGTCACTATGGGAGGAAGGGGACAGTACAAATGGGTGACTGGGTACAAGAGGCAGCACCTGGGCTGCGAGATTAGAAGTACCTCTTTTTCTGTTGAAGCCAGTCCCAGTGTGATGACCCCTAGCTGAAGACAGAGCATAAGCTGACCTGTAGCCTCCTAACCTGCAGCCTCTCCCATCCCCCCACTCCTGGGTGCGACACGGGTGACATTCTTCCAGGGGTCTCCCAACTGTCTTAGTGTTAATACCTTGCTAGAGGGGAAACAACCTGAACTTGACAACGGCAAGGCCTGTGGTATCTTGTAGGTGGGTCCTCTTCAGCATATGAGAGTTCTTTTGAAACCTCCCATTTCCTTACTCCCCCAACTCCCAGTGTATAATCACCACTCGCCCAGTGCAGCAGTTCTGCCTGCCCACGGGTCTGGTTCCCGTGCTTTAATAAACCACCATTTTGCACGAAAGACGTCTCAAGAATTCTTTCTTGGTCGTCGGCTCTGGACCTCACTCCACTGAATGTCACCTATATTCCAAAACCACATCAAATGCATGATGGGTCACGAGAGGACAGCATATAAGAATGTGAAAGCAGTTTTGTAGAGAGCAAAATGGAGTCTCTCACGTCAAGCAGAGGCCTGTGTCAAGTTAATGACGCAAGCAGGTAAGGTCCTGCAGCTAGGAGATGTCATGGAACCAATGTCAGCTGACGCCCCAGAACTGATAATAAGTAGAAGCAGAGGAGGTCTGCAGAGACCCCAAACCAACTAAATCCCTTTAAAGAGGGAAGGATTTGGGCAGCAAACTGTCAGACTCTGCAGACCTGAGCCCTCTGTCTGACCACTTACACTTAACAAAGGCAACTGCTGCGGAAGGCTCTGCCTGATGGATCTCCGAACAGAACTGAGATCCTTCCCTGCTTGAACATAAGCAGCAGTCAGTGCTGAGAGCTGACCCAGACCAGACTGAGGCCTTGTCTCAACTGCGCGCCCCCAGGCTGACTGTGTGTGTGGTCCCGTTAACTTTCTACACCCTTCTGTTAGCTTGTTTGTTGTATGGCTCGTCTTCTGTCCTGCTTTGTGCTGTGGAAGAAGCCAGGCTTCAGCACAGGGTGAATTGTCGTTGAGTTTGGGATCCTGAACCTGCTTCATTGTGATGTCATTTTGCTCTGTGACTGAATAAAGCTGGCATCATGGAAAGACACAGCTCGTGTGTGCGCCCTCATAGCGTGCTCGTGACCAGTTTCTTCTGGTGTTACCTGTAATGTTGGAGTGACCCTTTTGCCCATTGGGAACATGTGAGTACCTTGGGTTAAGCACATGGTAGCCACTGAACCGAGGTCTACCCTGCAAGATAAGCTTTTCTTCCTCTGCTTAAACTTGCGTTTTCTTTTCCTGTCATAACAGTAGCATTGAAACATGCCCCAGGTTTGATTCTCTCCATTCTTGGGTCTTCTTGGAAATAGATGTAACTTAATCTATATCCTTTCTGTAATAAACAGCATCACAAGTTAGATACTGTGGGGGCCATTGGATAATTTCCCTTCTTGGAGAAATTAGAAAATAAACTCCAAGGGAAACCTAGAACAAACTATGCTGAAAGCTGAGTCCCCTCCCCAATCCACTGCAGAGCAGTCCTTTTATCAAATACAATAAGAGCAAATTACTAGAAAAATTAAAAGAAAAACACAAATTCAAGCATAAATTTTAGATTCACTAGGCTTAAAATTACTGTGAAATTGCTATAAAATTCCTAAATGCATTTCCTCATTTCTGTAGTTACTGTGCTAGATTGCAGACCACATGTTGAGTTTTGTAAGATGTAGGGAATGGATAAAAATATAATCTGGGGGGTAGCCTAAGAATAATATACTCATCAGCTGTTAGCGCTATAAAAGAACACAAATGTGATTTTATCCCTTTGCTTCTTTAACAGAAGAGGAAATGAGGGTGGTATAGCTTGCCTAAGGTTGCCTGAGTAGTTAAGAGCAAAGCGAGGACTAGTCTAGTGATTTTTAGTTGAGCGCATGCTCTGCTTGGGTTATATGACTCCTTAATCTTTGAGTATCCTAGATGTTAAAGCTGGGTTATAAAGTAGCCTATTTTCTTCTAATTATAAATTTTTGGAGGTAGGCATAAATTCCTGATAAAAGCTGCTTTCTGGGTAGTAGATGTATAGATTTGATTATTCTGTCGATTGAAAATATTTCATTGACTTGTGGGAACTGGAAAGTGCTTGCATTTGATATGTTTTGTTTTTGGCATTTAGGTTTTCCTAGGACATTAGTTCAAGCTGAAGCCCTGGACAAAATCTGTGAGCTGGATCTAGTGATCACTTTGAATATCCCATTTGAAACACTCAAAGATCGTCTCAGCCGACGTTGGATTCACCCTCCTAGTGGAAGAGTATATAACCTGGACTTCAACCCACCTCATGTACATGTAAGAATATACCGAAGCATTTTTACAGGCTGATTCCAAGAAAGAGGCTAAACATTCAGTTGTAAAGTGTTGGAAGGATATGAATAGACTATTTAAAAAAGAGCAAATCTACATGGCCAAAGGTATTTGGAATTCACTGGTGGTCAAGGAATGCAAATTAAAGTTTATCTGTTGCTGGTGGGGATCTGGAAAAAATGGTACTCTCATCTTTATTAGGCATATAAAGTATTAATAGTGTTTTTAAAAAGCAACATAGCAATGTACATTAACATTTTTAAATATGTGTATTTTATTCAACCCACCACTGGGAGTATAAGTTACGGAAATGAAAGCACTAGCAGGTAAGGTCATGTACCCGATGATGCTTATTTCAGTGTTGATTTTAGAGAAAAACAAAACAAAATCCGAAAACAAACGAGTGTTCATTTACAGGGGATGACTAAATGAGCTAGAGCAATATTATGTACTCAGTAGAAAGAATGACTTCGTGCTATCCCCTTTGGCCTGAAGCAGTATTTCCTCTAGGTATTGTTGAATATCAAAAGCAAATAGCACAATGATTCCATTTTTGTAAAACAGTGACCCTCCTCCTTTACATATTATCTGTTTGTGTGTATATGTGCTCTCCAGCTTCCTAAGAGCAGGGATAACTAACTGGTTAGGGCTGGGACTGAATAAAGACCTGGGGTCACAGTGGGTGGGGTCATGGGAGTGAAGGCAGTGCCGGTGTAAAGGGACTGGGAGGACTAGAGGAATAAACAGGTCCAAAAATAACATGTGTCTACATGAAGTAAACATATGTAAAGGTATATGTTTAAAGAACATTTTTGAATTAACAAATTCATTTAAAGAATTATTGTTCTTTCTGGTAAAGACAGGAATTAGTTCAATGTGATTCTTTTTTTTTTTTTTTTTAAGATTTATTTATTCATTTGACAGAAGATAGAGACAGCCAGCGAGAGAGGGAACACAAGCAGGGGGAGTGGGAGAGGAAGAAGCAGGCTTCCAGCGGAGGAGCCTGATGGTGGGGCTCGATCCCAGAACGCGGGGATCACGCCCTGAGCCGAAGGCAGACGCTTAACGACTGAGCCACCCAGGCGCCCCTAGTTCAATGTGATTCTTATCTCCAGTTATTGGGTGTTAGATAGAATTACTTGTAATCATCCGAATGTGGAAGGGGTGACAGTTGCATCTTACTGATTAATGTGCATGGAGTAGGTAGATCTGACTGTAGACAGAGTCAATGATGACTACAGAAAACCAATTTCAAGAGGGTAAGGATGCCTTTCCAGCTCCTGAGTGCCATAGATTCGGTAAAGTTCCAGTGAGTCTTTTTCACTTGGGCAAAGCCGTAGTCACCTGTTGAAGTCTCCTTTTTCAAATGTAATAAATACTTCTGGAATTCCTTTATTAGGTCCCTTCCTCCTTTCCCTCTCAAGAAGCTGGTATAGGGGAAAAAAACGGATGGAGAGGAAAAGAGGTTTCTGAATATGCACTAAAGTTCAACACAGACACTTCACATTTCAGCTGTGCCCAGACCTGCTGAAGCAAAGATTCTCATAAAGTTTGAGAACCTTTAACACTCAACTGCCTTCCAAAGACTGGGTATCCTAAAAGAACACCCACAGTTACAGTGCTGCCTCCAGAGACAGCAGCGAGAGTGCCACTGTGGCCAGGCTCTCCCCGAAGGAGGGATGCTGTCACCCTGGCATCATTCTGCTCTTTGTAGAAGCAGTTGTTGTATTTCCTGGTGCTCTGAGGTCCTGGAAATGACTTCTGAGTGGTGCAGCTCTAAGTAAAAGAAAGACGCGAGTAAAGGTGATGTACAGCCCTCTCCCACCCCCATCTCACCTGTTGTGTCAGGGTAACAACCATGGAATACACATGTGATGATTATGGGGCTTACCAATAAATCATAAGTGCAGATTATGTACCCAAGGCCCTGAGCTGTAATGGAATTTTAGTGTGTTTCAGATTTATAGCTGGTTTCCGATTATCCAGTTGAATTGCCTGAGCCTTTTGGTTCTGCTGTAGCCTGCCTTTTGACAGATTTACTCCTTGCGACTATCTCCCCTGGTGGGTAATAGCTGTGGACATGGGACGCAAGATCCTCCTGTGTCCATGTTGCTATTTGTAAGTAGGTATGTTTCCCAAGCAGGTTAAAAAAATCAGGTTTTCTAAATTGCGGGTTTTTTTAGTTCTCAGAATGTTTGTTCTGATTGTCATAGGTATATAATCCACGCCTATTTTAATCTACCTTTAAGTAAGTCATACGATCTAATAAAATAACCTGAGTAAGATTAATCTCAGGAAAGAATGTGCAGGCTAGCAGAGGCAGGACTGAGGTACCTTCTCCTAGATCAGTGTCCTCCTAAGTAAACCAGTTGGTTCTTTGAGACATTTTCTTTTCTTTCTTTCTCTTTTCTTTTTTTTAAAAAGATTTTGTTTATTTTAGAGAAAGAGAGAAAACATGCAAGCGGGGGGAGGGGCAGAGGGAGAGAGAGGATCTCAAGCAGACTCCCTGTCCAGCACAGACAGTGACCTGGGGCTTGATCTCAGGACCCTAAGACCATGACCTGAGCCGAAATCAGGAGTCTGATGCTTGACCGACTGAGCCACTCAGGCGCCCCTAGACATTTTATTTTCCATATTAACTATTCAAACTTCAGAAAGCAAGGCAGTTTTAAAAATGTTTAGCGGGCCAGAGTGACATTGTCTAGAGGTAGGTTGTTTTTGGGGGAGGCAGCATGGAGTTCTAAACTGTAAATTGAAAGTATCATTTCTCAATAGCACTGAAACATGTATGGAAAGGTCTGAGAAGTTAATAAAGATTCCATGTCGGCTCTCACGAAATAAGGTTAACATGACTGTTAAAGAGTGTTATTTCTTTTTCATTTACTTTCACTGTTACCATTGTCACTCAGGCCTAATTCATCATGCGATGGGAGTCCAAGGTGAATACACGGATTTTGCACAGGAAAGTTTTTAATCTTTGGAATGGCCCAGGTGTTGGCCCTATTCACTGGTTTCTCTGGTATTTGTAGGGGTTTGATGACATCACGGGTGAACCATTAGTCCAGCAGGAGGATGATAAACCCGAAGCCGTGGCTGCCAGGCTAAGACAGTACAAGGATGTGGCAAAGCCCGTCATTGAATTATACAAGTGAGTGTGCGTCAACATTTTCATGGCAGACGGTCAGTTAGCACTGTGTGGTGCCCAGCGGGAAGGACACTGGGCTGAGGTGGGGTTTCTTTAAGCTAGACAAACCCTCAAGGCCCAGGACCTCCCTGGGAGTCAGGTGAAATGCTGGGGCTGTTACGTGGGAGATACGGTTCAGTTCTTTTACGTTGAAATTCTTGTAATACAAGGACCGAAACCCGATCATCTCTTTCTGGTTGTAAAATTATGTCTAGGATCATTTTCATCTTTCTTTTCAAGGAGCTGAAATAATGGTTTATATTTTGACACTCCAGAAATGTCTCATTTGGATAGAAGATTAGAAGGGACCTCTTGCTTAGATAGGTGTAGAGGGAATTTAACCAAAAAAAGCGAAAACTGTAAGCTGCAGATGGCAAACTCACATGGCTGCGGGGTCCAGGCAGGTACTGGGCATGAGTGTCACACCTGGAGGGGATGTGTTCATCTGGGCAGTGGAGGGACAGCTCCTGTGCTTCTCCAGCCAGTTATCCCCCCAGGGACAGTCGGGCCCAAAGTGGCCAGTAACCCCTGTTTTTCAAGAGAAGCAGATATCTGGCTGGCTGTGTGGGGGGGGAAGAATCACAGTTTTTATGTTGGCAACAAATAACGTTCTTAACAGTATGCACACTGGACAAGACCCATTTGCAAACTGCATTCAGGACAGCTGTCTACAGCCACTGCTGGAATCAGTTTCTGACCTTATAGCTCCCAAATAACTTAGCAAGCCTTGAGATCCGAAGTTCCTGATCATGTCGTCATGATACATTCTGTGTTTCATGATCTGTCATAAGTTATAAGGGTTTTTACAGTACCAAAGTGTGTCAGTGATTTGTTTTTTGAAAGTATATACTGAGGCAGATTTGGGATTGTCCAGATAGTGTTATTCTTTGATATGTTTTATTTTTTTAAAGATTTTTATTTGAGACAGCATAAGCAGAGGGAGCAGCACAGAGAGAGGGAGAAGCAGGCTCCTCGCTGAGCAGGGAGCCCAATGCGGGGCTTGATCCCAGGACCCTGGATCATGACCTGAGCCAAAGGCAGACGCTTAACCAACCGAGCCACCCAGGCGCCCCTCTTTGATACGTTTTAAATAGGAGAAGAAGAGGTGGCATCACGGCAAGCATGCCGGAATTGTAAAAGCTGTGGTCTTACGTAGGTACGCCCAGTGCGGGTGTTGATAGATTGGAGGGGCTGCTTGGGCAGTTAGTGTGTGTGATAGGCCGTAAGCCGTGCTTGCTTTATACCCAGGATCTTCACCTGCCCTCGTAGCATGTTAAAAGGAAGCCTAAAATGCCTTCGCGTGTTGGATTTTGTTTTTCAGGAGCCGAGGAGTGCTTCACCAGTTTTCTGGGACGGAGACTAACAAAATCTGGCCCTATGTTTACACGCTTTTCTCGAACAAGATCACGCCTATTCAGTCCAAAGAAGCATACTGAGCCCGCCCAGTGGAAGAACCAGGAAAATGTTGTTCATTCAGTTGTATGTGTAGTATTTGGGTGCCGTGTCCAAGTTAGAAGCTAGTGGGGATAGCTTGCAGCATCTTTTCTAGTTTAAGTGGTGAACCGAAATGAAAACGAATGAGTAGAAAGCATCCCTGAAGAGGCTCCTCTCTGTCTTTCACGAGAAGGGTCACCTACACACGTCTAAGATGCCTGTGCACGTCTCAAGCCCTTCACGAGAAAGCAAGTACCGGCTGCACTTCCAGCGGCGTCTAACCTAAACTCTAGCTGATTTCTGACCGTCCTGTTTTTGCCGTAGTAGCCTTTTCACACATGATGGTGTTGGCCTCGGGTTCCCTCCGTCCCCCGAAGGCTGTTGAACCACAGCACCAGGAGGCCTTGTCCCAAGTTCTCTGGTATGTGCCCTTCCTGGTGACCATGCAATGAAGCCAGTTGCTCTTTGTGGTTGCTTCCCTGGGCTTGAGTAACTGTCCACAATTTATTTTTTCTGTTTTTCTGCATCCATGCTCCATAGAATCTCTCCTTTGCAGACATCCTGGAATGAACGGATTTGGCTTCTACTATTTTTATTAGACTGTATTTTTTTACATCTGTTTTCTCCCTGCCGTAGGCTATGAAGTAATACAGATAGTTACTGCTTTGATCCCTCTCAGATCCCTTTCTAAGAGCTGAGAGCAAGGGGAGGGTGTCCATTCGCTTCCTGCACTGGGAACTGAGCTCTGCAGAGGGTCTCCTTAATGCTGCTGGGCTGCTGGGCTGACTCTCGTGGGTTGACACTGCCCTTTTCTTTTGTGAAAAAATAAAATCCTCAAAGTCTTTGGGAGTCTTCAAAAAAATGGGAGATACCTACATAAAATGTTAAAGGATCATATCTTGTGTATAGCAGTCATACAGCCATATGAAAGTACTGCACTAAAAGAATAGTTTAGCTTTTTATTCAAGACAAAAAAATGTATTTTGAAATGCTGCTAAATGTTGATGCTGACAGTGTTGTTCTCCTGTGAGTGACCCAAGCATATTATAAATAGTTGGTAAAGGGAATGGAGCCTGTGGGTTGAGGAAAATGTTGCACTTGTTGTGCCCAGGCTGTCTGGCAGCTTTATGATTATGGGAAAACAGATTCTTAAAACTTTTTTTCTATTCCAAAGATGCTTTCTGTGGGGTGGCCACTAAGTCTAGAAATATAGACAATACAATTTTGTCATTCTTTGTAATGTAATATCAATAAACCATTTATTAAAAGATTTTCCTGGTTTCCAGACTTGGTGGCCACCTAATGTCATTTTTGATCTCCTCTGGGAAGGACAATGAAATTTATTCCTGTTGCCTTAAAAATAATACCCCTCTTCATGCATCGTGATTGTCCCTAAAGAAGGTCCTTTGCTATTCCTGGGAGTGACGTCTGTCTAACTCTTCATACTGGAGAAGGGGGGGGGAGCCTTTTTCAGCATGCCACTTGTGTTGCAACGTGTTAATTTATTTTCTGAAGATGTCCCAGCCAATCTCCAGTCAGTTCCCTGGCACGCGTGTTCTGTATGGTAATGATTGCATCTTCCTTACAAATACTGCCCCACTCTTGCCAGTTCCTCTCCCTCTGTTCCTTCATGTGAATGTTCTTGGACTCTCTTAGTGGAAACATAGACTGGTCTCCTCATTCTCTGAATCACCTCACTGTGTTACTTTTTAGGTTTATGCAATGGAAACGCCCAGTTCAGGTCTGTGAAACAGCAGTGCGTGATACAGACTTCTGAGTGCTTCAGAAGAGCTGTGTGTGCATGCCAGGTGGTGGGATCGGGGTGAAAAGACGTGTGGGTAAGGCTCGGTTACCCTTGGGAACCAGGTATAGAGAAAACAAGTCTGAAATGAGGAAAATGGCACAGTTTAGACTAGTACTGCCATGGAGACCATTTCCACAGATTAGGAAGAGTAGAGAGTTAAGGGTGTTAACGTGGATTGTCCAAGTAAGGAAAGTAAGTGTGTGCCCTTCGAGAGGCAGACAGATCTTCACAGCTCTTCCTTTAGTTCCCTTTTGTTTAACAGACTCCCTTTGGAGTTTTCCAGAGAGGTATGGGCAGTGGGTGGTCCCCGATGCCATGCTCTAGTCCTCCATCCTTCCCTCCTCTCTTCCAGCAGAATAGACAGTTCTAGTCAGCGTTGGAGCCTCTCGGTGTCTCAGTGGCATTTGCTGTTTCTGAGGCAGCCCAGCAAGCGAGGGTCCCGTGCTTGGTGAGACCAAAAAAAGATAAACACCTTTTCCGTGGTCTTTGAAAGGTGATCCTGATTTCATGCTTAGTGGCCTAAAAAGTCTATTTCTGATTTTCTTCAACAAGCCTCTCTAGTTTTTCCTCCAGTAATTTTGTAAAAAATCTCTTGCAAATATTTTGACAAAAGTGAAAGGGACATCTTTTCTTGTTTTTCCTTTTACTGCCGCACATACGGTTCCTTCAGAGTTATGTAAGGAAAGTAGTTTGGGTGTCGGTAAGATTCCTACCTGGCCTCATATCCTGTGATTCTAGTCAGCTGTGAATTCATTTTGCTGTCCCTTATCTGAACAGGCTGCGCACTTACTTAGAACTTGGAAACGTTGCCGTGTGCAATATTCTCTTAACACTAAAGGCAGACGTAAAGTAAGTACCATTCATTGACGGCCTTTTGGGTGATAGATGCAGTTTAGGACCTTTGCAAACATCTCATTTCATCTTTCAAGCATCCTTTGAGGTAGGTGTGATGCCATGTTCATAAACAAAGAAGGCGGGGGTCAGAGATGTGAAGCATCTTGCGCAGGGGCTTGCCGAGAACCAGGGCAGCCGGGACTCACACGCAGGCGTCCCTGACTCTGCAGCCCGAGTTGGCTCCTGGATGTTTACTGTAGCCTATCCCAGCCAACCCAGGGTGTTAAACCTGCTTGATTTTGCTAGTATTTCCAAGTGGCCTCACATCAAAAGTAACAAAAGTGACATTCAGCTCTGTATGGGACTGTTCCTTTTTTTCCCCTTTGCTGAAGCAAGGGGAGCTGCTAGAGGAAGGTCTGAGCCCCTGATCTGTTATAACTACTTGTTTATAAAATGAACGGCTGTTGAAGTAGGCTGGGCTTGGGTCCAGGCTAATCTGTGGAGGAGTCAGGTTCATGTTCCTCGCCTACCCTTTTGGTGTCTGTGGTGTTGTAACCCAGAAGGGACCTTTACCCTTGAGCCACCCCCAGCTGTCATGCTCACTGTAGACCTGGGCTGCTGGGAGCGCTGCCGACGCTCCTCATTTTCTTCCCTGATACCAGAACAAATCACTCCCTCACTCTCACCCCCAAATAAGGCCCTCATAATAAACTGATCCTTCCTGAAGTGCTGGCAGGTCAGCAGAAGGTGATCGAGCCCCTGACATAGGGGAACCCTCGATTTTTGTACCATCTTCCCTGTATCACATTCCACGTCGACCTGATGCTGAATGCCAGATCACACCTTTGCCTGCCGGTCTGCTGTGGTGGCTCTGCTCGGCGTGCACGATTCTGACGGTAACCAGGGGAGAGTGGCTTCCTGGCTTCCCCAGGGGCCCTCCCTGCCACCCTCCAGCAGCCACGCTCACATGAGCTCCAGCTTTACCCAGGCTCTACCCTCTCTTTGGTAGGGAAGGAAAAAGAAGAGCCATGGCTGAGGGGGATTCTGGGAAAGAGGTACTGTCGTGGCTTCTCCCACCACTTAAAATGTAGTTGAGACAAGCTAGTTGGAGATAGAAGGGTCCCTGTGCGCGATCATAAATAGGACTTTTATAAAATTCAGTTCACTGTCCACTGATTTCAGTATTTGACTTCAGCTGTTTAAGTGAACAGCTTACCAGCCTCTGCTGGAGGTCTGGTTTAAGTCATACAGACCACAGATGTCCAGATGTGTGAAGACATAGGCATTCTTAGTAATTACTGTCGACTGGTACTTCATGCTAAGCACATTGTATGCATTGTCTAATTAAATCCTCGACACTTAACTGTACATAACAGATATTTCAGTTACCCTGCCTCTTTGTGTGAAAATGGAAGTCATCCTGTTTAAAGTTGCGTTTTCAAGTACCTGTAGGGATGAATCCGGAAATTCAAAAGGGCCTTCTGTGTACCTTTTTCTCCTTTGAGCTCTCCATTCTCATTAATAGGTAAAACAGTGTTATTTGTACCTGGAGTCTTTGCTTTTGGCACCCTGGTGCTGAGGCAAGAAGGGCACTCAGTGGGTCCTGGTGGTAGTTGCACACTGTATATGCAGAGGGCATGCATCTCACCCGCACTCTGCTGGGTTGCAGGATCTCGGGAGACGTTCATATCTACCTGATGAATTTCATTTATTACCTTTTATTTAAAAGACAGTATCTTTTCTTGCCGCAGTGAATTTTGCCAGAGATGCAATTTGGAAGGCCAAGTCGTGTTCTTAGTATGAATTGCTTTCTTTTCAATTCCCCTGCATTTTTAGTAACTTCCTTGTCTTATTTAGTGTCTCAAAAGAAGAACCTAGCAATGGACACTTTTTTTTTTTTTTAAACGGGAGTGTGGTTTGGTCATAAGTTATCATTCCTTTCCACCTATAACTGATCCAGTCTGGTTTCTAGATGAAAAATGTGCAAGACCCAGATGTCGGGAAACCATGAAGCCGTATTTCAACCATGAAGAAAAATCTGCTTCCTGCATCTGTTGAAACATACTCTAATTACAGTTGTTCATACATGCCATACCTTAGCTTTCTTTTAACAAATTGCACAAATCTTGCCAAAATAAATGCCATTATCTGTGTGCTTCAGGGAATCCCCCCAATTTGATCAGTGTGTGTGTGTATGTGTGGGTCTGTTTGGGGGGGTGGGGGAGGTAGGGAGAGAGGGAGATGGAGAGATGGTAAACCCCTCCCAAAGGATGAGAACCCTTGGATGGTGTGGGTATGCATTCCTTCCTGGTAATCATTAGGCTATTCCAGGAAACAGCATCATTCTGGAAATAAAAGGTTTCCTGTTTAAAACTTTGCCAAGGAGCAGTGCACCTTGAGATTCTCCCTGGGGTTGGTGTGTCTCATTCCATTTCATAAAACCTTTCTTTGTTTTGAAGCTTTGGCTGTAAAGTCAGAAATGTACTAAATAAAAACAAACTGTTTTGTGTTTAATTTAGAGAAGAGTAAAGGGGAGAAAAAACCTCAGTGTTGATGTAAGCTTCAAGGTGTTAGGGCTCAGAGGGCTTTTCTAGTTTTATGAGAATTTGTACTACTGATTTTTATATATTCCTGTTTTTGAGATGAACAGATCTCTGGGGAAATTGTTGCATTACAATGGCGTTTCACTGTGACTCCTCTCGAGCTCAAATCTGTTCTCCAAGCCAATGACAATTTGTTGCTTCGGTTTACTGTCCTGTGAAAAGTCAGCTCCAGTTTCCCAGAAGTTGTGTGTTTACGATGAGTCATTGCTTCTCCTCAGTGCGAAAGTTGTCAGCCCTCTTGATTTGGGTGTCTGTGCTTAATTCAAAGTATCTAGACCTGTAGTCTAATCTGTACATACGCTCCTCACTGTTAATTGTGTTATTGACTATTTTGATTATCTTGCTTGAAGATTGATTCCTACTTTTTAATTTGATAGAAATAAAGGTTTTTTTTCTGCTTATAACTAGTGAATTACTTTAACACTTGTATAGCTTTTTACACTTGATCTTCATAGATCTTCTCATTTATGCCATCCGGCAACCACTTCATTATCAACAGTGTTATCTCCAGTTTGCAGATGAGGAGAACAGAGAACACTATGGCCTGGCTGAGGTGACAGTTGGTGGCAGAGCAAGATCATGAATGTAAGCGTTATGATCCCCAGTCTTGTTTTCTTTTCTGCAACACCGTGTTGCCTCATTTTGTATACACTCAGGCACCTTATTTGTCTAGCACTTGATTCTTTACGTACTTTCATAAACATCCTTTAGTTTTGTTCTTGAAATGACTGAATGGTGTCCGTCGATAACTCCCCCTGTTTTTGCAGATCAGGAGACCAGAGTGTGAGAGTCCAAGGTCATAGTGTCCAGAGCCACTGAGCAGAAACAGAAAAGTCAGCAGGCCTGGCTAGTGGAAGCTGGAGTCATGGAGGAAATAGAGCCTCTGCAGAATCCACCCTGCAGTTGGGGGAGGGGGTGTGGAGGACGCCCTGGCTTCTCCCCACCTCACATTCTCCTGTGTCCTGCAGAGGCTTCCCATTAGCTGGGTTCAAAAACCGCCTGACATAGCCTGAGGAACGTGTTCCACAGGCTTCCATCCTCCTGGAAGGTGCGCTGGATATGATGGCAGTGTGGTAGCTTGTATTAATTAAAGCCATTCACCCTTTAGGAGAATTGTACATTTCTGCCCCATTGGCTTTAATGCTTGGCCATACTGTTTGCTTTAGCCGATGGAATGTGAGCAAAGCTGAAGTGTGCCGCTTCTGAGCAGAAGCCTTAGGAGCCGAAGCACAGTCCAGTCTTTCCCTCTTCAGTGAGACTGTCAGCCTCCTAGGGCTCTTTCAACTGGAATCCTACAATGGATGTGGAGCAGAATTAATCCATGATGGATTAGTAGTGTGCATGAAAAATAAACCTTTGTTTTTATCATCCGCTGGGATTTGGGTGGAGTTTGGTACACCATAACAGCATAACTTAGTCCAAGCTGATTGACAGAAAATGGGCCTAAGGCTAGTACATCATGTCATCTAGTTATACCTTTGATTCTCTTATCAAGCACTATTAGGCTCTGGGGATGCAAAGATGAGTAAGACCCAGTTTTTCCCCTTGACTTCCTCAGTCTCCTGGAGGAGATGAAATACATTTAGATAACTACACATTAAGTGTTGGAATTAATCACTGGATTATAATTGAGAGAATACAGAGGTAGTGACTTTCCTGGCTGGCCAACTAGACCAAGAGCTAATATTTGAGCTGAATGATGCAGGAGAGAGGAAACCCAAGCTGAGGGAATGGTATGTGGGCAGAAGGATGAGCCCCTATGCCAAGTGGAGGCCAGAAAGGTATGAGGCAGCACTGGGGAGATAAAGATAAGATTGAGTCGTATTGGGAAGTTGTACTGACCTGGTCTTAACTTTGTTTGCAGTAGTCAGTAGACTATGCCAGAAAGTGACTCATCACATTTACATGATAAAATTACACTACAGGTCTGAACTAAGATGCGGTAGAGCTCAACAAAAAGGGAAGCTAGATTATAACAGGAGTAAAGAGTTAAATGTCTCCAGGGGAGGGGTTGGGCCTACCTAGGGGAATGGAGGGGAGTATAAGGCAGTGGGGAGTGGCAGAGCCGTGAAGACTGCAGTGCACTGCTTTTTCTCAAAGGGGAGTCTGCTGCTGCTCAGCTCTGACCTATTGTCACCACCTTGGGCTTGCTGACCCAACGCTGCCCAATCATTCAGTTTGTTAAGAAAAGCCAGAAACGATGCTTTCATGTGAAATCTTTTAATTGTTTACAATTTAAAAAGTATATTCCACAAACAAAAAAAATATTTACAATTAAAAAATTAAGTCAATTTGGGACTTCTGGTTTAGAGAGAGAGACATAGGAGGTTAGGAATGATGATCTTAGTGGTTGGAGAGCTGACTATGAAGTAAGGAGGTACGATATGTAAAGGCAAAAGAGTGTGAAGGTGAGGATTTTCTACCCCTGATTAACAAATTGTGTAGATTTACAGAATTCTGCTTTGTCAGAGGACACCTATTCCAATGAATCACTTGAGTTTTTATACCCCTAGAGTTCCACTGAATGTGATTTTTCCCTTATTCTTTTCAGCCAGTGAATATGTAAGCATCCAGTAATCAAATGTGTATGTGTGTGTGTATGTATACATATAATACATGTGTGTAATAGAATCATATATGTGTATATATATGCTTATGTAATAGAAGGTGCTAAAATTTGTTGAGGGTTTGCTCTGTGGTGCCAGGCAATAGGCCACGCATTGTATAATGAAGCTGAGGTTCAGAGAAATGAAGTTATTTGCTCAAGACCACTCACCCAGTAAGGGGTAGGATGAAGACTTCCAACTCCACTTTACTTACAATTATTCAGCTGTTCTTCCTCATTCTGACTTGCACTGCCCAAAGACAGTGAGGGACCACAGTGAAGGGATCTGCAACCAAGGCACATTTGGCTTCGGGCAGGAATTCCAGGAGCTGGGTTGGAGAGCCCTGCCACTTGGAGGCACTAGGACTTGAGCTGTGTTGAGTCACCAGCAGCCAGCTTTTCTCCTAGCCAGAATCCTATGGCCACTCCCTTTAACAAGCCTAGAAGGCCTCCCATGGAAAAATAGATCTCATAGTCTATCAGGAGCTGACACTTTGCATTCCGCCATCTCAGAGCCATGCGCCCTAAGAAAAGAAAAAGATTTCCCGACAAGGAAAAATCAGTGATACGAAAATGAATGGTCCATCTCTTAAATCAGGACAGATCAGCCACTCTTGTCACAGGAATAGCCCACAAACACTGACCACTCTTGATCCGCTGTGTCATAAACACCAACCATCCTGGGTGCACTAACCATATCAGACTACTCTGGACATATTGGCCACCAGACATACCAACAACCCTGGACACTGATCATATGCACCCACCACACTATGGAAACCTTTTATCAGTGTGACAGCGTCAGAAAGAAGGAGGTGCAGGCTAAAGTTGCTTGAATGAACCAGCTTCTATGTGTTACCTGTATAAAAACTTCGTTGCATTTCTCCCATTTGAAGCCAAAAAAAACCCCTAGCCCAATTATCTAATGTGCTCATATAAAAGTCTCACCTAAAAAACTATAAACGTTGGCATTTATCAATTGAGGTTAGATAGCTAAACTCTTTGGATATAAATGGCAGATGTCTAAACTTTAATCTTTCTACACATCTTACAAAAACCACAGAGACCAAGGACAGCAAATTAAATCACAATTAACTCACCACACAACACAATTAAATCTGCCACATAGCCAGGAAATAGAAGACTGCAAACTCCTATTTCATTTGAGTGGGAAAATACTTATCTGAAATCAGTAGCCCCGGCTGTGGAACCCATCTGGAAGTGGAGAGGTAGGCAGGAAATATTTGGGAAAAGTATTGAGAGGGCACAGCTTCTGGGAGACAAAAAAGGAACTTGAAAGGAGGAGGCACCTCTTAGAGATCTGGTGCTGAAGAGGGAAGAATAAAGAAGTTGGTGGAAATTCAGGGTTCTACAGAAATAAGAGTTTCAAGAAAGCCGACATACTAAACTCGTTCTTAACACTCCTCCCCCACCCCCAAAAGATGCTCATTAAAGAAATTGCATTTCACTGTAGCAACTGAAGAGGGCACTCCTGAACTAAGAACACTCGTAAGCCACTCAAATCCTTCAACCCCTTCTGTGGAAACGCCTGATGCAGGAAAATCTGAAGTCTAAAAATGAAAAGGCAAACAACATCCACACAAAGTTACTTTTAAAAGGAATAAGTTAAAATCAAAATTCTTCAGTTGATGAAAATACTCAAGACCCAAACTTGAGGCAGAAGAAACTGTATCACAACTCACCAATATGAGTCAAATATGGTTAGACGATAACATGGGAAAAAAACACCACAAATCAGAAATTCACAAATGCAGGGGCACCTGGGTGCCTCAGTCAGTTAAGCGTCTGCCTTCGGCTCAGGTCATGATCCTGGGGTCCTGGGATCGAGTCCCACATAGGGCTCCCTGCTCCACAGGCACCCTGCTTCTCCCTCTCCCTCTGCCTACCACTCCCCCTGTTTGTGGTCACGTACTCTCTCTCTGTGTCAAATAAATAAGTAAAATCTTAAAAAAAAAAAAAAAAAAAAGGAAATTCACAAATGCAGAAGAAAGTGGGCACCAAACAAAAACTTGTGAAATAAGAATTGCCTGAACACAGAAGAGTGAAGGAAAAGACAATGACCTCCCCCCCCCCAAATTAAGACTAGACTACAAGGTACACAAAGAAGAAAAGATTCAACAAAACATAAAAGGAGACATAGGAACATGAACATTTCCAAGAGAATTAAAATAAGAAAAAGTGAAAGCTCAGAAAGAAAAGAATAGCTATAGAAGACAAGAAGATACAACACACCTATAATTAAATTATCTAAGAAAAACAGACCAATGTTTAAAATTATAATCTAATGTAAACTTACCAAAAGATAAGGAAATGAAAGAAAGCCTAAATCTGCATATTAAAAAGGTACATTGTGGAACTGTAAGAACTGATTTGGATTAGTGAACTTTAAGACATTTTCCTATATTTAGGAAAATACCTCTGGGCAAAAAGACCAAGCGATTCAAATACAAAGCAAAACAACAATGGAGTCACATCGCCCAAGGAAAGAAAGTGTGAACTAAGAATATTATATCCAGCCAATCTTACTTTCAATTTATCAATCAAATTATCAAAAAATGTTTGTAGTCGCTGACTCTGGGTGAAGGGGACCAAGGGTAGTATTCTTTTATGTAGGTAGAAACTTTTTTTTCTTTTAAAGACTTCATTTATTTATTTGTCAGAGAGAGAGAGACAGCCAGCAAGAGAGGGAACACAAGCAGGGGGAGTGGGAGAGGAAGAAGCTGGCGCTCAACGGACCAGGGAGCCCGATGTGGGGCTTGATCCCAGGACCCTGGGATCACACCCTGAGCTGAAGGCAGATGCTTAACAACTGAGCCACCCAGGTGCCCCATGTAGAAACTTTTCTAAATACAAAGTTGGGGGAAATTTCTCAAGTTCAAGAAAAGTATTGGCTATTTATTGATCTCTTAATTCCTTTCCCCAGTGTCTGGCAACCACTAATATACATTCTATCCATGGATTTGCCAATTCTGGACATTTCGTATAAATGGAATCATGTAAGTGGCTTTTTGTGATTGGCTTTTCCACTTAGTATCATTTCAAGGCTCATCCATTCTGTAGCATAGATCAATACTTCATTCCTTTTTATAGCTGAGTAATATTCTGTTGTGTGGTTATACAACATTTTGTTTTTTCATTCACCAACTGATGAACACTTGGTGTGTTTTCCACTTTTTGGCCATTATGAATAATGCTGCTATGAACATTTGTGTACAAGTTTTTGTGTGCATATATGTTCTTAATTCTCTTGAGTATATAGCTAAGAGTCAACTTACTGGGTCATATGGTAACCCTATATTTAACTTTTTGAGGAACAGCCAAACCATTTTCCAAAGTGGTTGCACTATTTTACATTCCCACCAGCAATGAATGTGAGTTCCAGTTTTTTCACGTCCTTGTCAACACTTGCTTTTGGGTCCTTTTGATTATAGCCATCCTTGTGGATGTGAAGTGGTATCCCATTGTGATTTTGATATATATTTTCCTAGTGATGTCAAGCATCTTTTCATATTTCATTATTGACCATTTGTGTATCTTTTTTTGAAAAATATCTATTTAAATCCTTTGTCCATTTTTAAACTGGATTATCTTTTTATTGTTGTGTTTTAAGAGTTCTTTATACTGTATACTAGACTCTTTTCAGATCTAAGATTTGCAATATTTTCCCCATTATGTGGTTTGTCACTGCTGTGATAGTGTCCTTTGAAACGCAAAAGTTTTTAATTTCTTTAAAAGATTTTACTTATTTGAGAGAGAGAGAGAATAAGCAGGGGGAGGGGCAGAGGGAGAGGAAAAGCAGACTTCCTGCTGAGCAGGGAGCCCAACACAGAGTTCAATCCCAGGACCCCAAGACCATTACCTGAGCTGAAATCAGGCGCTTAACTGACTGATCCATCCAAGTACCCCCAAATTTTTTGATTTTGATGAAGTCCAATTTACCTACTTTTTTTGTTTGTTGTATTTCTGGTGTCATATTTAAGAAATTACTTAATCCATAGTCACAAAGATTTACATCTATACTGTCTTACAAGTATTTTATAGTTCTTACATTTAGGTCTTTAACCTAATTTGAGTTAATTTTCGTATATGGTGTGAGGCAGGAGGTCCAATAATTCTTTTGCATGATATACAGATGTCCCAGCACCATTAGTTGGAATGACTATTCTTATTCTATTGAATTGTCTTCATAATATGGTTGAAAATCAACTGGCCATACATATATGGTTTTATTTCTGGATTCTTAATTCTATACCATTGATCTGTACATCTATCCTAATACTAGTACTACACAGTCTTGATTATTGTAGCTTTGTCGTAACTTTTGAAATAGAAAATGTGAGTTCTCCAAATTTGTTCTCTTTCAAGAATGTTTTCGCTCTTCTGGGTCCCTTGCATTTCGGTATGTATTTTGTATTATATTTTATTTTATTATTTTATTTTTAAAGATTTATTTGAGAGAGACAGAGCGGGGTGCTGGTGGGGGGGAAAGACAATCTCAAGCAGGCTCCACGCCCAGCATGGAGCCTGACCTAGGGCTCTATCCCAGGACTCTGAGATCATGACCTGAGCCAAAATCAAGAGTCAGAAGCTCAACCGACTGAGCCACCCAGGCACCCCTCCATATGTATTTTAGAATCAGCTTGTCCTTGTCAATTTCTGCAAAAAATACAGGTGGGATTTTGATAGGGTTTGTGGTTTAATGTGTAGATACATTTGGGGAATATTGCCATCTTATCAATATATATTCTTCCAATCCATGAACAGGTGATATGTTTCTATTTATTTAATTCTTCTTCAATTTCTTTTAGTGATATTTTGTGATTTTTAAAAAAGATTATTTATTTATTTTGAGAGAGAAGCCAGAGAGAGAGCATGAGTGGGGGAGGGGTAGAGGGAGAGAGAGAATCTCTAGCAGACTGTGCTGAGTGAGGAGCCTGATGCAGGGCTCAATCTCGTGACCCTGAGATCATGACCTGAGCTGAAATCAAGAGTGGGATGCTCAACCGACCAAGACACCCAGGCACCCTGATATTTTGTGATTTTTACTGTGTAAGTCTTGTACACTTTTAACATTTTTATTCCTCAGTATTTTGTTCTTTTGATGCAATTGTAAATGGAATTATTTCCTTAATATTTTCAGATTGTTCATTGCTAGTGTATAGACATACAGTTGGTTTTTGTATATTGATTTTGTACCCTGACACCTTGCTGAAATTATTTTTTAGCCCTAATAGTTATTCTTTCTCATTCTCAAATTGTCCCAGATTTGGCAAGTAGGATCATCTTCAAGTTGTCCTTGTTTCTTTTTGATATGGCTCCATCAGCGTTTGAACACTTACTTGATTTTTAGCATAAGATCTCAGAGACATCTTGAAATTTCCCTTCTAAGACCTGGTATTAGCCATTTCTCTGCAGAGCTCTAGTTTCTTTTGGCAGGGTATGATGAAACCACAGAGATCTTGGTACCAGGTGTGCTCATTGTTATTTTAGTGACATTAGACAGAATCAAGAAGTATATATATTTTTTTCTGCTTTTTATTTTTTGTTTTTTTATATTGAAGTATAATTAATATACAGACTTTATTAGTGTAGGTGTACAATGATTCAACAGTTCTGTACATTACTCAGTGCTCATAATAATAAGTGTACTCTTAATCCCCTTTATCAACTTCACCCATGCCTCCAGCCACCTCCCCTCTGGCAACCGCCAGTTCGTTCTCTGTATTTAAGAGTGTGGGGTTGTGTTTTTTGTTTTTTGTTTTTTGTCTCTTTTTTCTTTGTTCATTTGTTTGTTTCTTAAGTTCCACATATGAGTGAAATCATACGGTATCAGTCTCTCTCTGTCTGACTTATTTCACTTAGCATTATACCCTCTAGGAAATGGTAAGATCTATTCTTTTTTATGGCTGAGTAATATTCCTGTGTGTGTGTGTGTGTGTGTGTGTGTGTGTGTGTGTGTGTGTATCAATAATCTACCGATGGACATTTCCATATCTTGGCTAATATAAATAATGCTGCAATAAACATAGGGGTTCACATATCTTTTCAAATTAACATTTTTGTTTTCTTCAGGTAAATATCCAGTAGTGGAATTACTGGATCATATGGTAATTTCATTTTTAATTTTTTGAGGAACCTCCGTTTCCACAGTGGCTGCACCAATTTGCATTCCCACCATCAGTGCATGAGGATTCCTTTTTCTCCACATCCTCTCCAACACTTGTTACTTCTTGTGTTTTTTTTTTTTTTAATATTTTATTTATTTATTTGACAGAGAGAGACAGCCAGCGAGAGAGGGAACACAAGCAGGGGGAGTGGGAGAGGAAGAAGCAGGCTCCCAGCGGAGGAGCCTGATGTGGGGCTTGATCCCAGAACGCCAGGATCACGCCCTGAGCCGAAGGCAGACGCTTAACAACTGAGCCACCCAGACGCCCCTTGTGTTTTTGATTTTAGCCTTTCTGACAGGTGTGAGGTGATACCTCACTGTGGTTTTGATTTGCATTTCCCTGATGATGAGTGATGTTGAGCATCTTTTCATGTGTGTGCTGGCCAAATCTGTTTTCTTTGGAAAAATGTCTATCCAGGACCTCTGCCTCTTTTTAATTGGATTATTTGGGGTTTTTTGGTGTTAATTTGTGTAAGTTCTTTATATATTTTGGATATTAACTCCTCATTAGATATATCATTTGCAAATAATCTTCTCCCATTCGGCCTTTTTGTTTTGTTGATGGGTTTCTTCACTGTTCAAAAGATTTTTACTTTGATGTAGTCCCAAGAGTTTGATTTTGCTTTTGTTTCCCTCACCTCAGGAGACCTATCTAGAAAAATGTTTCTTCTTCTTCTTCTTTTTTTTTTTAAATATTTTTTATTTACTTATTTGACAGAGAGAGCACAAGCAGGGGGAGTGGCAGAGGGAGAGGGAGAAGCAAGTTCCCTAAAGGGAGCCTGATGAGGGGCTTGATCCCAAGACTCTGAGATCATGACCTGAGCCAAAGGCAGATGCTTAACTGACTGAGCCACCCAGGTGCCCTAGAAAATGTTTCTATAGAAAAAAAAAAAAAAGAAAAATGTTTCTATGGCCAATGAAAAGAAATTACTGCCTGTGTTTTCTTCTAGGAGTTTTATGGTTTTAGGTCTCACTTTAGATCTTTAATCCATTATGAGTGTATTTATTGTTTATGGTACTAAAAAGTCCATAATCCATTATGAGTGTATTTATTGTTTATGGTACTAAAAAGTCATTCAGTTTCATTCTTTTGCAAAAATTACTAAGATAGCACCAGGTGTGCTCCTTGTTATTGTGATGACATGTTAAGAAACATATATGTTTAAATTATGTTTTAACATTTAACATTTATTACATTTTATATCTATTTATATAACATTTATTATATATAACATTTAACATATATTAAAATGTTTAAATTAATATAAATTACATATATATTAAGTATATATTTAAGTTATAAGTTCATACTGCTAGTTCTAATTCAAACTTGAGCATTACAAAATTTTTCCATACTCTTTTTTATTTTATATCTTTCTTCTTACACTGAAAATCTGGGTGTTTATTAATAATATATTTACTTATTTGCTTTATCCAGGTGCTACTCCTAATGTCTTGTAAATCAACTCATTGTGTTCTTCAGAAGCTAGGACATTTTTCTTTTTAAACAACTGCCAGTTAAATAGTGTGTTTGGTGATCTAGTTGATTTACATTCTAGTGCTAGCTCCTTATTTTCTTGACCATGGGTACCAGTTGGCTGACTGGCAGTTGGCTATTAATTTTTGTATGCCAGTTTTATATTCTATGTTAAGGAATTTTTTTTTACTTGTGTTATAGAGCTATTTATTTATTTATTAATAGTGTAGTATTTTTATTGCCACTTTTTCCCCTTTTTTTAAATATAATTTTTATTTTGTTATATTAGTCACCATACAGTACATCCCCAGTTTTTGGTGCAATGTTCCATGTTTCATTATTTGCATATAACACCCAGCACCATGCAGTATGTGCCCTCCTTAATACCTATCCAGCCTATCCCATGTTAAGGAATTTTTAAATTATTTCTTTGTTATAGCATTGATTCTCATGGGCCTTATGCATATAATATCTGCACATAGTTTTACTCATTTTCCACTTCTTAATTCTAATTGTTTTCTCTTGCCTGACCGAATTGGCTAATATTTTCAACACACTGTTGAATAGTAGTGGAGACAGTGGCACCCTTACCTTGTTCCTGACCTTAGAAGGAATGCCTCTCATGTTTCTCCATTAAATAGAAATTCTTAAATTCCCTGTTTCAGAAGTTCAGTACGTCTCTTCCATTGATTTTTTCCTAAGACGTTTTAATTACATGACTATATTATATTCCATTGATTTCTGTTTTTATCTTTATTATTTGCTTCCTTGTGCTTTCTTTTGGGTCAGCTTGGCTTTTTCTAGCCTTTTCATTTATATTCATTGTATCATTTTTATGTGAATTAAAGGCTCTGAATTTTCATGCGATTATTGTATATCACAAATTCTCAAATGTAACATTTTTCTTTATAACAGCCTTAGAAATTCTTCAGTTTCATTTTGTGTAGTTCTTTTACACAAAGGCTGTTTCATAGTTCTTCTTTTAGTTATTTATTTATTTATTTATTTATTTATTTTTAAGATTTTATTTATTTATGTGACAGAGAGACAGCCAGCGAGAGAGGGAACACAGCAGGCGAGAGAGGAAGAAGCAGGCTCCCAGCGGAGGAGCCCAATGTGGGACTCGATCCTGGAACGCCGGAATCACGCCCTGGGCCGAAGGCAGACGCTTTAACGACTGCGCTACCCAGGCGCCCCCATAGTTCTTCTTTTAAATTTCTATGTGAAAGCACTTTTGATTTAAAAATTTTTGATATTTCTGGCATTTCACTGTGGTAAAAATGTTTTTTTGTATTCTACTTTTTGGAACTTTTGAACTTTTTTGTCAAGTTTTGGGACTCTCCATGAATACGTGAAAAGGAGGTGTGTTTTCTGCTATTGCACATCTGCATTTAAGTTATGGACAACTATAAAAGAGTTCAATTATATTTATTAAGTATTATGTCTGAGAAAAATGAGACTGTTAATCAGGATTACATTGTAATATATTAACATAAGATTATCTAATAACTTTTTAGATTTGTCTGTTAGAAGTCTGTACTTCTCAAATGCCTAAAAGGGGATATGCCAGTTAGCCAAAACTGGAAAAAGGAAGAAAATTTCTTATTTTACAGTTATCCTGAAGTGTTTTTCTTTTTTAATGCTCTGCCGCTTATTCCTTGGTTACATTTTTTCTGGAGCCAAAAAGACAGTTCAAAGAGCGATGTGAGGTTTTGTTTTTGCTTTTGATTTTACATTTTAAAAAATTATAGAAGAGATATGTGCTTAGTAAAGAAAAATGGGGTGGGGTATAAACTAATAATAGTCCCATTGCCCAAGTATAGCCATTGTTGATAGTTTGGTAATGTCATTCGAATTTCTTTTCACCTGTGTATGCATTTTCCTTACATAGAGTTGTAATGATAATTATTATGGATTTATATCCCTTTTTCTTGTTGGCGTTATAGGGAAAGAATTTCCATATATTAACATATTTTCTTCCTAAATACTGTTTTTAGTAGCTTCACACGTGGACATATCTATTCTTCTATAATTGGATGTTTAACTTTTTTGCTAAGTGGAAATCTGTTCTTCTAATTTATGAACAAGACAAATTGATATATAACATTCACATAATATGGAAAAATAAAAAATAGTGCCCATAATTCTTTAACCTAGAGGGTGAACTCTACTAATATCTTGGTTCCCAGTTTTCTGAGTATCTCTCTACTTACCATAAATGCAATCATAGTTTACTAATCTATAACCTTGGTTTTTTTTTAAACTCAGCAATGCTGTTAACAATGACAATGACAACAAAAACCCTCCAATCTTATTTTACACCAAATAATGATCTTGTGTAAGATGACAATTTTTTTTGTTTCAAATTTGTATTATGAAAATTTCCAAACATATGTATTGGTAGAGAGAGAGAATGGTTCAATGCATCCCATGTAACCACCATCCATCTTCAACACTTATCAACTCTTGGCCAATCTTATTTCATTATATCCTCACCCATTCCCAACTCTCAGATTATCCGTGGTAGTTCATTGAACCCCGGGCTCAATGATGACTCAGAACTTCATGAAGTAGTGCACATTTTTCAAGGCCCTTTGCAATCTGGTCCTAACTTTCCAGCTACATCTCTTGCCACATCCCAATGAGCCCTATACTCAAGCTATTGTAAACTAAGATATGGCCGCATCATTCTTCAAACATGCCTTGCTCTTTTGGGCCTCTGTGTCTTTGTGTATGCTATTCCATTTTCCTGAAGTGTTTCTTCTTCTCTTCTCTGCGTGTCAAACCTTCCTTTACCTTTCGTCCAGCTCACATCACCTTGTCCATGCAGGCTTCTCTAAACTCCTCCTCTGAATATTCCCGTACTGCTTTGTACTGCTTCTACTTTTGCCCTTATCACACTGCACATTCTGAGCAAGCACTCAAGCAGGGTGGGGGCCAGCCTGCCACAGGGCCTGATATGAGGGAAAAACTTGGTAAACAGAGTCCATTGGAAATTTTGAAAAGTATGGTTTAAGTTGACCTAACTATTAAAATCTATAATAGTATTAAAAGAAAATATAAAGTTTAGTTTTATAATACTGAAGTGTAAAGGCATTCATAAAATAAGATTAAGAGCCTTGGCTATAATAAAGACTTAAATTTTATGTACAGGAAGATACTCTAAAGAATTAAAAGAAGGGACTCCGGGTGGCACAGTCACTTAAGCATCTGACTCTTGGTTTTGGCTCAGGTCGTGATCTCAGAGCCGTGAGACTGAGCCCCATGTTGGGCTCCACACTCAGCGTGAAGTCTGCTTAGGATTCTCTCTCTTTCTCCCTCTGCCCCTCCCACTCATGTGCTCTCTCTCTCTAAAGTAAGTTAAAAAAATCTGAAAGAATTAAAAGAAAAGTGACTAATGTGGAGGAAAATTTTACAGTATATATAATAGGGAGAATATTGATATCCTAATGGATAAAGGATCCTATAAATCAGTAAGAGAGAAACTCAATAGAAAAATGGGTGAAAGATATGAACAGATAATACACAAAAGAAACACAAATGGTAAATAAACATGTGAAAGCTGTTTAAACCTCTCATTTAGAGAAATAAAGAGAACAATGTAAACCATTTTTAACTATCAAACTCTCAAAATTAAAAATACTAATAAAATTCAGGATTGTGAGGTTGTAACGTAAAGGTAAACTCATATGCTGTCACAAGATATATAAATTGATAGAGTTATTTTGTAAGGCAAATTGCCAGGATGTATCAAATTAAAAATTCATATTCCTTTGACCCTCTTATCTCATTTCAAGGAATAAGGAATCTATTCTATAGAAATACATATGTGCACATGTTATATATATGAAGGATAGCCACTGAAGTCTTGATTGGAAGAGCAAAAACTGGAAACAACCTACATATCTTATAGTAAGGATATGGTTAAGTAATAAATAATAGATCATAATCTATACTTTTATGGATTACTAGGCATTGGAAAATCTTTCATATATATTGTTAATGAAAAATATGAACAATATGTAAATTATGATGCCATTTATGTAAAAAATACTGTGTGTGCATGTGGTGGATAGTAAGTCCATAACTCAGGTGTATAAGAAATAGAAGTTCTCGGGGTGCCTGGGTGGCTCCGTCTGTTAAGCTTCTGTCTGCCTTTGGCTCAGGTCAGGATCCTGGAATCCTGGGCTTGAGCCCTGAGCCAGGCTCCTCCTGGGATCAAGCCCTGTGTCAGGCTCCTCGCTCAGCGGGGAACCTGCTTCTCCCTCTCCCTCTGCCCTCCCCCTTCCTCCCCCACTCATGCTCTCTCTCTCTAGAATAAATAAATAAAATCTTAAAAAAAGAGAGAGAGAACTTTTATTATTATTATATAGTTTAGTCTAATTTCTGTTTTGAATCCCCACCTTATCAACTTTGTAGATACATTGTCAGTGAATTTGGAGTTTTCTGCAGGTCTGCATCTGAATTCCAAGGATACAGTCAAGGAGACAGCAGTCAGTCCACATCTAGTACTTCAGGTCATATGTCAACACAGGCATCTGATGAGATATTCATCTTCCTGTCTGATGCTTGGTCATCCAGTTTGCACAGGTGTTCCTGTCCTGTCAGTGCCAGAGGTTCTCCCTTCTACTTCACCCTGCCCATGGGCACAGAAATCATTCTTCAGGCCCAGGACTCATTTTGCTGCTTTTGCTCCCTACCAGAGCACTAGAGTGTCTGAGAAACTGTCTAAAGGCAACTTCTCAGGATATTGCCTCAGAGACAGGTCACTGAGCCCTTCATTTCACAACCCTCCAATACCTATAGTCACCATTTTCTTTCAGTCTCCCAGAGGAATAATACCCAAGGTGGGAGAGTGACTCGTGGGACATTCCTCTGTCCTCAAATCTACTTTTCTTATTATGTTTTTCCAAAGGCTTTGTATATGCTGGGATTCATCCTCATTCCAAGGGTTCAAGACTTTTGAAAAGCAAAGCCAGGGAAAGACCCTCACAATCCATATACTTGTTTTTTGTCTTCCTTCTCTCACCATGGCAGTGAGCACAAAGAGCCAAGATGTTGGAATTGGAGAGTTATGGCAAGGCAGGAATTTGGCTAATATTTCTAGATATTTTCTTGTGATATTTTTTACTTGTATTTATTCATATGTGGAAATGTAGAAGAAAGGTCTGGAAAGGTATATGTTAAATAGTTAACAGTGGCTGCCTCTGGAAAAGTCTGTGGAATGTGGGGAGCTTCAACCCTGCCCCGTGCCTGGAAGGAGACAGAGCTTGACCTTTGTGAACCCCATTAATGATTCTACACACCTCCAAACTAGAGGTTTGGAAAAGTGGCATGTACAAGACAGACTCCTCCTGGGGTGCCTGGGTGGCTCAGTTGGTTGAGCATCCAACTCTTGATTTTAGCTCAGGTCTTGGTCTCGGGGTCATGAGCTTAAGCCGTGTGTTGGGCTCCACTCTGGGTGTAGAGCCTACTTAAAAAACAAACCAACCTAAAAATCCAACAGAGACTGTTCCTTTTCTTCCTTCAGCAAGCACTGATTCTTTATAAAGAGTGGGTGTCACTTCTCTTTCATCTCCAGACCAGGGATATGATTAATAAGTGATATATTCATCAAATGAGTTTCTGATCTAGATTTAATTTTCAATTGGATTCTTCAGTGGACCCAAGCCCTATTTTACCTCTATCATTTCAGACTCCTCCTGTATTGAATTTTGTTTTGTCACCAAAGCTGTTAGGGAGTAAAGTACACTGATACATTCTCTCTTACCGTGCTTGACTGTCTTTTGGTTCCAGCCTAAATGGGGAGACCTAAAATGAAAGAAGAGGGAAAGCAAAGAAAGGGTCGGATCCCATAGAACATGTGGTTCCAGAACAAGACTCTTGGCAAAAATCAGTGGAAGGGGAAACAGATTCATGTATGTGGAGCAAGGTCACACTTTTTTCATCATAGACAGGCCTGTCTTCTTGGCCTTGGATGCTTCTGTGACTTAGATGGAAGTAAAATCATATTTACTTTACAGCTGGGAGTGATCACTGTCTGGATAAAAGAATCAAGATTTCAAAAGACCTTGAGTCTAGATCAAAACAATAAATGCAATTTAATGGAAATGAATGCCAAGTCCCACATTTAAGTTTTAAAAAAAATCATTTGCAGAAGTATAGAATGGGAGGAACTTGGCTCAGTCACAATTGTTATGGAAAAAAATTTGAGATTTTAGATGACTCTACTCTAGACTCTACCCTAGCCTAATGTTAAAAAATCTCCCACTCCCTCAAAAACAACTGAAATAATCTTAGCTCCTATAATAGAAATGTAGTATTTATTGTGTTCAGATTAATGGAGGTCATTATATCATTGTACTCAGCCCTGGAAATATTTCCAGATACAACATTAGTGAAAAATATGAACATATGTAGATTATAATGGCATTTATGTTAAAAATGTGCATATGTGTAGTAGATATGAACTTAGTCTTACATTTACATTTCAAAATTTAGCTGAGGAAGTAAAACCTTTGTAAGTTTTTTAATGCACTTTTTAATATTTTTAAAAATGTTTAATGAATCCCTTCTTATAGCCATGTATCTTTGTAGACATTGAATATCCAGTATTTGGGCAGTATCTGAAATACTTGGGAAAATTCTGGGCTCTGCTTTTTATAAAGATGTTGTGAAAGAAGAAAATATTTAGAGAGTGAAAAGGGCATAGAAGGAGAAGGAGGGTGTGAAGGTGAAGGACCTGGTGAAGGGTGTGAAGGGCTGGGTGTGGGGAAGGGACAAGAGTGCAGATTTTTCAGATATCAAAGAGCTGTGATGAACGGCCCAAGGCAGAATTAAGGCATGTGACCAAATGCTATAAAAGAAGAGAAATCTAAACAAGGAAGGCCTATAACAGTTACAAGTATCCCATTATGGGTAGAGCTGAGTTCCCACTGTGTTCCCTGCCAACTGGGATGATGATGATGATAATGTGAACAATAATGGTTACTATTTGTTATTTACTAAGTGTTTTTCACACATGATCTCATTTAATCTTCACAACAGTGGGATGAGGCTCAGAGAGGTTAGGTAAATTGCCTGGGGTTTTCGTGACCACCCACGAGTCCACAAAAGAAGGGATAGTCCAGTATGTTTATATTTCAAACACTTTTTGCTCTCATCATTAAAATTTCTTAGCAAAATAATAGTTCTGCTTATTTGAATATCCAGCATAGAGTTTAACAACAGTAAATGTTCAGTGTACATTAGTTGAATGAGAAAGAATCATCATAAATGGGCATGAAACACAGTGTGATAGGAATAGGTACTGAAAAGAAAAGGAAAAAAAAAATAGGCTTCAGAATAAAACACACGCAGCGTCCGTCATGGTTAGAGATCTTGAGATGAGCCCAATGGGCATGAAGCATGTTTCTGGAGTAGTGCTATCCAATAGAACTTTCTTCAATGACAGAAACATTCTGTAACTCTGCTGTCCAATACAGTAGCCACTAGCCACATGTGGCTATTGAGCCCTTGAAATATGGCCAGTTCAACAGAGAAGTGGATTTTTAAGTTATTTAATTGCATTAATTAAATGTAAATAGTCACACATATCTAGTGGATACGTGATTGGACAGTGTAGCTCAAGAAGCTTTGATTTCCCTTGCATCTCCGCCCATGCCTGCAAGACAGGTGCAAGCCTTGTCAACTGTGAGGGGACACACAAGGGTACAGTTGTGCTGGCAGATGCAGGCTGCTCACCCTGGACTCACCTGGGGGGTGTATCAGGCTCTTTGAGGGATCAGAGGCAGCATCAGCAAAACTTACTTCTCAGAGCAGCAGGAACTTCGATCACATTGGTAGGATGCCCAGGTGTCCCCAAGCAGATCAGCCAGAGGGCAGCTCCTTAGGGAAGAAGTCATGGCTGGAAGGCTGTGTGAGCTGCTAACGAGACGGGACTGCCTCCCCAGTCACTCAGTTATGATGACTCCCAAAGTTCACGGTCACCAAGTTCCTGTGGAAAAAACAAAGACCAGGAAGGCTTATGGAATTTTAGGATACTTTAATGACCCTTTAGTGCATGCCATAGCTTCCCCCAACCCGGTCCATAAAAGGAGTCCCAAATCCATACCCCTCCTACTTCACCTTGTGCCACCCTCCGCATCTCTCACCAAGCTTTAGGCATCCAGGTCTTCTCTGTTCCCACCTACAATGCACGAAGTCCCAGTAACCACTGTGATTAAGAGTACAAACTCTATGGCCAGATCGCTGGAGTTCAGAGTCTTCCTTTGCCACTCATTAGCAAGGAATTAACATTTCTGTGTCCCAGTTTCTTCATTTGTAAAGTGAAAATAATAATTGTACTTACCTCATAAGGTTGCCAGAAGAATTAAATGCACGAATATGCAAAGTGTTTAGCTCACTACCTGACACATAAAATGATGCAGTGTTGGTTCTTATGAGTAGTAACTGTCCCCTTCCTACGTTAGTGTTTGTTTCCTATATCTTGAATATTTTCCCCTGGGACAACTGGTCATTCTGTGGGTCCCAAAGTTAATGTCATTTTCTTAGGGAGACTTTACCTCTTGTTGAGTTTTAATTATCACTCTCCCCACCCCAATTATATGTTCTAGCAGTGCTAGTATGCTGGGCTTTTCTTTCCCAGCACGTGTTCCACTCACATGATTATCTGTTTGGGTGATGGAGTGTTAAATGTCTTTCTCCTCTTTTGGACTGCAAGGTCCTTCAGTAAAAGAACCATACTTGTTCAGTTGTTTAGAGTTGTGTCCAGGGGGCTAGTGCAGTATGTGTTCAAGGTAGTTGTTTAAAGAAAGGAAGAATTTATGGAGGCGTGTCAGTATCGTAGAAGGCAACCCAACATTTTAAGTCAAGCTCATAGAATAAGCTCTCTCGAATATTCATATTGTCAAGACCCTTCTCCACTTTGCAAGACCTTTCACTCTATTCGCCCAGTTCAGTTTCTCTATTATCATTAACAACCCACAGGTGATAATAAGAAGCAGAGGTAGTTATTCATAAAAGAGGGAAACATTAACCACGAATGTATATCAGGGTAATTTGTTCTTAGAGGTTACATCAAATAATCTTATTTGTTTTTCTGTGGCCCCTTGGGAGATGTTGATATACAGCTCCAGCTCATCTTCCCTTGGAGTGTCCATCTGGCATCATGTTGCCAGGGATAGCCCTTGGAGTCCAATATTTCTCTGTGTGCAGCCTCTGTAGGTGCATTAATAAGGATTCTAACTGCTCTAACAAACATCTGCAGGTCTCAGTGGCTGGACATGGCAAAGGTGCTTCTTGCTCACATTGCAGGCCAATGTGATGGATGGAGAAGGGGAGTGATTGGTTTCATGCACTCATTCAGGAGTCCAGACTGCCTCCAAATGGAAGCTCTACCATCATGCAGGACTTCAAAGTCAGCTACGGGATCCTCTGACTCCAGCCAGCCTATGCTTGAAGGAAGAGAGCTTGAAAAGGTTTCAGAGGCCAGGCCTCAACGTGGTGGATATCATTTCTCCCCCATTCCCTTGGCCAGACTCTTCACATGGCCACAATCAACTGCAAGTTAGGCTGGGAAAGTAGTTTACCTGCTTGCCCAGGAAGGAGCGAAGTGTGGGCATTGGTGAGCACCAGCTATCTCTGTCACAAAAGTGATTTAATATGATAACAACAACACACAGCCAATAGAGTGGTGTTAAGAACTCTGATTTTAACTTTAACCAAACAAGGGGAGCATGTACACATTTTAAGCTTCAAAAGCATACAGGCTTTTCCTGAAGGAATCACACCAAGATCCTAACTTGCAAAGGCACGCTCCAGCAGAAGAGGTGAGGATTGTAAACCCACCGGATGAGGCTGCTATCCCATGAGTGGCAGCTGAGTCCTTAGTGAAGCCCACCTTATTCCCATTCACCTTTCACCACCCATTTTTAAAAACATATCTATTTTAGAGAAAGAGAGAGAGCAAGTGAGTGCCTGAGCAAGGTGAGGAGCAGAAGGGGGAGGAGAGGGACAAGCAGACTCTGTGCTGAGGGTGGGACTTGGCGTGGGTCTCTGCATGGTGCTCAGCCCCACAACCCCAAGATCATGACCTGAGTTGAAGTCAAGATTCGGATGCTCAATCGACTGAGCCACCCAGGCGCCCCTATCACCACCCATTTTAAAGCTGCCCTAACAAAGTCTTCTTTTTGCAATGGGCCCAACACTTGATACTATTTTTTTCTTCCTTATTATACAAGTTAAGATTCATCCAAAGAAAGCTTGAAAAAAAATAAAAAGAAATAGACATGAAGAAAAAAATCATTTATAATCACACAACTGGGTTGTCATTTTCAAAAAGGCTTCTGACAAGGAAATTGAAGAAAGAAGGGAGGAACCCCCAAATCACCCTCCCTCAGGCCCTGTCCATGATTCCCATGGCCCTGTCCTTTCTCTACCTTGAAAGCTTCCCAACTACAAGTCTATAGGTAACCACTCACCCCATACTTCATTTCCCGTCCACTAAGGTATACATTTAAACTCTGAGCTATGGAGCAAAAATTTTCAGAACGTTCCTTTGCCCTTTGATAGATTTTCCAGTCTCCACACAAAAGCTCTTCTCTAACAGAAAAGAGTTGAGTACAAAAACCTTTTGTTACAGCATGTTTGTGTCCCTCAAAAGAGGAAGGTGAGGATTAGTATAGTCTGAGACATGCTTTATGTCAGACAAGTCTAGATGCTTTATAAAGGTGATTTCATATTTTATCTTCAAAGTATCCCCCTGAGACAGATATTATTTTCCCAATTTTACAGAAGAGAAAACCAAGGCACAGAGAAGCTAGTAAATCACCCGGGGTTACTCAGAAGTGATCCGTTCTGTTCCTTTGATCACTCTTCTCCACTGCCCTTAAGTTCCAGACATGATGGAAAAGATAGGGAAGGAGGATTTCTGGAAAAGCTCCTTGGAAATGGGGGGTTTTCTGGATGGAAATGGGGGGTTTTCTGGACTAGGTTGGGCTGCATATTAAGTTATAGGTTAAAAACATTTCTTGAGGGGCGCCTGGGTAGCGCAGTCGTTAAAGCGTCTGCCTTCGGCTCAGGGCGTGATCCCGGCGTACCGGGATCGAGTCCCACATCGGGCTCCTCCGCTATGAGCCTGCTTCTTCCTCTCCCACTCCCCCTGCTGTGTTCCCTCTTTCGCTGGCTGTCTCTCTGTCACATAAATAAATAAAAATCTTTAAAAAAAAAAAAACATTTCTTGATCATCTCTGGCAGAGGATGTTTCTTCTCCAAGGCATCACCTCAATTCTGGCTTCTGCCTGGTAAGCCCAGCCCCTGGATACGTGTAATGTCTGTCCTGCCCTTCCAGCCTTGAGTGGTAGTGACTTTGTACGGCTGCTATTCTCAGCACTACGTCATGTTCACCACTCTCCTGTAGTAACATCCCTTTGTTCTGATGTAAAATTAAACCAGAATTAATATATCTTTATTGAGAACCACCTCCTTTCCAAGTCTGGTGCTGAGGGCAGAGAATCCCATGAATAATAAGCTGTGTGTCAGATGCAAAAATGGGGAGCTTAGTCTACGGAGGAAAGACAGATCTTCAAGCACATTTTTTCAATACAATACGGAAAGAGCCATGACAGAGCTATGCGTGAGGTCTTGTGGGTACACAAGATTAGGGTCAATTGGCCAAGCAAGAATAATGGCTGTCACACCTATGTCTCCTGTGACTTTTAGTCCATCTGTTCTCTGGAGGCCAATGAAAAATAAACCATTGTGTTTAGACTTTCAAGATCATTGATTCAATCCCTTCATTTTACAGAGAAGGATATGCAAGCCATGATTTCCTCAGTGTTTAATTTCCCTGCCCCATTTGTATCATCCTTCTATGCCCCAGAGAAAGAATAAGAATCTGTAGGATAAGAATCCCAACTATTCATTTCCTAGTTGCATAACTGTGTGGTTAGTTAAGCTTTCTCTGCCCCAGTTTCTTCATTAATGAACACAATAGTAATCATTCCCGTCATTGGCCATTGACTCCATTTTACTCAAGAGGAAAAGTGATAGCCTAGTAGCAACCAGACTCTACCTGATTCCTCACCCCTGCCAGCTCCCAACCTCCTCTTCTCCAACAGCAGCCTTCCTTGCTCTCTCCACTCCATCCGCTCTTGTCTCCTGCTGTTCCTCAAACCTACCAGACTCAGACCCAATGCAAGGCCTTTACTCCTCTGTTCCTTCTACCTGGAATGCTCTTCCTCAGGTACCTGCTTAGTTGACTTCTTTCTCTTCCTTCACGTCTTTGCTCAAACTTTCTCTCTCAATCAGGTCTACTGTGATTACCCTATTTAAAACAGCAACCTGGGGTGCCTGGGTGGCTCAAGTCAGAATTTTGATTTCAGCTCAGGTCTTGATCTCAGAATCGTGAGTTCAGACCCCACTTTGGGCTCCATGCTGGGTGTGGTGCCTATTTAAAAAAGAAACAAAACTCCCCCAAACCGCAACCTACTCCTGCTCCTCCTTCCTGGACCAACATTCCTAGTCCCCCCATCCTGATCTATTTTTTCTTTTACCCATACACTTATATCTTTGGTCAAACTTCAGAGCTTACCTACTTATTTTGCCTATTGTTTATTATCTGTCTCTCCCATCCCCCAATAGAATGTAAGCTCCATAGAACAGGAATCATTATCTGATTCATTCCTCATGAATCCTAGGAGCATTGAATAGTATCTGACATACAGTAGGTGATTAGCTGATGCTTATAGAGTGCTATAAATAGATAAGTCACGTTTGTAAAGCCCTTAGCACTGTGCCCAGCATGGAGTATTAACAAAAATAATAGCTCACACGTATTTATTGCTAGGTGCAGTTCTGAGTCTTTATATATAATGACTCGTTCAGTCCTCACAACAGACCTAGGAGGTGAGCCCTATTATCTCCATTTACAGATGAGAAAATGATGTGCAGAGATGTTAATGCAACTTGCTAACATTACTCTTCAGTAAACTGTAGAGGCAGGACAGGGTGGCACCAGAGTCATTGCTTTTAATAGCCATGCCATATACCTCTCTCAACAGACATCATTTATATTTTTAGGTCAATTTAAAAATGAATCAGCATTTTTGAGGGGCTGAATTAGTACTCTAACAAGGCACATTATAGTAACATTCTATTGCATGAGGTAGGCACACAAACTCCACTCTGGACTTTCTACTTCTTTTCAATTTCCCACCTCACCCCATCTTTGCGCCCGCCATTTGCCGTGACAAGTCTGCATCTTAGGCAATGGATTCAATCCACCCTCATCCAGGCACAGATTTTGCAGAAAGTGAAGTCCAGAGGTTTTTTTCCCTTTAAAGTTCTGAGATATTGAAAGTCAGTGCACCGTTTGTTAATAAAACACTTGCTAAGTAACTTATTAGATTTTTATAGACAGAGTACATTCACACGTGCTTTCATGGAATCTCTACGTTCCAGGATAATTGGAATTACCCTATTGTGAACAGGGTAAAGCAAATATTATCCTCAATTTACAGATGAGGAAAGTGAGGCTCAGAGGAATTATGTGACTTTTTCAAGAGCACTAAAATGACAAGTAAACTAGATTCAGCCCAGGTCTTTGAGGCCAAGCCTGGTGCTCTTTTACTCAGTGGGAGAGAAAATCAGAAGATTTAGTTTGAGCACCGAAGGTGCTCAAAAAAGGTTTCTTATGGTTTTAATCTATGATATTATAGTTTTGCCCTTGAATGATTACCCCTATCTGTGCCCATTTCCCCATTTCATGGGCCTCTTGCAAAACCCCAATTTCCTGAGGGTAAGCTGATCGCTAATTAGGAGACCCTGGGCATTCACCTGCTGGTTGGGGTTATTCTTTGGCAGGTGGGGGCCCAGGCTAGCTTGTCCCTGAAGATGACCTCAAATAATTCTGCCCTCCTTGTACAGGCCTGCCAGGTCCTCCCATTAAGAGGTAGAGCTTATGACTTCTCTCTAGAACAGTTGAGCCTGTGACTGATTTGACTAATAGAATGTGCAGGAAGCACTTTTTGGGAACATTTGTGCCAAGGCATCTGGGAACTTTTCTCACAAGTCTTTGTGAGAAGCCCAGCAGTTTCAGCTTCCTCCCTTTTGGAACTCAGCCACTGTCTTGTGAGGAAGTCCAAGCAACCATGTGGAGAAGAATTGAGACTCTTGGCTGAGCACTCAGCTGACAGCCAGCACCATCTTGGTAGCTATGTAGGTGAGCCACCTGAGAAGCTGACCTTCAAGCCCTGAACAACCCCAGATGACATCCTGTCGAGCAGAAATGAGCTGTCGCCTTTGAGCTCTGCCCAAATGGCAAAATAAATGATTCTTGTTGTTTTAAGCCATTAAGTTTTGGGGTGATTTGTTATGCAGCAAAAGATAATTGAAACTAATTTCTTGGAAGCCCTGAAAACATTTCACACAAGCAGTTTCTCCTCCTCTTACACAAGGTCCCACTGCTGAAAATGTCATGGCTGGGATCCTTTAGGTATCACTCCTTAAATCTTGACTATACCATAATGCTGTACACTTGGAGAACTTTAGATTGAAAAATAAGTTTAAGTGGAGACTGCCCTTAATTGTTTCCTACACTAATAATAGCACTGCCACTAGGGTAATGAGAAACACCACCATTAATTCTAATGGTTCCAAAGACAACCCGAGATGTCTTTAGGGTAGACAGTTTCATTCATATTCTGGAGCTTTCTGTAAGGGAGGATGGGCAACAAGACCTTTTTATTTCTTTCTCCATAGATACATACACACACATTTATTCATTGCAAAAAAAAAAAAGATGCCATTCTTTTAAAATCCATCATTGACTCTCTAAATGGACACAGTATTATAATAAACTACCACTTATTTTGCCTGTTGGGTCCATCATGTAATAATAAAACATTGCAACCCTCTGAGGTAGGAGCTGTTTACTGTCTCCATCTTACAGAAGGGGAAACTGAGACTTAGATAAGCTGGGCAAGTTGGTAAGTGGCAGAGCTAGGATTCACACAGCTCTGCCTATCTGGAGAACCTAGGTTCTTTCTACCAGCCCCTTCTCCCCTTCACACACACACACACACACACACACACACACACACACGAGAATCTTGCATCCCATTGACTTTGAGGACTGTCATTCATATTTCTGGACTTAGCTCTGTAAACACAATGACAGGAATGGAATTCAAGGTTTCTTTCCTTTTTGTTTTTTGTTTTGTTTTGTTTTTTTTCCTATGCCCAGTGATCCAGATGTACAAATAAGTGGGCTTGTTTTACATTTTTGACATTTGAAAAAAAATTCCATGTTGCTAGTGCTCATGAATGTGCCTTAGGGCACTTGGGGGTTTCTACTCAGAAGATCTTCTTTCAGGCTGCATTCTTTTCCCATGGACCCCAGGGACTGTGGAGAAGGCTCCCCACTGGATCTGCCTGGAGCAAGCTGTGACTGTGGGAGCCAGAGGCTTTTGGACTGATTTCAGCTCTGAGCTGGAGGAGTGCCATGAAATCACATGATGTTTGGACTAAAAGGGCAAGCCAAAGAATGTCTCTCTCATCCTGCCCTGGCCTGTGAAATCCAAGTAGTGAGCAAGTAGGCCCCTCCAAGTTGCTGCTTCAGTCCACTGGACATGCGAGGGCAATGGAAGAAAAAGACGAGTCTCTAAGCCAGGCCTACTGGGGCTGCTATCACTTAGCAAAATCCCAAAACCAGTTAGTGAGAGTCAGGACATACAGGGAAAGGTGGTGGCAGATCCCAGAAGGAAAGTTTTAGATCCTCTGGTTAGATCCCCTACACTAAAGAGAATGAGGGTGGTGGTGGTGATGAAAATAGTAAGCTAAGAGGAGAAGGGACATAACAAATATTTTATAGACCATTTGGGTAACCAGGACTAGATTCCAGGTGTCCTAACCCCAAGGCCAGGTAGGAAGACCCAGGAGCAGAGGGCAACCCTAGTCTAGGGTATTAGTTGGTGGCACGTGGCCACTATTTCTGAGCAGTGTTATTAATTACATCACTTGTTCTAGGGCCTATGTCTTCAGACTTTAGTCTGGATGCCATGGAGAATAAAGGTTGGTAGAGAAGAAAAGTCAGCTTATTGCTGATAGAGAGAGAGAGGATACTCTCAATTTCTACTCTCTTCCCAGTCTCTTCCACTTTCCTTCCTTATTTCATATCTTACGATTCTTCTGGATTAGAGAAAGAATAAAATAGGGCTTCCCTATAATTAGAGTGTCATTTATCTAGACCACTAAGGGCCTCATACCAAACATTTAGCCTTCACTGACCTACCTGGGTCTCTGTGCTTCTGTCACCTTTGAAGTCCTCCCCAACACCTACAGATGATCCTTGGCTTCCTATTGTGATCCAGGAGTCATGACATGGTTGAGTGTAGCCATGAAGGCATGGATCTATATTGAATCCTGGCCCAACTTTCTTTTAGATATTGGAACGAATGATATCAAATTGTAGATATGGAACTTTTTTTAAAAATTAAACTTATTAAAAAAATGATTATAGGTTTACATGCAGTTGTAAAAAATAAAACAGATCCCACAATCACTTTTACCCATTTTTACATAATGGGAACATTGTGTGAAACTATAGTCTAATATCAAAACCAGTATGTTGACATCAGTACAGTCAAGGTACAGAACAGTTCCATCACCACAGCGTTCTTTGTGTTGCTCTTTTATAGGCACAACTTTCTCCCTCTTTCCTGGCAACCTGTTCTCAATTTCTATAACTTTGCCATTTCAAGGAAGTTATATAAATGGAATCATACAGTATGAAACCTTTTGGGATTGGCTTTTTTTAGTCAACACAATTCCGTGGAGATTTCTGTAGTTGCCTATATCGATAGTTTGTTACTTTTCATTGCTCAGTATTATTGTGTGGTGTGGAGGTACCACAGCTTGTTCAATCATTCACCCATTAAAGGACATCTGGGTTGTTTCCATTTTTGGCCATTAGGAATAGAACTGTTATGAACATTCGTGTATACAGTTTTGTGTGAACATAAGTTTTCCTTATTTCTGGGATATTTACCCAAGAGTGCAATTCCTGGTCTTATAGTAGTTGTTTGTTGAGTTTAATAAGAAACTGCTAACCTGTTTTCCAGAGTATCTGTACCATTTTGCATTCCTACTAGCAATGTATGACTGATCTAGTTTCTTCTTGTACATCCTTTCCAGCATTTGGTGTTGCCACTATATTTCATTTTAGCCTTCTGATAAGGTGTGTAGTGATATCTCATTGTGGTTTGAATCTGTATTTTCTTAATGGTTAATGATGCTGCATATCTTTTCATGTGCTTATTTGACATCTGTATATCCTCCTTAGTAAAACATCTGTTCATGCCTTTTGCATATTTTCTAATTGGATTTTTTAAATGTTGAATTTTGAGAATTCTTTATTTATGATAAATACTAGTCCTTTGTTAGATATGTGGTTTGCAAGTAGTTTTGCCCAGTCTGTATGTAGCCTATCTTTTCATCCTCTTAACAAGGTCTTTCACAGACCAAAAGTACTTAATTTTGATAAGGTTCGATTTACCAATTTTTCCTCTTATAGATCATGCTTTTAGCAACATGTCTAAGAACTCTTTGCATAGCTGCAGATTCTAGAAGATTTTATCCTATTTTTCTAAAACTTTTATAGTTTTATATTTTATACTTAAGTTTGCAATCTATTTGACTTGATTTTTGTATAAAGTATGAGGTTTAGGTTAAGGTTCAATTTTTGGCCAATGGACATCCAATTGTTCTCATATCACTTGTTGAAAAAGCTATCTTTCCTCCATTGGATTGCTTTCACACCATTGTCAGAAATCACTTGGGCACATTTATGTGGGTCTATTTCTGGGTTCTTTATTCTGTTTCATTGACCTATGTGTCTATCCCTCTGTCAACATCACACTGTTTTGATAACTATAGAGTAATATCAAGTAGAGTGATTCTTGCCATTTTATTTTCTTTTTCTATGGACTTAGAACTTACGTTTTTTACCATTTTACTTGGGAATAAATTTCAAACTTATAGAAAGTTGCAAAAATAACAATAGTACGAAATATACCCATGTACTCATTATCCAGATTCACCAATTATTTACATTTTGCTGCATTTGCTTTATCACTTGCCCCACCCCAATACTTTTATCAACCATTTAAAGCTAAGTTGAATGCATCATGGCCCTTTATTCCTAAATACCTTAATGTGTATTTCCTTAAAATAGGGTTATTTTCTTACATAACCACAGTACAAGCAGGGGAGGGGGAGAGGCAGGCAGAGGGAGAAGCAGGCTCCCCACTGAGCAGGGAGCCTGATGGGGAATGGAGGGCCTCTATGGGTGGGTGGGTGGGGAGGCGGCTGGACTCATGCTCTATCCCAGGACTCTGGAATCACGACCTGAGCTGAATGCAGATGCTTAACCGACTGAGCCACCCAGGTGCCCCTCTTTAGCCTTCTTTAATCTAGAATATCTCCACAGCCTTTCTTCATCTTTATGACATTGACACTTTTGAAGAATACTGAACCAGCCCCACTTTTAAAGTGCAGTCCTTACTTGGGGTTTATCTTAGATTTCCTTATGATTAGATTCAGGTTGTTGTGCATTTGTGGCTAAACTATTACAAAGCTGATGTGTCTTTCTCTAGTGTAACACGTCTGGAGGCACTCACATTTCATCTGCCTCCATTTTAATTTTGATCACCAAGTGAAGCTCTTGTGTGATATTTGTTTGGGCCTTAAAAAATGGCAATTTCATGATCCCACTCGACATATAACCTTTATTAAGGTTTTATATGTATAACCTGCCCTCCCTGGTTTTTTTTTACCTGTCAAGTGTGGATTAATAATTTCTCTCCCATGAGTATCATTGGGAGGGTTAAATAAGGTAATGTATGTACAATCTGACACATAAAAAGCACCCCATAAATACTGGCTACACTTATTGCAGCCAGCAAGTGTTAAAGGATCTTGGTTTGGATCTTCCTCTCAGACACTCCAAATTACAAGCAAAATCACGACAGAGACAACATGGTGGGGGCAGCGGCAGCCTCAGCTCTGCCATTTCGGGTTCCTCAACGAGAAGCCGGGAAAATGCCTCCCACCCCACGGGTGGGTGCTGTGAGGTTTAATGGCACGTAGGTAAAAGTGCCTGGACATAGACTGGGTTCTCAAATAATTATTAGTGATTCATAAGCTGTTGTATGAGCAAGGTAGGAATATCTGTCAGACTTAACAATTTAAAAATATATATATAATGTGGGATTCTGAGGCAATAGCAAGGTATTAAAAAATATGGTTAGCCCAGAACTTGGGAACTGTCACCATTTAGCCCCTATGGGCAGATGACTTCACCTCTCGGAGCTTCAATTTTACCATTTGTAATTTGGGGCGCCTCCCCGGGGATCCCGGTGTTAATTACTGATGCTCAGCAGTACCTGGCACTCCACCGCCGTCTTCTGAATGAAGGACGGGGACGGAAGCGTTCACCTGCACAGCTGCCTGGCGCTCGCGAGCTTCCTTGAGGGGCGCCTCACGGCAGCGTCCACGCCTCGGCCGCCCGCACCCGCGCGCTGGGCGCGAGCAGACGCCCCCCCCCCGCCCCGCGCCAGCCCCCGGCCGCAAGCTCCTCCCCCGGCGGCCGCGTCCACCCCGGCGACCGCCCGGCACCTGCAGACGCGCGGCGGCCGGGGAAGCGCGAGGCCACCCTCGGGCGGCGGCGGCGGCAGCGGGGGAGGGGCGCGGGCGCACAGATGGGAGCAACTGAGAAGGGCGGCAAGAAGAGCCGGAGGCTGTTTTCTTCTCTGCGGCCGTGGAAGGCGACCCGGCGGCTGTGGAGGACGCGCTCGGCTCCCAAGGCGGCGCAGGGTGAGTGTGGTCGCGGCCGGGGGACCTGTTACCGCGCGCGGCGGGCGCGGACCCGACTGCAGGGGTCCGCGGTGGCTCCCGCAGCCAGAGGCGGCATCTGGAGCCCACCTCTCGGCCCCGGGGACCTGAGGGCGGGGGCGGCGCGGCCTGGATGTCCAGCCTGGCCCGGGCGACCCTCCATCCTGACCCTCGGCCCCTGTGACAAGACCAGTCCCTCAAGCTCTCGCGCGGCTGCTCACCAAACTACGGGGGCCGGTCTCGGTGGCACTGTCCCCTTTCTCCTAATACCCCTTGGCCCCTTAAGCATCTCTCGTTGGGCCAGGTGGTTGCAGCTTGTTTTCTGCAAAAGCCCCTGTCTGTACGTTTGACTCTGGGCACAAGGAATTCAGGCTGCCTCCGGGACACAGTCTACTCAGGTTTGCGTCCCGCCCAACACCTGGCCGGTTGCCTGCAATGCAGTAGCCATTGGGGGGAATGAATCTGGACCCAAGTCTACCTTCAGGGTCTTCCCCATGTGGACCCATCCCCTTTCCAACCTGTTTGCGGTGATTCCCTGTTATCTCTTAAGGTCTAGTCACAATAAACTACTTCCCAAACACAGTACACCCTGTCCCTGCCATGGCCTTAACTCACGTTTATTCAACCACTGATTCACTCCATTCACTCCTTCCACAATTTGTATTGAGCTCTTCCCGTGTGCCAGGGCCTGGAGTGAACAAGATAGGCAAGGCCCAGCTCATGGCACTTCTTCTAGAGGGGGAAATAGACATTACACACATAAGACAGGTAAACATCCCTGTTACAGATTGTTGTGTGTGCTGGGAAGGAATCACAGTGTGCTGGGAGAGGAAAAAAGGCAGAGGCACCCTGGCTTACACGGCAGATGGGCAGGGAAGACTTCTCTGAGGCAATGTGGTTTAAAGCAAGACCGGAAGACTGAGTAGGAGTTACTCCAGCATGGAGTCTGGGGAGGGCATTCCTGCCAGAGACAGAAACAAGTGGAAAAGGCTCCCCGTGTGCCTGAGCTTAGCAAGGGGAAAGTGAGGGAGGCAGGGCCTGGATCAAGGTCCGGGTAGGACATGACGAGGGGGAGTTTGGATTTTATTTCTCAAGTGAGCTGGAAAGCTACTGAAGTGTTCTCAGCAAGGATGTGACATGATCTGCGAGCTCACTGCCTTGTGTGTATTTGCAATGGCCATGCTTTCGTCTCTTAGCTTACCCCTCCATCAGAGATGCACGAATGCCATTTCCTCGGTGAAGGCTTTCCTGGGGTTTCTGCCACCTGTAACCTCTTTTTCTGTAGGGCGTCTGTCACTGCTCATCTGGTATTATAGATTCCATGTGGGCAGGTTCTCATCTATTTCATCTTTGCATCCCCTACTAGGCTATGTCCAGGCTTGGTACTTTCTAGATACCTGTTTGCTAGAAAGAGAGAGAGAGAGAGAGAGAGCATGTGTGTGTGTGTGTGTGTGTGTGTGTGTGTGTTTCCTGTCTTGTCCTTTCCATCTGTTTCTATCATCTGAGGATTCTTTTTCTGAGAAGCTGACATGCCTTGATTTCTAAAATGGCCGACCTGATCCGGGGCAGAAGCTACACTGCACCAGGCAGGGCCCTGTCACCGATATAGTCCTCACCGACCACCCCCCCCAACCTCCGCCACAGGATTGTTTTGAAGATTAAATGAATTGATGAGTTAAATGAGTTAATAATTGTAAAGTGCTGTCACATAGTAAACATTCTAAAACTAAATTTGACCAAAAGCAAGAATGATCTTTTAAATATTTATTTATTGAGTTAGAAACAAGCTTTTCTATTGTTGGTAGTTAGACGAAGGCTTGGTATTGTCATCTCGCTGGCTTTCAAAGAATGTGTTATTACTTTTAGTCAATGAACAATTAAATTCCTTCCCCACTGCCGTTGAACTGTTGCTGAACCTTAGTAGGTCCGAAAGCTAACCACCCTCTTACTTTAGCTTGCCTGGGGAGTTGACTAGAAGGCTCACTGCAACAAGTATTCCTTGAGTGATAATTACATGCAGAATGTAATTCCAGGTATTGTGTGAATGTTTACAAAAGAGGACTAAGTAGATATTTCTACTGTAATAAAATGGGTTAGAATAAGTCTCTAGTTCTATAGTTTTTAAAGGAGTTCTCTATTCTGTATACAGTTGTCCTCTCTTCTCTTTTTCTGTCCTAGAGGTCACCCATGGTTTCTTGGAACCCACTGCCACACCACACCTCTTTCTTTTTATTTTTTAAGATTTTATTTATTTATTTGTCAGAGAGAGAGAGACAAGCAGGGGGAATAGCAGGCAGAGGGAGAAGCAGGCTCCTGCTGAGCAAGGAGCCCGAGGCAGGACTTGATCCCAGGACCCTGGGATCATGACCTGAACCAAAGACCCACGCTTAACCAACTGAGCCACCCAGGCATCCCCACACCTCTTTTTTCTTTTTTCTTTTCTTTTTTTTTTTTTATAAAGATTTTATTTTTTGACAGAGAGAGAGACAGCCAGCGAGAGAGGGAACACAAGCAGGGGGAGTGGGAGAGGAAGAAGCAGGCCCATAGCGGAGGAGCCTGATGTGGGGCTTGATCGCATAACACCAGGATCACGCCCTGAGCCGAAGGCAGATACCTAACGACTGTGCCACCCAGGCACCCCTCACACCTCTTTTTTCTTAAGTAGAGTCATGGTTGCTCACTATTTCTGTACTTCTTCTCTCGTACAACCTGGGAATAAGGCCATTACAATGTCTTATGTAAATGGTACCTTACAGTTTGTAGAATAGGTCAACTACAAGATCTTGTTTCAATCATGACAGCACCCTGGAAGGAAGGAGGGCAGATGGTGTTTATTTCTCCCATTTTATAGATGAGGAAGGTGAATTAAGAGACAGAGTAACTTGCAGGAGGTCATATGACTGGTGAGTGGCAGACTCAGGCCTGATTGCCCATACAGCATTCTTTCTGCCACATCTCCCTGCACAAAATAAACATGTTCCAAAATCTATACTCATGGAAAGAAGTAAAATTAATAAATATTATACAATGAAAGAAATCCATATCCCTATTTTGTTTTTCTTTTTAAAGGTGGCCTGATTTTCACATAATGATGGGACATCATCTTGTAAGTGATAGACACCAATTTGGGCATCTAGAATCATGTGCTTTGGTGCCAGACTCTGATTTGAATCTGCCTTTAGTAAGTGGCACAGTAATAAGCTGTGTGATCTTGGGCAAGGTGCTAAATCTTTTTAAAACTCAGTTATATGTCATATATAAAATAGAGATGATAATTCCTATGTCACAATGTTACCATGATGATTAAGTGAGTTAATGTATATAAAGTGCCTGGTACACAGTAGCTTACAAGGTGGTAGTTATTATTTTTTTAATATTAGTCCAGATAGTGTACCATATGATCACATCCCAACAGTGGTTAGTCCCAGGGCTGGAAGGCTCAGTAACCTATGGGAATTAAACATGGTTGGGAAGCTCCTTAGGGGCAGCTGTTCCTTCTGTACTAACCAGAAGGTTTTTCACATCATCCTTTTTGTTCCCACCTTTTTTTTTCCCACCAGGAGTCTGCAAGTAAGAAATAATTTAGCTTTTGGGGACTCTTGGCATCCTTTCAGCCTAACACTGTGTCCTGAATACAGCAGACGCTCAATAACTATGTTTGTAATGAAAAGATCCTTTAGGAAATCCTATCTATCTACCTATCTATCTATCTATCTATCTATCTAGAGCCAAAAGATATATATATTTCAGAATGTATCTGAAATTTACTATATGATCACTTGTGACTGTAGGTAGGATAAATACTTAGAAGGACAATTACTGGGTTAAAAGGAAATGCTTTTTTATTATTTATTTATTTTTAAAGATTTTATTTATTTATTCGACAGAGATAGAGACAGCCAGCGAGAGAGGGAACACAAGCAGGGGGAGTGGGAGAGGAAGAAGCAGGCTCATAGTGGATCCCGCAACGCCGGGATCACGCCCTGAGCCGAAGGCAGACGCTTAACCGCTGTGCCACCCAGGCGCCCCAGGAAATGCTTTTTTAATCTGGAAAAATAGCTGACCTCCATACATTTGTGCTAATCTAGTTCCTACCTGTCGTGTGTGCGATTCTTGATTCCTTACATCCTTGCCAATACTGAGTACTGTCAGACTTTGTAATGCTTGCCAATTTCATGGGTGTGAAATGGTACTGCATGGTTGTTTTATATTGACTTTCCTTAACGCATAATGAAGTGAAGATCTTTGTACATGAATATTGGCCATGTGTGGATAAGGCCTATGCATGTCTTTCCCCATTTTTTGTTTTAACTTGATGGTTTGTCTTTTTCTTATCCACTTACAGTTCTTTCAATACTCTGGATACTAATAATTTGTTGGCTTATATGTCCAAACAACTTTAAAAATATACCTGAGCATGTCAGCTCTTCCAAATGGGAATGTGAATAAGCTGAGCCCAGTGGAAATTAATGCCCTCAAAACTTCCAACCTTTCTAGATAACTATATTTTAGACAAATATCAAAGCTTTTAGGTTATGGAGAAGGGAGTGAACAGTTGGTGGAAGTATTTTGGAAGAAGTAGATCTTGAAACAACAGTAGAAACCTGGCCCCAAGTTTCTCCCACCAGAAATTACCTCCCCCAAATCCTGGTGGGCAACAAGCCCTTTCCCGAGCTGCAGTATTCCCTGGAAAGACAGAGATTGGAACTTGATCCAGTCTCCATCGGCAGATGGTGCTTTCCAGGACAAGTTACTTGGAGAGGAGGACAGGTGATCTGTGGTTTAATCTTTCACTGCCAGTTTCTAACCGTATACCCCTAAAAATAAATTACATTGAGTGGAAATAATGATTACTAATGAGGGATATTGAAAAGATCAAATGAGATCATAAATATGAAAGACCTTTGTATATACAAGGATATTTGCTAGGCTCTGTGAAGTGACCAACACTGTGCCAGAGTGGGAAGAACTCATCTTTAGGGCCTATTCCTTATTATTATTCCCATCTGTTCTGCGTACAGGTGCATGATTGTTAAACAGTAGTTCTCCAAGTGTGGTCTCCAGACTAGCAGCATCGACCTCTCCTGGAACTTGTTAGAAATGCAAAGTTTGGCCCCCACCTCAGAGCTACCAAATCAGAAACTCTGGAGTTAGGGTCCAGCAATCTGTCCTCAAAAGCCTTGCAGTAATTCTGTTGTATGCTAACGTTTGAGAACCACTGGCCTAGTGGGACGTGCAAAGGCTTTAAAGTCAGCAAATGTGGGTTCTAAAAGTTTAACTCTCTCATTTGCCAGCTTATGGCATGAGCAACTTACTAGGCCCCCTTGGGCTTACAAGCTCTCATCTATAAAAGGAAGATGGTATCACCTCCCTCACAATGTTGTTTTGAGAACAAAGTATCCTAGCTCTGCTACTTTTTAGCTGTGTATCCTTTGGCAAGTCACTTCTCCTTTCTGCCTCATTTTTCTCATCTAAAAAAGATGGAACGGCAAGAGTTATCTCATATGCACTGTTTACTCTGTGCCAGCCATTGTCCAAAACCTATGCATATTTTTATTTTATTCTGACAGTAACCTTGTTTTGCCATCTGTTTTACCAATGACAAAATTGAAGCACAGAGAGGTTAAGTAACATTTCCAAAGTTATACAACTGGTAAACTGGGATTCAAACCCAGGGAGGGTGCTGTGAAAGTCTTTGCTTTCAACAGAATGCTTGGCAAATAAGTTCTCAATAAACATCTGAAGATGATGATAAGAAGAGTGCCTGGCACAGAGTACGTACTCCATGTATCAGTTCCCTTCCCTTTGCCTTGTAGCGCGGCTTCATGGGAGCCTCTGCAGCTTTTCTTATACTCATGCTGCCCTGCTGTGTGGTGACCCGCCTCACAAAACTTCCTCCACCCCCAGGCAGCAATTTTTCTGTATTCATCTCCTTTATGGCCCCTCGGATGCTCTGAGCAAACCATACAGAAGCTCGGTGGGATGGAGGAAGATGAAGAGAAGCCACCCTGCTGTCACTACCTCAGCATGTTTTGGGAATAACCAGCTCAGCTAGAAGAGGGTCAAGGCCAGTCACTGAAAGGTCATTAGGTCTGCCTAATTTGGGACATAGCCTTCAAACCTCTTTTGCTCTCAAATTTCCAAGAGAATGTGAAAGCTCTTTTTTGCTCGGTTCTTCTTCAGTGTAAAATTTACAGCTGGGAAGTTGAACCCACAATATTAACAGCAGCATTTTTTCTTTCGTTTTTGTTTTACAAGGACAATACAAAGACTTATTCTTTTTCAGTTCAGGGTTTCACTCATTGTTCTTGAAAATTCTGTTTGGTTTTGCTCTCAAGATGGCCTCCTTTCTGGGCATGACTCACTGGTCTAGTGACTCAGAAGTGGCATCAAACAAGACAAGGACTGTGCAGAGCTATGAAAGGACTTGGTGGCCAGTGGAGCCTGTTTGAGCTTTCGCTAAACCCAGCTATTGACATAGGGCATCATTTCCCTTAATGGGTGTTTACAGAGGTCCTTGATACCAGTTTCTTTGAAGTGTGGGGTCTGTCGGAGACACTGCTTAATTTCGGAACACTCCAAGGCTTGAGCCCATTGTGGTCCCTTGACTGGGTGGGGCCTTGAGGTTTACTGTGGGGCAAGACAAGGCTTCCGAGAATCCACCTGACCCTGCTTGGAATGGCCCCAGAAGCAGAGGTCTAAGGCTTTTGTAAATATTGTAGCAGGAGGGAAAGAAAAGGCTCTTTTTTTTGAAGACGACTTCAGACTTCTTTCCACTTAATTAAAAACAACAACAGCCAGTCAATTAAGGATGAATAGAGATGAATAGATATGTGATAACACAAATATATCAAAACATGGTCAAAGATGTTCGCCGTGCAATGCTTCCAACTTTCTGTATGTGTGAAACTTTTCACAGTACAATGTTGGGTAAAATGTAGGTACCCCTAGAAATGACCACACTCTTGAAAACAATTGGCTTCCTTTTTAACATAAATGGCAGCCCATTTCCCACTTCCTCTCTCCTCCCAGACTTAGTCTTTTTTCCTGGGAAGCCTACTTGATTAAAGCTCACCTCCTGGAGTGAGGCTGGCAGGGGGGGGAGCTACTCCTAATGCCAAGGCCTGTACATTCTTTCTAATGTGTTAACTCTCACAGCAGCCCTACAAGCTAGTTATTATTTTCTGTAGAAGGTGCAGAGGGGTAAATTTGACCCAGGTCACAAGGTAGCAATATTAGTCTTAGAGCATTTATGGAGCCCTCACTTTATGTGTCAGGCTTTGTGCCATGTACTTTACATGTATTAACTCATTTGAGCCTCACCCAACCCTAGGAGGTAGGTTCCATTATTGTCTTCATCTTACAGATCAGGAAATATAGACATAGAGAGGTGTAGAACAGGGTCCCAGATTACTTTAGGGGCCAGGACATAGCAGAGCCCATACTTGAATCATCTCTCCTACTATATGGCCCCTGCCCTACTATTCAAACCTAGGCCTTGGCATTCCTCCAGCTAATCTGTAAATCAGCATCCCTTGTAGGAACCTCTTGCCCTGAAGCCACAGACTTCTTGAAGACAGAATGCTTACTTCAGCGCTGTGTCATTCTTGGAGTCCAGAGCCGTGCCTGGCACAATGAATATTTATTGAATGAAAGAGTGCACAAATGGTGGCTTCTTACCACCTACTTCTTCTCTGCGCTCTCTACACCCAAAGGTGCTCCTAACTGGGCACATTTTGGCCGTCCTGGACTTGCTCCTTGGAGATGGAGATGCCTGTTTCTTTGATGTGGTCTATGAACCAACATGGTGGTGCATTTGGTGGCCAGCAAGGAGTTCCAACAAAGGCAGATTTTTCTCACCAGTCTTAAGTTGTCAAAGAGAAGCATAAAGGTATTACCCACTGGCAAGGAAAGATGGGAACAAAAAACAAATACTTGAAATTTCCCAAAACTTTCAGGGAGTCTTTGAATTGTGGAAGCTAGAAATCAACTCTAGGACCCATAGTGGCCACGGCAAGCTTTTGCTCTACAGCTATATTTGACTCTTGGGCATAGTAATGACCAGGTGAACACTAGCTATTAGTTCTCGTAAATGTGCCCAAGTATGTTGATAATTATACCTTACATTTATATAGGGCTTAGTTTGCCAAGTACCACATCTATTCTCCCTTTTGATCTTCTGAAAGGCCTGACACATACACAGGGCAGATATGATTAACCCCACTTTATAGATGAGGGAACTGGTGCCAGAGAGGTTGTCACCTACCCTACACTACTTAGTTAATAGTGATAGAGATAGGTCTTCGACCCTCTTATCTCAACTCCTACTCCAGCAGATTTTCCATGTCAGTTTTGCATTTAACCCAGCAATTTCTGGGGATGAGAGCCACAGGTAGGTGTATTTTGTGTTGTTGCTCTTCTTACAACTTAGTGAGGTCCTGAATTGGGTCAGTTAATCTTTTTGGATATCAGTTTACCCACATATAATGGGGAATAAACACCCCCCATCACCTAGAGTGCACCTAGAGCAGAGGAGGTCGCGAGGAGTCAGCACTTAAAAAAAACAACATCTGAGTGAAGATATTTGGAAGGGACTATGATGACCCTGACCCATTTTTCATAAAATAAATTAAATGTCACTTCCTCTGGCCACCCTGTCTAAAATGGCACATCTGTTACTTCATTCCCATGCTTCATTTTTCCTCGTGGCATGTATTGCCATTTACTATATGTTTACATTTGATTGTTTATTGTCTGTATGAATACTCTCACCAAAATGTAATAGCCACAAAACCAGGATGCGGTCTGTTTTCTGCACTCTGAATCCCTAACAGATGGAATTCTACCTGGCATAAATAAACATTTGCTCAATGAAGGAATGAAGGAATGAATCTGAGCTATGTAGTGATTGAAAGTAAGCTGGAATTGGATGATTGAAAGATTTGCTTGAATTTTCCTTGCCCTCTAAGAGAGGGCTCTCGTGGTCTGGCTTCCTTGTGCCCATTTCCGGCTCAGCCTTGAGAATTAACTTATGCCTGGATGAAATGGGTTCAATAATCCGTGTCCATGCAGCAGACATGGGTCACTATATGCCTCTGTGTTGTAACAGCCTGTGAGCAGCTTGAGGAGTGGGACTGGTCCTCTTCGCTGTTGTATCCCCACTACTTAGCATGGAGCCTGGGCCACAGAGAGGTAAAAGAAATATTTATTGAATGGATGAATATGAAAAAGAAAACAAAGCACAGATCTCTTAATTCCCTCCAAAATTAAGGTCTCCATTTGAGAATAAGCTTGGCACATGGCACAGACATTCCCCTTTCAACCTGAACCAAGTCTCTACAGAGACGAGGAGGTACTAAACAGTTGGTTCCCTAATCTAAGAAAAGGAAAGGCAAGCCTAGACTCCAGATCCAGTTCCATGCCATGTTTTGGGATTTGTGTTTACGTCGGCCTTCATCCCCATCCTTTCTGCTCCAGCATAAGCAAAATTATCACCCCGCACACTGACTTGCATGCAATTATCAGAGCTCGGGTGCTCCTCCGTTGAGGGACTTCGCCCCTGAGACCGCTGACTTTCTGTGAATGACAAATCAAAAGTCAGGTTTGCAGAATCAGCCGGACTTTCCTGCTCATTTGCAGCAGAGGGAGGAAAGGGAGAATGAAAGATTCTGAAAATAAAGGTAAGGAGCCAACTGCAGAGGGGAGGCTAAAAGATGCTAGGGATGAAATGTCACTCCACAGATATGGTTAGTTTGAATTAATGGCTGATTTTAAATTACTGTGTATATATATATTTAAAATTCTAGTTATGTAATAAACATGACTCTTTTTTTTAATGACTAGCTTCTGGTTTCCAAACATTGTGTCATTCAATTTTCCATATCTGTGCTACCAAATAGAACAATATTTTTGTATTCTTCCTTTAGTGTTGGCAGAATAACACATATTTCCATTTCACAGATATTCTTATAAGAGCTCCCAGGATTTTGATAATTTTATTTTGGGAGAGTTCACGATAGTTAATTAATACATAGGTTTTCAGTGCATTATTACAATTAGAATATCTGAAATACTTCGGACTTTTACAGTTTGGGTTCACAAGAAAAATGTTGAGGGAGAATTCCTTAATGAATGTTAATCCTTCCAGGAGGACCCAATGGAGAGCCATCACTGACCTTCAGAACTGTTTATCTTGCAGAGATGTTCGCATGCAAACTACCTTCACCCCTCCAGCCTCCAGACCCTCGATCCCTGGTACATTATCACCACCCCCCACCCCATTACTCGATTTCTGTTTGAGGCAAGGGGGAAGAGAAAAATGGATTTAAATGAAAACTCAGGAAAGCACAGGGCTCACTAAAATGAGCCAACCAAATTCTTAGTTCAGCAACAGGGATTCTGAAGGATTCTGGTGTTTTAAATTCCGAGGCTCCTTAAATTTTCTGCCGCAGTTGGGGGAGGAGCGATAGACCCCAAGGTTTCAGGAGGCTACACGTGTTCCCCGACCCTGTTACCGGAAGGAGCCCTTCCTGCTGGGTTGCTCTTGCTCCTGGTCGGAGTGGCGGCGGAAGGCGCATAGGGACCAGGCTCCCGGGGAAGCCCCCCTACCCGCCTCCAGGATTGCTCCAGGGCAGCCGCCGCAGCAGAAGACGCCATCTCCGCGCCGCCGTGCCCAGTCCCCTGCTTCCCGAGCGCTAATTTTAGGGTTTGCCCTCCCCCTTTACCCCTCGGGCTTTCTCTGTTCTCGCACCCGTGCCGCTGCGCAGCAGTTTGCACCCCACCCTTTCCTCCCTGTGAGCTCTGCGTTAAGGAAGCCCCAGCGCTTTGCCCTTGGACACCGGGGCTGGGGGGCGCAGGTGGAGGCTGGCACGCAGTGCCCCGGGTAGGTTAATTTGCGCCCACCGAGCCTCTCCCCCACCGAGTTAAGTTGTTTGGGTGACCGGGGAGACGACACAGGCCCCAAGCTTTTTCCTCCCTGTCCGCCCTGGGGCCCCCAGGCTTGGCCTTCCCCAGACCAGTACCCAGCCACTCTCGGGCTTGTTATAAGATTCTCACCTTGTGATGGTCAGTGATGTTTATTCCACATTAAAAAAGGAAAACCACCCTCCCCTGACCAGACAACAACAACAACAACAACAACAACAACAACAAAACACCCAAAAAACCAAAACACAAAAATCAAAACCCCAAAGCCACAAACAGCCTGATGCCAGTGAGGAGGCTGGTATTTTAATCTACTAAACTGTTTGTAATGAAGTCTCCCAAACAATGCCACTTTCTGTAAGTGAGGCTTTAAAAGGGGCAGGGGTAGTTGGTATTGGTAGTATTAACATCTAATAGGCTCTGAAGCATTCACATCCACGTATTGATCTGTGTGGTTTTGATGTTTAAATTTTAATTAAGCAGCCTTAGGTGGGGGGGAAAGAGCTTTGTATGCATGGGCCTGGCAAGTCGAAAGAGGGCCTCTCCACTGCTAAGCCAGCCTCTGGTGAACAATTAAAGCCCGTGCCTGTGTAATCCAAAGTATTTAAACGAAGTTGAGAGTGTTGGCTTTCCCCCTGTTGTTTTCAGTGGCCAGAGAAAGGGTTTTTGGAAAGAAAAAAAAAAAAATTGCTTATGTGCCATGTCATGCTAGGCCAAGCTCCTGTTTTAGAAAAAGCTAGGACTGCCTCCATGGGAGGCTCAGGATGAGGCTAATATTCACTCTTGTTTGGAACGTCAAAACTCAGTTTCTCAGTGTGTCAGCGTGTTTTAAGCTTCAAATCCCTAGCTGCTTTTCGAGGGGAGCTGGTATTTAGAATTTTTGTTTCACTTTGCTTTGGAAAGAGCCTTTGGTTGGGAGTCAGGTTAGGTTCTGGCTCGTTTCACCTAATTTATTAGTGACTAAGGACAAGACCCTTTATTCCTTTGGATCTTAGTTTACTTATTTGTTTTTTTGTTTTTGTTTTTGTTTTTTTAATTTTTTTTAAGATTTTTTATTTATTCGACAGAGATAGAGACAGCCAGCGAGAGAGGGAACACAAGCAGGGGGAGTGGGAGAGGAAGAAGCAGGCTCCTAGCGGAAGAGCCTGATGTGGGGCTCGATCCCAGAATGCTGGGATCACGCCCTGAGCCGAAGGCAGACGCTTAACCGCTGTGCCACCCAGGCGCCCCTAGTTTACTTATTTGTAAAATGAAGAGATGTTAGACTAGATCACTGCCCTGCAGACTGTGGGTGGTAAGAAAGTAATGTGGTGAGTCTTGAGCAACGTTCTAGAAAGATGACATAGAATCAAAAATGCCAGACACCACTGCACCTGGTAAGGGTAAACATTGTTTACTGAAACTTCCGCTTTGAGTATTTATGCTTGTTTATGCCTGTAGGTATAGGCTGTCTTGATGTCAGATCTGTTTCTTACTGTGAACCCCAGTCAGGAGTTTGAGAAACACTGAAATACAGCACGGCTTCCTAATTTGGTTTTCACGGAGTCTGTGAAGTGCAGTTTTATATGCATGTCCATTTTGTTTATGTATGAGGAGAACATCAAGAGTTTTTCTTGGATTTTCAGAAAGGTCTAAGATCCCCAAAATGTTCTGAATGGTTGTTTTTCTAAGGTCTCCCAAGACCCTTCCAAGCTGATTTATTAGTGATCAAAGAATCTTTTCAGGGCCAGGAGATGTATATGTGTTGACAGAGAGTAGCTTAGTATACAATGGGAGGTGGTGTGTGTGTGTGTGTGTGTGTGTGTGTGTTTAACCTGTGCCCAGTACTGAAGAGAAGGTGTGACCATGGTAACCAGACCATGAGAGCTATTTGTAGGTTCCAGAGTACCAGTTGGTGACCTGAATATGAAACATAAATATCTAAAAATTTGATTCTTTATGCTGAAAACTACCACAGAAAAACTGTTAAAATGTTGTAAATTGTCCGGAAGTCAACTCTCCTTGCAAAGACTGAAAATGAGAATCAGATAAAATATGAGGAGGTTGACAGGGGCAAATAAATCATCAGGATATTGGTAGGCAGAAACCGAATTTTTATAAGCTACCATCACATGACTAATGTTAGTAAATGTTGAGTTGTGGTTTAACAAATGCCTTTCTTTTTCTTCCTTCTGGTACCTCTTGTCTTAACAGTTCAGTGAAGATTTTATTTATTTTTGATTTTTAATTTTTAAAGATTTTATTTATTTATTAGAGAGAGAGAGAGACAGCACAAGCAGGGGGAGGGGCAGAGGGAGAGGAAGAGGGAGAAGCAAGCTCCCGCTGAGCAGGGAGCCTGTCCTGGGGCTCCACTCAACTCCGGGCTTGATCCCAGGACCCTGGGATCATGACCTGACACCAAGGCAGACGTTTAACTGACTGAGCCACCCAGGCACCCCTCAGCGAAGCTTTTAAATACAAAAGCTTTTAAATACAAAATGCTTTGCGAGCCAGAAAAAAAAATTATATACGAGGCAACTAAGAAGAAAATCATTGAATGAATGAATAAATAAGTAGATATTGGCAAACATGACAGCTAATTATTATAATAATAACCATAACTTCTATTTAATGAGCAACTAGTATGTGAAAAGCTCTCTGTGAGGTGCTGTATTGTCACAACATTGTAGGGTAGGGGGTATTGTGCATATAAAGAAAAGACTTTTGTTTAGGTACACATGGCTAGTCAGTAGCAGAGTCAGGATTCAAACCCACGTCATTTTACCTCCAAAACTATTCACATGGTAGGCAAGGGTTTGAGAATAAGTAGCATGGTGAAATTGCATAGTTATTAATAAAATTTTCAACATCATTTATTATTAGAAATGATTTACTTAGTGTAAAAAGGGAAATGAGAACCATAGAAATGATGGCTTTTGACTAATTCTCTGGATTGTATTTGGAAAATAGGCGTTCCAACTCAACTTAAAATTTTCCTTTTATTTAGAAAGTTTTCTGAGTATTTTGTGCAGCAAGGTTTTAAAAGCAGTGATATGGGGGTGCCTGGGTGGCACAGCGGTTAAGCATCTGCCTTCAGCTCAGGGTGTGATCCCGGCGTTACGGGATCGAGCCCCACATCAGGCTCCTCCGCTATGAGCCTGCTTCTTCCTCTCACAGTCCGCCTGCTTGTGTTCCCTCTCTCGCTGGCTGTCTCTATCTCTGTCGAATAAATAAAATCTTTAAAAAAAAAAAAAGCAGTGATATGAAAGAATTGGAGTGGAGAATTTGAAAATTTGGTTGGAAATTTTTTTCCTACTAGAGTGTAGGGCAAAAAGTTCTCTTTTAAACGTTGTTATTTTTCTATATCTCTGAAAAACAAGCATGGCCTTTTTTGAACACATGGAGGTTATATATAACATTTTAATATGGTAAAACTAGGTGTGGAACATTGTCTATGTCAGCAGTTCTCGAAAGAATTTCATTTTTCACTGAAAGTTATTACAAAATCTGATTGGGGGTTTGAATATGGACAGATCCAGGCTTTTAGGTAATAAATATTAAAAAGATTATGGTGTACATCCCCCAATCTATAACCCAAATACAGTAAGTAGAAGGAAATTAAAAGATTTTGTGATTTTTCTTAACCACTATGACTGTGTTGATACTTTTAGAGAAGACGCAAATTCTTTCAAGGATTTTTGTCATTTGCTGCTTGTGACTGGGTAGGTTGGAGAAATGATATGTTGACTGGGGTGATCTGTAAATGGCTGACTGATTTCTCAGTTTTCAGGGCTAGCATGTGATAAAACTGGGTTTTTAGTCTGGCCTATTCCAGTGGTTCTCAAATGGGCAAGGTACTGCTTTTGGGCTGGGGGAGGGGGGCCACTGGAAGTATGTAAAGGGCTCTAGAAGCATTCACTGGGCAGGAACCAGAAATGCTGTAGATACCCTGCAATGTTCTGGACTGTTACATTCAGTGACAAATTATCTCGTGTCCAGTGCAACTTTCAAATGTTTTGCTGAAGAGGTAAGTGAAAACCCTCTATACTTTTCTGAGCCTAGAACATAGATTGGTTTTACACTGAAATATATATAGACTGAAATTTCCAGGATTAAAAATGCTGTGCAAATTGAGGAGAGATCATACTTAATTTTGTTCAAAAAAACCACTTACCCAAAGCAACGGTGCTTGAATTTGAGAAACCAATAAAACACACCTGTCTCATTCACTCTACATAGAGGTACATGTACCTGACTACTTTATTACGTTCTCTAATATAGTATTGCTTGAGCGTTTGCATATTGCGTATTTTTAATATGACTTTTTTTTACTTCTTTTACATTATAGTTGGTATATTATATGTATTTTTGTTTAATTTTGTGTGAAGTAGGCCATTTTACCTTTCAGTTTCATTTTGAGATACTAAACAGGGAAATACAAAGTATTTTTACATTATATATGTTTGTGATACTCAGAGTATACAAAATGACCTCCTTAATGATTTTTAAAGAATTTGAGCCAACATTACAACTTTTGGAGATTGTATACTCAATTCTATATTTCAGGTTCATTTAAAAAATTAGAACGATTTACAAACAATGAAATTGAGCTGAGCATAAACTGCCCTCTTTCAGGCAGAAATACTTGGATATAGGTGTTACAAATCTTCTAAAAAATGATGTCACTGGTAATTGATTTTTATTTATGCCACTGTAACTGGCAACTTGAAATTTCACTTTCTAATTGCTTGTTGTTAAGATATATAGAAATATAGCTGATTTTTATTTGCCGACCTTATTTCAGGGGCGTTGCCTAATTCACTTATTAATTTTAATAGTTTTAGATTTTTATAGGTGGTTAGATTTCTGTGAATAATGACAGCTTTATTTCTTCCTTTCCAATCCTTAGACTTTTTATCTCTTGCATTATTGCAGTAGCTAGGATCTCTCTCACAATGTTGACTGGAAGTCGTGATGGTGAGTATCCTTATCTTGTTCCTTATCTCAAAGGAAAAGCTATCAGTCTTTGACCATTAAGTACAATATTTGATGTAGGATTTACATAGGTGCTTTTAAAAATCAGATTAAGAAAGTTACCTTCTATTCTTAGTGTGCTGATAAGTTTTTATCATGAATTTTATCAAAAGTTTTTTTGGATCATGATATCATGATTGTACTGTTTTATTTTGTTAATATAAATTACCTTGATTTTTTTTTCAGTGTTAACTTTGCTCAACTTAGTTGTGATATGTTATCCTTTGTATATGTTACTAGATTTGATTTGCTAATATTTTGTTGAGGAATATTTTTGTTCACAAGAGAGATTAACCTATAATTTTCTATTGCTGTGGTCCCCTTGCTAGGTTTGCACATCAGGGTTTTGCTGACCTTATAAAACAAGTTAGGAGATATTTCCTCTTTATTCTGTTCTTTGGAATGGTTTTGTAAGATTGGAATTATTCTTTAAATGTCTGGAAGATTTACTGGTGAAACCGTTTGGGCCTGGAAATTTTGTTGTAGGAAGGTTTTAAAAGGTGGATTCATTTATTTTATTAGGTACAGGTTTATTCAGATTTTCTATTTCTTTTGGTGTTAGTAAGTTGTGTTTTCTAGGAATTTATCCATTTTATCTGAATTTTCAAATTATTACTAAAAGGTTTTCTTTTTATCCTTTTAAGATCTTAATATTTGTAGGTTGTATGGTCTTGTCCCCATTTTTTTTGTTAATATCGATATTTCTTTCTATTTTTTATACTGGTAATTCTCATTTTTTTGATGCATATTGCCAAAGTTTTATGAATTTTATTAATCTTTGCAATGAGCTAATAGTTTTGATTTGGTTGTTTTTTATATTATAAATTTGTTTTCTATCTCGTGAGTTCTTCTATCATTATTATTTACTTTACATTCTTTGATTCCAGTTTTCTGAAATTTTTTCTAGTTTCTTAAAATAGAAGCTTATATCTCTGATTATCAGTTTTCTTCCAAAAATTATTTTCATTTAAGGGTATCAGTTTTCCTCTAAGCATAGCTTTAGCTGCATCTTGTTCGTTTTGTTATGTCATATTTTTATTGTCATTTGTGTTCAAACTATTTTATAATTTCCATTGTGATTTTTTTTTTTTGGACACATAGGGTCATGTAGAAAAGTACTTCTTTTTAAAAAAATGTATTTATTTTCATTCCAGTTAGTTAACATACAGCGTTACCTTAGTTTCAAGAGTATAATATAGTGCTTCAGCAGTTCCATACATCACCTGGTGCTCATCACAAGTGCCCACCTTACTCCCTACCACCTATTTCACCCATGCCCCACCCACCTAGAAATGTACTTCTTCATTACTAAGCAGTTGGGAGTTTCTAGTTTTTTGGGTTTTTTCCCCCTGCTGTTTGTTTCTACCTTACTTTTTCTGTGGTCAGAGAACATACTTTGGATGATTTAGTTCTTTTAAATTTGTTGCAACTTGCTTTGAGGTCCTGCATATTGTCAGTTTTTATGTATGTATCTTACGTGTCTATTTTTTTTTTTTTTTGAGACTGATTGGGCCTTTATTTTTATGTATTTATTTTTTTTAAGTACGTCCCACACCCAATGTGGGGCTTGAACTCACAACCCTGAGATCAAGAGTTCCATGCTCTACCAACTGAGCCAGCCAGATGCCTGCCCCTTACATGTCTACTTTAAAAGAATGTGCATACTGAGGTCATTTGGTTCCATGTTCTATATATGTCAATTATATCACTTTTTAAAATCTTGTAGCACAGATCTTATATATCCTTACTGTCCCAGTATGATTTTGGATTTGCCTCTTTCTCTTTTTATATTTGCTAACTTTTGCTTTATTTCACTTTGAGGCTATGATTTTAGGTGCATACCATATACATTTAGAATCGTTATGTCTTTATTGTGAAATGTCTCTCATATCTAGTAATGCTTCCTATCTTAAAGTCTGCCTTTCTAGTATTAATGGAGCCATGCCAGCTTTCTTTGGGCTAATACAATACATGGTATATCTTTTTCCATCTTTGTACTTCAAATTAATTTTGCTTTTATGTTTAATCTGTATCCTTTGCAAGTAGCATGTAAAAGAATTTTAAAAAATCCAGTCTAACAGTTTAGTCTTTAGTTCAAGTATGTAAAGCATTTGATGTAATTATTGATATATTAAGGTCTACAGCTACCATGTTACTATTTGTTTCCTATTTGTGTTCCACCTGTTCTATGTACCATTTTTTTTTCTTCTTTGGTTTTTTTTTTTGGATTAATCAAGCATTATTTTTAACTTTCCCTTTTTCCTCTTGACTAGCATGTTACACATTTGTTTCCATTTTACTTTTTGGGTGTATGTGATTGATCCAATGCTACTTTTAATTAATCACATTCCAGACAAAGTTAGGCTCTGAGAATATGTTAATTCTATTTACCCTGCCTTCCCTTTGCAATTCCCCCTCCCCTTCTCCCTTTTGTGTCATTATAATTCATTTTAATTATATATTTAATTCCCCATGAGACACTGATATTATTGTTTTTTTACAATCAATCTCCACTTAGATTTACTCACATATTTCCCCTAGCCATTGCTTTTCATTACTTCCATGCGTTCCTTCTGGGATCTTTTCCTACTGCATAAAAAACAAAATGACAACAACAACAACAGCAAAAGAACTTCTTTTAGTATTTCTTGTAATGCATATCTGGTATAAAAGAAATTCTTAGTATTTTGGTATGGAAATGATTAGTTTTGCCTTTGTTTTTGAAGATAATTTCATTGGATTTATAGAATTCTGGGGAAGAAGATCCCCTCCCTCACCCCCAGCACTTTAAGGATGCCATTCCATTGTTGCTGGCTTTCTTCCTTTCTTGGAACGTTGGCTCTTAGTTTTATTGTTGCTGTTTGATGTTGCATCTTTTTTCTTTGGCAATTTTTAATGACTTTTCTTGGGGCGCCTAGGTGGCTCACTCAGTTAAGCATCTGCCATCCACTCAAGTCATGATCCCAGGGTGCTGGGATCAAGCCCATGTGGGGTTCCCTGCTCAGTGGGGAGTCTGCTTCTCCCCCTGCCCATGCTCACTCCCTCGCTCTCTCTCAAATAAATAAAATAAAAAAAAAAAAAGACTTTTCTTTATATATTTGGTTTTTAGCAGTTTTTCTACGTGTGATTTTCCTTGTGTTTATCCTGCTTGGGGCTTTCAGACCTTCTTAAATCTGTATAACTTAATGTTTTTTGTAGTTCTCATAATTCTTTGCCATTATTTTTTCAAATATTGTTTTTGCTTTGTTCTCTTCTCTCTTTTTGGGATTCTAATTACTTTTATGTTAGAATTTTTTCTCTGTTCCATGCATGTCCGATTTTATTATCTATATTCTTAGTCTTCATTTCTCTTTTCCATTTTGATTATATTTTGCTATCTTAGGGCTTACTAGCTCTTTGCTGTGTCTAATTTATCATTACACAATCTGTTAACTTATTTTGTATTCAGCTTTCAAATTTTTATTAGATTATTTTAAATAATAGATTCTCCAAAAATAAAGAGAAAAACCCAGGGATGCCTGGGTGGCTCAGTTGGTTGAGTGACCGGCTTTTGGTTGTGATCTCAGGGTCATGGGATCGAGCCCCGTGTTGGGCTCCGTGCTTTAGCATGGAATCTGCTTGGGACTCTCTCTTCCTCTAACTCTGCCCCTCCCCCCTGCTCTCTCTCTCTCTCAAATAAGTAAATAAATCTTTAAAACAATATATTTTCCATTTTACCTATTTCTTCAAATATATTAATCACAGTCATTTTAAAGACCATACTTGTTAATTCCTATGTATGGATTGTTTGTGAATCTGTTTATATTTTCTGTTTTTTCTCCTTGGTTCTCTTCATATGCCTGGCAGTTTTTATTAAATGTCCAATATCGTGTATGAAGATGCTCTGGATGATGTCATCTCCTTTATGAGAGTATTTACCCTATTCTTTGCCCACAGTAGAAAGGAGATAACCTCAATCTAATCAGGCTCTCAGTCTAATTAAGTGTGTTTTGTAGACGTCTAAGATTTGTCTGTTTCTGGGTTTTCCCAATCCTAGGTTTCCAGGAGTACTGACTGAGAGCCTTAGATGTTTCCCTCAGCAGGTCCTAAACCTCAAATTTTTGTCTTCCTAATACTGTGAGTCCACAGAATACTCTGAAAAAATGCTCGTTCTGCCTTTCATCTCCTTGGCTTCTGAGCCTCTTACCCTGTGCAGTTCACTTAGCCATACTTCAAGGAGAAAGCTCAGGTCAGGTTCACTTCTTTGAGCCTCTTGACGATATGACTTTCAGTCCTAAACTTCATTTTTGTCACTGCAGCCCCAGAAGGATGTCTAAAGTTCTGCAGGCTTCCCTGCCTCTTAGCAGCTGCCCTCTGCCTGGCTGCTCAACTTCTTGTCCCATGCCAGGAACTGGCAAATACCCTACTGAGAAAAATGGGCTTTCAGAAAGCTGGGCTTACCTCAGTGAGTCTCATGTCTCCCCAGGATCTGGATCCTCAAATCTTGACTGATCAGTAGCTTTGCTGTTGCTTCAAACAGGTGTTTTTGGATTTTATCTGGCTTTCTGATTGCCCGCAGGAGAGCTGTTGGTCTGCTACATTCCACTCTGTTACAGCTGAAAGTTGAAGCAGACCATGTTTGTTTTGTTTCATTTTAATATGGGCTCTGTTAAAAAAATGAGAACAACAGAGCAAAAAAACCCTGCAAAATATCAATGACATTATAAACATCTTACATAAATAATAAAGGGTGTGTGCAGTTGATTTCTAGTTATTGTTTCTTGTGTTTAAAAAACATGTATCTTCTTTCCCTATATGTTCTCTGAAATATGTACACATTTGTGTTGCCTTGTTCCAGAGAATATGTATACTAAAAGACGTTTTCATTTTCCTGAATCTGGTGCTCCATCCACATGTTTAATAATTTTGTGATTTTATGATTTGGAATTTTCAACTCTCACCTCCCAAGTTTCCTATGATTCTAAAATTCACAAAATAATTTGAGTGATTGCATTATCATAAGTTTTACAAAACTTGATTCAAAACTTTTACTGTAGCTGAGCAGGTGTTTTTTTCAATGTCCTTGTCAGGATGCAGGGTTACGTATTGTGCTGGTTGCACCCATGAGCTTCATCTCACTACCTGTGTCCTTGGTTTCTCAAATTCAAGTTCAGTTCGTTCATGTGTTCATCTCATATTTTTTGAGCACTTGTGCCCTAGACTCTCCTTTCTTCTCAAATACACATTTTTATAGTTCTAGGAATTAGGTCAGGGCAATAAATAGCTCTCCTTAAATGTGGCATAAAACTGAAGGGTGACTGAGTGATTGGTGCATTACCCATTTTTTGAAGTGTTTTTCATGTTTCCCCAAATTTCCTATCAAAATCAGACTAGTCAGGGCTCCTGGGTGGCTCAGTTGGTTAAGCGTCCGACTTTTGATTTTGGCTCAGGTCATGATCTCAGGGTTGTGAGATTGAGTCCTGCTTTGGGCTCTGTGCTGGGTGTGGAGCCTGTTTAAGATTCTCTCTCTCCCTCTGCCCCTTCCCCTGCCTTAAAAAAATCAAACAAGCTAGCATTCATTTTTCAGTCTTCAGAATTGTTTTGCTACTCCAGTGCTGGTAATGTTCTATTACTTGATTTAGCTGCTGTATTTTTAGGTCCATTCAGTTTGTGAAAATTCATTAAGTTGAACATATGATGGGATCACTTTTCAGTATGTCTGCTACACTCACATAAAATTTTTTCATAGAACTAACATTTTCATGTTAAATTTAAAAAAAGCATCAAGGACAAAAGAGCTTAAGAATCACTGATCAAGGTCAGCTGCCAATCCCTAAAATGATTTAGGAAGGAGGAGGCTGAAGCTTGGAAAGGAGAAATTGCTTGGGGGTGGGCAGTGACTGGCAGCCAGGCTTCTCATTCCCGGTCTGTCTTGCTTTTCTAACCAGATTCGTGTATGTATATATATATTTTAAGAAATCTCTGCACCCAACGTGGGGCTCAAACTCACGATCCAGAGATCAAGAGTCACGTGCTCTACTGGCTGAACCAATCAGGCACCCCTCTAACCAGTTGATTCAGACAGGGGACGAGGAAAGATCCAGCATGCACTAACACTGGAGCTGGATGTCATTCTCAGAACCCCACATGGGTCTTATACGACTCTGCACTTAACTCCCCACTCTGTTTCTGCCCTCTTCAACCTCTTCCCTGGTCATTAAAAAACAAACACTTTTACCTCTTGCGAACTTGGAGATGGTTATTTTATTACCTAAGAATCATTTGACTACATCTGCTTAGAAAAAAGGGTAATTTGTGCCTGTGAAATCTAACAAGAGCCTAGCACAAGGTACTTTGTTCCCCTTTTAAGCCATTTTTAGTTTGGTGCTGTGTAGTTTAAATTTAGAATACTTCTTCCAAACTGGGGATGGGGGTGGGGGGTGCAGAGATTGAACCCAGCTGTGACTCCTGCTGCTGTGAAATAAATTGGGAAATCTGGGAACCAGTGTTAGAAGAGGCCCTCAAGAGAGGGGCCTGCAGGGGAGGGGACTTGCCCTTACTGGGGTAGGGGAGCAGAAAGGAGAAAGAAACAGTGGTTGGTATGTCCTCTTTTCCTCATGCTCTTGCAAGATGTGGCCTACTGAGAATGTGGTGAGGGCATTCTATTTACGCACACGTAAGTACATGACCAGGCACACGCACAGACACAGACATATACCCCCTGGGATTGGCAGTGAGTACTATATCATCTTGGATTCATTTTACTTTCTCAAAGGCTAGATTTTGAGTTCCCAGCATGCTGTTCCTTGTACCTAGAATGTACTTACCGTCCTCTTCCCTGGCTTAGCTGGACTCCTCTTTCAAAGAGTAGCTTCCTCTGGGAGGCTTTCTCTGACTCCACATCCCCTCCCCACGCCCTGCCTTATAACATATTCCCAGAGCATCCTGCATTTCCCCTTTCATGTCATTTCTCATACTTTTAGTTACTAGATTAAGTTCTGACACACCACAGGCCCTCAATACATACTGTAAAATGGGGGGAGGGGGAGGGGGGAAAAAGGGAAAGAAGAAAAGGGGGAGGGAGAGAGGAAAAAAAAAAAAAGAAAAAAGAAAGCCATGTTTCGATCCCTGCTCTTAGACTAACAAGGTGGACAAGTTCCTTAACGTCTGAGCCTCAGTTTCTTCATTTTCAAAACTGAAATAGTAATACCCAACTTATAGGGTTGTTGTGAGATTAGAAATAATATATATGAAAAGGACCTAGGACTGCGCCTGGTATGTACTGTGACACAGGCCTGACTCAGTTCGACGTCATTAAGAAGTGCATATGTTCTTGGGCGGCTGGGTGGCTCAGTCGTTAAGGGTCTGCCTTCGGCTCAGGGCGTGATCCTGGCATTATGGAATTGAGCCCCACATCAGGCTCCTCCACTGGAAGCCTGCTTCTTCCTCTCCCACTCCCCCTGCTTGTGTTCCCTCTCTCACTGGCTGTCTCTCTCTGTCAAATAAATAAATAAAATCTTTAAAAAAAAAAAAAAAGAAGTGCATATGTTCTTAGGCGGCTCGGCGGCTGGGTGGCTGGGTGGCTTAAGCGTCTGCCTTCAGCTTGGTCATGATCCCACCGGGAAGCCTGCTTCTCCCTCTGCTCCCCATTTGTGCTCTCTCTCGCTATCTCTGTCTCTCTCTCTCAAATAAATAAATAAAATCTTAAAAAAAAAGAAGTACATATGTTCTCAAAAGAAAGTATGAAAATTCAGAAAAGCTCAGAGATAAGCTGTAAAACCATCTATTAATCCATACCTTTGAGATCACTGTTAAAATTTGAATGCCTCCCCTTTCTGTGTATATCTTTGTATTTTCATATAAAATGGGAAAATTATGAAAAATTTTCATATATTTTCATTTACAGGGCACCTGGGTGGCTCAGTTGATTAAGTGCCTGACTCCTGGTTTTGGCTCAGGTCATGATCTCAGGGTGGGGAGACTGAGCCCCATGTCAGGCTCTGTGCTCAGTGCAGAGTCTGCTTGAGAATCTCTCTCCCTCTGCCCCTCCCCTGCTCTGACGTGCGCACTCACGCTCTCTCTCTCAAATAAATAAATAAATAAATAAATAAATAAATAAATCTTAAAAAAATATATATGTGCTTTACCTTGTTGAGAGCATATTTTGTTTTTTTTTCCGCATGATGGTCCAAATACCTCCAACTTCCTAGTATTGCAAAATACTGCTATATTCAAAATATTGCATAATAGTACATAGGCCTTCAGTTACTAAAAGAAGATTTAGAAACTGGCACTTTAACTGTTCAGACTCTCTTTTCAACAGAACCGTGTTTTATGATTTAGGAGACTAATCCCAACTGCAGGGTAAACAAATAATACAGAAGATAGGGTACAAATTGATGTTTTGTTTTTGTTTTTTTGTTTATATGAACTTTATTTTGATAAATTGGAGGATTATTTGAGATGTTTAAGGAAATGGGGAGGCCAGGGGGAATGAAAACTCCATTAGCCTGGAGGTTCAGAGGCCTGAAATTTTCTTACTTACAGTCCAGTCCCCAGTGCAGCTTGACTCAGTGACTTCACATTTGGGTCTCGTTTTCCCGACCTATGTAAATAAGAGAGTGGGTTTTGTTATAGAGATTTTCAAACTGGGCTTTCCCGAGTGCTAGAGTCCTGTGGAGATGTTTTCTTTTTTCATATGGGGTAAGATTTCCTCTGAGGAAAGAATTACAAGGCTTAAAACAAACCAACAAACACCAAAAAAATTAAGTGGAACATTTCTAATAAAATTCCAATGTGCTTCTTTCTTTTTTTTTTCTTCCTGAGATAGAATTCACATACCATAAAACTAGCCCTTTTAAAGTAGTTTACAATAAAGAGGTTTTTAGTGTATTCACAAGATTGTGCAACCAATTGCTGCTATCTAATTCTGTAACATTTTCATTGCCCAGAAAGAAACCTGGTACTCATTAATGCTCTCCTCTTTCCCCCTTTTCCCCAGACCCTGGCCACTACAAGTCCACTTACTGTCTCAATGGATTTGCCTTTTTTTGACTTCTCATGTAAATGGAATAATACAATACGTGGTCTTTTGTGTCTGGCTTCTTTCACTTAACAGTATTTTCAAGGTTTCTCCATATGGTAGCATGGGTAAGTGCTTCATTCCTTTCTGTTCAAGCTTTTCAGGAATTTTCTTTTTTTTCCCAGGCTTGGAAAAAAAGTTGATCAGACTATTACAGGAAGTCGCATCACAGTAGAATGCTTTATCAGCACTCTTCACTGAGAGGCAAAACAATTTCAGTATTTCAGGCTTTTAAATAAAAGGCTCTATGTAGTGCATGTGAAAAACCATTTAATCTCCCTGCACTCTCCCCTCTCCCTTAAAGCCAGGAGATGGATATACTGATTGGCCAATTTTGTTTTTCTCCTTCGTGTTTGGGGGAGTCTTTCATTGCTTTCATTGCTGGGAGTATATGAAGTGTCTCTTCCCAATTCAGTTGGTCAATTAAGAATACTCTTTTTGAAAACCCTTTTCAAAGAATCTATTCCCTGCAGCCTTTCCTGTGTTATCACCTGAATGAGAGGCTCCATCCTACCCATATGAAGTATACACTATTCCAAGCTCTGTTCTGATTCACAGTGATAGGAGGCGATCAGGAGACAACCCTTGTCTCCCCCTGGTGTTCCCAACCATTTCCCTTCTATAAATCCCCATAGCTTCCCCACCCCCTCCTTTTATGATGTCTGCCTTATTCTGTGCTGTATTTTAGGTCTGGGGAGGTATCTAATCCAGGGCCCAGCACTATGCCTATCACAAAGTTGATGCTTATGACACATTCGTGGAGTAATTTAATGTCTCCCCTTCCCCCAGCAGCTTGGGAGATCAAAGAACATATGCTGAATGACACTGACTCTTACTGTGTGTATATTCTTCTCTCACACAATCAGAGCCTAATTTTCATTTTGTTAATCAGCACTCTGCATTAGCCATTTGCATAGCAGAATTCCAAGTGGTCATCTGTTTTTGTCTTTTCCGATCGCCTTGAGATCACTTCTTAGGATTGGAAAGCCATGGACAGTCTCTTTCATCTTGTTTGATAAATGTAGAAAATCATAACAGCAATGATGAGAGCAATGTGTTGGTCTTGATATAACTCAGATGAGGTAGTGCTTATAATTTAAAATCTTAGATATAGAAAGGAGGTTATTAATATTCAAAAAATAATAAAATTGCTGTTTACTTACCTTTTACTATGTGTGGATATTATGTTAAGTGCTGAGCATATATTGTCTCACTTAAAACTAGCAATATTAATGGTATTAATATGTCCATTTTACTGAAGAAGGCATTGAGGATCAGAATCATGAAATAATCTAAGAGTCGAACAACTAGTAAGCAATAGATCTAGAATTCCAACATAGATTTCTTTGACCCCCAATTTATGTTCTCTACGCTGTTTCGTCTCTGTAGATAAAAACAAAAATTGTCCCATTGTGAGAGTTAATGCCACCTGAAAATTATGCTCTGAATGCTATATCATTATTATTTATAATAATATTTATTATATTATTATTATTTAAGTTGTTTCTGGCCCACATAAAAATGCATAAATCAGTGAGTGAATGACTGAATCAAAGAAAGAGTGAGTGAAAGGTTGGGGTGGGTAGGTTGGAGATACCATATGTATTACTTTGCCAGATAAATTAGTGCACTTAAAATATTTATAATATGTTGAAATATTTATGATGGTAGATTTGCTGGAAAATAATCTTAAAAGAAATTAAAAGTCCATTCAAAAATGGCAGGCAAATGAGGAAATGCAATGTAAAAAGATGGAGGGGGAGATGAGTTTATAAGTAAATATTAAAAAACTTGTATTAGAGGTCCATGAATCAGTGGAATAATGAGATTCTATTGTAGTTCATTTTGGCCTCACTCTCCTGTCTCCTTCTTTAAAGGTACTTCCTCAATGACCCTCGAGTAGTATTTACTCCTGATTGCCATGTATTTCGTTTCATTCATCTTATCTTTTTAGTCTTCAGGGAACAGACTCATTGTAAAGCTTCATAGATTGAATGAAGAATAAGCACTTCCCCATTTACCTTCCTCCTTTTGCTGTGCCATTCAATTTAAGAGGTTGCCAGTAGATCTGCTGAGGTGCTAGGAAGCATGGTAGAGATCTTAGCATTCAGGATGTCAAAATGTGTGCCCGGTGTTCTCTTATCCAGTGAACAAGAGATGCTCTCTCCAGAGAAAACCTCTTGTCTTCTGCTGGGGTTGGGGAATGGCACCTGCCCAGCTGCATGAGCCAAGGGAAGGGGTCTACTGGGGATCTCACTGCCTCTACCCCTCAGTACCTTGCTCAGAGGTAGGTGTGGTATTACATCCCAAGTCCTTAGGGGATTCAATATTATAATTCAGCTTAATATCTTAGTTTCAGCTTTCTTGATTGTTTTTTCCTTCTAAACTTTGTTGCTAGTTTCCTCCGAATTCATTAGAAAGGGTTAAAAGGTTGAAGGGAAAGCAAGATCAAGAAGCTTAATCTAACATGAGAAATTTATAACAAACGAAAGCACTGGGTAAGGCCAAGTTGGCAGTAAGCAAAAGTAAGTAAGAGCATTACACAAATAGTCGTATCAGAGTCTTCTCAGGAGATAAAATGGTAAACTTTGGCCTCAGAATGCTTCATATTGATTTGTGGATATGCTAATGCCCTGAAAATATTGAATTTTTAAGCAAACTTTTAAATTAAGTAGATGGAAAAGTGCACACAACTTCTAAGGGTTCTTCAGGTTGATGGTTTTTTATAAAGTTAATACGCTTGTGAAACTAGCATCCAAATCCAGTAACAGGAGATTACCAGCAACCCAGAGCCCTCTTCTGGTGGCCACGCATCCTCCTACCACTGCCGAGTAACTACTCATCTGAGCTCTACCATAGGTTAATTTTACTTGTTTTTGAATTTTACGTGAATGGAATCATTCAGTATATAATGTTTTTTTTTTTTAAAGATTTTATTTATTTATTTGACAGAGGTAGAGACAGCCAGTGAGAGAGGGAACACAAGCAGGGGGAGTGGGAGAGGAAGAAGCAGGCTCATAGCGGAGGAGCCTGATGTGGGGCTCGATCCCGTAACGCCGGGATCACGCCCTGAGCCGAAGGCAAACGCTTAACCGCTGTGCCACCCAGGCGCCCCAGTATATAATGTTTTGTTCTAGCTTCTTTTGCCCCAGTGCTGTATTTGTGAGGTCCACCCATGCTGTGTGGTAACTGTCGTACATTTTCATTGCTATAGCGTATTCCAGAGAGTAAATATACCACTTTCTTCATTTTAATTTTGACAGGCAGAAATGTCTGTAATTTCTGGTTTGGGTGTAGTACAAAAAGTACTGCTATGAACATTCTCAGTGTCTCTTTTGATGCACTCAATTCTGTTGGCTGTACACTAAGAGGGAAATTACTAGGTCCTAGCGTATATGTCCATCAAGCTTTGGTAGATACTGCCAAACAGTTTTACAAAGTGATTATACCAAGTTTTACTTCCATCAGCAGTGTATGAGATTTCTGGTTGCTCTATGTCTTTACCAACATTTGATCTGGTCTGTCTTTTTAAACTGTAGCAATTCTGGTTGGTGTATAGTGGTCTATCACTGTGGCTTTAATTTGAATTTCCATGCTGAATCTGAGGTTAAACGTTTTTCCAGTCATTTATTAGCAATTTATATATAGTTTTTTTGTGAAAGGCCTGATTATGACGTTTGCCAAATTTTCTGTTGGGTCGTCTGCCCTTTTCTTATTGATCTGAAAATTTCTTATTGATTTATATATTCTGGAAGTGAAGCCTCTGGATATATGTATTGCAAAAATCTTCTTGCACTTGTGGCTTGCCTTATCACTCTCTTACTGATGTCTTTTGACAAACAGGAATTCTTTACTGTGGTACACTTTATTAATTTTTGCTTTATAGTTACTACTTTCAGGGTCCTGTTTAAGAAATCTTTGCTTGCCTTAACACCATGAAGATATTGTTTTGTGTTCTCTTCTAGAAGCTTTATTATTTTAGAGTGTATTTATGTAAAATTATTTATTTATTTATTTATTTATTTATTTATTTATTTAAAGATTTTATTAATTTGAGAGAGAGAGCACAAGCAGGGGAAGCAGCAGAGGGAGAGGGAGAAGCAGGCTCCCTGCTGAGCAGGGAGCCCAGTGTGGGGCTCTATCCCAGGACCCTGGGACCATGGCCTGAGCTGAAGGCAGACACTTAAATCAACTGAGCCAACCAGGCGCCCCTATGCAAAAAAATTTTAAATGCATTTGTTCATAAGTCAGCCTGATCTGTTGAAGCCAGTTAAACATTAAATAAATTTGGGATGCCTGGGTGGCTCAGTTGGTTAAGTGTCTGCCTTCAGCTCAGGTCAAGGTTCCAGGGTCCTGGGATCAAATCCCACATTGGGCTCCTTGCTTGGTGGTGAGCCTGCTTCTCCCTCTGCCTGCTGCTCCCCCTGCTTGTGCTCTCTCTCTCTGACAAATAAATAAATAAATAAAATCTTCAAAAAAACCACCATTAAATAAATTTAAATAATGACTTTGCCATAAACTCCCTCCCTGCATGATCTTTGGCAATGCATATTAGCATTCTGAACTTAGCCTTAACTATAAATGGGAATAATGATATCTACTTAAAACTATTGTTGTGAACATCACATCTATCTACATGTAATCTATTAATAAAAAACCAGCTATTATAAAAGACATTTTGGGGACAATTAAGGATATTTGAATAAAGACTGGATATTAGATACATTAGGGAATTCTTATTAGTTTGGTGGTTCTGTAGGAGAATATCCTTATTAGGAGATGCATGATGAAGAATTGAAAGGTAAAGTAATATGATGTCTCAATTGATTTGTGGTGAGTTCAGCAAAAAGAAAAAACCCTCAAATATCTAGATAAAGCAAACTGGTAAAATGTTTTCTGTTGTTGAATCTAGGTATTAGATATGTGGGTATTATGAAATTCTTTCAACTTTGTGGTATGTGTGAAATTTTCATAATAAAACGATCAGGGAAAAGTTGGCTATTAATTAAGTTATAGCATTCTATTATTTCACATTTTTTCCAAAGCTAAAAGTACATAAGGACATAGTCAAGTGGATTTTGAGTAAATGAGCTTTTTCTGTCTGGAGAAGAAAATGCATTAAGAATAAAAAGTGAATTCAAGCATTGCCAGCTTGAGTGGGATAGCGCTGAGCTATTTCCATAAAATGAAGGCATTGCTGGGAATATAAGGAAGGGGAAAGTAAGGATGGGATCTACGATGTACTGAGTGCCCATTAAACTACTCTGCTAGATGCTGTAACCATTGTTACCTTTAATTTAAAAAAAGCAACTCTTTGACGTAGGTAATATTAAAAAAGTTTAGCAGTTTTGAATAACTTGGCTAACACAGCTGCTGGATAGTGGAGTCAGGATTTGTTTTTGTTGTTGTTGTTGTTTGTTTTTTATAATAATTTTTATTATGTTAATTTAGTCACCATACAGTATATCCTTAGTTTTTGATGTAATATTCCATGATTCATTACTTGCGTATAACACCCAGTGCACCATGCAATATGTGCCCTCCTTAATACCCATCACCGGCCTATCCCAATCCCCCACCCTCCTCCCCTCTGAAGCCCTCAGTTTGTTTCCCAGAGTCCATGGTCTCTCATGGTTCATTCCCCCTTCTGTTTACCCCCCCCTTCATTCTTCCCTTCCTTCTCCTACCGATCTCCCTGCTATTTCTTATGTTCCATAAATGAGTGAAACCATATGATAATTGTCTTTCTCTGCTTGACTTAATTTCACTTAGCATAATCTCCTCCAGTCCTGTCCATGTTGCTGCAAATGTTGGGTAATAGTTCTTTCTGATGGCTGAGTAATATTCCATTGTATATTTGGACCACATCTTCTTAATCCAGTCGTCTGTTGAAGGGCATCTCAGCTCCTTCCACAATTTAGCTATTGTGGACAATGCTGCTCTGAACATTGGTGCATATGGCCCTTCTCTTCACTACGTCTGTATCTTTGGGGTAAATACCCAGTAGTGCAATTGCTGGATCATAGGGTAGCTCAATTTTTAGCTTTTTGAGGGACCTGCACACTGTTTTCCAAAGTGGCTGTACCAACTTGAATTCCCCTCAACAGTGTAAGAGGGATCCCCTTTTCCACATCCTCTCCAACATTTGTTTCTTGTCTGGTCAATTTTTGCCATTCTAACTGGTGTAAGGTGGTATCTCAATGTGGTTTTGATTTGTATTTCCCTGATGGCTAATGATTTTGAACATTTTTTCATGTGTCTGTTAGCCATTTGTATGTCTTCATTGGAAAAGTGTCTGTTCATATCTTCTGCCCATTTTTTGATTTGATTATTTGTTTCTCGTGTATTGAGTTTGAGAAGTTCTTTGTAGATCTTGGATACCAGTCTTTTATCTGTAGTGTCATTTGCAAATATCTTCTCCCATTCCGTGGGCTGCCTCTTAGTTTTTTTGACTGTTTCCTTGGCTGTGCAGAAGCTTTTTATCTTGACGAAGTCCCACAAGTTCATTTTTTCTTTTGTTTCTCTTGCCTTTGGAGATGTGTCATGAAAAAAGTTGCTGTGGCCGATGTCAAAGAGGTTCCAGCCTATGTTCTCCTCTATGATTTTGATGGATTCCTGTCTCACATCGAGGTGTTTCGTCCATTTGGAGTTTATCTTTGTGTATGGTGTGAGAGTGGAGTCAGGATTTGAACCCAGATCTGTTTTCTGTTTTCCTTTCTTCTCTCCCTCCCTTTCTTCTTTATGATGAAGGTTAGGCTTTTTTGTTTTGTTTTTTATTTTTATTTATTTTTAAAAAGATTTTTATTTATTTATTTGACACAGAGAGAGCGCACAAGCAGGGGGAGCAGCAGGGAGAGGGAGAAGGAGGCTCCCCACTGAGCAAGGAGCCTGATGCTGGACTTGATCCCAGGACCCTGAGATCATGACCTGGGCTGAAGGCAGATGCTTAACCAGCTGAGCCACCCAGGTGTCCCTTGTTTTGATTTTTAAATGAACGGTATTCTTTTCTTTGTAGAAACTCTGGACAAACATATTTACCAATTACACTTGCTGCATAACAAACCACCCAAAACTTAGTGGCTTAAGACAATATATATTTATTCAGCTCAGGAGTTGGGCTCAGCCGGGCAGTTCTGATCTGGGCCAACCTTGGCTGTTGTCAGTGAGGCTTGCTCTCATGTTGGGGGTGACTGGGCCAGCATCTCCATGAAGTCTCCAACCTATGGCAGACTACCTTGGGATCATTCTCCCAGGGGAGGAGAGGAGCATCCAAGAGAGCAAGCAGTCCACCACGCCTGTTGGGGCTAGGCTTGGAACTGGTATAATGCTACTTCCCCTCTTAGTCCATTCCAATAGATTGCGTGGCCTAAACAACAGACATTTATTTCTCACAGTTTTAGAGGCTGTGAGGAGATAGGATTGGTGGTGAGAGCCCTCTTCCTAGCTTGCAGAAGGCTACCTTCTTGCTGGGTCCTCACATGATGGAGAGAGAAAGCTCTGGTCATCACTGGGGCCCCACCTTCATGACTCACCTATCACTAATTACCTCTTAAAGCCCCTACCTCCACATACCATCCCATTAGGGTTTGGGGCTACAACACATGAATTTGTGGGGACACCAACATTTAGTCCATAACACCCTCTGTTGTTTAGATTCAAGGAGTGAGGAAGTAAACTACCTCTTGGTGAAAGGAAATATGAAGTAATGTTGTAAAGTGCTATGGATGGCAAGGACTGGGGGAAGGAGATAGGGGCCAATTACAGCCACTTTTGCAAACAATCTTCCAGAACGTACAAAAATAAGCATCCTTTAAATCATTCTTAATGCTATCATCAAAAGATAATTATTGTTAATATATTGGTGTATTTCCTTCCATTGTTTTGTCTATGCCCATATAGAGACAGATTTTCTTTTTTTAAAAAGAATATGATTCATATCTAGAATCTGATTTATGTTCTGATAATTTCCCTTAACATTGTATTGTAGGCATTTCCCAGGCATTAAATATTTCTTGACAGTGTGATTTAATCTATGATGCATAGGAAACCAACAGTAAATTGCTGTGTTCCAGACATTATGCTAAATACTTTCACAGTTATCTTGATTAGAAAGCAAGTTTCTTGTTAATTTGCAGGATTTATAGTCGCCGCTGCAAATAAAAAACAGTGCATTTTATGTGCTGAAAAGATCCAGAGAAAATTATAATGGTTAAGATATATCAGCAATGCCCGTTTTTCTCTTGAAAGCTTAACCTGTCAACTATAACTGCTTAGGAAAGGGTGGTCTCTCTCTTGTAAATGGTGGGACACTGACAATAGACAAGACTATTTGCTCTCCATTTCTGCCTGTTGCTTCAAGAAACCATTTTGCTAGACTAGTTCAGGTGTTAAAGTTACATTGTTGACAATTGCAGACTGTTTCAGGGAACAATTTTATTTGCAAAGATTTTTATTTTGATCCTGTGAACAAAGTAATAGCTAGTTAGAAAAGAAGGTGTAGTGGAGGGAACTCTGCCATTTGTGATAGTAAGAGATTAAGAGATTGATTACACTTGTGAATCAATAGATATAGAGAAGTTGGGATTGTTCCCATTTGAGCTCCTCTGTCCCATTGGCTGGCTCTATGTCCTGAGTGATCAATCAATAAATATAGCACCTGTGCCTAAAGGCCACCTGTCCAGCCTTTCATTTTATAGGTGAAGCCACATCGTTATTAATTTATTTGATCTGGCTGTATTTCAGGATCATGCTGAACATCAGTTCTTACTGTACAGTTAGCATAATGTGATCACGAGCATAAAATTTGGAGGTCAAAGACCAGGGTTTAAGCCTGGGCTTGTTGAGTATTAACAAATGACTTAATGTCTCTGAGTTTCAGTTTTTTCATCTATAATTACAAAAGCTTCGGTCTTCTTAGAGTTATTGTGGAGATTGAGACAATTTATATCTATCTGTACTAATACAGTAGCCACTAGCACTCAGTGACCTTTGAGTACTTGAAATGTGACTGGTGTAAATTGAGATGTGCATTAAGTGTAAAACACACACTGGATTTTGAAGACTTACTATGAAAAAAATAAAAGTAACTTACCGATTACTTTTTTCTGTAGACTGAATGTTGAAATGGCAATGTTTTGTGCTCATTGAAGTAAATAAAATATATTAAAATTAATGCACTTGCTTCTTGTTTTTTAAAAATGTGGCTACTAGAGATTTAAAAGTTACATGTATGAGTCATATTTGTGGTTTGCATTATGTTTCTACTGGACAAATGCTACACTACATGGAAGTTCTCTGTAGAAGGTAGTGCACAGAATAAATGTTAGCTCTAGCTCCAAGAAGTATAGAAGGTTTGAGTGGGTGGGAATTCTAAGTGACAGCATGAAGCTTATTATTTTACTAAATTTCTAATGCGAGCTTTATCTAGGCATCTGAATTTTTCCTCTTTAAGTGTAGCAGGGAAATAGAGGAGTGATGATCCAATCGTGTGAGCAAACAATAACTTCAGTTCACTGAGCTAAGATGATGCAGGTGCTGTGCTAAGTACTGTCTTAGGTGGGATTTGTTTGGTGCATCTGGACCTCCTGACTTCTTAGGCTATAACCACCGTGTTCCCTGTCTTTGTCTGTCTCTCTCTCTTCCTCTCTCAATTTACTTCTCTCTCCTTGACCACATTGTTCTCTCAGATCACTTATCTCCCTTCACATTTCAGAAACCATGGCTCCCACTACTCCTGCCTGTCATCCTCGCTCTAAGGGAGGACTCAGACCTATTCCCTCTGATTTTAAGTTGAAAAGTCCTGTGGAAAGGCCACGTTGACTTAGCTTGGATTCAAATAGGCACCCTTGGGCCATGGCTCTAATTCCAACGCCAGAGGAGGAAGATTTCCCAGAAGAAGGGAGTGTTACTCTTGGTTAATAAGAGAATAAGTGTACACTGTATCTATCCTAGTTAATTTAATAAGTACAGCCATTCTGTGGGAATAATGCCCCAACTTAGAAATGAGGAAACTAAGGCTCAAAGAAGTTATATATTTTCTCTAAGTTTAACCATCCAGGCTGGAAGCCCAGATCTGTCTGTCACCAAAGCCCATGTTCTTAATGACTACACTGACAGCATTTGAGAAAATTGGGTTGTGTTGAATGAGGTTTTACTGAATTAGCTATTTGCTATTTTCTCTCCTACCAAATTGCTTTCCACTGAAATGTGTAATAGGAATAACGATAAGGAAACTGGCCCCACAGTAACATGTAAATCTTTGCTGAATTGAAAACCAATACTACTATGCTCTCCAATCTTGTATCCAAAGCTTTAAAGGTCATAAAAAAGCTCTACTATAATAATCTCTGTAGTAATGAGTTTAAAACATATTTACCACCACTTGGGCATTTTGCTTTTGTAATTTCTTTTTTTTTTTTTAAAGATTTTATTTATTTATTTATTTATTTATTTATTTATTTATTTATTATTTGGGAGAGAGCAAGAGAGCGAGCATGAGAGAGCAACAGAGGGAGAGGGAGAAACAGGCTCCTGCTGAGCAGGGAGCCTGATGTGGGGCTTGATCCCAGGATGCTGGGATCATGACCTGGGCTGAAGGCAGATGCTTAACCAACTGAGCCACCCAGACTCCCTGTGCTTTTGTAATTTCTGATTATATACTTTTTTTTTTTTTGGTACCTATCACATATTGGTACTCAATAAATATTAGCTACTGTATTTACCATACTAACAAATGTTACCTATTATATTTATATTAATATGTTAACTGTTATGTTGATTATATTAATACATATTAATGATTATACTATTATATTAATAAAAATCATATCCTATTAATAACATAACATCTCTCATATTAATTTTTTTTGGAACAGCTTTATTGAGACTTAATTTATGCACCATACAATTCCACCCATTTGAAGTGTATCATTCAGTGGTGTTCGGTACATTTAGATTGTGCAAATGATCATATACTTTCTTTTGAGAACTTTCCCCTCTCTTTTTCATCAACACATGATTTCCTATAGTCTATACAATATGGGCATAGTGATTCCAGAGGCAAAGATGAAAGAGCCATCTTCTGTTATTCATAAACAATATCTGGCCCAAAGGAAATATTCTTTAAAAATGATGATCCATAAGTCATTCAGAAAGGTGATCTGGAGTTTGTGAATCTCCTAGTCAGGCCAAAAAGTAAATTTCAAACAAATTGATTTCAGAATGCTATAAATCTGTGTTTTCCACAACCCATTAGAAATGATTTTATTTACATAGGAAACTAGCAGTAAGGGATAGTTTTATTGGCCGAATTCATATGCTAAGAGTTCTGACTGGTCAGAATGCCATCCAGTCCCTTATGTGTAGTTCTGAGGCCTGATGTAGTAAGAAATGCAATAACTAACCTTACTTGGATGCTAGGCAGTATATAGAGCAACTTTCCCTTATGTCTTTCATGGACTCTTTCCTAGTGACAGTGGTCATTCATCTATTTAACAAGTATATATCCAGTATCTGCATTGGGTCAGGCATGGAGTTAGACCAAACATGGCCACACCATCATGAAGCTTATAATCTGATGTGGGAAGTCACACATCTAACAGGAAATTTCAATGTAGTGTGTTATAAGTGCTATGTTAGAAGATACAATGTGCTGTGGGACACATGGAATCATATCTAAGTTGGTTTTGAGAACTTTGATGGTTTCCTTGGGAAAGTGCTGTCTATGTAGGGATCTGAAGGGCAAGCAGGAGTTGACCAGATGAAGGTTCATAAAGAAGCTTTATGTCTAGACTTAGAAAGAGGATGGGGAAAGGGAAAGTGGTGAGGGAAGTAGCTTATCTTAGAATGTGAAGGGTTCGTTATGTTAAAAACCTTGGACTGAGGGCAATGGGAAGCCCTGAAATGGTTTTAAGTACCTGAGTCACATAATTGGATTTGCATTTTAGAAAGCTCAGAAGTGAATCAATTTGCTCACTTTCCTGTCTCAATATTCTTATCTTTAAATTGAAAAGGGATAGCCTAGCCTGTATAGCTTCTTCCAACTTTAATAGTCTATAAATTTCTGCTATCCTGGAAAAACTGAATTCCGTGCTGATTTCCAGATCTCTCAGGTAGCAAGCCCTCGCTAAGATTATGACCAGTACTTGAAGAGGTGGGTTTTGTGGGGATGGGGGTGAGTGAGAGTGGGGACAGGAAGCTGAATGGATGATACAGTATTTCTACTGGGAAATAAGGAAACAGAAAGGTTTTGCAGGTTCCTCTGACAGTCTCCTGAAAGGAAACTGGTGGATGAATTTAATTTCTCAGCATCCAGTGGAATGGCACCTTGCCCCCTTCCAATATAATGAAACCTGATGTTATGTTCCAAAAATTAAAGTGCTATACTAAGATATTTGCTGATGAAATGATACAAAGTCTGGAATTTGCTAAAAAGGTAGTTAGAGATTTATACATATAAAACATGGTTGGCCATGACTTGGTAATTTCTGATGCCGAATGATGGGTACAAAGAGATCCATTATATAATGGATTGTATAATTTTCATAATTTGTGTATGTTTGAAATTTTCCATAATAGGAAGTAAAAACAATAATAAAGTAAAGATGCTCTGACTTATTACCCAAGTTCCTTATTACTTTTAGTACAAATGGAGAAAGAATCAGACTCTCTCACCTGGTCATACTGAAATAAATAGACTCAGAACTACTGTGTCATAAGCACTGACACTTTGCTTTAAGTTCTTTTTAAAAAATTGTTTATTTTTATTTTTATTTTTTAGAGAAAGAGAGCGATTAGAGAGAGAGTGTGTGTGTGAGCTGGGAGGGGGGGAATGAGAATCTCAAGCAGGCTTTCCACTCAGCACAGAGCCCAACACAAGGGCTCAATCCCATTACCCTGAGATCATGACCTGAGTGGAAATCAAGAGTCAGATGCTCAACCAACTGAGCCACCCAGGGGCTCCTGCTTTGAGTTCTGTATCGACTTTAAGGGCTTAAAATGTTCCACACTGCACTGAGATTATGTTGGCAGATCAAAGAAAGAGAATTACACTCCAAGGAAGGGGCAGTTCTTCTAGGGATTTCACTGGTGAAGTAGGCAGAGCTCTGTATTTCTAGCCTGGGTCAGCCCAAGAAAGCAGTCCCTGAATAGCAGGGTCGTTGGAGAAATCACTGGCTTTGGAGTCATAATAGGCATAATAGACTGAGTTATGTGTCGGGTGAAAGATAGTGACAAGAAATAACAAAATAGGTAACATTCATTGAATTCTCACTGTATGCCAGGTACTGTGCTAAACTCTTTATGCACTTTATATCATTTGATTCTAATAGCTTTCCTATTAGTTTGATGCTACTATTTTATAGATGAGGAAACTGAGGCATAAAGAACTTATATAATTTACCCATGATCACATAGACTTTATATAATTGCCAGTAAATGTTGTGATAAATAAATAACTGAAATCCAGTGGTTAGGCTGCAGTTTGATTCTAGTGAAGATTAGGTTTGGATGCACATAACAGAAAAAAGTAGAATAACAGTGGCTTAAAACAAAATAGTTTCTCTCTCATCTTTATGAAGTCTAGAGAAAAGCAGTCCAGGGTTGCCATGATTCTCTGGAATCAGGTTCCTTCTTTTGCTTCATTGTGAAAGTCTTCCATCCTCAAGTTCACTTCATGGTCCAAGATACCTGCTGAAGCTTCATATTCCAACCAGAAGAAAGGGAAAAGGAGTGGAAGAAGAAAATACTACCTATCCTCTCTTTCGAGGATGAATACTAAAAATTGCACATATCATTTATGCTTATATTACAGAATCATTATTATACCACAACTTACTCTCAGGTGCATACCTAGCAGGTTATAGAGCACTTGCTTGTGGCAGGTCCAAGACATGAAAGATGACTGAGAAGTAGATTTGTTATACTATATGGCCATGTGCCAGCTAAAGATGAAGGGTTCTATTAGCACAGCAGATGGGAAGGAATAGTGGGGATCACTGGCAATCACTTCGTCCACATCCAGTGTTCGCTTTGACCTCTGGAACTGCCCTCTCAGGCTGGTGCAGTGGCCAAAGCATAATCAGAAAGATGGGATTTTTTAAGAAAGAATTTTTATTTATTCATTAAAGAGAGATGCAGACACCCATGAAACGGAGAGAGAGAGTGCAGGAGCAAGAGGGAGGGGCTGAGGGGAGAGGGAGAAGCAGACTCCCCGCAGAGCAAGGAGCCCACCGCTGCTCTCCATCCCAGGACCCTGAGATCCCGACTTGAGCCTAAGGTAGATGGTTAATGAACTGACCCACTAGGCGCCCCATAAAGATGGGATTTTGAATATTATGAGAGCTGGCTGTATGAGCTTGGACAAGTCTTAACCTCTCCAAGTGTGCCTCAAAAAAAGGGTCACACCTTTGCAGGGTTGTTGGGAAGATGACAGTTAAGGTAGGTAGGGTACCTGGCAAATGGAAAGTAACTAATGGCAGTTGTTTTTATTACTGTTAGAAATTCAAGGAGGCACAGGTTTGGGGGTATTGAGTTACCTTAAAAAGTGTACCCGGCCTGGAAAATTTGTCCTGTCTTGTAGGAGACCAAACACTCCATCAGGCACCAGGAACAGACAAGCTCATTTCTAAGGAAATATTGTAGGAATAGTTGAGGTTTTCTTCTGCTAAATATTGTCAGCTCCCTAAGCTTTTCCAGCATATTCCCTCATGTCTCTTGTGTATTGCTCTATGAGCAACTCTTGACAACTACCGCTATTTAAGCCTGTGTTCTATAGTAAAACCTTGATTAACTGGGACTTAGAACTGGAATGCTTAAATGATCATGGTTTTTCCCTCTGAGCTTCCTTTGGAGAAGGAGGGAAGTGACAACTAAAGTTTTGAGAAGGATAGGAAAATTTGAGAACTAGAGAGGATGCTGTAATTCAGCACCTTCAATTTTACTGCTAAGAGGAGAATGATTATCAAGGCCACTCTGCTGATTAATAATAGAGCCAGGAGAGGATTGCAGCCCATTGCTCTTTCCTCTGGACTGTGGCCTAAAGATGCGGCTTTTGGCATCTGTCTTGGTGTTGTTACTCCTCCAGTTTTGGCCACTACACTAGAGGTCTCAATTTTAAATGCCTGCAAGGGCTGACTGACAAGGAACGAGTGGAGCAGGCTGGGTATTTCATATGGGGAAGTGGTGGTGAACTTGGCACTCAAGCTGGAGCCTGTGTACCTTCTGTAGAGACATTTAAGCTTACAATTAAAAAAAAAAGTACAGGACAGAAAAAACATGTTTGGGGACTAGATATGGCTTGTTGGTCCCCGGTTTGAGCACTTTGCATTGTCTGTATCTACAGACTTTTATTCAATAAGGACATAATCTGAATTAGGTACCTGAGGCATGTTGCCAAAGAAAGTTTCAGTGCTATTCATTGATTCATAAAATCGAAGAAGTGCATTTTAGAAACCTGATCATACATAATAATTTTTGCATTTTGCAACAGAGCGAACAGAGCAATTCTGTTCTCATTTACTGTCAGGTTAGCCAGAACTCTTTGTTGTCCAGTTATGTATTCAAGTGAGTTCAGTTGTCACATTCACAATGGGAACCTCTTAGTACTGGAGGTTCTGTTATATATAGACATTCAAACATTTATAATTGGCCACCCGTAGTGAGAAATACATTTATATCATTATTGAGGAGGAACACATACATACTTTCACCACACAAACTCAAAACACTAGTTCAGGGAACAGTATCTTACTGTATGCTAAAAACTGATGTTTTCTGACCTATTTCATTTTTATTAAAATAATGGTCATGAATTGCTAAGTTTATTTTGTAATCTAATAGTAGACCATAACATATAGTTTTTAAAAAATCACTAGACTAGGTGATACTAATACATTTTATTTATTTATTCAGTAGATATTTATTCAATCTCTAATGAGTGTGAGGTGCTCTTTTGGGTATCATGAGGGATATGACAAAACATGGATTTTTGTTCTCAAGGAGTCTAAAATCTAATAGGAAAGAGATGCATGAAAATATCTAAAACCTCAAGGCAGAATAATCACTCTAGATTATACATAATGTGTTATATTATTATACATCATCATAATAAATTTCTTAAGTAGGCAGGGAGGATTTTAGCCTAATTTACAGATAGGAAATTACATTTTTGGAAAAAGTTGCTTATCCTTATAAAAATAATAGAACAACAGTGATAACAGATAATATTTGTTAAGCACTTACTATATGTTAGGTACTGATTTAATTCTCACTACAGCCTTATTCCAGTGGTACTATTTTTATGCTCATTTTACAAAGGAGAAAAGTGAGGCAGAGAGGTTAAGTAACTTGCCTAAGGTCATAGAGCTAGAAGAGTCTGTGGCAATAAGGTTCAATCCTAGGAAATATGGTTCCAGAACCTCAGTTTTAACCAATGTGTTATAATTCCTGGAAATTAAAAAGCACAGATCATAATCCCAGATGGGTCATGGCATATATTCATCTTCTCAGATGCCCCACCACAAAAATAGTGTGACATCTGTTGTGATGGGAGAGTATTTTGGGGGTGGAGGGGATGAGTAGGAATAGAGCCTGAACATTCCTCAGTGTGAATAACCTTCACCAAGTTAATAAAAGTGACTGAAGTCAGCAATAGAAAAGGCAAAGGGAAAGAATACTCTCCCCCAAAGACAGCATCTAATCCTTTGGCTCTGCTCTGTTTGTGATATAGTATTCTTGAGATAAAGTAAATTATGGAGCAGTCTTGCTCTTGGAAAAGCAGGAGAGTTTAGCTCTGAATGTTCGCCTTGGATTTTACCAGTGCCTTCCTGAAGTACAGGTGTTCATTCAGAATCATACAGACAAATTTCTGTTCGTTTGGTACTGGGAAAGATAATACTTATCCTTTATTGAGCATCTCCCATGGGAAGGACTAGGGCTGTTGGGCACTGAGGATAGAGCTGTGCCCAAGCCAGCCCAATAATAGTAATAATAGTGAGTATTTGTTAAGTACTTACTTTATATGTGTTAGTACTAATTTAATTCTTTAACTATATAATGATGGTATTTTTATTATGCTCTATTTTATAGAATAGAAAAGTAAGATCTTCATGGATAAGTGAACTTTTTATGAATTTGATCTTTAGGATAATAAAAACAGTTTGAGTGTCAAAATTGGTATATATTCCAGTTTAAGCCCCAACCTAGTTTTTAGACTGTTGTATATTAATTTAGCTGTTGCATTTTCCTGCCTTTCTGTGTTCTTTATATCCTTAATTTTATAGGGTCATTAATGGTTATTCTGATTAATTTTACTTATATTAAAGTAAGTGTAAAGAAAAAAATTAAATGGTCCCTGTAGCCCATTCATGTTTTTCTCTACATTTGCAAGCTGGGGAGATAGATATCCAAAAATACCAAGGCATATGTTTCATCTTAATTTCTTCAAGCAGTATGCTTGCAACTCTGAGAAGAGTAGAACAAAAATAACTGAAAGTACACTTTTTGAAAATAATAATTTTCACTTTTGAAAAATGGTCGTCTCTAAATTCTCTTAATCCAGTGATTATAAATCCAGAATTTGCCAAGGTACGTGATGGACACTAGGTATTTACTCTCCCTGTGCCTCAATAATGAATTAAAAGAGAAGGAAAAGTACAGAAAAGGATTATTTAAAATGTTTCTGGAAAATATTTACTAGACTTTACAGAGTACTATTTCAGTCAAGTACATAAAATCACTCAATCTGACAGATTTGGAAAATTGAAAGTATAAAATTTGTGTTTAAAATTTTATTACAATTTGAACTATCACTCAAGTTGTTTGATCTTGTTGTAAATGAGAATTAACTGCTATTTGTGATTTGGGTCAGACTACACCTTCTTCAGTTAATGCAGTTGGGAAAGCAACTGGTCAGGGAATTGAGGTCCTCCCAAAGGGACTGCAGGGACGTACAGCATTCTCGGCCTCTGCTGATTCATCCTCTTCCTACAAGAATTTGTGTTTGAGTGATCCTTGAACAGGCATATGTCTCTCAATACAATTAATTTATTTTACGTAGACCTGTGTAGAGCTAGAGCTTCCTGAAAACTCTTTGGGTCTCAAATGATTGGGACTCAACCCTCTTACATACTGTTGTTTAATTTTGTGTCTTTAGTGATCGAAATAACATCAAGAGAAAGCCATGAAAGGTGAGAAGATGGCAAAGCTGGCCTTGTGTATGGGCTTAAGCGAATTTTACATATGTGCACTTTTTTCTTGCTGATGGGTGATAAAACTCTGCGAAATGACTTTTGAAAAACTCCTCACTTAATCATTCCAAATCCTAATAGGGAAAAGGATCATTTCAAAACCAGAATTTCACTTGAAATGATAAAAAGAGGGATACTTATGTAGTCTTATTATTCCAAGTGAAAATGAACATTTGGTAATTGCATTTTGAGACTTAGAGTTATGTCCAGGTTTTGCAAATCTTGAAATATATAATGTGGGGTTTCTCTTTAAGAATAAGAATGCAAAATCATGAATATAAAATTAGGTACACAGCCTTGATTAGGTACACAGAGCAAGAAAGGGGCTCTGACCCTTCTGCTTGATTAACTTAGTGATTAATTCTCTTCTGATAATGAGTGACTGTTTCCTTTGTTTTCTCAAAATTATGAAAGAAAAAAGGGGGAGGGGCTAGAGAATGGAAAGAAAATCCTTGTTTTTCTAACCATCCCCTCAAGCCAACTGAGTGGTATAGTCCTTTCTCCAGGTCCCAAGGTAAATGATGTCAGAACTGAAATCACACCTGATTCGACCTCTTCCCCGCTCCCCCCACCCCTCCAGTTATTCGTTCAACAAATAGTTACTGAAACAGTCACATCTAATCCCTAGGTGGAATGGACCTCTCCTACTTAGGATAGCCAGCTCTTTGATATCCCACTTAGGGATCATTCCCATTCTGGGCTGAAAGAAACTGCTGTTCCTTTCTGTCCTAGCATACATGCAGCCTGGTATTTAACATGCGTTCTTTTTTGTTCAATTAAGTTACAAGCCAGTCCTCCAGGACAGTAACCGTCGGGGTGGCTTTGACCTGCCGAATCTTCCAGCAAATATAGGCTAAGTTATACAAAATGGGCGTGTCCGGATTTTACCAAGAGACCACCCTCGTCCCCAAAGCTTACCAAGCAGAGACACCCAGCCTCTTTCTTCTTTACCTCACGCGCGAAAACACCTTCCACCCGGGTCTTAGTAGTCCCCTCCCCCTCCCACCACGCCCCATTTACCGCCCTTAGCGCCGCTCCTTGAGAATCTCCCCTCCCTCACTCCCTCTCTTTTCTTCCCTCCCCGTGGGCCAGCCGCGCTTGGAGCTGCCCTGCTGCGCGGCAGGGCGACGCGGCGACACCTATAGGATTGCTTCCGGGCACTCCCCAGCCAGAGGGTGGCTGGCCCGGGGCCCGGAGCTCCGCAGGGCCGGAGGCTCCGCGGCGGCGGCACCGAGGACGCGCGCACCCGCTCGCCCTCCCGCCCGCGCCCTCTTTTTCTCCCTCGGTCGCGCGGGGCGCCCAGAGCCGCTCTCTGCCCAGGGCGGTGGCTTTGCCGCCCGCCTCGCAAAGCTCCTCTCTGGTGGCCGTTCCCTCTTTCCCTCCTCTTTGCGTCATGTCGGACACTTGATGTTTTTTTTTTTTTCTTTTCCTCTTTTTTTTTTTTTTTTCTATTTTTTTCATTTCTTCCTTTAGCCCTTTCCACCTTCCACCTCCCCCTTCGTTTCCCAGGTTGATATTTTCCCCCTGTTCTCTGGGCTTGCCCATGAGTCTCCTCGGGAGCTACCGGAAAAAGACCAGCAACGATGGTTATGAATCCTTGCAGCTGGTGGACAGTAACCGGGACTTAAGTGCGGGGAGCGGCGCGGGTGGCGGCAAGCAGAGAGTGAACGCCTGGGTGGCGGCAGCCGCGCGGAGTCCCGCCCAGCAGTCTCAGGACCGCGCCAGCACCATGGACAGCTCAGGTAGCGCTGGCGACGGGTGCGCCCAGCTGAACTCTGCTGGGTTCTCCAGAAGCTGCCCACAACACTAGCCCGAGGGTCCCACCCCACCTTGGCCTGGGAGGGGCCGGGATGGAACGAAAGCATCTAATACCACTAGGGTGTCTCGTCTCTAATTTCTCTAGTTCAAGGAGCTAGGAAACGTTAGATCAGTCCTGAGGCCCAGTGACTGACTGTAGGAGCGCCTCTTAATCTGGCTAGGCTGCTGAGTACACCAGCTGGGGGCGGGGAGAGGAGGGGAAAGGGGAGGGAAGGGGTGGACGCGAGAAGGGAGAGGGTGGCGCGAGGAGCCACTGGGAAGGAGGGCCGGGAGAGGCAGCTGCTTTCACTACCCAGCTGGATGAGGGGGAGAGGTGAAGGAGCAAGTGCGTTGATTGTTTTTGCAGCCTGTGGACGGACGGTATTTATTCCAATTATTATTCTCCTAATGCTGATGTTATTTGCAATTCTGTAAAACTGTGCCTCTTCTCAACTCGGCTGTCTGCTAGGGTTAATGCTGTTACCTTTCTTCAGCAAATTTACCTTGAGCAAATTTTTATCTAAAGCTCTTTTACACAGCTTTTATGATTTGTACAATGAAGTTTATTTCATCTGCTATTGGCTTGGATCTTGTTTATCTTGATCTTTTTGCATTAAGTGTACCAATATTTCATAAATGTTACATGTAAGGAAAATGAAAATGCTTTTAAACTTTGTATCTGGGCTTGCAACCTTTCCTCCTCCTCTTTCTTCTCCTTCTTCTTCTTCTTCTTCCTCTTCTTCTTCTTCTTCTTCTTCTTCTTCTTCTTCTTCTTCTTCTCCTCCTCCTCCTCCTCCTCCTCCTCCTCCTCCTCCTCCTCCTCCTCCTCCTATAAAGCGTTTTAACAAGGTGGATTTCTCTCTGTCAGAAATGCTCTTTTAGCAATATCCATAGCAAAACAGTCATTTAATATATGTATGTTGGACCAAGGGTATTATTATAGCTGTTTGCTCATCTTTTCAAGGAATCAGGATCAGAGGATTGTTTACATAAAGATAATTTATAATTGAAGTGCTCAATGGTTTGTTCTACTCTGTTAACTTTAATATACTGGACAACTGAGGACTCCAGAGGAAAGACTTCGTGTTGCATTGTTTGGGAAGTAATGAAAACAAACTGGATTTAATTCCTGCACTTTGCAAAGAAATGCTTGTTTCTTTTAATTGTGTAATGGCTCTCCCTGGACTACCGTTTTCTATTTTCCTTATCCCATAAGTGGTGTAAAATGTTGTCTACAGATGTTCAGGTGTCCTGGCCTGAAAACATATTTTACCCATACAAGCTCTTATTGAAGTTAAATAAGGTGTTGGTAGAGTGTTTTCTCAGGACCATTTTAAATTAAAGCTAAAATTACCTGAAGGACTGATGGTTCTAACAGCTCTGATATTGATGTTGTACATGGGTATTTGATTTATGATTTTCTAAGTCTGTGATAAAGTCCAAAGTATCTTTTGACTGGATGTGATCTCCTTTAAGTCTTAAAGGAAACGATTCATGCGTTCCAAACGATGCCACCATAATCCTTTCTGGAACATAGTGGACATGTACACAAATAACTGAAATGGAATGAACAATTTCCAAATGAGTGAGGAGGAGCCCCACTTTTAGGAAATGAAAGAAATATGAAATTTTGTATATATTCACTTCTCATGGGGATTCTTATTTTATGAATTGGAATTTGTTTTTAAAGTATGCTACATCCTAGAATATTTTCAGCACCTATTTCCTGAGTCATTATATGCCAGGCACTGTGCTAACTGTGTGGGAATAATAATAGTGAATGAGACGCTTCTGGCCTTTAGGGGGCTGTTATTTAACAGGAACAGTAACTCAAACACAGAGTAGCCTATAGTGAGTCGCGGATTTTGGAGGACTGTCTTTCTCCCCAAATCAGACTTTTTCAGTAGGTTTAGAGAAGAAGAATGAAATGAATTGGTAAACCATTAGTAATGGGAAAACATTTTTTATTAAAAATATTGTTATTTCTAAAGCACTATTGCCAAGAGTTGATTCTTCAACTTGATCAAACTAGCTCTGTATGATGAGGTTTGCAGGAATTCTTCCTGTCCCCATTCCTCTTTCTGGTTAGGGAAATGTTGTGGATTTGTTATGGCAGAACTATGTATGTTATGAGTATTTTGATGCATATTTGCAATTGAGAACACAGTCAGGGAGGATGCTTTTGTTTGGTCTGGATGAGCAATGGGGCCCTGAGAGTGGGGTTTCTTTTAGTGGGTAGTAAGTTTCATTGATTAGTGCAACTATATCTATCTTGTCTAATTATAGTTCTTTCTTCTAAGATCCTCAAAGAGTGGCCTTGTGCAGTGTAAATGTATCCATTTGTTTAAGATATTTAATTAAGCTCATGGATCATTTCTAAAGCAGCAGTGATCTGCCCATTTATTCAACTCATTGTACTGTGACCTGCTGGATAGGAGAGGTGGTTCATGGGGCTTTTGATCTAACAGAAATGTTTATGAATGGAAAAAATATGTCTAGAGGATTTAAAAATAAATCTAGAGGATTTAAGGCTTAGTTCCAACAATACCTTACACTTGTATAGCTATTTATAATAGGTGGTACACTTGGACACTTACCTTATTTCATTTCCCCATAAGTCTATTATGCAGAATAAGTGGCATGTCTGTGCCTAGAGACTTGATATCAAACACCTGCACTACTACTAGTTGTAAACCTAGAAAATTTTTAAGCCTGTTCCCCATTTATATTAGGAGAATCATAATAGTTATTCTTACAATAGAGCTTCTAGTTTGAGACAAAACAACATGAGAATACGTTTGCAGTTTTCTTTTATTTTGCTGTGTCCTTATAATTAGATGAGGAAACTTATTCTTAGAGATGGTAGGAGACTTGTTCAAGATAAAATAGCTACTTAGTGACAGCCAGATTCAGGTTTTCTGATTCTAAGGTCTAAGTTTTCTCCACTGAAATGAACTGTCTTTCTGTGTAGGTATAATATCAACTGATTGGATATCAACAATATTGGATTTCCCCTCTGTTTTTAGATGAAAGAGTGACAGGTGTTCAGAGAAGTTTAATGACTTTCTAAGTCAACAGACTCTCAAGTTGTAGGTTCCAGAGCAGCCCCCAAGCCAGAGATGTGTCTTCCAGAACTCTCTGCCTGCCCTGGCTCACTTTCTCTTCATTTGAATTATTCTCTATAAATGATTGTCATTCAAAGGTCATCCTTTCATCTCCCGATGGCACTGTAGCTATCCCAATTTATTAGCTCAGAAACCCCGTATTTATCTTGTGTTCATTTCACCTACCATGAAAAGTAGAATCCACAAACGAATTCCCAGTCTTGAGTCACTAAAGTGTTCCAACATTAGGCTTTACTTACCAAATTCATAATGACAAGCCATAAAACGTAGTCCAATTAAAATCTGTTTCCAGATTTTAATGGGATTTAAAAGTGTAAGGATAATGAAGAATGCTAATATACTTTCTTGTTTAGTATAAATCTGATAGAAAGCAGAAATTACCTTTAACAAATGCTATTCTAGGTGGTGTTTAAACACAGCATCTACATTTTGAATCAGGCTTTATCATTATGAAGTACTTATTTGGGTAGCTTCATACTTCATTGAAGTATTATGAACATATATATGCTAATATTCCTTTCTTAGGAATATCTGCCCATTTAAGGGTTTTGTAGGTTGAAGACAGAGTTGATTTACTAACAATGTGTAGCTAAAGTTTGAATGTTTCTAGTCACTTAAGGATACATCTCTGTCAAAGTTCAAATGCTTGGAGACTGCGAGGTTACATAAACTTAGAAGGGGAATCTTTTTTTTTTAAGATTTATTTTTTTTAGACAGAGAAGAGAGAGTTTGAGAGTATGGGGTGGGGGGGGGGCAGAGGGAGAGGGAGAGAGAGTCTCAAGCAGACTCCATGCTGAGTGCAGCTTGGAGCTCCATCTCCCGACACTTAGATCAGGACCCTGAGATCACGACTGGAACCAAAACTGAGAGTCGGAGGCTTAACCGAACGTGACACCCAGGCACCCCAGAAGGGGAATGTTTTGAACCAAGTCTCAGAAAGATGACTATGTAGCCTATGATATATACCTTCTGTGATGGAGGATCACTGCCTTCTAAGCCTGTACCTTTAGACTGCTCTCATCAGGACCAACTTCCTTCTTTTTATTTAGGCCTTTGGGCTCTTCAGGTACAAAATAAATCTAATCCTTTGTCCACATGGCCACCCTTTTTTTTTTTTAAAGATTTTATTTATTTATTTATTCGACAGAGATAGAGACAGCCAGCGAGAGAGGGAACACAAGCAGGGGGAGTGGGAGAGAAAGAAGCCGGCTCATAGCAGAAGAGCCTGATGTGGGGCTCGATCCCATAACGCCTGGATCACGCCCTGAGCCGAAGGCAGACGCTTAACCGCTGTGCCACCCAGGCGCCCCACATGGCCACCCTTTTAAAATTAGAGAATGGATCCTGTTTCTCCTCTTAGCTCAGTTGCCTTCTTTTCTAGGCTAATCATATATATATATATATATATATATATATATATATATATATATATATACCTAAATATATATCATATATATAAATCATATATAAAAATGTATATACATTTATTTAGGTATGTATCTAGGTATATTTAGATATATAGCTATCTTAGATTTATAGATATCTATTATAAATATATAGATATTTATAATAATATATAATATTTAGATATATTACTTTATTTAACAAGGTTTTTAAATTAAGTTTTATTATAAAAGTTTTTATCATTAAAGTTTTCCATGCTCTTGTTAAAAAAAATTAAAGATTACAGAAAAGAGGGGCACCTGGGTGGCTCAGTCGTTAAGCGTCTGCCTTCAGCTCAGGTCATGATCCCAGGGTCCTGGGATCAAGCCCTGCCTCAGGATCCCTGCTTAGAGAGAAGCCTGCTTCTCCCTCTCCCTCTCTCTCTACTTTTGTTCCCTCTCTCTCTGTGTCTCTCTCTGTCAAATAAATAAAATCTTAAAAAAAAAAAGATTACAGAATACAGTGGAATATATAATATACCCTTCCCCTTCCCTGATTCTTTGTCTCAGAGATAACCCCTATTGAAACTGTGTGTCTATATATCTATATCTATATCTATATCTATATCTATATCTATATCTATATCTATATATCTATACCTATATATCATATGTGTGTATGCATAAGATTAAAATTATAGTAAAATATAAAGTGGTAACCGTGTATGTTTATATACATTTTTCAGTAATGCTTAAACATAAAAATTGTTACAATTTTTTGATTGTAGCAATGATTACAATCCAAGCCATTTTGCTAAATACTGTTCCTATGGTATCTTATTTAACCCTCATAAGAATTCTTTAAGGTAGGTGATAGTTAATTTTTTCTTAGAGTTGAATAAACTAGGCACAGAGAGGTTAAGCAAGTTGTCTGAGGTTACCCAGGTTCTACTTATTCTACATTGAGTAAAATGTCATAGAGAAACGTCCATAAAGTTGCAAGTGAAGAATTTCACGGTGAATGTTTCTATTTGCTGCTTTCCCTGTGGCAAGGAGAAATAGGAGTGTGTGAGGGAACTGGAATGAATGTAGTTGTTTTCATTTTGAATATTGTAAATAAGATCTCTCTCTCTTTTTAAAAGATTGTATTTATTTATTTGACACAGAGAGAGAGAGAGAAAGAGAGCACAAGCAAGCACAGCGGCAGGCAGAGAGAGAAGGAGAAGCAGGCTCCCCGCTAAGCAGGGAGCCTCACGTGGAATTTCATCCCAGGACCCCGGGATCATGACCTGAGCTGAAGGCACATGCTTAACCAATTGAACTACCCAGGAGCTCCAAGATATCTCTCTTGACTTAAATATAACCTGAAGAATTTTAAAATGCTGGAAATGAAGAAGGCAGAAAAAAAGCAGTATAGAATAAGACTGATTAAATCCTTATATGATACTGAGAGAACAATATAATTGGTACTGCTTTATAACTTTATGGAGCAATATCTTGCCAATGAAAATTACTCCCCACTTTTCTCAGGATAAAGTCACTTTATCTTAACTGGACATCAGAAGTCTATCATGCAAGCCAGCCCAGTAGAACTTCTTATCCTGTCACCACTGGTTGGTCCCCTTCCCCCCACCTCCATTTCTATGCTTTTGCACACATTGTTCTCTCAGATTAGGGCAACTTCTCCCGTAGCCATCTAGATGTCCACTTTTCCAGGTTATCTCCTACTCATTCTTCAGCTCCTTAACCCCCGTAGACTGCATGAGGTGGCCATTCTCCATGCTCCTCCCCCAGCCTGTATATCCCTGCCTTAGCTTTTACTGCATTAGGTTGTGATACGTTGCCTGGCCTATCGCTCCCTTTAGACTCTAAGTAAAGTTCAGAGCAGGGCTGTGTGTTCCTCACCTTTGTATTCTTGTTACTGCTTGGCATTTATTAGGAGCTTGATAGATACTCGTTGAATGAATAAAAGCATGCACTGATTTTGAATTTTTAAAAAGGGCATTTATAATGAAATGTACCCCTCCAAACCATAAAATAAACATACAACTAGATTTTAATAGAAATGAGGCCAGACTTGATAGAAATGAAACTGTTGGCAGAAAGCTAGACCAACTAAAAAATGAGCATTTTTCATATGCAAGGACAGTAGAGGGGAGAGAAAGATAGTTAATACACAGTCCCAGACCCCCAAGAGTTTTCTAATGTGGAAATGTAAAGAAATAATAAGCTTACCAAAACATTGCTTTCTGACCCCCCAAAAATGCAATATATTGTACGATCCATTATCAAGATAATTTTTCTAGCAGAAAAAAAAAAACACTAAATGTATACATTTTTCTTTTTAGCAAACTAACAATAGAATACTTTTATCTGTAGATTTGTGTGTTTCTTCATGGGTATTGCAAGATTGGAATCTTAGCTATTTTCAGGTTTAATATTAAAAATTATTTGTATCACCTTTGGCCATCTGCAATTTATGTAAGCATTATGGTGTCCTTTTATAACCTGTACTCACCATTTTGAACTCCTTTTGGAAAGAGTCTATAATTTTGAGGTGGATTAAAGAATCCTGGAGTTTAAATTGTACATTTCCTCATTGGCAAAACTTGTAACTCGGGAGAAAGCTAAATTATAGTTATTGTCTATTTAAACAACATCTCTTAAAATTTGCTTAGAAGCTTTTGACAGAGCAGCTCAATGTCTGAGTAATAAGCCCTTCATGGTCTGGGGAATTAGGAAATTTTCATGACAGGTGCCAAGAGATCTGGCAATTTCTAGTTCTTAAAATTGCTTTACCTGACATGTCACAGGCCATAGCCTGGATCCAAAATATTTTTTTCCTTCAATAATGCATCAAAGCCTAATTTCAGAAGGCACTAGGGATGAAAATTAAAATTCCACTGTGTGTGATGTTAACAAAGCAAATGACCGGACCAAGGAAGGAATCAGATGGTCCAGTACTTGTTACGCATGTTGGGTTTGCGCATGCAGAAAATAATTGTTGGCACGTTGCAGTGTCGTACTCTACCTGGTGGCTGGTGAATTTGTTTGGCATGTGTTGTAAGCCACTTCCTGATTTTAGAAATGTTATGCTGTGAAAGAAGTGCACCTCAGAATTGGGTATATTTGGCACAAGGCAGGGCGAATAAGTGGTATTACACTAGACTCATGAAGTGCCATGGAGCGCAGAAGCAGGACGCATAATTTCAACCAGGGGCTGAGGGAAGGCCACAGTGGAAAGTGCTGTTTGAGCAGGAAGTCAGTAGGTGGAGAAGGAAAGGAAAATTGTTTTGGGCTGAGAGCTAAGGCACAGTGGCATCATCATACATGTATGGTGTGCTGAGAGATTTGCATTTAGGCCTGGAAGCCAGAGCCCATGTGGGTTGGAAGTGCTATAGTGGATAGCACTGGGAAGACAGATTGAACCCAGATCAGGGTAGGTCTGTTGAGAAGGTTGGACTTTATTCTGTATGCAGTGGGAAGGTCCTGAAGATTTGGGAGGGGTGCCGAGGCAGGGCTGACTTATCCATAGGCATAGTGCCTAGGAGTCACAACAATTTTAGGGCCGACAAAAATGTTTTAATTTTAATTTCTTTTAAAAACCAGAATAAAATAAATGAGTAGAACCATAAGGAATTAAGGACTATATCTTCATATCAATGCAGTAAAAAATAGTTTTTTAAAATGGGGGAATGAACACATGAAGGCAAAACTACCTAGGGCCCCCAAAAGTCCTACTGCAGTTCCAGAGAGAAGAATGAAATGTGCGAATACTGGAGATACTGGCAGCTGCATAAAAGGTGGGTCCCATCTGTGGTTTCCAATTGTGTCCTGGCTGTATCAGATTTACCTGAGATGCTGGTTGAAAACATAGGTTCCTGGGCCCCAGGGATTTATGATTTAGTGAGGGAGGGGGCGGACTGACAGGGAGAGAGCATGTGCCTGGTGGACAGGGAGAACAAACAAATGTCCATTAAGTTGATGACCTAAGAAGTAATGACAGCCCAAACCAGGGTAGTTCCAGTGAACTGTGGAAGAAAGAGGAAAGCATTGCACAAAAGAACAGACAGACTGACAGCTGACTGGATGTGGGATGGGAGGTATAGGGGAAGCTAGAGGTTTCTAGCCTGGCGGCAGGAGAGGAGGTAGTATTTTCATTCTTGGCCAGAAATGGAAAATGTGACCAATTGGTTTTCAATGCTACAAATACATCATGAGGATACCAGCAAAAGGACTGAATATGCTGTCAGGTTGTTGCAAGGTGTCACCAGGCTTTCAGCTTTTTGGTGGGCTGCCCATTAGGTTGTACAGATCTCGAGGGGGTGCTGTGAAGGAGGTGGGAGGCAGGAGCAGGGTCTGTGTTTGCCTAGGGGAGGAGTAAGGTAGTCAGTGGAAATGCTAGAACTGAAATTCTACGGCACTGGGCTGAGTCCAGGGCTGTGGCTGAGGGCCAGGATGGTGTAGAGTAGCCAGCCTGCCCCTAGGCCCATTCTCACAGGGCAAGCCCTAGGCTCTGTGTCCCTCCTTGCCTGCTGATGGGGAAATAGGAAGAAAGCTCAAACACCAGAGAAACCTGGAAGATGACTGTTGAAGCAGGAGTTCTCAGTCTCTATGATAACAGAAAAGTGCCTGAAAAAATACCCTGACCCCAGAAATTCTCAAGGGCTGCCTTGTGCCAGCATTTGGCCACTTGAGCAACACAGCAGAAATCAGCAGAGTGACATTTCTTTTCGCTGCTTATTCTTCCTTCTCTTTCTCCCTCTTCTGCAGTCTTCCTTCCCAATATTCTCTTCCTACTGCCACCTCTTCTTCCTTCCCCTCCATCTTCAGCTTCCTTGTCCCCCTCTCTCCTCTTTGCCTGTGCTGCTCTTCTTTTCTCTTCTTCCCCTGTCCTACCTGCATCTTCTCCCCTTTTCCCTAGTTAGTGAGTCAGCATATTTGGGAGACTTGGAACCCCATGCCGTAGGAAGGTGTGTGGATGACTGTAGTTTGGGAGTATGTACGTGGGGGTGTATGTGTGTGACTTAAATCCCAGGCTGCTGCGTGTGGCCCAATGGGTGTGAACACTGGTGTCACTTTCCAATTTGGGTAATTGCATCTGACCTACCTAAAATTTCACTTGCTGTTTCAATTAGCCAAGTGTTCCGCACTGTGACTTCGTGATGAGAGGTTTCATAAGCCTCCATCCCAGAGGTAACTGCATTTCATTCAGATGAAGGAAAGAATTTCACTTACTAATTTGCAGCTAGGGAGTGCAAGATAATAGCACACCATTTCCCCCTCCCTGTCTTTCCTACCTCCTCCCTGCAGGGAAGCAGATCTTTCTCTTCCCTCCCCTATTGCTAAAGCCTAGAAAAATGGCTCTATTTTCAACCCTTCCAAGTCCAAATTTGCAGATGCTGTTGAGCAGTGGGGATATTAGGGAATCATGAGTCAGAAACCCCAGATGTAAGCTTTGGCTTTGTCATTTACAAGGTTTGACCTTGAGCAGGTAATTCAAATGAGAAAAATCATACTGACTTTGCCTGTTTCACAGGGAAGGAGAAATGTGGGAATGTAGATGAAAGCACTTTGTAGTGGATAAATTCTGCATTCATTCATTTCATGAATGTCTCCTGACTGCCTGTTATGTGCTCGTACGGTTCTAGTCACAGTGATACATTTGGAGGACAAGACAGGTAAGACTTGGGCACTTTTGAGTTTACATTGTAGCACACAAGATATACCATAAGCAAAGATAAAGGATTATATGGTATGCTAAATGCCATGGACGGACTAGAGTGAGGGAGAGAATAGCTCAAGGTGGGGGTGGGGAGGAGGGAAGCCTACCTTACAGAGCACAATCAGGAAGGGCCCTTCTGAGGAGGTAACATTTGAGCTGACACCTGAAGAAACAGAAGCAAACCAGAAAAAAAAAAAAAAAAAAGAAAGAGAGAGAGTGCGCTGTGTGTAGCGTATATCAAGGACTAGGTTCAGCAAATGCAAAGACCTGGAAGAGGGGCCAAGCTCTGTGAAAAGATATGTCATTGTTACAACCAGCACTTAGTGAGCCAGGAGGGAAGGGGGACAAATGAAGTCTGAGTTGTGTTAAGAGACCATTTTAGCTGCTTGCGTCAAGTAAGAATTTGAGGTGGCTTCGTAGCTTCATAGGTATTCGAGACTGTAGACAGGATTTATATACCAGAGATGACATCAGTAATTATACTGTTCAACATTAGGGGTCAGCCTTTTTTTTTTAAGTTCAAGTGATAATATTCTCATAGCATCTTTGTGTTGGCAACATGCTTTTCTATACCCAATCATACTTAGTTTTTAGAATGTCCCAGTGAAATTGATGACTCCAGGTCTTCTAACATATTGGGAAATGACACATTTGCAGAGGAGGAGAGTTGAGGTCTTGGGCACCCTGTGGCCAAGATGTATCAGCTACTCTAAAAGGAGACAAGCTGGAGGGATAGAACAGTAAAAATTGGATTTTAACTGCTAAGGAAATTGGCTCAGGTTGCCTTGAAATGTATAGCAGCATTTCACTTTAATTATTGGTCTTAAAATCCAGCCACTAAATTGCCTAACATGGTGGGAGCCTGGCTTTGTCTCTCAGTGTGCCAGGAGAGAACTGTCTCCATTATGCCTCATTGGCACCCGGAGCCTGGGAGGCTTTCACACACTGTCTTGTTTTGTGAGGATTTGCAGTTGTAACAGAAGACAGTTCTATTTCATATGTTGCTTTGTTTTCAAGCCATCGCATGAGAGCTCGGCTTCTTGTCTCTTAAAAAGCAAAACCAAACCAAAACAAGAACCCTGTTTTTGTTTATAGCAGGATACATATTTATGAAGAGAAAATATAAAACAATTTAGTAAGTGGCATAAAAATGAAAATAAAAGTTCATTTCATTCCTCCCCAACTTTTAGTTTTACCCTCCAGATATAATTAATATTGTTTCTTGTATGTACTTATAGAATTTTTTATGCATTACAAGCTTATACAAAGCCACATAGACACATGCAGATTCCTGCACACGAACACATGTGCACATACACATTCATATATAATAAATACCTGTATATCCTGGGATCCTTCTATACATGCTATTATAGAACTTGATTTTTACTTGACACTATGACTTGGGTAATTTTATACATTTTTACCTAGCGATGTACCACATTTTCTCTAATGACCACTTTGAAGTCCACTGTTCCAATTCTTCTACTGATAGGCAGCAAATATCTTTGAGTATATATTTATGTATTGTATAAGTGGTACACCCATTGGATAAATTCTTAGAAGTGGAATTGCTAGGAGAAAGAGCACACTCATGTCACGTTATGATAGATCTTGCCAGATTGCTGTCTAAAGAGCCTTGTTCCAACTTAAATTTCTGCTAACAGTATATGTGACTACTTGTTTTCCCAGACCCTTGTTAAAGCTGAGTGTTATTATCAAACTTCTTAATTTTGAGAAATAGTGCTAATGGTTCTCATAAGTGAGAAATAGTGGTAATGGTTCACTTGAAACTGGCATTACATTTTGATACTTCCATGAGTTATTTTTGTTGTTGGAAATGTTTTTTTTTTTAAGATTTTATTTACTTGAGATAAAGAGAGAGGGAGAGAGCATGGGGGGAGAAGGGGTAGTGGCAGAGGGAGAAGCAGAATTCCTGCTGAGGAGGGAGCCTGATGCGGGACTCAATGCCGGGACCCTGGGATCATGACCTGAGCCCAAGGCAGACACTTAACTGACTGAGCCACCCAGGCACTGCGGAAATGGGTTTTAATTACTTTTTATTACAGAGGTAATACATATTTAAGGCAAAACAATTTAGGAAATGCAGAAAAGCGCAAAAGAAAAAATAACTGATAAGCTTGTTTTCTGTAGATGACTTATGTTAACGTTTTGAAATACATCCTTCTGCCTCTTATCTGTGCATAAAGTATGAATGAAACAATTGTGTTACCTTCTTCGCTCTTTGCTGATTGTGGCCGCTGGTTTTCTTGTGAAATACTGCAGTACGGAAGTGGGGAGTACACTGGAGTTGGAGCCAGTGGCTGTTCGGATTCAAGTTTTGACATCACTAACTAACTTTGTGAACTTGGGCAAGACATTCTACTCCTCTGAGCCCCTCTGCAAAACAGATAATGTCTTTCTCATCAGATTTTAGGAAAATCAAATGGGTTAAGGTACAGAAAAGTACCCTAGTGCATTCCCTGCCCTCTAGTAGTACTTAATAAGTGTTGGCTGTATCAAGAAGTGGACATGAAGTAAGACCATGTTGGCAATATTTTATTATCCTGAGGTTTCTTTAAGGTGGATGATGTTTCTCTCTTCATTTTACAAGGTTCTGAGCATTTTCTTCATTATATCCATACTGGGATTATTCATAAGCTTTAAGGCAATTTGTGGTCACCATGTAGTCCTCATAAATGTGTGGGATATCTATTACTACAGCTCTTGGTTGAGGCAGTCAGCAAGCTTGATACATGGTGGGGTGTTCAGAAGAGCCCAGTTGAAGGAGAATTTTTTTTTAAACATTTTATTTATTTACTTGACAGAGAGAGAGACAGCCAGCGAGAGAGGGGATACAAGCAGGGGGAGTGGGAGAAGAAGAAGCAGGCTCTTAGTGGAGGAGCCTGATGTGGGGCTCGAACCCAGAACACTGGGATCACGCCCTGAGCCAAAGGCAGATGCTTAACCACTGCGCTACCCAGGCGCCCCTGAAGGAGAATTTTGAAGGTGGAGGATGAAGTGAGGAGCTTCCTAAGGTTGAAAGGAAATTACCATTTATATTCTAAGTGTAACTAGGCATTGCTTATTTTTTTCTTTCTTCTTTTCTTCTCTTTCTTTCGTCCTCCCCCCGCCGGTGTTTCCACAAAAGCTAATACATGTAAAGCAGTGGTTTCCTACTTTATACCCCTCCTCCCTCCATGGGACATTTGGCAATGTCTAGAGACATTTTTAGTTGTTGCAGTGCAAGGGTGGGTGATGGGTTGTTATTGGCATTTAGTGGGTAGAGGCCAGGGTGCTACTAAACACCCTGTAATGCACAGGACAGCTCCCCACAACAAAGAATTGTCTGGCTCAAAATGTCAGTAGTGCAAAGGTTGAGAAACCCTTATACAAAAGGAATGAATATATTGATTATGAGCTAAAGATGGTGAACTTGGTGAAGTATGTGTCCATTGACCATCAGGTCCTGGTCAGTACTACAAATTAAACTATATCTGAAAGGAATTCTTCCTGACTGCAGGAGGGTCCTTTGCTTTTCAGAGAGAGATGGTATAAGCTGTGCAATAGTTCTCTTTGCCCAGGGCTATTCTCTAAAGGTAGCTGGCGTCCTAGAGAGTTCGAGTTCCTGTCTCTGTTTTCTCAGAATCCAAGATAGATTTCCTTTGTTCATTCCAGTATTTATTCATTTAGCAGACACCATTAAAAGTGACTATTAGCCCAAGTACTGTGCTCTGAGATAAAAAGAAAAAGAAACAAAAACTGCGGTATCTGCCTTCAAGGAGCTTAGAAGACAGTATTGTGGTGAAGGACTCAGATCTGGTCTGTGTTTCCTCAGTTCCTGCCTCTGCTATTTGTAATGTATGTGATCCAGGTCCTCATTTTAGGATGAGGTTAAGAATAGTCTAGCTCATGTGATTGTTATGATAATTAAAATGTTGACAAGCCAAGTATTTAGAACAGTAGCTAGTTCAATAAAATTTTAGTTCGTTTTATTATTTTTATTTCACTACTACTACAGGAATCCTGGAGCTTTATGAATTATCTAGTTTAGGATTTTCAGATTTGATTAGTACTAGATTCCTTTTCTCCATAAAGCCTTACTTAGACTATCAATATATGAATTACATGAAAACAGAGCAACTCTTATAAAGTAAGGTTGGGAGACTGGGATACTGCTTTCCACCTCTCTCTCATAACTGCTGAACATGGGGCTGTGGAGAATCCACTTTGACAACTACCAGTCTCAAACTGTTCATTCATTTTAAGAGCAAGGAAACCGAAGCCTGGGGAGAGGAAGTGATTTAAATGGGGCATGTGGCAAGTACACAAATAACTCTAATGTACATGTGTCAAGCACAGAAAGAATGTTCTAAGGGGGATTTCAGAGAGGGCAGAGACAGTCTCCTTGGTTAGGTTGTATTTAGGATCAGTCTGAAGAATGGGTAGGATTTTAAAGTTTTAGATAGAATGGGAAAGAATATTTCAGAGGAAGAAATAGTATGATAAAGGGATGGAAGAAAAAACATTAGAGATCTTACCCATGTTCTAGTAAATTATCTTTGGTTGCAAGTAATAAAAGCTTATTTCAAAACATTTTAACTGAAAACCAAAGGAAGAGAATTGCAAAATCACAGGGTACTTTCTGCATCCCAAGGTCAAGGAGTAGAGCTCAGCTTCATTTGGGCCTGGAACTCCAGAGCTGAGAGCTTTCTGGCAGCCTCTCTCTTTCTTGTGTTTCATGGTTCTTGTTTTTTTTTTCTTCATAAAACATTTTTATTGGCTGCATATTGTTTTATTGGATATAATCTTAAAGAAAAAATAACACTTCCATTTTTTTTTTAGATTTTTTGTTTGTTTATTTTGTTTTGTATTTTTTTTAATGTTTTTTATTATATTATGTTAGTCACCATACAGTACACCCCTGGTTTTAGATGTAAAGTTCGATGATTCATTAGTTGTTTTACGCTCTCCTGTGCATTTGCTACACCCTTTATTCTCTCTCTGTGGACCAGCTTTCCTGACTTCTTTGTGTGCATGGCTTCCCCAAATGTGACTCATTCAAGCCACTCATACATGCCACTCATTCAAGCAACCAGTCTCCATGGATCATCTATCTCTAAATCCCAAACTCTAAATTCTAAGAGGAGAGAATCCAATGGGCTTGAGAGGCATTATTTGTGTACCTCTCATCCAATAGTTGTAGCCAGAGTGGAGGATGTGAGAAACCTGTCTTGTCATGTCAACATAGTTGGTGAAGCCCTACTCAAGGATGAAGAAGAGACAGAACCAACCCGCAAGTTGTTTCTTCAATGTAAGTACAGACAGGCATCTATGTAGCTGTACATAAGGATGGGGTAGTTAATACGGGCAAGAAGTAAGTGAGTGGATTGACAGACTTCTCTGAAGAGGGACACAAGTGCTGTCTCTGATGTGTAGGGAGGATGTCCTCAGGTGGAGAAGGGTAAGGGAGGACATTCTAAGGAGGAGCTGACTGGGAACAAAGAGGAACATTGGATGTTTGAGCAGCAGAGCAGCTGAGTACCTAATGTGCCAGTGACTTCAGTCATTCATACAACAAACATTTATTGAGGGCTTGCTAGGAAGTCGGTATGTTTGTGGATGAAGAAATAAAAATTAAAGTAAACTGCTTCCCTAATGTCATAGAGAATGGGAATATAAACCATATCTAGCATGTACCAAAGTCTTAAAAACTTTTTCCTCTACATTTTTTCATTTATGCTTTTTCTACTTGATTCTACAAGGTTAAAAATGACTTAGAGCAAGGTTAGTGGCTCATGTTTTTTTTTTTTTTAACAGCTTTTGAGATTATGCCTTGTCCTTACTTCCTAAAGTAAGAATAGGCAAATAGTTTTCATAACTATAAAATGATTGATGTATGAGTATTTGTTTTAGAGGGATTGTTTGGGCAGATGATTTTTTAAATGTTTGATAATTCTAACATTTTAGTATTTAGGGACTTGTTCTCTTTCATCTCAGCGAAGTTGGCAACCAGTTGGATTTAATTCATTGTAGGATTACTTATAATAGGAGAAATTTTAAAACAGCCTATAATGTTCCAAATAAGGGAATTGGTTCAGATAAGTATGATATGCCTATATAGTGTTACTAAGTAGCCATCAAAATGTTGAAGGAGTTTTTACTGTTAATGGAAAGATCTTTGAAACAGAAAATTTGTGGAATAAACAAGGAATAAACTATGCTAAATTAAACTATATAAACATGTGTATATTTATATATACATAGAGGAAAATCATTGTAAGAGCATATACTAGTCCAAAAATGAAAGAACTAGATCAAAATATTACAAAAGGATATTTCAGTCATAGGGTACCAGTAATTCTGACATTTTATTTTTTAGGTGTTTTGCTAAAGTTTCAATAATAAATTCATATTTCATAACTACAATTTTATGTAAGTATGTTCTTTTTTGTTGCTACTTTTATAACTGCAATTTGTATGGAAATAATTATAGATTCACATGCAGTTGTAAGAAACAATACAAAGAGATCCTTGTAAATGTTGCCCCTCTCTCCCAGTGCCAATATTTTATAAAACTACAGTGTAGTATCACAGCTGAGATACGGACATGACACATGTCACATACATGACACACCTCATATTTCCCTGGGCTGTGTAAGTGTGTGTGCACATTCTGCGCTATTTATCAGCTGTGTGGATTCATGAATCCAGCACCACAGTTCCTTCAGTAGCACAGGGAGCCCTCACGCTGCCTTTTTATAATCACGTCATGCCCACCCACCACTATTCTCTTAGAAATGTAACGAAATCACATGTGTAGGGCATTTATTTTATTTTGCTTTTTCATCTGAAACCATAATTGTAGAACTTTAGAGTAGAACAACTAGCAGAATATGGGAATTTTAGAGGGGAAGTGGGAAAGGTTTTATGATTTTCGAACACATCATCGGCTTGAGCTCTCTTCTCCTTGCCCCAAACACCTTTTTCTCAGTAATGTCTGTCTTGAGTTAGCTATCATTTTCTGTGGAAACCCTTATCTGGCCCTCTAAATCTGGGTCAGATGGTTCTCCTCTGTGCCTTGATTATACTCTGTGTTTAACTCCTTGTGACAATTTTACCTTGTTATAATTGCTTGTAGATAACCAATAAATATTGGATGGGTGGATGAGGTCTGGATAAGAGTCCTTTCTCAGTTTCCGATGAGCCTCCAACTGCCAGCTTCCCTTCCAGGACCTACTACTCTTTGAGTTGCTGTTGATCCTGCTTGCATGTCACAGCATTTATGTAGCAAGCCCTGGTTAGTTTTGGCTATGCAGCTATGTGCCCAGTCCACGAATTCCAGCCCTCTACCTACTGGTGCTTTCACCAGAATGACTACTCCCATCTTCTCAGCTCCTCACATCTTTTTCTTTTCCTCCTCCATTTCTAAAGCTAATGCGATGTTGATGATGACTGCTATCAACAGCTATGGGCCTAACACTGTGCCATGTGCTTGGCATGCATTATCTCTTTTAATACAATACACTTTAAGTTACGTCTTGCTGTACCCGTTTTTAAAATGAGGAAACTGAGACTCAAAAAAAGGTGAATAACTTGTCCAGAATCATGTATCCAAGCAAGTGGTAGAAGTGGATTGAAATCTAGGACTGTCTACTATAAAGCCCGCTTCTCCGACCAGCCTGTAAAGAAGGGGCTGAGTCCGTTTGAACTGCATGGTCCTCCCCCAACTCAGCACTTCCTCTAGAAACCTGTCTACTCTCTGACTGAACCCTTCTAGTCATGTAGCTTTGGACTTTGGATGACAGCCATTCTATTGCTGGACAAGAAGCATTGCTCAGAAGTTGTCTTTTGATATTCAGTGGAAATCTGTTCTTCACTGTCACAGTGCTATATCTAGGTGGGTTGTAGTTCTGTCCTGTGGTGCAACATAAATTACTCTGAATCTGTAGACCCCTCGTGGTATAGTTAGAAGGGATTTTAATGATTTTCTGGTGTTATCTGTTACAGATGAGGAAACTAGAGTGCAAAGAAAGGAGCCCTGTTCAACTTACTACACTTGAGTTACTTGAAACCTAATTCTGTTGCTCTGGCTTACCTTTCTCCTTCTCGATCTTACAGTCTTTCCTCCTGAGATGGGTTTTTCTGACCTTTCATTGCCCTAGTCATTGTCCTGTGGACACTCTCCAGCTGACCACTGTCCTCTTGTTTCTGGAGCTGACCTTGATATTCCAAATTTGGGTTGATTGCCTAGAACCCTGAAGATTAATTCTGCAAGTCATTATGAGAACCTACTATGTGGGTTACTTTTGCGGTAAATATCTTTGCTGCTGAGATCTCTGTGGTAAACATTTTTGCCACATAATTAATGGCTGTAACACAATTTTGCCATAAAAGATAACAAAAATAACTGGTTGGCATTTTGGTTTGACAGTTTGGTTTTATCATCAAACTGGTTGACAGTTTGGATTCATTCTCCATTGACACAGCACTCCCATTTTTATGTAAGTCTTCGCTCTCATGATGATCCATACAGTGGCATAGAATTTTGGTCCTACATTTCCCATAGAGTTTTGGAATGTCTATAAACAGACTTGTGACAGTACACCAAGAGCAAAGAACAGCATAGAAGACTTTCAGAATGCAATAAAAATCTTGGTTACAAATATGCATCCTAATATTTGGAAACGGATACATCTCTTAATGAAGGAAGAAATTTTAGCAAAAAAAGAAAAAAGTGTGATGCCAAATGAGGAGATAAATGAATCAACAAGCAAAAAAATGTATAATATGATGAATGAAAGACTTCAAAGACAAGTGCTTAGGTATTATCCACAAAATAAAATCAGTTATTTGCACAGGATTGCTGTGAATCTACACACATCTTAAATGCATTCAATATTTTGTATTTTGTAATAAAGTCTTTTTGTTTTTCATATTTCATTACATCTTTTTAAATGGATGTCTTTTATTTTTCATGATTTTATTTTTTACAGCAGAATTGCCTTCTGACCAATTAGTTATACGATGAAAATGTTTGCAGCAAAAATGCTGGGGCAAAGCAGTCTATGGCAAAAATGCCTATGGTGAAAATGTCATAACCCTCCCCCACATTTTGCCTTTCTTCTAACTCTACGATATTTGTGAAGCTACAGTTCGGCTGCATGTAATAAAGGCCATAATAACTGTGGCTTAAACTGATGGAAGCTTATTTCTTGCTCTTATAAAGCCCTGATCTGGAATGGCAGCTCTACTCTATGAAATAATGAGGATCCCAGGCTCTTCTGTCTTGTAGCTTTATGTTCCTTAGGATTACTCTCTTCCTCCTTATCCAAGGTGGCAACCAACACATTTGTTTTCCAGCATACTTCGTCCCTCTAAGAAACACCCTGGAAGTTATAGTCTCACTTCCACTCACTTCCTGTTGGTTGAAACTTAATGACATGGTCACACCTTGCTGAAGGGAAGCATGGGAAATATAGTCTTATTTTGGGAGGCCCCATGATCAGCTAACACATATTATTAAGGAAGGAGAGGGGGGAAATGGATATTGGTTGAACAATTGCAGTCTTTGCCACAGCCTTCCTCATGTTTCAGCTCCAGGAAAACAAGCCCCAGGTTGATGCTCTATAGTTACTAGCCTCCCAGGCTTATGAAGTTCCATTTCTAAGGAAGATGGCAAAGCAGGACCCCCTCCCCCATCCCAAGGGCAGTTAAGAGAAATTCTCAGGATTTCATGAAAGACTGAAATTCAGAATCTTTGTGAGGAGGTCACAATGGTAGAAGTAGCTGTCATTATTTGAGCTTAACATGCTTAACATGCATTATCTTACTTGATTCTCAGAGGAATTTTGTGAGGCAGATACTTTTGTTAATCCCTAGCTTAAAGGTCACGTTTTCAGAGAGATGAAGTAACTTCCCCAAGGTCACATGGCAAATATGCAGGAAAACTGCTACCTATCACAGTGTGCTGGTGGCCCGAGGTCATTGCCCTCTACACTTTGATGCCAGGCAAAGCAGAGTTGCTCATTAACACTTCATAAAGCCCTCTCATGTTCTTCATAATCATCAGATACTTCTAATTATAACCTGAGCAGGAAGTGTTGTTTTAAGTAGGTTATGAGCCCCAAGTTGAAGGGATGGGTCTTAACATCCTGTTTGCTGAGTCTGAACTCAGGAAAGAAAAAAAACTTGGTGACCAAACTGGGAAAGGCTGTTGTTTCTGTGTTCCATCTAGCCATCAGCAGCACTCCTTGGGATGTTTTCTTTTGTGTGAGGTAACTGAGATGCAGAGATTATAGGATTTATTACCTATGGTAGAGCTAGGATTTGACTCCACGTTGGTCTGAGAGAACCAAGGAGAAGGAATCAATCATGCAAAGAGCCAGGAAGAGGTTCCTAAAGCAAAAACAAATGCCTTGAGTAGGGAAAATGGAGAAGAGGCAAGAAATAAACTAAAATCATGTTTGGGCCTTATATATTTTAGAGCTTGTTTGTTATAGAAGGAGAGATAGAGGGGCACCTGGGTAGCACAGCGGTTAAGCGCCTGCCTTCGGCTCAGGGCGTGATCCCGGCGTTCTGGGATCGAGCCCCACATCAGGCTCCTCCGCTATGAGCCTGCTTCTTCCTCTCCTACTCCCCCTGCTTGTGTTCCCTCTCTCGCTGGCTGTCTCTATCTCTGTCAAATAAATAAATAAAATCTTAAAAAAAAAAAAAAAAAAAGGAGAGATAGAAGCTCATTGTTAGTGGTACCCCCACCCCCAGTGGAGATTCAGTGGCTATTTTGGGGCAAACCTCAGTGATGTCGGGGTAAGTGCCATCATGCTTGTCAAATTTTACTTTGCCTGGGTATCTTTGGAAGAGTGATCAACAACTCCCTTGATGAAGTGTTGTTCTTTTTTGTGTCATTAAACACACCTTTGGAAGTAGTTATATGGGCAATACTCCTTTCTGAATTCTTTAGATCTTCCAGGGTCTTTGAACATAGAAAGAAAGCAGTGATGTTTTGATATTAGCAGTGGTGTCTAAAGATATTTAGATCTCCCTTTCCTCTTAAAATCCATTTACGCAGTAAAGGGTTGAAAATCAGATGATTACCCAGTTTCTCAAACCTGGGATTTATAGAAAAGTGGAGGGTACTGAAAGGGTGTTCTGTTGGTAGAGGTGCTGAGCTGCTCTGAAAACAATGGCAGATTCTTGTATTTACAGTGACTAGAGCCTCACAGATGTGCACTAGCTGGCAGTAGTCCATCCATTGCTAGGATATTTGCACACGGTTCCAGTTTGAGCACTTAGGTTCTTAATCTAATGTTAATTCAGCTATTCATATTAAGGTTTGTAAAATACCAAAAGGTTCTTAAAAAAAAAAAAAAAGCAAGCACAAAGAATGCAAGCCCAGTAATTAATTGTGGGAATTTGATAGTACATTCTGGACTTATTATTTGCCCAGGCTCAGCAGAAATCCTTTTGATGTACTTCCAATAACAATAAAAATAACAGCTTGGTGAAATAAATGGACTCTTAGGTGGAGAACTGAAGTTCTGGAAAGAGCTCTATCTTCTAATCGCATTGCTCTTTGGCATTGGCCGTGAGTACAAACCATCAAAGTCTTATTTTTAGTTTATGAAGGGCTTCCTCGGACATCATTTTATTTTATTTTTACAACTGCTTGTAGCTGAGTATAATTATCTTCATTTTGTGGCCGAGGAGAGTGAGGCTCAAAGTGGTAAGTGACTTGCCCAAAGTCACAACATAGCTAACAGGTCACAGAATCAGGACTACAACCCAGATGTTGTACTTAGAGGCACACTTCTGAAAAAAATAGTAGCTTTAAAATCTTAAAAAAATATATATATATAGTGCCACCTTTAGGACAATGTCTTAGGGATTTTTTTTTTCTCCATGAATGTTGTTTCAAATATTTTAAGGAAATAACTGAAAATTCTATTCTGTACTAACCTTAATAACACTTTCTATAATGTCCCTGAGTCCATAATTCCTCAGGACTATCTGATTAATCTTTAATATTGCCTTGCGTTTGATGATACCACATTAAAGGCAAGATCCTGGAGAATCACTTACTAAGGATTTGTCAATCATTTGCATGACCTTTTTTATTTTGTTATTTTATTTTTATTTTTTGGTAGTTTTATGGTTTTATGAACACAAGTACAACATGCACGTAAGCTGTCTATTCATTTTCTTCTCTGCACAGCCCAGTGTTGGGATTGGTGACTGTAATGGCCAGCTGGCTACTCTTTCCACAATGGCTTTGTAGTTCTTGGAGGAGACATTATGAGCAATCTCTGCATAGTGAGATTTCTTGCACATCAGCAGCACTTCAAGCTCCTTGACGTTGTGGACCAGGAGCTTCCGGAAGCCACTGGGCAGCGCATGCTTTGTTATCTTGTTGTTCCTGTAACCAGCGTTGGGCATCAAGATCTGGCCCTTGAATCTTCTGTGCACCCTACTGTCAGTGTCTCTGGGTTTCCGCCAGTTACGGTTAATATCGGTCTGGTTGGTGCCTGCTGAACTTCTTGCTCCTCTTTTGAATGATCTTGGGCTTCACTGGAGGTCTGAGGGCGGCCAAGATGCTGAGTTGGAGATGGCTGTGAGACAGAGAGGGAACTGCGTGACCTTTTTTAGAAGCATAGATATGAATAGAAATAAAACTATTTCACAAAGTAACCAAGGCTTTAGCCATGTCCATATCTGATTCACTCATTATAAGAAATCCTTTTGAAGATATGTTTTGAACTTCTTGAACTAGATCATTGAGAAAGAGATGGCAGTTTTGTTGTTAGGTTAATTTATCCCTGCTTTGAGAGAGGGCCGTAATAAAACTGTATCCAGAGAAAAAGAAGACTCCAAGATGAGATTATACTTGCAGAATTTTCTAGGCAGACATGAAGATTCCAAGTGTAAGATGTAATTGTGTTTGACAAAGAACTAGGAGAATATAGACTACAAAACTCCTTAAGCCTGACAGCGTCTGGCAAGGTGATAAATGATGTGAGGTCTCTTAGAATGGCTTTTCTTGGGATAAAACACAAAATGTAACATATGCAGAATTGTTGCTGGAGAGAACACAGCAAAAATACTGTTGAGCAGCACAAGAAACCTAGAAAAGCATGTACACAGTTCAGAAGAAAGCCAGAGCGTGGGCTATTGGGAGAACCCTTGTGGTTTCCCGGGACTGGAGCAGGGAGCTGGCAAATTGGGGAGGAACACAGGAGGTGAGACTGTCGAGGTAAGCAGCATCCAGGTCATTTGAGGTTTTGTAGACCCTGTTACCTGGAGCACCTACAAGTTTCTATGAAGGGCTTGATAAGATTAAGTTTGTATTTTAATGACATCTTTCTGGAGAGGACTGAAAGGGTTCCAGGCTGGCCATAGGGAGACTTAGTGGGACACTTAGGCTGCAGATGAAATTGGCCTGACCTAAGGCACTAGCTAGCTGTGGGTTTGTAGAAGGTGTGATGGTTTTGGTGTTTGCCTGTAGGAACAGGAGGAGGAGATAAGGGGCCTCTCAGATCTCTTTGTATTCACCCATTTTTGCCATAAAACCTTTGGGCTTTTGTGGTCAATCCACAAAAGAGATTTGTTGATTCTTGAACAGATCCTCTCCAAATGACCACTCCCTCCCCAAGCTGCTACTGCCCTTGGTTGGGGCTTTTTTATTCCAAGAACCTTATGGGCAAATGATTACCTTATTTGTGTGTGGCCATATCTCTTTATGCAGGGACATTTTATTCTAGTGCAGGAGGAAACATATGTCTTTAAGTGACTAACCAGAAGTACAGCGATTCAGCTCTTTTAGAAGGTGATAGACCTTCTAATGTATATACCATATAAACACCAAAACGCATGTGTTTCCTTTAAGATAATAACAAAGGTGGTAAGAATGACTATCACTAAGATTTGAAGGGTATTGTATATAATTTGAGGCTCCCCATCACCTGCAAGACAAAATTCAAGTGTCTTAAAGGGGATATAAGCATTCCATAAAGTGTTTCCTGCCTACCCCACCACGCTTTGCTCAACAGTCTGTCAAGTATTGCTGGCTAGTTTATAGTTCAAAATTTAAAAACAAAATTAACAATGTTTATGGAGCCAGACACTTTGGGAAATAACAGTGCCCCAAACAAACTATGTCTATCCTTTTCTATGCAGCTCCTTTTCTAGTAGGTGGAGACAAAAGGAAAAAAAAAGATAAAAATATACCATGAAGAAAAATAAACTAGAATAGGGAGCCTGGGGGTGCTGCTTTATATAGGGCAATCTGGAAAGCCTCTCTGAGAAAGGAACATTTAAGTAGACCTGTAGGAAGTGAGGAAGCAAGCCATGCGCATATCTGGGGGAAGAGTGGGAAAGTGCGTGCCAAGGCCCTGAGACAGCTAAGGATATGTTGAATAGAGGCACAGTGTGGCTGCAGCAAAGACACAGGGAAGGAGCAGTTGGAGAGAAGTCAGAGAGGTATGCAGAGCTTGACTCCTACAGAGCCTTGTAGGACATTGCAAGAGCTTTGATTTTTTACTCTAAGTGGGGCAGGAAACCAATTGAAGATTTTAAGCAGAAGAGTAACATAATTTGCCTTATTTCTTAGAAGAATGCTTTTGTTGCTCTTCGTTTAACAGACTGCAGCGAGGCAAGGGTGGAGGTAAAGACACCAGTTAAGAGGCCGCTGTGATAATTCAGGGGAGAAATGATGGTGACTTACATCTCTGGTTGGTGGCACCACGGGTCATTAGTAAGGAGAGGTGGATTATATCTATACGTATGTGCATATATAAAATATTGCATTATAATTATGGCATATAATGTGTATAATATGTAAATACATAAACCTTCCTACTTTCAAATATATATGAAAGTAGGAAGGGGAAACAACACAAGTAGAAAGCAGAAACACATGTTTCTATCACGTAGCTACAACAGTTTTCAACTTGTGATCAGTCTTACTTCTTCTGTACCTGTACCTGCCCTCTGGATTATTGTGATGCAAATCCCAGCCATAGTATCATTTCATCTTTTACATTTCCACATGTCTCTAAAATATAAGATCTTCCTTTAAAAACATTATCACAATATTCTCCTTCCATCTAGAATATTAATAACAATTCCTTAATATCATCAACTATCCACTGTGTTCAAAATTTCCCAATTCTTTTAAGTAGGAGTTTTATTTTTTCCTTTTTATAGTTTGTTAGAACAAGGATCCAATAGTGTTCATGCATTGAAGTTGGTTGACAGGTCTCTTAATTTTCTTTATCTTCTGAAACCTCCTCTCCATCTCTTTTTTGTCCCTTTGTAATATCTTTGTAGAAAAAATCGGGTGACCTGCACTGTAGATTTTTCCTAATAACTGTGTTTTGCTGGCTGACCGCATTGCTGTGGTACACAACCTATTCCTCAGTACCCTGTGTTCCCCGGTAGTTAGATCTAAATGCTTGATCAGATTGAGATTCAGACTAGATCCTTGCAAGACTGTCTCATACATTGTGTTTTGTATTTCCACTGGGGGTACATAATGCATGGTTGTTTCTGTTTTTCTGATCACTGCCTAGTTCCATTATTTTATTGGGAGTTGTGAAGGGTACATTCTATCATAATTCTTTATCTGTTAGCTGGAATACTTCTATGAAATAGATATTCCCCTTCATCAGATATTTGGTTACCCTGAAATACAGTTCATAAAAGGCAGGAATGGCTCATTTTTCTTTCTTTTTATTTATTTTTCAAAAATGAAGGATTGGTTCCCTAGTCTTCTGCAAGGGTGACTAATGAAGTTTCTCTCTCTCCTTCTCTCTTTATCTTATTGTTATGAACTCATGTTTGTTTTTTTTTCCTTTTATTATTATGTTATGTTAGTCACCATACAGTACATCATTAGTTCTTGATGTAGTGTTCCATGATTCATTGTTTGTGTATAACACCCAGTGCTCCATGCAATATGTGCCCTCCTTAATACCCATCACCGGGCTCATGTTTGTAAACGTGTATTTGTTTCAATCTGGTGCAGTTATTATTCTTACTCAAATGGACCCATCTTTGGCCAGAGCCAACCTCTTCCCTTGGTGTCTGAGTCTTTTTGACATATCACAGTGGTCATTGATCTTCCCTTGCTTTCTGATATCACGCATCAGTCTCATTGTGTACATTTTCTGCTCCAGTCTCTAATCAGATATTTTTCAAAGGTTCCTAGTTTTTTTTAGAGGGAAATGATGTTTCAGGACTACACTCTTGGATTAGATGCTCACTGCTGCTGAATTGGTCTTTGTGTCTAGCCCTGTTCAGTGGACAGAGTTAGAAACACATTTTTTAAAAGATAAAACACATCATGGATTCATTATGATACTTCCAACTCAAAGTCAGGAATGTGGGATTTTTACTTAATTCCATCCATCTTTCACATTGCTATCTCTCACATCTGTATCTCTTTTCTCCCATTCCAAAAATCCTGGTCCTCAATTATACCAATATAATTACTTATTTGCCTTTTGCCATAATACACAGTCGCAGAATAACAATACCAACACTACCACCTAACCAGTTTAAGTTTGTAACGTTGTTTGGTTGTTTTGTTTTGTGTTGTGTTTTGGTCTGGATATATTTCACTTTAAGACTGTTATTTTGTATCTTAAAGTCACTTGAGGTAGTTTCTCTCTGTGTGGTTTATATCATCAACTTGAAACCTAGTTGGGTTCATTTACTTCCTTTTGCTCTCCCTTTTTAGGGGTTGCTTTTAAATGGATGTTTTTATAGATTTATATAGTTCCAAATTCAAATCTATCAAACAAGTTGTATTCAAAGAACTCCAGCTTCTGTCCCTGCTCCCTAGACCCTGTCTCCTGCTGCTTAGGTATTTTTGAGTTTATCTTTTCACTTTGCAAATATGAGGGTGTGTGTGTGTGTGCACATGTGCATGTGTATTCATTATATACAGATGTTTCCCCCACGTGTCCCTCCACTCTGTGTTAGGTAAGTAAGAGTTCTACATACATTTTGGATTCTGAATAAAATTTGAAGGTTGCAGAGACAGTATTTTCTGAAAGATGGAATATGAAATATGAGAATAGGGTCAAGGCCAATACCCTGGAGATATTGCTTAATCAATGGATAGAATGGAATAACCCAGCCCTAAGAGCCCTTAGGCCATCTGTCCAGGTGGGTCTGGTTAGCCTCACTCATCCTTTTTTTTTTTTTTAAGATTTTATTTATTTATTTGATAGAGAGACAGCCAGCGAGAGAGGGAACACAAGTAGGGGGAGTGGGAGAGGAAGGAGCAGGCTCATAGTGGAGGAGCCTGATGTGGGGCTCAATCCCAGAACGTTGGGATCACGCCCTGAGCCAAAGGCAGATGCTTAACGACTGAGCCACCCAGGCGCCCCTAGCCTCACTCATCCTTGCAGACTCTATTCAGCTTTCCTTGCCCTGAGGTACACTTCTCTGTGTTCTGCTGATACCCAGTGCATAATACTGTCCTTCGCATGTGGCATGGTCTCTCTCTTTTTTAATGTTTACCTGATCAATAAACTGGGAGCAGCTTGAGGGCAGGGATCCTGCTTTCTTCTGTTATCCTAGCACCCAGCATGAAGCCTTTTAGCAACTCAATAAATACATGAGTAGATGAGTAAGCCAGGCACAACACTAGGTTCTTTCACAGGTATTTATCCCTGATTTTTGGAATAACTCCACAAGGTAGATGTTATCCCATTTTACAGATGAAGAAACTGAGGCACAGAAAGGCTCAAGTGCTTATCTAAAGGAATAGCTAGTAAATTGCTAAGCCGGAGTTTGGACCCAGGTCTGTCTAATGCCAAAGGCACACACCCTCACCTGTTGTTTCGATCTGGATCTAGGTGTATTCATTCAAGAAATAGGAGAGATGGCCAGCACTTTGCCTTTATTAACTGTGTGAACTCATCAGGTAACGTAGCCTCTCTATCTGTTTCCATATCTGCAAAACACAAGATGATAATATTCTATACCTCTTAGGGTTGTAAAGTATTTAGAATAATCTCTGGCACACAGTAGGCGCTCAAATGTTGGCTGATTTTGTTACCGTTTATTTTTCCTAGCAGAATGCTAGAATACTCTTACTACCACTGCATCCACAGTTCCCTGCTCTGTGCTGAGTATGCAGTCTATCTAACCCACCTGGCTGGACTTCTAGGAGCTCACAGTCAGTTAAAAAGGCAAGATGCAGCTGTTTAAAGGTTACAAAAAAGGGCACCAAGGGAGTGGTCAGTCAGTTCGAGATTAGTGCCAAGTGCAGGGGAAGAGGACAGAAGGAGCTCGCAGCTGGCCGATCTGTTACATAACAGCCCCACCAGGGCCTCCCAGACAGAAATAGAAAACAGGAGCTATGACGGAGATCTGAATGTCTTTGTTTGACCAGTGCCGCCTATGGTGGCAGTTAAACTTCAACTCCATGTCCAATTTGGTAGGGCCCTACCTGTCCCTTGCCCTGTGGCAAATGGCATACATTACAATTACACACCCACATTCTATAGTGTCTGTGAATTACCAAGTCACCAGTGTTACAGGGCCTTAGGGAGCAGTTAATTCCACCTCCTCATTTTATAGAGGGAGAGACTTTGCCCAGAAAGAGGGTATGCTGTCCACTTCAGGGCATACTGGTATTTGGAACTTGAACTCCTTTGGTTCTCCCCCAGAGCCAGATAATACAAATTCCCAAATGCCTGGGTTCATATTGGTGAGGGAGTGGACCTCAGTATGGATGTGGGTCCTCAGTATGAATGTGTGTGAGGAGGAGAGTGTTGGCTCCACTCCCGTGCTGCTCCCATCGTCCTTGGCCAGTCCAGGCTTCCCGCCTGGGCAGGGCCCAGTGACAGTGGCTGCTGAGGGAACAGTTGGGAGGCCCCAGGACATGCCATCTCTGCTGCCTGATTTACGTTGGACAGGGTCTTCTCGGGGCCCTTTCAGACGTACCTCACTCCGGCACTGCTGGCGATTGCACTGAGACCTCTACTCTTCAGCCGAAAGGGGAAATGAAGACTGTGGTGGGAAAAGGATATGGGATTGAGAGCCAGGGAGACCTGATGCATGTTCTTAGGCTGCTGTTTGTTAGATATGTGACTTTTATCCAATTATTTAAATTTTTAAAAAGATTTTTCAAAATATTTTTTTAAGATTTTATTTATTTAAGAGAGAGAGAAAGTGAGAGAGAGAGAGAGAGAGCATGAGTAGGGGGAGGGGCAGAGGGAGAAGGAGAAGTGGACTCCCCACTGAGCAGGGAGCCCAACGTGGGGCTCAATCCCAGGACCCTAAGATCATAACCTGAACCAAAAGCAGATGCTTAACCGAGCCACCCAGGTGCCCCCCCACTATTTAACTTGAATGAGCCTCAATTTCCTCCTCTGTGAAATGGGTATAATAATATCCCATTCAGCAGGTTGTTGTAAGGTTTCACACATGGTAGCACATGTGAAGCACCTGGCAGATAAAAAATGCTCAGTAAATGATAGCTCCCTCATCTCTCCCCCTCTCCTTCTCCCGTTCTCCCTCCCTTCCCTCCTTCTCTCCCCCTCTCTCTCCCTCCTTTACCCTCCTTCTCTCTCTCTCCCTCTCTCTCTCTCTCTCTCACTTTCTCTCCCCCTCCCTTCCTCCTTCCCTCTCCCCCCACCCCACCTTCATTTAAAGCTGCTTATCTTCAATGAGGAAGTGTGGCATAGGGCGTGGCTGTGTTCTTACACTTGCTTGTTTATCAGAAGCTCCTGGGGGGTGTTGAAAGATGTACACTTTAGGCCCCACCTTCAGAGATTCCCGTTCAGAAAAAATATGGAGATCTGGATTTTCAACCGGCACCCCAGGCTGTTTTAATGCAGTAGGCTGGCATCTACGATTTCTCGAGGGAGAAACCTGACATTTAATCCTGGGAACCCCTTGTATCACTGCTTACAAGGTTTCTTAGGCTCTGTAACTTCTCTGAGCCTTATCTCAGTACCTGTAAAGTGGGGCCATCTTTGCCTTTTTTGTGGAGTCTTTGTAAGGGTGAAATGAATCGGTGTGTGTGAAGCATATGGCTTACACCTGGCACATGGGGGAGCCCAGTGAAGATCAGCCCCCCCAGGGCTGCTACATTTGCATGTACAATTACAGTATACATTGACAGACTTTTTCGAGGGGTCAGGTGGGGACCGAGATCATTAACAAAAAGCTGTATCACCCTTTTCCAACATGTTTAACAGTTCTGTGTAGGCTGGCTGTAATCCTCTTGCCTCCTTTTAGAGAAGGGCACCAAACCTTTAAAATGCATCCACTAACCCACACTTGGACCATTCTTTGGGTTTTGTAAAGACACATTATTCATGATGGAAGGCCACCTGCTTTCAGGCTCTCATGTTGTCCCTCTTTTACCAAGACTCTTTTTTGTGGTTGCTAGTGCCCATCTTTGAAATCTCAGAGCCTGTGAGCTCTGATCATTTTAGCTGGGATCTGACAGGCACCAAGGGAGACCAGGTACCGCTAATGATTTATCGTCTCTCTCAGCCATAGCCTTCTCAAAGAAGGCTGTGACCCTGGGTTTATTAGTGCTAATGTGCTTTTATACCTCAAAGGGCCTTGACAATGGGCAGGTCTGCACAGTCCACAGAATGGTTCTCTGGGGAGGATGGAGAGCGTGTCCGCAAGTTGGTTCTTTGAGCTCTTGCTCTTTCCGGTCTTGGGCGCTCTGGTCGCCATTCCTGCAATACTTGTGCGTGTGGCTGGTAAACACAAGAATCAGAGTCTGAGCAGCTGTGGACCCGGAAGACTGTGTGTGCCTGTAGGGTGAGTACCGTTAGGCAGCAAGAAGAGGCTAATTTAGGAAAGTGCATCTTTTTTTAATTGAAATATATTTGACATATAACATTATGTAAATTTAAAGTATACAGTGCCTTGATTCGATACATTTATATATTGTAGCATGATTGCCATTAGAGCGATTACACCTCCATCATGTCACATAATTATCATTTCTTTTTTTGTGGTTGAAATAATTAAGTTCTAGTCTCTTAGCAAGTTGGATGATTATAATACAATATTATTGTCTGTATTTACTATGCTGTGCATTAGATCTCTAAGACTTATTTACTACTTGTTGCAAGTTTGTACCCTGTAAACAACATCTCTTCTATCCCCCTACCTTCCAGCCCTTGGTAATACCATTTTATTTTCTGTTTTTATGAGTATGGCTTTTTAAATTATTTATTTATTTATTTGAGAGAGGAAAAGAGAGCAGGGGGGAGGGGCAGAGGGAGAGGGAGAGAGAGTCTTAAGCAGACTCTATGTTGAGTGAGGAGCCTGACTTGGGTCTCCATCTCATGACCCTGAGATCACAACCTAAGCTGAAACCAAGAGTCCGGTGCTTAACCGATTGTGCCGCCCAGGTGCTCCTGGCTTTTTTAGATTCCACATATGAGGAAAGAACATCTTAAGCCAACATCCCTTTATATAACCACCAAGGCCTTATGAGGGACCATAAGCACAGCTAGGCTTTGGCCTCCCTCCGATGTCAAAGTCTCAGAAGGCAGTTTTCCTTTATTTGTGCCTTCCCAGTGCCTGATTTTTCTCAGTTTTTCCCTTCTGAATGTCTGATCTTAAAAGATATCCATAGATCATACCAGAGTAGACATCGGGCCAGGAGCTGGCTTCTCTATTCTCCAGTGGTGCTCTCTGGTTTGACCATTTTCCTTTGTGTCTTAAGCTTTTAACAAAGACATATGGGACAGCACTTCTCCTATGTGCTGAGAAGATCATGGGCTTTCGAGGAAGACAGACCTTGGGAAGAGCCTTGGCTGTGTGTCTGTATTTGTGTGTTGGGTCCTCAGTTTGCTCATGTGTAAAAGGGGGATAGTAAAGCTTATTTGGAATCCTAATTGTGAGGATTAAATGAGATAATGGGTATAACGCTTGGAGTACCAGTTCCCAGCAGTCAGAAGGTGATTAATAAGTGATCGCTACAGCCATTACCTTGCGGCACTTCAAGGCAATTGCAGGAAGTTTAAGAGTGAAGTGGGGCTCTTGATTTCTTGACAGATTTAATTCAGCTCGATTCAGTGTCCTATTTTGCACTGTTTATCTTGGTAGGTGTCCTCCTGGGTGCGTGGTATAGATATAAATTAAGCACCGTCTCTGTTCTCACTAAGCATTTCTTTCTGATTCTCAGTTAATTTGTCTTGTTGCAGCTTCAATAAAACATTCCTCCACCCCTCCCAGTAATTCTAAATAAATGTCCGCTCCTTTGAAGGAGTGGTTAATTTGACCTTCGAGCCTCTGGGGACTTGCAGATCACTCACCTTCCTAGTCTCACCTCCCACCCTCTTAACACACCCTCTACATCCTCCCAATTCCCTGAGGAAACAGTGCATGTTGGTTTCAGCACATATCACAGTTGGTGCCTTAGACACATTAGTCACCATCTCAGAGTCCTCTCCTTCTCTTCTATAGAGGAGACTAATTCCCATCTCTCAGCATTGGGTGAGGATTCATGCCTGTCAGTCTTTGGATTAAGAGCAGATGGACTCACACAGACCAGACTGCAGGAAATGGAAGAGACATACAAGTATCTGCATCTGCCAGATGCCAAGCAGAGACAGAGCTACCTTGAACTCAGGAAGGCCCTGGGCGTACAGTGACCTGTCTGTGCTCTTTGTGGTGCCATTTCTGCAGCCTGCAGAAGAGAAGCCACATGGCTCTTTCCTGTCCCCCTTCCCCCTCCAGGCTCCTTGTAGTAGTGGATGGTGGCAAAGATGGCATGATGATAATGGGACCTATTGAGCACTTCTTATATACATATGTTCGTGTGTGTGTGTCTGTGTGTGTGTTTGTATTGCAGTTACAATTTTTATCTCAAAATTGAGGTCCAAAGAGTTACATAGCACCCTTAAGCATGTAGAAAACAGGGAAGGTGGTAGAAATGATGGCTATGGTTCCTCCCAACCTGACTTCAGACTTTTGATGGTTGGTTAACTAGCATGCCAGGGAGATAATCAATTATCTATGTGTCTCATAAGCAACACCCAATGTTTGGCTTATTTGTCACTGGTATATTTTGTTATCTTTCTGTGGGTGAAGAAACAGTTCTCAGAAAATTTAATCCAGCTGCCAGTGCTATGCTCAGAATTCAATTAAATCCATAATTTCCAATTAATGGGCCATCATGCCAATATTGAGGTCATGTCGTTAATCTTCCTTTTATTTTAGGATTTCCACTGTCATGACTTATAGCGAAGCTCAGCCCGTCTTGTCAGAATTATTGGAGCATAATTAAGCCAGGAAGACAGCCAGAACAGCTATTTAATGGTTAACATGGGAGCCAGGGAGGAACCCCCTTCCTTTGCTTGGTAAGCCTGCCTCAGGCAGCATGGGGCCACATGTAAGGATTTCCAATTGACGACCCTTTCCTGGATGTCTGATCTCTGTTTAGTTTAAATTCCCATTTGGTAAAATCTCCAGGTAAGGAAAAGCTTTCACTGTCTCGGTTGGTGATCCATTGTGAGCAGTGTTACAGTTAATTCAGTGCCACCACGTGTATCTCCACCTTAAGTTACCATTTGCTAAGTTCTGACTTCGTGGACAGTAGGCTTTTGCGGATGGTGGATTTAACCTCTGTGATGATTCTATGAGGAAGATATCAGAGGCTTTTCCTTTGCCTAAAGTTTATACAGGTAGTAAGTGGCCTTTCCACTGAATTGATGGAAGACCTTGGCAGTTCTAGATGCAGATCATTCCCAAATGCCTGTTTCTCTTTCTCAAGGTCATTTGCCCAATAGGATCTCCTCCACTTTCCCCTAGAGGAGTAAGAAGATAGGCATGCCTGGGCAGACACTACCTATGATGGCCTTCCAGGTGACAGATGCCTTTCTACCATTATCCCATTTAAACCTCATAACATATATTGAAGGAAGATATTATCTGCCCCCATTTTACAGTTGAGGAAACCAGGGCTTAGAGAGATTCATTAACCTGCCCATTGTTGCTCAGGAAATAAGGAAGATCAATGTCATGAATCCAGATCTGCTTATTTGCAAAGCTTAGGTCCTTTCCATCACATCATTTGTACCAAATGCTTCTTCCCTTTTCCTGGTTCTCCAGAAGTGCTTATTGTTGAGTTGACACTCTTCGGGATAAGTAGTGCATGGAGGGCCATTTTTTTTTTTTTTTTTTTTAAAGCAGGGGATCCACAGAGAGGTTAGGAACCAACCCACTGTCCAATAGGTAAGGGTGTGCCTGGAGAGTTGGCCCATGTCTGCTGTGTGCCAAGCCCACACCCATGCCATCTCTTAAGTCTGGCCAAGCACTGAAGCCAACCCCTGTCACAGCCTTTGACCGAATTGGCACAGTGTTGGGTTTTCCAGCATGAGAGGGTAGTAGTCAGACCTTTATGAGAATGTCTCCACAAGCCAACTCCATGCCAGAAGCTTTGTCCTTGAGAGCAGTCAAACAGAGGACTTGCAGTTTTTCTTTGCATTTCAGTAGCAGATGTTCCTCCCAATGCTTGCTGTGGTTTGGTTTTGTTGCCTTTTTTTTTTTTTGGTTTGGTCTTTTGTTTGTCCCAGGTTCACCTTCAGAATGTGTCTGCATTCCCTGTTGAGTTAGCATTTAAATGTGTCCTTACTCGGAGGTCACTTAACGTCCTTGAGCATCTTTATGCTTGGCACGACCTAACTACAGAGGTTCCCGCTAACATGTTTATTTAAGAATTAGCTACCGAAGGTACTGCTTTGAAATTTTCCTCAGGTGCCCTCAGATGGAATACTGGCTTTTGAAATATGTCCTAAAGGATGTGCAGTCCCTGGGGAATTCCACTTGTCTGAGGCAATATTAATCTGCTCTGGGAACAGCTTCTTGGCAATCTGCTGATAACCATTGTTTTATCATTTGTTATGTAAGTGTGAGGAGCAGTTTCCACAAGCAGGTGTATAGAGAGCAAGTAAAAGTTCTTGCTCTTTAGCTTGACCTTCAATCCTCCTGGGATTTGAGGACCCCCATATTCCCAGTCTCGCCTCCCTCCCCTCTATACACTTTCCACATGTTCCCAGTTTCCCTGCAGGATCTCCTTGTCCCCGGACTTGCCTCAGACACATTTCTCACCATCTCACAGTGCACCTTGTTCCTCCTCTGGCTGGTGGAGACTGGAATACCCGTGTCTCGGCGCTCTTAGGAAGGTCCCCAGGACTGTTACAACTGGTGCCCAGTTATGCTCCTTTTCCTTTTTTTTTTTTTTTTTTAATTAGAGGGAACATGAGTGGGGGAGGGGCAAGGGAGAGGAAGAGAGAGAATCCTCAAGCAGACTCTCCACTGAGTGTGGAGCCCAGGACCCTGAGATCATGACCTGAGCCAAAATCCAGGGTCAGCCACTTAACTGACTGAGCCACCCATAGTGCCCAGTCCTTTTGTTTTTCATCTATGTCCCTTCAACCCATTTCCACCCAAACTGCTAATCAAATACCACCTCTTCCTTAAAGCCTTCCTCCTTCCTTCTTCCACCGACCTATATCCCTCTCTTCAAACTGGACATAAGCACTTCTGAACCCCTGTCCGTTATATATATATATATATATATATATATATATATATATATAGTAAGTCTGAACAAGAGAAAAGTAGATAACAATTATGGTGCAGCTCTAGGAGAGAGACTACTTTTCAGTGTTAAGTGGAAAAAATGGCAGGTTCCAAACTGCATGTAGAGTGATCTTGTGTCTGTGTACATGCACACGGAACATACAATGTGTATGTGTGCATGTACATAAAGATACGGAACTAAAAAGGCAAGGACACATGGTTCTTCAAAATGTTACCAGGGTTACTCTTGTTTATTTGTTTATTTTTAAAAAATTTTTATTTATTTATTTATTTATTTATTTATTTATGAGAGAGAGAGAGAGAGAGAGAGCATGAGCAGGGGAGGAGCAGAGGGAGAGGAGCAAGCGGACTCCAAGCTGAGCATGGAGCCTGACGCAGGGCTCGATTCCACGACCCTGAGAGATCATGACCTGAAACCAGGAGTTGAATGCTTAACCAGCTGAGCCACCCGGCATCCCTGTCTCTTGTTTGTTATCTTATTTTCTTCTGTACTTTAACTCTGTTTTCTTTCGTTTTAGTGGACCTCAGGTACAGGGAAGTGAATTAATAATACTGCTTTGTGGTCTTTAAACTGCACAGACCCCTCTCTGGTTTGATTCTAGACTTCTTTTTTTTCTCCCTTCCTCCCCAATCCCATCCTCATTTCTCAGCCATTTGTTCTCTTTCTAATGCTCTGGATCTTTATGTACCCAAATTTTCCATAGTGATATGACCGACCTCTGTATTACATGCATCATATTATTATGTAATTATATACATATATATATATATACTTTTATGCTATATAACAAGGTATAACAAAGTTATATATATAATATATGTATGATATATATATGTAAATGT